>NC_090921.1:635236907-635974017 GCF_040938575.1 Ambystoma mexicanum
GATATGCACGTTACCCGCTTTGCGTTCCTTGTTTGGCAGCCCTGTAGACTGGTCCAGGGTTAGCGCAGCCCTTTGCGATGATTTAGCGATTTTGATGGCTTTTCCTTGCGCGAGGGCGTTCTTGGGGGCGTTACTGGCGCTGCTGCAGGGTCACTGCGATACTCTGCGCCACGGCTGGTTTGGGAGCCTGAAATCCATGAATACGCTGTGCGCGGAAATCGGTTTTAGCGCACGTGCCTGGCGCAGACAATCGCACGCGGACACTCTGCGCCAGCCGCTTGCGACACTTTTCTGCGAAATTCTATGAATTACCCTGTAAATCAGTGACTAACCCCCTGAAGTGTGCCTGAAATAAACCTTTAATGAGTCTAGCAATTATTGTATAGAATTCCAGAAAGACACATCATTTGGTATTCCTATTCTTTCTTATTTAGGGTCAGTGCTGAAAGTGTTAGACTTGTGGCACTCCTGTTCTTATTATTTTAAGGGGCCTGAACAAGAAAGCCTGCTACTCCAGAGGTAAAGAGCCACATGGTGCTGGCCACAGCCCAGGACCTTTCATTGGAACAGAAGTAACAATAAAATTAAAAAAAAGTTTTTTTTTTTTTAAGAGGTCGCAAGGGAGACCTCAGAGGTCGCAATTGCGACCTCTGGTGACCCCTAAATGACATCCCTGAAAGGAGGTTTCAGACATGGCATGATATCATCAAGAAACAATGGCCCTCATTACGAGGAAGGCGGCCACGGAATGAACAGTGCCGGTAAGGGACTGGCACCATTCATTCTGGGCCGCCACATTACGAGGTCTGCAGCGGGCCCCGCTCTGCATGCCTGGTGAGACAAGACGTGCAGAGCCGGACCCGCTAGCAGACCAGGATGCTAACAACGGGCCCGTCATTGACGGGTCCGTTGTTAGCATCCTCCCCATTCCCATTGAGCCCTATCGGGGCTTAATGGGAATGGGGATGTACCGGGTCCGGGTCCCGAAAATGGGAATTACCGGGCCTGCTAAAGTCGGCATGGCCCCGTAATTCCTATTTTTGGGACCCAGACCCGGTACCCGGCCCCTAAAAACGGCATGGCTACCTCCAAACTCCTAATGAGGCCCAATGTCTAGGTGAATGAACAGTTTCTCAGCATACAAGTCGTAGGAGGTGGCTGCGTTCTCACACTCGGCAAGGCATGATCAGGATGGAAAGGAAACAGTGATACATTTCTAGTCTTGCTGTGCAAGCTACTGCTAAAGTTCACACACGGCTCAGGACATACAAGCACGCCTAATAATATGACAACTTCTGTCTGCTAAAGCCTCCTAGCCTAGGAAAGCAGCATTCTAAAACACGCTTCTGTCTGCCAAAAGGGAAACACGTGACAGGTGAGGACTGTGGAAGAGAGCACCTTGATACCAGGCAGTTATTCAACTAAAGCACTGGAAGTTAAAGCATGCACATTATAGCATAGGGCTCACACAACAATGGCAATAAGGCACTTGTTAAATAGGGCAGTTGGCATTGGCTGAGCATTATTATAGCGAGGCACAGTGTTCAAGGGGGTCATTAAACATTTTCAAACCCAGTCCCCCCCTCTGAAACTTGGCAGTGTGAAGTTTCAATCACCAGTATAACATGTGAAATACATCCCCATGTTGGCAATGAATATTATATATGTTAAATATGTTTGACTATACCAACATATGAGGCATCAACTGGAATGAAATAGCTTTACTGGGGTATTTGAGGACGCATTTATGTAGTGTGGCAGCACATGCTAAGTCATGATGGCTTGTGTATAGGCGCGTTATGAATACCACATCATATCATATCATGGTGTATCCTACATATTAAGGCTATATCTGGCATGTTATGTCTTTGGTGCCACAAATCAATAATGTAACAAGTTCCATCCATTACCACATCATGATCTTAAGCCAACTGCAACCCTTGATTTCTGAAGCTGATTGTACTGCATTGGCAGTTGGGGTGAAATTCGATGACTGCAATTTTCGTTTGTGCAGGCTTAACAAAACAATACCTCCAGCGTCTCCCACAGTCTTCAAAATGCTGCATCTCGTGTTGTAACAAATAGCTGTAAACAAGCTCAAATGTCCCCGGTACTGAAACGCTCCATTGGCTCCCAGTTCACGCGAGAATTAAATGTAAACTCCTGACCATGATAGATAAGGCCCTTTGTGGCTCTGCTCCCTCAATATGAGCTGGCTGGTTGCTTGGCTTCGCTCCCACAGCCCCCTCAGATCTTTGCTTCGTCTTGGGCTCATTGTACCTCGGTCAGGGACAGGGTCTTTGGAAGATCCAGCACAGTTCCTGGTATCAAGCTATGGAATAGCCTTCCACTAGATATCAGAGAAATTCCTGCTTTCCTGGTGTTCAGAGAGAGACTGTAGACTGTATTGTTGAATTCCCATTGATAGCTCCTTTCATGATGCCCATCCTTTCATCCTGATTTCTTGGGCCGAGCGCTGAGAAACCTTGGGACAGTAGCGCCTGTCTCCATTACGCAAATAGAAATAGAAATATGTTAAGAGTTTTTGTTTACGGCAGCAGTCACCAACATAGTAGTCGAACAGCGCTGAGCCCTGTTGGGAACTGGCATATTGTGCCCCTGCCAGGGGAATCCAGGTTAGGTGTACCTGGCATAACATGGCAATACTCACATATAGGAGGTTACCCTTTGCATATTATGTCAGCACTTGGAAACGTGGGGCTGTAGTATTATACCTGGTATGTGAGGCTTAACAGACAGGGGCAGAGTGGCAGCAAGTGGCAACATGTGACTGTACTGGCATATGAAGGAAGTGCCCCTGGCCTCTAATGCTTTGGCTGTGTGTATTCCTGCAATGTGATGACATGATATCATGACATGCCATACCATGGCCTATCATGACAGTGCCCAGGTCAAAATATGGTTGGTAACTAAAATAACCTCTTGCTTGCTACATTGGCTATTTGTTCTTTTAGTGATATTTTTAACAATGTATGTGATGTTATCTGCGTCAAAAGGGCTAAAAGCTCATGTTATGTCATTCCCTGTGAAGTCATAACTCTGAAAATGTATATTTTTGAAATTTCAAAATCCGTCCAGATTTCGATCATAGAATGTTGGCAGGGGACTCTGCTTAGCCCAGAACACTAATCAAGGTTTCAAATATTGCATGTGTGTGTTTAGTAAAAAATTAGTTCTGTATCTAGACAGCAGCCTTATCCTGGCCTGTGACTGTGGATGCCCTCCCCATCCACCTCTGCGTACAGCTATCTCTTTCTGTACCCTGTCATGCTCGGGTTAAATTGTGAGCAGAACAAGTGATTGGTGAACGGGAGGGCATGCAATGTTTCATGGGCAAAATAGAGCGTATACAGACATTTGTCCGCCAGGAGTTTTTTCAATGGAAATTTTACCGAAACAATTCCATCGAAAAAACGCAAAATATAGAAGAGTGGTAAGGGGATCAAAAAGGTAGGGAGGGGTTTGGCGTGGGGTTTAAAATATAGGGAAGGTGGGCGTGTGGTGAAGCCCCAAATAGAAAAAAACAATCGATGAGTTTTTTTCAATATAAAAACTCCTGCAAACTGATATAGAACCAAAATAGGGTTCTAGCCCTCTAGTGGAGCTTATTTTGTGTGTTCAATCCTTATTAGATCCATATAACATTTAGTCTATGGCTGTGATTCGACATATTATTAATTCGCTCTAATGCATGTATGCAAAGATACAGCAACATTTCAATATCAGAAGAAATTCAGTGAGCATGTAAAAGGTTGCAAGAAATTGAAAGTCATTACAACATTGATAGAATCGGAACTGCAGCAGGGGCTATCAAGCAGAGATCTGATTTATAGACACCTTCTTTGCACATTGACCCATTGCTTTGTCTATTATTGTGGCATGAGCAGCCTGATGTGGAAATGGCAATGTTGACACGGAGGAGATTGTTTGAGTTACATCTAATGCGTCTAGGCAAAGTGGCCTCTTCCTGTCTCAGCTTTATATCTGTATTATCCACACAATACCGACTACAACACACATCGTTCCTCATATTCAGCTACACTACTATTGTCTCCCATACTAGTAGTCAGTGCGCTTGGCTTAGTGCCTACCCATTTGCTCGCACCTTAAATATGAACCTATAACCTACCTTATTGTCAGCACTGCAGGTGATTTTAAAGCCATACTGTGATTTACTTACTGTTAGCATTGCATCTGATTTTAAAGCCAAACTTTGATTTACTTACTGCCAGCTTTGCCCCATGTATCCTTAACTGTGACCTCTGGTTTGTTACCTAACATCATAGTGCTAGCACTGCCCATATTTGCTCGACACCCTTATACCCAAACTTGAGAATATCCCCTGAACCAGGCCTTATGTACTCCAGCATTATTTATTCAACTACCATCTAACTGCCTTATTGTCAAGTGTATCTCATCCACAACACATGCCCTCGACACAATGTGCTTGAATTATACTACACAGCACTTCCTGCAGCCCACCACAGCAACTGCCCAAATGCAAAAACACGCACCACCCCACGCCAATGTATACCAATCTCAGACCCTAGAACCACCTACCACCAGGTTCAGGCCCCTACTCCCTAGAGCCCTCACCATATGCTACTTAACACTTCCCATTATCAGTCAACTCATCCTATTACTTTGCACCCCACTTCACCTAACCCACAACATTACTAACAACAACATTAGCCATTGTAACACTATTTCTGATTACCCTAATATCATGCCCATTAACAACACGGCATGCACCAATGGTGCCTTTATCTCGCACCTCACAGGCCTGGCCAGATTACATTGCCCCAGACACCACCCTCTGCCCTGCCCCACACCTTTCCTCCCCAACACCCCAGCCTTCCCTACCCCACCACACCACCACACCCAAACCCTCCCACTACTAGGCAGAATACATTGCTTACGCCTCTCCAATAGAACAGCACACAAATTCGTTCTAACTAGACCCGTCACTGAAGCTAAGAGAAACAATAGACTCTCAACACGCACACACCACCAACACTCATGCTCCAAAAATCAACGCACCACTCCCTGTCCCAACGCTTCAACTACATCTAAACTACACCAGATACAGGAGAACCCCATCACCTACCCCCAGTCGACCACCACCACTAATGAAACCCTTCAAACCTCACCCAACATCATAGCGGCGCACACTAAGACCAACTTGACCCCTGCTCTGAGCTCTCCCACAACCATACAACCATTACTGGGAGCCCTACTCAATGTCAGATCTCTTCGAGCACATGCCATTGATATACACTATAAAATACTAGAATCCAAACTTTACTTCTTAGTACTCACCGAAACATGGCTACACTCAACCCCAGGCCCCCAAATTACCTTAGTAATCCCCACCGATTATACCCTTCTAAGGGCAGACCGCCTAGAAGTCATAGGTGGCAGAGTAGCGATCATTCACAAAACCACTCTGCAATTCAGAGAATGCAAAATTGAACAACTCATATGCTACAACCTCCTCTCACTTAAGCTAGCCATCAACCCCAAAACCACCATACATTTCCTAATAACCTACAGAGCACCAAATGCCCTGAGCAGCCCAGACATAGACCTATCTCTCCTAATTACACCACTACTGAAACCCAAAACCAAATACATCCTCTTAGGAGCCTCAACTTAGGCTACAACAACCCCACGGACATCAAAGCAACAGCCTGCTACAATGCCTTCCAAGAGATGCAATGTTCTCAAATTGTGAATGCCCCCACCCATTCCAAAGGTAGAATCCTCGATTGGATTCTCACGCTTAACACCACAGTTACCATAGTTGACATCCTCAAAATGAAATGGACAGACCACTACCTTATTAAATTGAACATTAACTTGGACACTGATCCAATAGCCAAAACTTGCAACCCAGCACCCTTACAGATCAGGAACTCTCGCAAACTCACCCCTGAAAATCTCAACCCCTTACTACACCACTCCATTACAAAGCACAAACATAGCTAGCATCGCAGACCACTACCATCAATGTCTGAAAACCACTATAGATGAAGTGGCCCCACTTAAAACCAAAAAACTCAAAAGCAACCCACCCAGGTTTCATGATGAACTCATAGAACTCAGAAGAAAAAAATAGCCTTAGAACACCTCTATAGAAAAAAACCCTCATCCGAACTACAATCCAAACTCCATCAACTATCCAAAGATTACAAAAATAGCGTACTCTCCCACAAAGCTGATTCGCTTAACAAATGCATCTCCAACGCAGCCTCCAATACCAAAGAACTATTCATGATTATCAGAGAACTAGAATCCCCCATATTACCCCCCCGGCCCCATCAATACGACCAAAACCTGGTGCACCACCATTCAGGATGGCACTTTCCGCTAAAGTAAATACATTACAACGCAAAATTGCCTCGCCAGAAAAAGCTCCTAGAACTCATAGCCAACCCGTCTCGCCCTCTAGGTACCCCAACTACCAGACCGGATGTACCCGAGTTCCATTTCGTCCAAGTTACTAACAACCAGGTCCTTAAAACAATAGCATCCCTCAAGCCCTCCAATTGCAAAGGCGATGGTTTCCCAGCTAAAATTGTCAAAGATTGCGCAGCCACACTAGCACCCATCATTACGGAATTTGTGAACATGTCTTTCAACACCAGCGAAATACCATCCTCCATCAAAACAGCATGGGTCACCCCACTGCTAAAAAAACCTACTTTAGACACGGAAATTCCTACGAACTACAGACCCATTACAACAGTGCCCTTTCTCCTTAAACTCATCGACAAAATTGTATACACCCAAGTACAAACCCACCTTGAACAAAACCACCTTTTAGGAGGCAGACAATCAGGCTTCTGTCCTAGACACAGTACTGAGACTGCCCTCCTAGACCTCAAAAACCAGATGGACTCCATCAGAGACTCAGGTAAACTGTGCATTATACTACTACTAGACCTCTTGGCGGCCTTCGACTTGGTCGACCACGACAAACTATGCCAAACCCTATCCACCAATTTCCACTTTTCCACCAAAGCCACCACATGGATAAATACCTTCCTTTCTGACCGCACCTCAAGAGTCTTCATAGGAGAAGAAGCAGCTGACCCCATCCCTGTACTGTTAGGAGTACCACAAGGATCCTGCATTTCCCCCATCCTTTAGAACGCCTATAGAAAACTACTTTCACGGCACTTGACGCCATGGGAGTCATTTATACAAACTTTGCCGACGACACTCAAATACTCATACCCATCACAGGCAACCTCGATCAGGACACAGCTACCATTAACAAAATGTACTCTCTCATCCAAAACTGGATGGCCAACAATAGTCTGTGTCTTAACAGAGAAAAAACTGAGATTCTCATAGTTGGTTCCCCAGCCAGACTCAGCAAACTCCATTCTGACTACTCGTCTATAATGATAGATGGCACCGCCATCCCCATCTCCCATAAAGTCAAAAACATAGGAGTTCACATTGACTCCAGCCTCACCATGAATAATCACATCAGCGCACTCGCCTCCTCCACAGCATACACTGCTAAACCCATCACACTTAGCAGACCCCTCCTCTCCACCGATAACTGCCTAACATTTGCCAGAGCCCTCATCCTGACAAAAATAGACTATTTTAACTTTCTACTATTAGGCACCTCAAAAAAGAACCTAAACAAACTACAACTCCTCCAAAACAATGCTCTTAGAGCAGCTTGAGGTATACACAGAAGATAACACATATCCCAGCACAGAAGGGATGCCCAGTGGCTTCCAGTGCAAGCCAGAATTCTCCACAAAACTCTCACCATTACCCACACTTGCATCACAGACAACACCCCCATCTACCTCAGGCAAAGCATTTCCTGAAAAACCTCCACCAGAACACTCAGACCCAGCGCCAACACACATCTCCACATCCCTCGCTTCACAACCTCCAGAGCGGGTACGACCAGCTTCCTCCATCCACACAATCCAACTCATTAAGCCAACCTTCTATCCATGCATCCATAAACCAACACTAACACCTTTAAAAAAGCCTGGACTTTTGGCTTTGTCAATGCCTAATTAGTCTAGATACCCAACAAATAAGCCATTGGCAAAGCCAATAGTTTTGGTTGTTCAATGATGAACACATTTCCTGATTTCTTGCAGATAAACACAAAGGCGGATGGGAGTATGTTGGGGGTAAGTAGAGAGCGGAGAGGGGTTCTAAGGGGTGGATGAATAAATATGAATAAGAAGATTGATGTGTGAATTAGAACATGGGAAGATGTGTGAATGAATGATTATGGAGATAGATCAATGGGTAAGGGTATGGTGCTGAGAAATGAATGAAAGATGGAAAGATTGATGAACGAATGTTTAAGGGTATGTGATAGTGTGAGGATGTATGAATGGGTAAATCAATAAGTTTAATATGGATGCAAGGATTATTGAATAATCAGGTAGAGATGGATACATGGATACATTTGCTTTAGAAAGGGTGAATCGATGAGAATGTCAAAATGGGAAACTGAGTGAGTGTGAAAACAGCAGTGTGAAACCCACGGCAAGGCTGCGTCATGCATCCCATACAGTTTAGCATTCAGGGCCCAGGAAGTTTGAGAATGTGCGACACAGAATAAAAGAGTACGAAAGTGATGGTGCATGCACAAACTCAACAAAAGCCTGTAACATGACAGGATGCATCAAGAATCTTTTAAAAATAATGGATTGAAATGGTACATTTTAAAACACAATGTTATGTTATATAGTGCCTTTTTACCACCGTTATGATCTCAAAGCGCTGTGGGTTGAACCCCCCTCAGGGACAGTAGTCCAGGTCAGTGGAGAGAGTAGGATAGTCAATAGTGCTTTGGTGCACTCAGTATGTGTGCAGCAAGTGCGATTTACGTAGTGTGTAGCTGCATTCTAAAGCTATGCGTGGTGCGGTGGTTGCGTGAGATCAGTAGAATGTGTCCAGCAAGCCTGAATGAACATACGAATCTGCATTCTGGCGGTGGTGGAGGTTGTGTAAGTGATTATGGGCCTCATCACGAGTTTGGCCTCAGCCCTTAAATGTAGCGGAAAAGCTATTTCCGCCGCATTTAAGTGCTGGCCAAATCATGAGTTGGGCGGAATGTTTGGAGTATTACCTCCAGCTTTTTTGCTGGAGGCAAAATACTCCACTTTCTGCCCGTTTTTCGGTACTATTAGTGTGGCGCTAATAGCGCCCCCAACCCTATTGGGTCCAATGGACTCAATGGGGAATGGGAACTTACTGTTGCACCACTTTGTGATCTGGCGCTAATTGTGCTTGACCGAGTAGTGGTAAAGCTATTTGTATTGGCGGTATCCCAGCAGTATTACCGCTGGGATACCGCCAAGGCTCTGATAGAGCCCTATGTGTGCAGCTAGGCCGATTATCTAATGGGTTATAGCTGCTGTCTAAAGACTGTTGAAGTTTTCATGGAGGTGTAAAGGTATGCGTGCAGCTAGGGCGAATTGATTGAGGGGTATAGCTGCATTCTATTATTTGTTGGTGTCGAGGAGACAGTGAGCATATTGGTATGTGAGAGTATGTGTGAGTGTCTATGTGGGTTGGAGTGAGAGCCCTGTTCGACCTTCCAGTGCCTGCCCTGGTGACTGTATCTATCAATGCAAAGTTACGTTCAGTTCTGTTCTACTGTCACCCTGTGTCTTGTTCAGTCTGCAATTGTTTATTGGATGACATCATCTAAGTGTGCAGTTATTTCCAGTTCTGTACTAACAGACTTACGAGTACGTCCTACTCATGATGACTGGTGCTCAGTGAACCCGAAGGTCCAGCAACAGACCAGGCCGTGTTGTTGTGGTGTGCCAGACTGACATTGTTACGTGCAGCAGAGGTTGCACTGCTCCTGGTCTGGTGAGAGGTTTGACTATTGAATAGCAGGTGACAGCACATCGGTTTCACTAGCAGGAGTTTGCCTTGCCAGATTCCTTGCCTGGTTATGAAGCGTATTTCCTTGAGGTTGAGTAAAGTCAATCCAATTCTAGTGCTGGACTGTAAGTGCTGGTATGCCCATTTTTTCCAGGTCCCGGGAATTAGTTAACGAGTGGAGTGGTATTCCCATCGTAGTTTGTGGTTTGAATTGCGAGAACTGAGTGTGCTAGCACAGTCATATGATAGGAGATCGTAGTGTATATCTACAAGAGACAATGGAGCAAGCCCAATCAAAGCTTTAGACTGTAGGTGGTACTGGGTCCCGGGTGAAGGAGTTCAGGGCATTCATTGTTGATAGATCAGGGTAAGCATCACCTGATCGGAGACCAAATAGCACATGACAAAACAGGCCCAATCATAATGTTTGAAACATAGGTTCTACTAAGCCCTGGGTTAGTAGTCCTGGACCTAATATGTAGTGCATACCTGCAGGACTTAAAACGCATACCTTGTGGCGTTAAAATGTAGTGTATATCTGCAGGAGGATTATGATCAAACTCATTCATGGTGTAAGAACATAATTGCTACTAGGGCTCAGCTTTGGAGTCTTGGGTATTCGTTTCCAGATATAGATATACTTCTGCTGTTCTGTGAACGTAGTGTATGCCTGGTGGAGGACAGTGAGCAAGCCCCATCATAGCATACGACCACAAGTGCTACTATGTCTCGGGTTAGGAGTCTTGGGCATTAGATTAGTAGACTGGTTTAGCGTGGCCCATTTAGTGGTTTGGTATATGGGAGAAGCTGGGCATTGATTGCAGAGCTGTAAGGGCCAGCAGGTTTCTGGCATTGAAATTAATTGATCAATTACACCAGCTTCCATGACCCAGTATTTCTTACCTCCCCGTATTAATGGGGATATAGCAATTTCTGGCAGCTGGTGGTCATCAGAGTGGCCAAATGGTTCCTTGTATGATTTTATGGAAAGATCCAGGTTGTGAGTGCTTTCCGGAAAACCATGCAGTCTTGCTGTGCCGAATGTGGGGAGGCACTGAGTTCCACAGTGTTGGCGTCAGGGTTGAGTAAGTGGACCCTACAATCCTGGCTGAGTCGGAGGTGGGAACCACTAGTAGAAGGGTTGACCTTAGGGTGCGGGTTGGGAGGTAAGGCATAATCTTTCCTTGGAGGTATTTGGGGCCGGTTTGTGCACCGCTCGGTGAGTAATGTACAAGATTGGGAAGGTGGCCCTTCGTACAACTGGGAGCCAGTGTAGGGTACGAAGAGCAGGTGAGATATGATCCATTTGTCCCAATGCAAGATGCAGTCTGGTAGACAAGTTTTGGACTGTTTGGAGTTTGTTAAGTTGATAGGCTGGTGCACCAGGTAGTTCGCATTGTCAAGTCTGGACATGACAATGGACATAATTGCAGCCAGTCTACTGGGGTAGGTGAGGTAAGGGAAGATGCGTCTCACAAGCCTAAGGCGGAAGTGATGGGATTTGGATACATTATGGATGTGGTGCGACGGCGTTAGGTTAGCGTCCATTGTGCAGCCAAGGTTTTTGACTGTGGTGGAGGTAGGAGTGGGATTGCAGAGAGAGCGTGGCCAGGGAGACGGTTGTGGGAATAGAGATGTATTGCCGCACACCATGATCTCTGTTTTCCCTGGGTTCAGAAGAAGATGATTTTCGTCATCCACAGGTCAATGTATGTGAGACATGCTGCTAGGTCAGAGCGGGGGACGGAGGTAGATTTGGAAATTCTCAGGATGATTAGTGTAGCGTTGTTGTAATTATAGCAGGTGAGATTGTGAGAGCAGATGATCTCTGGCAGAGGGGTCATGTAAAGGTTGAAGAAAAGGGGTGAGAGGCAGGCACTCTGGGCATGCAGTGGAGAGGAAAGGGGTCAGAAAGGTGATTTTTCTGTCTTTTAATGAGGAATGAGGCAATCCAGTTGAGTGCCAAATCTCGGATTCCTATAGAGTGTAGTCTGTCAAAGAGGATTGTGTGGCTAATGGTGTCAAACGCTGCCGAGAGGTCAAAAAGAACAAGTGCTGTGCATTCTTCTGAGTCAGCTGAGACTTTGAGGTCACCCCAGATAGAGATCAGTGTGGTTTCTGTTCTGTGGTATGGACGGAAGCCTGATTGCATGGGGTCTACGAGGTTGCTGGATTCCGTGAAACAGTTTAGCTGTGAATATGCAGTACGGTCGATGAGCTTTGCCAAGAATTGGCTGTTGGTTGGAGATGGCCTGTAGTTGATCGGTTGGAGAGGGTCGAGGGATGCTTTTTTAGAATGGGTTTGACATGCACGATTTTGAAGGGTTCTGGGAAGTTGCCAGAGGTAAGGGAGTCATTAAGTATCGACTTTTCCTGCACAGTGGAGGTGAAGATTTCTTTGAGGAGAGAGGCGTGAAAGAGGAGGAGAGAAGTGCCTCCACCGGAAGTTCCGCCCCTATTCTGTCTGTATGTTGGGAACCAGACATTGTGACCAGAGAAATACCAGTAATCATGCCCATAACACGAAAAGCTTTTGAGAAGAGGTATCCATTGAGAAAAGCGTTTGTTATGTATCCACAAAGAGCTGACGATCTCTTAGGAGAAATCCCCGAAGAAGTTTGAAATAGAGAAGACAAGAGCATGGTGACGTCACGTGAAGTAGAAATGATGCACCAAGAAGAGAAGCCGAAGAAGCAACTATATAGACCATATAGATTCTGATGACAAAATAGAGCATTGAGTGACATTTCATGTGTGGAATGAAGATTACATGGATGAAGAGCGCTGAAGAAAATGCAAATCGTTTTATAACTGCACAGATGCAGAAACCAAGTAGAAGAAGTAACCATAAGGCTGGCTATATGTAGTAAATGGACTGCAGGCGATGCGCCAATATTACATGGCCACCGTAGTGGCCATGTAGTTATGGTTAAGTTGGTGTTTCCATAGGAAGAGCACTTTTTGGGCGGCTTATAACTTTGCTCTCCCTGGACGAATCCTCACCATACTTTGCAAATAAAGTATTTGGGTCAGGGATTACAAAGTTATAGGGGGGGTCCCAAAACTTTTTTTTTTCCCATAGACATAATGGGAAAAAACTTTGCGCACGGCCACAGGCCAAACCGCTGGACGAATTTACACCAAATTTGCGGCAGGAGCGGGGGCTTGGTCCCGAAAGTGTGCTTTTGCAAATTTGGTGTAAATCCGTCCAGTAGTTTTTTATAGAATGACCAAAACGTATGGCAAAAAAATTTGTGATATCTGTGTTCGCTCCGCGGACAGCACCCCGATTGGCCCATGGCCTTGCGTCATGTCCGCGGACATGCGACGTGTTCGCTGATTGGACGGCGAGGGGCGTGGAGCGCATCAGATTTTCTGTGGCGCCCGCCATCTTGTATTCGCCGTCGACCGCGTACAGCGCGGTGAAACATGGATAAAAAATTGTATTTGGTGCCGTGTGTTGGTGTGTAAGAGTGTTTGGGGAGGGTGGGGGAGTATGAGATAGGTTCAATGTTTTGTTTTTTTATGTGCTAGACGTTTTTGTTGCGTTCGATTTGTCCACGGAGAACACGGCTGTTCTGACATTTTGTAAATAAACTAAATGGTGGGGTGTTTAGAGGACGGAGTATGTGTCATTTTTGTTCGCAAGGAAGCTAAAAATGAGCTATGAACACTCGCGGTGTACTTAATTGTTCGTAAATACACAAACTGGGGGTGTCCTCAGGACTCTGTCCGTATTGTAATCTGTCTAGTTGAATGTGTTCTAAGAACACTCGTGGTGTCCCGAAATGGTTGTAATTACACAAAATGGGGGTGTTCTGAGAACGTTGTTTGTATTGTTCGTTGTCAGGGTGAAAGTGTTTTAAGACCACTCCTTTTGTCCGCTAATAGTACAATTTCCGATGGGCGTCAACCGACTTTTTTTCCACTAAAGAAACGATAAATCCGGTTGGTGTGCGCCGACATTATGTGATAATCCTATGACTGGCGCTATTGACCTAGCTGACTTGCTTTTGTGACACTAAATCATATCTCCCGCCCCTAAGCATGATATTATCAAAGCATTCATATTCCCCGCCTCTCTCCGTGACGTTACAGGGTGCGTCATCAAACGCGCCCAGTCCTCTGTAGTCCTAAGTGACTTTACACAGAACCCGGAAGACAACACATATTATGTCACAACACAGCGCGCCACAATTCGGAATATGAAACAGTGATTTAAAAGCAAACAGCAAGATTGTACATTTTGTAAAGTACATTTATTTGACATCAAATGTTTAGAGAATATTCAGCAATTTGCATTTGTCTTTGTTGTCGATCCGCAAAAGTTCATGTTGAGGCACGCGATGTTCCTTTGAGGTACAGAGGGTGTTACATCAGCTTACAACTCAGTGCGCCACAATTTGGAATATGAAAATGTGGTTTAAAAGTAAACAGCAGGATTGTACATTTGGTAAAATACATTTATTTCACATGAAATGTTTAGTGAATATTCAGCGATTTGCTATTGTCTCTGCTGTCGATCAGCAAAAGTTTCTTTTGAGCCACGCATTGTTCCTTTGCGGTAGATAGGCTGTTGGTGTATGATAAAAGCAGTAAATGGTCGCTCTGATAATCGGAAGGTTGCTCCAACAACGAGCCATTAGACCACCCTATTGGTTGGTATGTTGTTTGTAGCCGCTAGTACTGCGTAAGGGCATATTGGTCCTTGGCGATTGTCCCATAAAATGGTGAGGGTCATGAAGTTGCATATTTGGACCTGCACCTGGCAGTTGAAGACCCCATCCGCTGGAGTCTGTAAATCGTGACATAGGCAAAATGGGGCCACATACCTGTTTTAAAAAACATAAATTAGTCTCACCAGCCGATCTTCATTAAAAATCATAATTTTATTTATTAGGGCGTGAAACTATTTGCTATCGAAGATAGTGCAACGGAGTATGTTAATAATAAAATAATAATATTTTCCCATTCATATAGCGCTAAGAACCGTGAGGTATCTAAGCGGTGCTTATTATTAACCACGGTGTGTGGTGCTCATTTATCGACCACGGAAGGATGAAAGGCTGAGTTTGGCCTTGCCAGGATTCCAACTTGCGTTAGCAAGCTGTGCACGGATGTCAAAGCGAGCGTTGTACTCGCTGTGCCACTTGACAGGCTACAGTGAAGTGGCACAGCGAGTAGAGCGCTTGACCGCCTATAGACCGGTTAAATTATTTCTATTAACCCACCCTGTGTCGTCTGCCTTTTTCAGAGCCCTCTAAACGACAGGGGATCAATTCGGCGATAGTGCGCGGTAGAAAACATTATGCCACTTTCAACGAACAAGTTCAACTTGAGCGGTCTTTAATGCTACGCTATTGTAATTATATTTGATATAAAATAATCTAAAGGGTTACTTACAGTACAATTGCAATTTCCATTGTCTACGAGTAGTGCAGTCCCAAAATACGACTCCGCATGTGTGAACGATCTTTCGCATAGTGATATAATATATAAAAGTGGTTTTGTTTCAGAAATTTCATCCTTATCCTCTTTTACGTTTTAGCAACACTCCTTCAAGAGAAGTCTTTCATCACAATCTCTGTCTGTCAAGGTCAAAACACAATACAACCTTATAGTCCCCTTCGTGAGCCTCTCCGGGGCCCGAGAAAAAAATGGAAGCAGCTGACCTTCACTGTGAACAAGAATAAATTCTTACTTTGCAACATTCAGTGTAAAGGCATCTGTGAGAAGTTGGTTTTTGCACGCCATGTTTGTATATTGTTTGCGTGATATTAAAAAAGTTTTTTTAAGGGACGTTATGGTTCTAAGTACAGCCGAAAGACCCCTGAAAATCGCAAGTTATGGTAAGCTATGAAAAATAACTCGCGCCACCACCGTGCACTGCTAAGACTAACACCCAGGACATCAAAGATGACATCGCAAATGTCATTGATGAAATCACTGATGACATCACATGTGTATGTACTTTTCATGGAATTTGTGTACTAGGGATTTTTATTATAATGTTGCGAAGAAATTGTCAAGGATATTGCAATAAATATCATACCGGTATTAGTGCTTTGAACGATGCATTGATATAAATAGCATTGTATTATGGGATTCTATCTAGTAAACTGAGCTACTAATGGAGAAACATAGCATTGTGTGCAGAGTACTAGATGAAAGTATAATATTTGTAATGTTAATATGTTGAATAATGAAATGATAATTGTCCTGAAATGTTCGAAAATTCACAAAATGGGGGTGTTCTGAGGACGTTATTCGTATTGTGTGATTGCTTAGCTGTATGCAATGAGGGAATGGCACAGAGAGTAAAGTGGACGCCGTCCGCGGACACCGCGGCTGTTCGTGGACAGGGCGTGCTACATCTGGGTTTTTTCAGGAAATCCAACATGGAAAGAAGAATGTACGGATCAGCCAATCAGATGTCGAGGTTGTGGATTTGTGTTGAAAGAGACTGTGTGTGGTGAAGATGGCAGAAGTAGAGAAAGTCAGGGTGTTGGTGCTTGGAGATATGTTTGTGTATGGTTTACAACAGTACGCTCAATGCAGGCATGTTGCAAAGAACTTTGATGTGAAAGGAGTGGAGGTGGTGTGGAGCACTGTGCCTGATTGCAATGTACAGGGAATTGTACAAGTTTGTGAGGATATGGCCACGATGAACAGTCCGCATGTGGTAGTTTTGCACTATGGTGCTTTCCATTTGGGCAACATCAGTGCCCCTACTTTGTTGGCTGATTTGGAACGCTTGGTTCAAGCCGTAATGAAGATCCTTCCAAATGCGAAAGTAATTTTTTCTGGATTACTACCTAGGGCAATATGGGACAATAGTTTGTGATGTCATCTTTGATGTCCTGGGTGTTAGTGTTAGCAGTGCGCGGTGGCGCGAGTTATGGTTGCAATGTTACCACTGCCGAATTTCAGGGGTTTTTCGGTTTTACTTTGAACCATAACGTCCCTTTAACAAAGTTTTTTCACTGAATTTCATAGGTTTTTAGTAGCGCAACTTAACCATAACGTCCCTTTAACAAAGTTTTTTTACTGATATATATATAAGTGTGTATAGAATCTGGATGTTCCACGACACAATTTGGCAAACTTGGACCCGTGAATGAAAGGGTTCAAAGTGTGGCGCAGTTTAACAAACAGCTGATGGCGAAGGAAGATTCGAGAAGCATTGGCTGGCCCAGTGTGAAGAGTCGGGCCACTGAGAGCCTGTGTGTCTATTCAAGAAGATACAATTAACGTGAGAAGCAAGTCATGCTCCTGTTTGATGTGTAATGGAAAAACGGTTTATAGTGACTTTTTCGAACACCGTATTTTCGAAATGCCATTTTCTCGACACAATTTTGCTGAAAAAATACATTTCGAATGGTTTTTCCCCCAACCCCCCTTTTTTATTGACACTTTTTTTAGTAACCAAACACAAATAAAACATAAAATAAAAAAAAAAACTACAAGTTCCAGGTTTTCCTCATGTAATAGTGGGTTGAGCTACACCGAGACCAGAAGATAAGGCCATGCTCACACCTTTTATTCTCAGAGACGAGAGGCTACTGCAATGCCAAGTTCAAAGACTTAATTGAATGGTAGACAGCAGGAGGGATGATGGATGTTGGGCTAATTAGGCGGGGAGGAATGACCAGGCCAACCATCCTGAAGGGTACAAGCGTGCCAACCAATTGTGGAGGGCCACGTAACAAGGAGCCCTGTAGTTTGAGAAGCCAATGGAACATTGTGTATTAGTCTGACACGGAAGATGACTTGCACTTGGGGTGGGCTTAGTTGTCCACCTGACCATAGAGACCCAATCACAACCACCGCCCTTATAGAAAGTATAATTAGATGTTTCCTTTCAGCCTATCACATCCCCTAGTAGATTTTCTTATTTTGCCAGGTAGTATGACGTCAGTGATGACAAACTTTTAGTATAAAGTTTGTGTTTTTCACTAACTGCTTTGAGAGAGATGATGTTGAGCGGGCGTCCGTTGATGTCCGTTGTACTCCCTGTTTTAAAGACTTGCTATTAAAACAGCTTTGACTTTTGCCAAACTTCCTGAGTCGGTTTGATTATTGATGTATGAGTAAGATCTGCATCCCCATCCATCTCAGATACTGTTACCTCATCTTAAAGGACCCCAGTAGGTTCACTCGGGACAAGGGCCAAGGGGTGAACTGGACAGTCGGCTGTCGGATAGTAGTTTGACAAACTCTGCGCTCGAGATAGGGTTGAAAGAGCAGAAGCAAGGGGTCTCGGAGGGTCGGAGGGTAGATTCTTGAAGAGCGGGTGTTGGGTGGGCCAGGAGGTTGGAAAGTTTGGCATTGAAGATGGCCGGCCTGTCAAGGGCTGTTTTGTGGAAGTGTTCTGAGAGGGAGTTGCAGAGCGGTTGCAAGGAGGTGGTCGGGGCAGAGGTGCAGGAAGGTTCAGGATTTCCATGATGATCCTGTGGAGCTCTTTGCTGCTGCTACAGCAGCTCAGGATTCTTTTATTATAATAGACTTTTTGGCCTTTCGGATCTCCTTGACCTTGTTCCAGCACTTGAATTGAGAAGGGGGGGACAGAGTAGTCCTTGGGAGGTGGAGGCAACAAGAGAAAGGTATGGCTGAGTGGTCTGTCCAGATGAGGGGTGGATTCTGAAACGAGGTCGTTAGAGCTAAAAATCACATCGAAGGTGTGGCCTGCAGTGTGGATGAATCCTGTTGTATGCCGAGTAAGGATGAGTGCCTCTAAACTGAGAACAATAGGGTAAAAATCCATACACTTTGCTATCGGTTCAATAGGGTAACACAGAAAATAATCTAATAGATCACAGCACACATTAGCATTTCACAACATTTTCATCAGCGACGGCTGGTGAATTTTTTAACTGGATGGGCGTAAATATTTGTCCCTGATATGGCCGAGCAACCGAGCGTAGCGAGGGGGGTTGGGGAGTGGTTCTCCCCCCAAGAAATGTTTTTAAATAATGGGTGAAAATTGTGCATTTTCGAGCAAACTTTTTAGAAAAATGGGTAAAAAGCCAAACAGTTTGCAATTGGATTTTGTAGGGTAACTCATGAAAAGAATTTCACCAACACATTTTCATGATGCCTTTCTTTTCCCACAATATGTTCCAGTATAAAACATTTTCACACTGGCTGTGCCCATACATTTCCATGCTAACTGCAAAATTATACCATATTATCCCCATATAAGAGCATACTCATAAGCTTTGTGCACAATGGCAGTAATGATACTATAGGAAAACATGTCCATGTTTGTTCTGCCAATATATGGCAGTATGCCCTCATAAGTACATACTCCAGTTGGCTTTACCATTAAAAATGCATGCCAAAGTATGAAAACATGTCCGAACTGGCTGTACTAAAATGCCAGTCGAGCTACATAATAACACTTATCATGCTTGCTTCATCAAAGATGCCCAATACAAAATGTCTTACTGCAATAAGAAATAGCTAGACTAAGTGCATAACAGTAACAGTCGTGCTTCATAATAACACTTATCATGCTTGCTTTACCAACAATGCCAATACAAAATGCCATACCACAATATGAAATGACTATACTGGCTGCATTGAAATGCCAGACCAACTACATAATAACACTTATGCTTGTTTTACCAAAGGTGCCTAATACAAAATGGCATGCCACAGTAAGAATAATACCACTGATCCTGCTTGCTTTATCAAAGATGCCCAATACAAAATGTCATGCCTCAGTAAGAAATGGCTAGAATGGTAGCATAAATAATGCCAGTCTTGCTTCGTAATAACACTTACATGCTTGCTTTACCAAAGATGTCCAATACAAAATGTCATACCACAATAGGAAATTACTAGAATGGCTGCATTGGAATGCCAGTCTAGCTACACAATAACACTTATATTTGTTTTACCAAAGATGCCTAATACAAAATGTCATGCCACAGTAAGAATAATACCACTGATCCTGCTTGCTTTATCAAAGATGCCCAATACAAAATGTCATACCACAATAAGAAATGGCTAGACAGAATGCAATAAAATGCAAGTTTAGCTACATAATAACACTTAGCATGCTTGCTTTATCAACCATGCGCAGTAAAAAAATACCATGCCTGCTCCATGGTGGGCCAGCGCCTTGCAGTCAGACATAATCACAATAATGATTAATGTGATTATGTGTGATTGCAAGGCGCTGGGGGGCCTGTGGTAAGGCATGTTTTTTTTACTGGCCATCTATTATAGATACCCAGTAAATAAATGACATGCCTGTCCCCTGGGTCCCGAGCTCCTCACACATGCACACAATCAATGTGGTTATGTGTGTATGCCAGGCACTGGGGGACCAGAGGGCAGGGTTGGTATTGTATTACTGGACATCTATGGTAGATGTCCAGTAATAAAATTCCATGCCTGTCCCCTGGGGGCCTCACAGCGCCAAACACACACACACACAATCAGAGGGATTATGTGTGTATTCAAGGTGCTGGGGGGCCAGGTGGGCAGGTATGATATTTTTACTAGACATATGTTCAGTAAAAAAGTGCCATGCCTGTCTCCTGGGCCTCACAGCGCCAAACATACACACACAATCAAAGGGATTATGTGTGCATGCAAGGTGATGGGGGGCAAGGGGGTCAGGTTTGGTATTTTTTACTTGACATCTATCATAGATATCCAGTAAAAAAATACCATGCCTGTCCCCTGGGGGCCTCACAGCGCCAAACACACACACACAATGAAAGTGATTATGTGTTAATGCAAGACGCTGGGGGGCCAGGTGGGCAGGTATGGTATATGATAGTAAAATAATACCATTCCTGTCCCCTGGGCCCCACAGCACCTCAGATGGAGAGCTGATTTTGGCCCTTGGGGAGGGGGTTTGTGCAACAAAGGCATTTTCAAAATGCCTTTTTTGTACAAACCTCCTACCCCCACTCGTCAAAATCATCTTGGACCAGCACAAACACACACACACACACACACACTTACACAACATACACAGAGCAAGCACTCAAAGTCACGAGCACCCATCATGCACTCACTCATAACACAAGCATACATGAATACCTACATATATTTAAATAATAAATAAACATACAAACACACACATTTACACAACATACACACACCACCTACACACTGCAAGCACTCTTCCATTCACAGGAACATCCATCATGCACTCACTCAAAACACAAGCATACACGCATCCATAGACATATTTAAATAAAAAACATACACACACATTTACACAACATACACAGAGCAAGCGCTCTGTTTCATTCACACGAACATCCATCATGCACTCACTCAAAACATAAGCATACTAAATAAAAAAACATACAAACACTCATATTTACACAACATACACACAGAAACCACTCTCTCATTCACACCAGAATTCATCATCATACATTCACCTAACAACACAAGCATGCACACGTCCATACACATCATTTAAATTTTAAAAAATGAACATAAACCAACGGACCTTCTGCCGCGGGTCCGGAGCTTCCAGTGCTCCAGCCCCCTGTAAGCATGAACAGGAATCAGGAAGTTTCCTGGGCATGGGTCCGGAGATACCCCACTCCAACTGGCTCTGTCTGTATGTGCGAGGAGGCGCGGGATCGCCCCCTTGCACATACAGACATGCAGTTCCCCAGCCAGCATTTCAAATGAGCCATGTGAGGCTGGGGAAGCAAACACCCCCAGCCTTGCATGGCTCATTGTGCTTGAGTGGATGGGGAAAGTTTCCCTTTCACAGTTAAAGGGATGGTCTAGTAAAAATGTTTATTTAAAAAATAGATAGGCCACATAAAAAAAAAATACTAGCATCCTCCGTTTTAAAACTTCCTATGTAAAATTTTGAGCTATTCAAGCTCAAAATTCGAAAAAGCAAGCACAGGGGCACCGCCATTTTGTGAAATGGAGGCCCTCCTGTGCTGGCTTTTGCTTTTGCGGCACTAATGAAGGAAAAGCCAGCCAGCTGTAGTAAACAAAGTCTACCGCTGGGTGGCTTTCCCTTCATTAGTGCCGGGACTCGGAGGACGCGGACTGGAGATCAGAGCAGGAAAGCTGCAGCTGAATCTCGGTAAGTGCTATTTATTTTTTTAACAAAAAATAAGCACTAGCTGCGTTTTTTTTTCTAAGTTTTCCGGGCTGGAGGAGCCCGGAAAATGTAGAAATAAAACCACAGCTTTAAAAACGTTGTATTTATGTTTGCGGTCGCTTTTGAAGCGACCGCAAACATAAATACAATGTTATTGTGTTGGAAAACGCTGCGGTTTTAAAACCGCAGCGTTTTCCAACACAACCGCGTTGTGTCTGCCTGAATCTGCTTTTCCATTTGGGGCTCTCGGGCTCCCGGGGAGCCCCAAATGGAAAAGCAGATTCAGGCAGACACAACGCGGCATTGCGGAAAACAACCGCGTTGTGTCTGCCTGAATCTGCTTTCCCATTTGGGGCTCTCGAGCCCGAGAGCCCCAAATGGAAAAGCAGATTCAGGCAGACAACGTAGCATTTCCCATTTGGGGCTCTCGGGCTCCCCACGGGGAGCCCGAGAGCCCCAAATGGGAAATCAGCTGCAGGTAGAAACACTACGCGGCATGTAAACATAATCGCGTGTGTTTCTGCCTGCTGTGGCTTTCACTTTGGGTCTCCGGTGCTTCCCTGGGAGCACCGGAGACCCAAAGTGATAGCCACAGCAGGCAGAAACACACGCGGTTGTGTTGGAAAACGCTGCGGTTTTTCTTTCCAAGTTTCTCAGGCTCCTCCGAGCCGGAGGAGCCTGAGAAACTTGGAAAGAAAAACCGCAGCGTTTTCCAACACAATAACGTTGTATTTATGTTTGCGGTCGCTTCAAAAGCGACCGCAAACATAAATACAATGTTTTTAAAGCTGCGGTTTTATTTCTAAGTTTTCCGGGCTCCTCCAGCCCGGAAAACGTAGAAAAAAAACCGCAGCTAGTGCTTATTTTTTGTAAAAAAAATAAATAGCACTTACCGACATTCAGCTGCAGCTTTCCTGCTCTGGTCTCCGGTCCGCGTCCTCCGAGTCCCAGCACTAATGAAGGGAAAGCCACCCAGCGGTAGACTTTGTTTACTACAGCTGGCTGGCTTTTCCTTCATTAGTGCCGCAAAAGCAAAAGCCAGCACAGGAGGGCCTCCATTTCACAAAATGGCGGCGCCCCTGTGCTTGCTTTTTCGAATTTTGAGCTTGAATATTTTCAAAATTTTACATAGGAAGTTTTAAAACGGAGGATGCTAGTATTTTTTTTTTATGTGGCCTATCTATTTTTTAAATAAAATTTTTTACTAGACCATCCCTTTAAGAGCACTTCCTCAGCTGAAGGAAACAGCCGAGGGAGTGCTCATATTTTACTGGGCTGGCTCCTCCATAATGGGTCAGAGGGTCCAAGACCCGGTGGGTCGATGCCCCCTCGCTCATTATAGACGAGGCGCCCCTGATTTTCTTGATGCCCATGTCCACAAGATATGCCATCATTGCCACTGTAAAACACTTCATTAGCGTGACCCAATAGGATAGCACTGGAAAAAATCAAATAGACATCAGATCACAGTACACAGGAGCATTTCATATTTTCATGATGCCCATACCCACTGCCACTGTAAAACACTACAATCGTGTAGTTCACACAATATTTGCCAGCATGCCCAATGTAAAACGTTCATGATGCTCTGCCCGCAGTATATGCCATCATTCTCATTGCGAAACACTTTCGTGATACTCATGGCCACAATAAATGTCATCATTGCCACTGTAAAACTTTCATGATGCTGCAGCTGCACTCACCATATGTGCCAACATTGCAAACTATCCTTAAAATAGTCATATAGTTGTCTTCTGCACAGAAATGAAGCTCAAGTGTGTCTCTTCAATACAGTAAATAAACTTTGTCTAGGGGACACTGGAAGGGAATGAGAAAGTGTGCAGCTCTGATGCCCACCCTCTCCAAACCTTTCAGGTAAAATGCATAAAAGTATCAAAAGGGAGCAGTTACTAGAAGTTAGAAAATGTACATTAGTAGTACCCCTACTATACACTACCCATTAACACCCTCAATATGAGGGTGGAAATGGATGTAAATAAAATTGCAACAGATGTATTTTTCTGAAATATACATGGCAATATTCCAGAACTACCTCTACTGTCAGCACTGAGACAGTGGTATTTCTATAACTAGGCATATTGTTTTGAATACCTCTGCTGGTGGAATTTAACACAAATTATATTGTGTCAACAACATTTCCCCAGACTGTAAGCAGTCCTTTACAAAACATGCACAAATTGCATCTTTTCTTTGAAGCCAAGGTGAATTGTTAGCATATTTCTTTTTAAAGTAGCTTCATTTTATTCCTTAAGCAATCACATGGAAAAAGGCTAGAGGTGTTTTCATATACACCATATTCACACTTTGTTAAAACAAGCATGTTTCAGTTAATCTGTACATTTATCTTTAAAAACGTCCCTCCACACACCGCTGGAAGCTTCAATGCTCCACTCTGTTCACTGGCCAAGCTGGCTACTCCATACCTTTCTACTGAAACTCCCCCGGGCCTAGTCTACTGCATGCTATTAACATCCCCCCACCTCTCCAGCAGGCATAATAAGGGACATTTGCTTTACAACATGTATCACAAGACACTGCACGCTCCCACACACACACACACAATTTCTTCCAGCACAGCAGTGTGCTCTGTAGCCCAAAATGGTGGGAAATAGCCCAGTGTAGCACCCCTGATTCCTTGGTATGAGATTTACTTTCTTTCATATATGGGACTCAGAGGGACCGAGGGCCCAGCCGAAGAGCTAAGAATGTAGAGAAAGGAGACTCTACGATATTGTCATGCATGGGACAGGCAAACACCTGATTGGATGAATACCCTACAGGAAGGCGGCCACAAACTGAAGTACTGTTTATTGTGTTGCCAACTTTCAGCCTAAACTAAAAGGTATGGGCACAATTCGCGCTTCTACAAGGAAGTGGTGATGACTTACATTTTGGACACCCTGCTATGAGACTATAACTATGACAAAATGACTGATGGCAGGATAGCTATGTTAGAAATGTCACCTGCAAAAGGCATACAGTGGCTTTCAACGCTCTTGACTGGTGTCTCCTGAGGATCAGATGGTGCCCCTGCTGTACATTGAAGCTGCTGCTCATGGCCGTGCAGCAACAAATGTGGCTCTAGAAATCTCCTTTTTCTGATAAAGCAAGGATGGAAGGCTAAGGGGTACCCCGATTAAGTGGTGTAGTTATGGAGAAACAGTGAAAATTGAACAAACACTAATTCTTAGGCTATCAGGGAGAGCACTCTTGGCTGGGATACAAGCAGAGACGCCACTTGAAGTGGCTGCTTGGCCACAGTTAATAGATAAGGCAGGGAGCTATGCTGATGCAGAGTACAGAAGGTACCTGACCTTTTTGCTACACTTTTTATTTGTTGAACAGTTAAAACCATGTTCACGTACAGTGTTAAATATCCCTAATAGTTTCAGATGATACATGTACAGGCTGAACCCAGTTTGATGGCCGAGGCCTTTTAAGTCCAGATTGAGAAGTTATAAAGATGCAGTGCTTCCTGTCACCAGTACTAAACTGGAAGCAAGGTTCCCCTTAAATCCAGCAGTAGCATAGTAGAGTTGCCTTGGTGACTTAAGCCCTCTCCTCCTACTGCGGTGTTCCATCTTCCTGCCCCTTTCTATTAGGTGAGTATCTTTGGAGGACATGCGTGGGATGAAGAATCTGACATAAAAGGATGTATTAAAAATGGCCTCGCTTCATCTAAAAACCTATCCTTCCACTAAACATATTATTTGTCTGGCAAGAAAGATGCCCAGAATACCAAGCCCTAGAACTCTTTATGGAGAAGAACAATGGGGCTTCATTAATGGTTTGGTGGGCGAGTGGAAAGAGCTCTTGTTGGACAGAAACAGGATCCTAGATGGAAGCTTACGAATTGAAGCTTTTATGAGGAATGTATAAGCAGTGAAGACATCATTTGACACTTTATGAGCAAAACAAGTATGAAGCTGGTACACATTGAGAGTTTTGGTTCAAGTATCAAAATGGGGCAGCAGCCCCTGCAGAGTAATAGTTGGTTGATAGGCAGGCAGGGGTCTCAGAAAATGGCCAGCGGGTTCAGGGGAGGTGGAATGACTAGGGTTGTAGACACTAACAATTGTTTTGTCCTTGGGAATCATTGTCTGGCAAGTTGCTCCAAGGCAAGGCTCCGTTATTGTGAATCATCTTGATTCATGATTTCAATTGGAAGGTTTATATGGTGGATATCCAATACAGACAAGAAGAGTGATAAGTGTGCACAAGTGAGCCAACCATGCTTTGAGCAACGGTGCTCTAGAATAAATGATTTTACCTTCAGAAGGTCCAGAGCAGTGACTTATATGTAGATGCAGATGTGATTCTCCCAATTAAATATCCCTAACTAATAAATGTGAATTATGTTGAGTGGAAGCATTCCTTTCCACTCCACTGAGCAAAATGGATTATCAACATGACAACACTCTTTCATGAACATTTAAGCATAGACAGATTCGATCTAAATGCACTCTGAGACAGCATCCTGAGAGCATAAATGATTGCAGAATATTAGGAACATACTCATAATACGAATTTCAAGTGTCTGCCCGAAGGGGGGAACACAGAACGTATGGTCTTAGCATTATTGAATGTAACAGCCTGCTAATAGAAGTGATAGGCAAATGAATAATGCTCTAAAGTATGTTTTTAATTAATGATCAACACAAATCTGAAGTCAGGATTCTTTACTTGTGGTACAAAAACACTGAAACGACGATAAACTATTTCTTTTTAAATAAATCAGGAATAGATTTAAAAATATTTACTACCAATACTTTCTATGGCCACTAAATTAATCGTGTACACATTAAATCATATTTCTAACTTTTTACCTAACAGTACCAACTTTAAAATAACTGTGTAACTGTTTAAGAATCATCACAACCTTTTAAAATGGGTAAATAGTGTTTACATGTATTAATTATTGCACCTTAATTTTTTTTAAGTAATCTAATTATCTTGTATTGTACTTTCAGAAATGCCAAAGCACTTTTATCTCTATAGCTTTGTCTTGGACTCAAATATATTAATCTAAGATGCACACCAGAATGTTAGCTTTTGAAACTGTACATTTACATTTCTTTATTACATTTTGTTTGTCTTCAGTTGGAAACGTCAGGACTAAACTGTGATTTGCCATGGCAACTCAAAGGGTAGACACATATAATTTACCTTTCTTATAATATTTCAATCATTTAAACCAGCTCAGTAGACTGAGAGCAAGTTAGGCATCGAGGTATCTAAAATCAAACAATTTCAATGTGAACAATGAGGATTGTACTCTTCACAATCACAGATGTGTTTTGCTCTGTCTAGGACTCGTGAATGTGATGGACCTTTACTGGAGGGTGTTGGTCCTAAGGCAAAATAGTGAGTAGATGCCTAATTGTCCACCACCCCCAACCGGGGATCAAGAGAATGTGCCCTTAAATGGGCCTTTAAACAACAAATGTTGTTCAAATGACAGTTCAGGTGTGGTAGTAAACTGTCACTGTCACTTCACCCTGAGAGTACAAAATGAGAGGAGAAACAATATGAGCATCCACATTTTATTTTAATTTATTTGTGAATGAAGGAACATCTGAAAAAGCATATTACAAAAGGTCACATAGTGGTGGAGCAGTCCCATTACTAGGTTATAAACATTAGAGGAGCAGTGCAGTAGTAAATGATACAAAAGCCTGGTGGAGTGGGTGATGGCGACATACAATGAGGATTACAAAAACAGGCATCAGATACCTATTTACAAAGTATAATTGAGAAAGGTACACATTTACAACTGCTGCAACAAAATCAGTGGTTGGAAAACGAGAAGGTGAGTGATGCCAATATCCGAGGGGTTCCTTCAATAAATAGGAAGTGCGGTTTTGGGGCGATCATGAACGTGGTCATAGTGGTGATAAACCTGAGGTCTATCCTCTTCCAGTACTATGGTTTGCCTAAATAAGAAAGCAAGGATTGTCCAACCATTAGTGTCGTTAAAGGCCATTGCTAAGCTTGGGCCTATTAACTCGGGCCCCGGGCCATTATTGCCTGGTACAGTCTTGCTTAATTCATGCCTAGTTGGAATACTGGGATGCATTGTTCCTGCAGGCTCTTAGGATTCCATGTTTCATGCCGGGTGCTCCTGCTCTACTTACTCTTTGCCACTGCTGTCCCTGATCTATTCAACTGCTCCCCTTCTATCTGTGGCCCATCCCACCAGTAAGTGGATGCCTTGTGGGGCCATCGCTCACCCCCATTGCCACTGGATTTGTGTTTTGTTTCCTCTTGCTTTCCTCAAAATCATGAGATGCTAGTAGCACCTTGCCCAGCAGCAAGGTGTACTATTTATTTTGCCTGTAACCCTTGGGCAATACTGGATGTTTTTAACTCTTTGCCTTCTTCATATGCCCTTGCTTCGCTATGGATGACAGGTCACAGATCAAGGCTCATAACATCCAGTAACTGGCCTAAACTTCACCTGGATGTTAGGATCGAAAAAAGGTTCACTAAGCAGTGGAAGGATGATGCCAGCTTTAAGATCAAAGGGAATAATTCCTGGTGAAAATCTAAAGTTGATCAGATGGCAAATCACTTCACAGAAAGAAACAAGATGTTGAATAAACAGCCAGCCTGGTACTGGGCCTGTTTGAGAATCAGTGGGGTTAAAGGGGAATTTCTCGCAGGAATTTTATTGGCCCAATGGATCGGTCATGTATTTTTGAGTATACATCGATCGATCCGAGAAAACAATTCCAGTGCATCTTACCTTTGGTTTTCTCACATTAAACATGCAAAACCCATGGGTCGGAAACCACCATCTTGTGCTAATCTTATCTGTTGATCCATCACCTTAAATTCAAGTGCCCTCACAGCAGTAAATTGCAGGAGTATTGCTCTCCCCCTTATTGGCACACACTACATGTGCAATATCATTGAACTGCCTCTGCTGCTAATGTTATGAACAGCTATTAACTGTATTGCCTTGGCCACTATTGTACTGAAGTGACATACATACTCATACTTATTATTTTCATGTATGACCGCCTGAACCGAGCCCAACTATTGCCCATGTGATTACTTGCCATAGACTGACTATTTGTTGCCTTAGCACCCACCTGATCTTAGTCTAATTCTTGCATCTGAGCCTTAATTGAATCTAGCCTCCGCTGTCTGCACACCCATCCCAACACTGCCCAACCTTGCCTAGTGTGCCCTGCTAATCGCTAACCCTGCAGCCCCCACTAGTACTCCTGCTCCCTTCAGGCACAGCTCTCACCAGGTCTGCTGAGTCTAGATTGCTGACAGCAGCCAGAACACCCTACTCAGCATCCTCTCACCACTTTCTTGCACCATGAACAGTATAGCTCATTGCCTGATACTATACACATGCCTATGGGGCACTAGCCATTGTAAAACAAATAGCTACCCCTCGATAGTAACTAAAACAGCCTCATCCCAATCTAGTTATACAGTTCCCATCCCGCCCCCCATTATGGAAGATTATCTAAGAGTCCCTCTAGTGGGCGTCTAAGCATCCCCTGCAGCTTACCATGCAGAAATATTAGACGCAGAGCAAGATTGTTGAGACTGCATGAGCCACTGTCCAGAACCATGCCCCCTGCCAACACAAGGTCCTCTACCCTGAAGGCCTATATCCCTTCCACCAAAAACCAGAAGCCAGAATCTACTTCTAGACCTACTTATCAGTATCCACCCCCACTACGACTACGCCTCCCCTATTACAGGCGGACTAATCAACGCCAGATCGATAACCGCACATGCCTCGGATATTCATGACATTATTTTAGCTGAGAACCTGGACTTTCTCGCCATTACAGAGCCCTGGTTGCACGACGCTGCAGGACCCCTCCTATCCCTAGCAATCCCAGTTGGTTACACCATACTGAGACAGGACAGAACCAACATGCGGGGCGGTGGCATTGCCTTCATTGCTAAGACTAGCTTAGATATAAGAACTACACCTTCCATAGGATCTGACTCCTGCGAAGGGCTCTCCATTGAACTTCCTCTAGTGAACTCTCAGACATTGTCTATCCACCTCAACTACAGACCTCCTGGACCCTTAGGGACATTCGAGGAGGATATCCATAATCTTCTCGCCAACAACCTGAAAACTACATCACAAATACTTGTCCTGTGCGACTTCAACCTGGGGTACAACGACCCCTTAGATAAAAATGCAAGTATCATTGCTAACTCTTTAACCAACCTGGGTCTAACTCAAAGAACGCTCGAACCCACCCACATCAAAGGTAGAAGCCTTGACTGGCTAGCAGACTACAACTGCACTGCAAACATTAAATCCATCCTACAACAACCTTGGACAGACCACTTCCTTGTGTCCTTTGAATTAGCCACTTCCAGACCTATCCCGCCAGCACCTATCATGGCCTTGCCCTGTCCCACAAGAAACAAAAAGTTCATCACGAAGGAGAAAGTGATCCCTGCCATCTTACCCACTCTCAACCAACTAACGGACCAATCAGATCCCGAAACGCTGGTCGATGAATACAATAAAATCATGTTAACCACTCTTGACAGCATTGCCCCTTTACAACTTAGACCAAGTAAACCCAAAGCCCACCTAAATAAATGGTTTACCCCGGAACTAAAAGATTTACGACTCCTCAAAAGGAGCTGTGAAACAGCATGGAGGTCCTCCCCCTCTATAGACCATAAAAACAAATTTATGGAAATCTCCACCCGTTACAAAAAAGAAATTTATCTGGCGAAACAAAATTCGTATAACACATGCATAGCAAATGCCAAATCAAACATGAAAGAACTGTTCACCATCCTCAAGGAACTAGAGTCCCCAACCCCCATCCCAGACATATGTTCCAAAGACAAAACTTGGTGCTCGAATATCCAACAAGCACTCTACAACAAAATAATAACGCTCCAAAACAAAATATCTAAGAAAAATGACACCCTTAGCCAACTATCCCAGCCTAGCAACGGAAATACCGTGCTACCTCCCAACGAACTGGATCCCATTGTTCGTTTCACGTTCTCCAGAACTACTACCCTTGAGGTTGAGAAAGTCATCCTCTCCCTTAAGCCATCTAATTGCCACGGCGACCCTTGCCCTGCCCAGCTTATAAAAGATGCCGCCAGAGATCTCTCCCCATTCATTTCGAAACTTGTCAATTCCTCTTTCGCGACAGGTATTGTTCCGACCAATTTAAAACAATCCTGGGTGCTCCCTTTGCTCAAAAAGCAAACCTTAGACCCACTCATTCCGACGAACTATCGCCCCATCACGACAGTTCCGTTCCTGCTCAAAATCTTGGACAAGATTGCCTACAACCAGATTCAAACATTTTTGGAATTACACAAGCTCCTCGGAGCACGCCAGTCTGGATTCCGGCCACAACACGGCACAGAGACAGCCCTCATCGACCTTAAGGCACAGATTGATGTCCTGCGAGATAAAGGCAAAATGGCTCTCCTCCTGTTGCTGGACCTCTCGGCTGCATTTGACCTCGTGGACCACGGAGTACTTTGCACACCTAGACTCGGCTGCTCACTTCTCTAAAGAGGCCATAACCTGGATAGAGTCCTTCCTCGGCAACAGGACGATGAGAGTGTTCTCCCCCTCAGCAGCAGCCGACCCGATCCCCATACTATGCAGAGTGCCTCAGAGCTCCTGTGTCTCCCCCACTCTATATATTCACTAAGCCCCTTTTTGATGATTTGGACCATCTTGGTATCACCTACACGAACTATGCAGACGATACCCAGATTCTCCTCCCTCTTTCTGGGGATTACAACAAGGATTTGGCCTTGGTGAATAGGGTGTATATCATCATCCAGGCATTGATGGCTTCACACGGTCTATGCCTGAATGATGACAAAACAGAACTTATCATCCTGGGGACCCATGCCAACCTAAAAAAACTAGGCCATGACTATGCCTCATTTGCTATTGATGGAAACACCATCAAGGTGTCCAAGGAAGTGAAGACGCTCGGCTTCTACCTGGACTCCACCCTCTCATTCAACAAACAGGTGAAGTCCTTGGCTTCAGCCACTGCTTACACCTGCAAACTCATTAGAGCTGGCAAACACTTCATACCTAACAAAAACTGCATGATCCTAGCCAGAGCCTTAATCTTATCTCGGCTTGATTAGTGTAATGCCCTTTACATTGGTGCTAACATATCCATCATAAATAGACTACAAACCCTTCAAAACAACGCCTTGAGAGCTGCTCTCGGCGTGCCCAAAAGATCACACATATCGCACATCAGGCGCCAAAATAACTGGCTTTCCACCCTGAACAAAATACAACTAAAATCGGCATCTCTGGTTCACAAAGCCCTAAACAATGCCGCTCCTAGCTATCTCACCGATAAATTCTCTAAAAGATGCTCTACTAGACCTGCAAGAACTTCCAATGTCAACAGCCTCATCACATCTAGATTTAAATTGTCCAAGGCCGGAGGAACTAGCTTCCAGGTCCAAGCAGCCCAACTCTGGAACTCACTGCCACCTACCTTACGTGAAGACCAGCCATTTCTGAAATTCAGATCTAAATATATCAATCTCCTGAAAGCCTCTGGCATCTAGCTGATCAGTACCCACCCAGCTGCCTTACTCCCTAGAGTAGACTGGCTACATTTCTGAGCAGTCATGCTTGACACCTCCCGGTTACCACTCTATCTCACTTGCACCTCCTTGATCTGTTCTAGGTAGCCAGATAGTGCCTATTTAAGCTAGTCTTGTCCTACCACTAATCAACCCCTCTGGTCTATGTATATTGAGCCTGGCTGTAGACTGCTACTATTTCACCCTTATTCTGCACCCCATTGTTCAAAAGTCTAATTTTTACTTGTCAGCATGCTACATGTAAAATCCGGTATTCACTCAAATGTAACCTGTATATAATTGTACATATATGCACATCACTGCAGACTATTTGTAACCTGTACATTACTGTATATTTATGTTCTTCATTGTATATTATCTGTAACCTGTAACCTAAGCTTTGCATTTTCTGTACTGCTGCGCCCGGTAACCTCTGGGTCTGGTGTGCATTACAAGTGATTAAAACAAACAAACAAACAAACAAATCAGATCACCCACTCCTCAAGTTAGCAGCAACATGTCAAACTGATATGCTCTACCTATTCTCATGACGTTCGTGGACACCATAGCCAAACATACCCTGTCATCACCTACGTCATCACTTTACCTAATGCAAATCCAGGAATATCAACACACGCACACACACACACAGCATAAACGTTTACTTTCTATTCACAAAAAGAAGAAATCAACTTACACTTTTAAGAGAATGCTAATAGTCGGGAATGTTCCAAGTCGTTATATTTTTAAAATCACGCTTGAAATAGAAGATTACATGCATGTTATCATTGAAAAATGTTTGCGAATATAATGACTGCAAGAAAACGTTGTTTGCTGCAGGGCATATTTCCAATGTTTACTTCGACTCTCACATTCAAATAAAATCTTTCATATTGCCCTCATCGATCTAATAATTCCTGTACTTGCATTGTCATGTCAAATTTCTGTGTGGTAAAACCTAATGCAATTGTGTTCCATCTTCGATTGATTATCGACGCATATGGTGTTCCGTTTGTGAGAACAAAGGAGTCCTTTCACGTCAAAATGTAACACTTTGCAATGCACACGTATTCATACTGTAAAGGCTGGCATGTTGCGCTGAATCACTGGCAGAGCAAATGGGCAAACTGGTGCCTTACGATCGTCCCAGAATATGGATATTACAGTTCCATTACTGGGGGTTATTCTCCAGTTTTGGTTAAAAAAGCCATCCACAAGAAGATTTTATCCATAGCACACGCACATCTCACCAATGTAACTATGTAAATTTGGGAAGGCAAAAATATATTTCAGTACCCAATTTGAAAAATAAATTATACAATAAATCAACATGTTAATTAAACATTTTCGGTAAAATTAACATTTACGATGTCCAGTCTTTGTGTCAGCACATCAATGCGGCCCACCGTTAATTATCAAGTATACAGTTGCATTAATATTATGTAAAGGTTTCCTTACATTAGTTGCTGTTTTTCCATTCTCTTAATATAAAGTTGAAGCACTGTCAGCTCTTATGAATAGAAACTTCACTTTCTTACGTTAGGATTCATTATAGTGAATCTTATCATTTCTTACTCACCATATTGTGTCCTTGAAATTGTTAGTATGAAGGATTGAGGGACAAATAACAACGAGGCCCTGTATTGTGTGGTCACATTTCCAAAGGAAGGTTTTGTTTTCAAGAAACAAATACCACACACATTAACAATATTTTCTTCCAGTTTCAATAGCAAGCAGTACAATTAAAAGAATGTGTACTCTAAAATATTACTCTTATAATATTTTTACTTTTCAAAAGAAGTTCATATTTTCTTTGTTATTTACTATAAATATACACATTCTTAATGTAACCTTTTTAAATTAGAGTGTTCATTTGGTCAGCTAATTTTGCTAAGCAAATAGATTATAACTAGTCTTCCAAATCAAATTTATTTTGGTGCAATCAACAGCGACTAACTTATTTCAACCCAATTCAAACAGTGGCCTACAGAAAGAACAACAATTATATCCACATTTTTTGTGAGTTTGAGCAGGAGCACACCAGAAACAAGTGTCCATGTTTTGTTATTGTGATTTATACCATGCACTGCTACTATTTTAATTGTCTGCAGGTGCCCTGTCTCACCCTCTTCTGGGCTACTGCAGCAGCCTGAAGCAGTGCAGGACATGGACGCCACACAATGCTGTGTGCTCAAGGCCGCTCAAGTCATCAGCAGTCTGTGCAGCTGGCCAGTGCCCCTTGGCTATAGGGGCCACGCAGGCACCAGCTGCCTGCTGCCAACTGACTGACTGACTCCTAATTGTGGCATGACGTTTCTTTCTGGGCAAGTATGATAAGGTTTGTCATAGATGTCCTGAAGGGAGACCATCTTGCAGCAGTGGGAGTGGGGGATGTGAGGTGATGGTCTTTCTGCCCCTAATGTTCCAGTCTGGCTAGGTTTTAAAGCAAGCATGGTGTGCATTGTTGCTTGGCTGGAGAGCAGTTTGTGGCTGCCAGTTCAGCTCTTTCTTGCAGTGTCCTGATGACTTCTCTTTTGGGCATCCTGTTCCGGTAAAGCAGGGTTGCCATGTGTTCCTGTTCGGCCTGGCTGCCTATAGAATGGTGGGCTGGAGCAGGACACGGACTGCAGTGTGGTGGTATGCTCCTGCTCTGTACCCCACATTCACAATGGGTGTCCCAGCAGGAGCATGATTCATGTCACCCTTCAGGACATCGACAGCACTGCAAGCCCAATAAGGGGCAGAGCCAGATGCAGAGAATGAACACACAGCTCCATGTCCCATGATTGTGTGTACGTCTATCATTAATATTCCAAGGTGCATTTGGTAGGAAAAGTAGCATGAGTTTTTTCGTGGCATTCCCCCCAATCTCACACCACTGGATACTGCCCTGATAGTAACAATACATAATATATCACCAACACCTACACCCAGTTGGCAGGTGTGTTCATGTGTTTCCATACTTGCATCTACTCTATTGAGACAGCTAGCTTTGAACATGGGGGGAAAACCACTTACTTTCTTACACCTAGGCACCAATAGGTGCCCAGCACTGTGTTTCTACTCTGGCTTTTGAGTGGTGGGTACCAGTGTCCCATGCTTGGGTTTTGCAGTTTTGTTAATAGGTTTGAAGGATGCAAGCTATACGGCTTGTGCTCTGTGTGTTGAGGAGGCTGGATTAGAGCTTGGGTGTTCGTGCTCTGGGTCTTGGTAGTTTTGCTTATTTTGTTTTACTTTTGGGGATTTTAACTACTTACTGCAAATCTATTGATCATATAATGGTATTACTGTCACAAGAGTTTTTACAACCAGGTGCCACTCTTTCTTCAATGTAAAGTCTATCACTCCATCACAAAGAAACATAACCATATCACGCCCTGGGCACAGCCAACCCATCTTCACACTTCTAAATAAACACTACTTGATTACACACCCTGAAAACATGCATCACCACCTCAAACCCAATACAACCTTGACACACGCAGAATTCTGTCCATCAGTTACATCATTTCACCAATGTGTCTCTCCCACCTCCTCCAAATTAGTCGCTGCACCTACTCCCTAACCTGTTAACTATGTGTTGCTCTAGCTACCTAGCCATTCTCTACCCACCTTCTGTGTTGAATAAGTTTATACATTCTCTCCTCATGTCTCTCATGACTGACTATGGACTTCAAAAGATAGTTAAACTACACAACACTGGACACACCAATGGCATATTAGACACTGCAATACATTATATATGGTTGAAAAACACAATACTACAGACATACAGAGAAACAGACAGACAGTCATATAGACAGAATGTGTTGGCTACTTGCTTTCTTTGAAGAATGGTCTATTGAGCTACAGATTTGGACACACATGTTGATAGATCACCAGACAAATGGATACAGATATAGATGGATGCATAGAAAGTGATGGATACATAAAGATGCAGACAGAGAGATACACTTTGAGATCGATGTAAACAGACCAATCGATAGAAGCATATATGTAAACGCATACATGGAGAAGAATAAATGTAGATAGATAGAGATCAATCAATATATACAATTATATATATGAAAACACAAATATAGTTACATTTGTGGGGAGAGATGGATAGAGCCATCAAGACATGCCTATGGATAAGGGTATGTAGACAGACAGTGACGGATATATATAAATTTTATTATATAAAGAGATACATTCCATAAAATGTATAGAGAGATATGGATAGACAATGATAAGCACAAGGATGGGAATCTATATCTATATATATATAAATAGATAGTTAGACAACTCGGTATAAATAAGAGAAGCATTTCATGTCCTTTATATAGACATATAGAAATATATAGAAAGAAATATACAGATGTGAAGCGATGTCAGTCTACACAGCGAAGCAAAAAGATAGATGAAGATAGATGAAGATAAATGAAGATATAAATGAAGATATGAAGATAAATATGCATATGGACTTTGGGACGAATGTACATTGACAGATTGATAGAGACATGAGTATGTATATGATGCAGAGGCACAGATGGATATAGGTAGATGGAGAGATACATATACATCTGTAAACATCAATAGAGATGTACACAGATAAAATGATGGTGCACATTGTAACTGTTCATATAGAGACAAGCAAACACAGATAGACAAGGACAGACATAGAGAGGTGGATACAGCGACATATACACATGCATGGATATTGATGGAGAAAAAGAGGTGGAAGGGTATAAAGAGGTGGACACATATGGATTGAGATCACTATATATAAAAACAAAGCATAATTTTTTCCATAGACGTATTGAGGTTTATTCAGTCTGTGGCAATTCAATGCCTCCATGCCTTTGCAATGCAACCGAGAACTAACCTGCATCATACTTTACAATAAAGTGGCTCTTTGTTGCATGATAAAATTCATATATTGTCAGCCTCTTTGCTCTGCGTTGTGCACAGCCAGACCATGATCCCCAGTTACTATCAACCACACAACTAATTCTTCTTTTTTAGTCAGTCCATGTCTTGTCTGCAAGATAAATCCTAATGTTATCAATTTGTATGGTATCATATTGAGTATAGTTGCTAAGGAGGTAAGGATGAAGGATTTTCCATCTTATGACATTGCAGAATCCCCATGTTCAACACTATTGTAATAGCCCCATTGAAAACCATTATAAGTTATTCCTTGGATATGTGGTATAAAATGTAAATATTTATGGTTATATATTTAAATGTAGGGATATGAATCTTATTCTGTTGTTTTAACCTGTATTTTGAAATTCCTAAAAAGAAATGTATAATCACATCTGGCACCTGTCTCACTCTAACGATTACATTTTGGCCATGCTGTCCTTTCCGTCTATGTGCCTTTTCTCAATATTAACATTTGAATATGACCTATTACAAATGAGAAAAAATTTAAACACCATATATATATTGAATTGTATTAATAAAATTACTTTTCAATGATTTTACAAATAAGGTACAGACTTAAAAAATGTACATTCTCATTTATTGTTATAATATCAATTGATACTGTTGGGGCAAATAAATAATGAAAAGGTCAGAAAAACACATTCATTAATACATTTTGACTAACATTTAATAAAGAACAGACAGTAAATTAATAGAATATTTACAAGTTTTTATCAATAGTTTCAAAACATTAAATAAATGATTGAAACTTATTTTGGATGAAATTGTAAAGACCACAAAACTTCACTTGAGTTCAAGTTTCGGAGACAAACCATATTAGCAATGTTCTGTGGAATAGACTGGCCGCTGGAAACATATTCTGGTGCCAGTCTGTGCATTTGCATGGCCAGCACAGTCAGCATCAGATCTTTCACAAACTCCAATTCCATCTGCTCTAATACTGGCTTTGCTAATCATTGTTTGCTTCTTTTTGTAAAGCTACGGTGTATCGAAGTATATCGAAAGTGTCTGCAGTTGTAGCTTGTTCCCTACCAAAGTTCTCGTTGTGTGCAAGTACAGCCTGCCTTTTTCTTGCCTCCTTATCATCTATGCTGAAATACAACCTTTTAGGCCTGTACTTTAGACACATATTATGGAAAACCTCCAAATCACCAGTGTGGCAAAATTCTGTCAGGCCCTTCTTACCTTCATATGGTAAGTGTTTTGTCAGACACACAATATTTCCAAGGGCTGTGTGAGGAGATCCTTGCACCTACCACTTTTTCTTATGTTCATGCTCCTCACTCAAAGGTCCATGTACACATTTGCGAAAATGCTTGTTTTCCTCCCATGAGTGCAGGTTTGAACAATGGTGGAGCATTGAATGCCACTTTTCACCAAGAGAATCTACGAAACCCTCAAAACTTTTGTACTCCACCAAAGATGGTTGCTGATAGAGTGTGACCATTTCTTCTCCATCCTTTTTTATACCAGCAGTTGTTTTTTATATTGATTTTGCAACATGCCATACATCAAATCGATGTTTTATGCACAGGAACTGCTCTCGCATGGCCTTTGCTTTTCCGACATGCCTGTCAGTGGCTACCAGTTCTATCTGCATTCCCCTAGATTGCAAAAGTACAACGTATTTAATGAAACCATATTCCTCCATGGCAACAGAAGATGTACATTCAGAAACTTGCCTCTAATACATTAAAAAAACACTTACTGAACATATCAATATCAGCCTCACAATCTAGCACCAATTAAACAATTTGTAAAAACCACTTTAAAAAAAAAATCGAAAAGCCTGGATGGTATTTACCCTTATTTTCTGAGTGTGTTTTGATACAGTCAATCTTGTGTTGCTGATTTCATCACCAAACTGGAACAGAGCCTTCACAAAATGTTGAAAACCACCGTAATACTCGTCCATTTCAAGAGACATAAATACAATTACAAGAACCGAATTTCAGTATGAATAGCAATTCACACACAGTCAAAATTACATTATAAGTACAAAAGAAGATAAAAGATGGTTATCAGTATGATTTGTATACCTGTGGTCCATGTGTCTTTTCTATCTCGACCGCTTCAGTAGTAGACTCCTTGTACATAACAACACATTCAATAAAAATGGGGTACTAGTTAGACAATTGAATGTTAATTTCTTTGATCAATAAGATTAGATCTTCAGTTGACCGATTGTTGACTTTCCAACATAAGTTATCCATGGAACAAAGAAACAGTAAATCACTTGAAGAGATTTTTAGTAACAACATTAAACAAATGTTTTTTTTAAAAAAGAAAGTCCATCATCGTAAGAAGATATACCATTTTAACAATAATTTATTTTGATATGTACCTTTTGAATTTCACTGATGTCACAGGGAATTGGTGTTAGAGTTGGAACTACACTCTCATCCTGCAAAAATAAAGAGCATACATTATTGGCACCAAAACTATGCTCTATTATAATGTTGATTTTCATTTAGTGCACTTTAGATGCAAAGTGACAGCATATTAACACATAAATAGACCATTTTCAGAATAATAGATTCCATGTAATTCTTCTACAATCATAGTTTTTGGGATGGATGGAGTATGTAGGAAGATGAATGACCCAACAAGATTGTTGATTGCATGCATTCCTTTTTTTTATTATTATTAATTGTAAAGAAATTATAATTCATGTTACTACTTGTAAATAAAATATTATTAATCACCAACCATTGCTATCGTTCAATAAAGTATCACATCTCATACCTCATCCACCTGACAGTTTTCAATAGAAGGAGAGTATGTTGCAGAAGTACCTGCATCCCCTCCTATCTACATTTTTCTTTTTATTTACAATTATAATGTTAGAAGAAAAGTATAGAAAAATAAATTAAATCTAAAATAGAATAGATACTGTGATACGATTCTACATTCTAATTATTATCAATAAGAAATATAATAAATAACAATGATCAATTTGTTTAAAAGTTAAACTTGACCGTATCCATCTATTGTATAGTCGCATATAAATGTAGAATAGAAAGAAAATTGCTTAAAAGGGAAGTGAAGTTGATGTTGATTCCAGAATGGATGTCGATGTTATATTGTGTTCCTTTTTTTAATGTATATATTCATAACAATTTTCAATAGAAAAGATATATCAGTAATCCAAAAGAGACAATTTAATACACTATAAATCAGTTTACATGCATGTCAGTAGGGCTCACCATTTGGATATATGAGGTGTATGTTGTTTCCTCTGTGGTAACCTTCTGGACTTCCATCTCTGTGGTCTACCTAATAAAAGACATGATAATGATAACATTTTGAAAAATAACCAATTTTCGGATCCTTCTATTAAAGTTTTTAGAAATGCTCACGTTGCAGTGAACTATCTGTGTATCCCTAAAGTAGGGATTTATTCAAGGACAAAGTGTACAATTTAAATACACGTCTACATTGTAACGTAATAAAAAAGTCAATAAAATATATATACCAATATTGCACAAAAACTCCAATCCTTTCATCCCATTAGCTATTGGCACACAAGTTAAAAGAATTGTGTGATCGTGTTTCCGACATATATATATACACAAATGTGAATGTATGAACAAACATTAATCTTTCAACTCTCACTACTCACCTGACTCAGTGTGTGCTGAAATACAGTTGGAACAGAATTGGGAAGTAAATTGTGAAGGAATCTGGGGAGATGCTTTTTAGTGACCTTTTATGGTTCATACATATCTTCCGAGAAGTGCATGCGGCAGACGTGGAATTGACTGCGCCTCACGTCCTCCGAGACATCCATGGCTCTGCTGTCAATCTCGGATACTGGAAATCCACAGTTGAACAAACATGTTCTTATCAGTGTCATTTCCTTTGGGAAAATATGCATAACTGTGCCCAGAGTTTTGACATGGTTGATATTAGGGCACTCCAAAGCAAAATATGAAGGAATTGTTTGATTGCTTGTAAGATCTAGAAATAAATATTAAGAAAGTTTACAATTAATAAAGTATGACAGGGATTAATTCAACCAAAAAAGCTTGCAAAGACAATGTTTTTTTAGATTTTGGTGACGGCCCCATAACCTGGTCTAACCAGCAAGGCGAACAAAGTATGTTTAAGTCTTTGGTCAGTCACACGAAGACATGTATTCCTGGTACATGATCATCCTTTGAACCACTGACAGAAAAGAGGGATTACAAAACATTCGATTTTCAAAAAAATACACTGTCATGTGATGTGGTTATTCCAGAGATAATAATACATAGAAAGGTTGATAATGGTGAAATCATTGAGATGCATAAAAATAAAAAGCATTAGAAAAGTACTAAGCTGAAAATGAGGACACTCTAATAACCAAGTGTTCAATTGCCTGTAATAGGACAAATTGACAATGTGATTCAGCAACGAAGATAACCAGCGAAGTGATGGCGATATCCGTAGTAAACTGCAGAGATGTTTTCTTGCTAAGTTTGAGGAGTTTAAAAATGCTTAGAAAAGCAGGTGTGTATGTGAATGTGTCGTGTGGACAGACTGCCCCTAAATTGAGGTTTTCTTTGATTAGAGGCATGATGTAGTTTCTTCTCATACCTATATTTGGGTATGATTAAAGATGATGGAGGTGAGGGTTTGATGACATCGGATTTCAAAGAAGGATGTGATCACCTACAACCACCTATTGCATGTGAGAACTGCGTTTGATAAGGATAAAGCAAGTGGAAGAGCCCAGGGCATCGTGAATGGTCAGATACATATGTTGATTGCAGGGACGAGGCCTTCAAAGGTCAGTATGTAGACAATGGACCTCATTGGGACTCTGGCGGTAGCCGTGTCGGTAAAATCGGCACATTTGCCCCCAGAGTCAATTTTTGATGGTGCCCAGCAATGGGGACTCACCGGGGCATTACAGCCCCAGCGATCCCGGTAATTCCCTATTGCTGGGCGCTGGAAAAAATTACTGGCACCGTTGTTACTGGACCAGCAAACTACATTGTTACCGGACCAGCAACCTTGTAATGAGGCCTAATGTGTCTGGGGTGGCCATGTGTCCAATGATTCCTATGTAAAAGACCCCTTTGAGGTGTGCATCGTATTTGGCACCTTGTGCGTTCCCATCCACCTTGCCCCCTTGTGAGCGCACCGTCACAGGTGCGAATGGCCATTGATACTTTAGAGGGAATGGATGGCGATGAAGCGAGCGTAATAGGCCCGGAACCTAGTCAAAGGACGCATAGATATGTTGATTGCAGGGACAGGGTCTTCAAAGGGGAGTCGGAGACACAGTGCTTGGGATGGGCATGTGGTCCATGGTCCCCATGTGAAAGACACCTTTGAGGTGTATATGGTATTTGCCACCTTGTGCATGCCCAACCACCCACCCCCTTGTGAGTTCATGGGCCCAGGTTAAAACTGCCTTTGATAAGTGGGGGATGTATAAGGATGAAACTAGTGCAATATGCCAGGACCCTTGACAAAGGACACTGAGATATGTTCAATGCAGGGACGTGGGCTTCTAAGGGGAGTATGGAGACAGCAGGTCCTAGGTGGACAATCGTTGATAGAGGCTAGAACACGTTGAGTAGTACATTCATTTACGCTGTTTTGCCAAAAAAACTATCAAAAAAAAAAGGCACTGAATAAATGCGTGCACTGATAAGAGATAACTCTTTGGTTAGACTATGATGTAGTCAAAATTATATTTAAAAATGATTCATGGCAGTAACAGTAGTACCTTTTTTAATAGTATACTTGGTGTTGGTGAATTATACATTATTTGTATTCATTTGTCATATTACCTCATTGATTTTATTTAGTACTAGTGTGAAAGCCTCTGTACATGGGCCAAAGTGTGCAATGAAAGACATTTTCAGAGTGACAATATGTTATGTGGTATATCTCAATGTAATCCTAATACAACAGCTCCCACTAGCAGTGACAACAGGCAAAGCAGGCAGCCTCTACTGCGCATGACTGCATCGGACATAAATATATCTGCCCTTTTATTATACTGTATGATGATGATAGTAAAAGTGTGACCATTGTTAACTTTTACTGAAAACTTGAAATGAAACACATAGTACATTGAAATAATATGAAAATAAAGAATTATATTCATTTATGTTTTATAGAAAGTTAGATATTTTAGTAAAATGCTAGATTTTTTTTAGAAAAGGTTGATGGTTTTTACAAACTACAAAATATACTGCTGTGGTTGAGGTACTGTCTGTACAAATCCCTAGTATTGTCTGAGTCACTAGGGAATTCTTCACAAATGGCTCGAACCACAGAGGCAGTTATTACTTTTTGAACGCGAAAGCCCAGTCTTCCATGAATCTACCATGTAAACGCTCGAAAGGCCACAAGACTGTACCATCCATGTAACAGATACAGAAATAGTTTTGTTGAATTAATTCAATAATTACCTTTATCTGTTTGGCCTACCCTCTCAATTATAAGGCATTTGTATGTTTAAAAAAAGTACCTTTGTGAGTAAAGTATTGACAGTACAATTGTTTTCAAGTAAGGGTGATATAGAAATGTGCACGCCCTTTCGAACAATAAAAGATAGAAAAAAAAGGGCATTTATTTTAGCTTTAATGTAAAATAAATGTTATGGTTAGGTTGTTAAACAGAATGTTGAATACTTTGGCTTGTAGTAAGAACTACACCTTTTTCAAATATAAGAAAATGTATATCGTCACAATATAGTAGGCAAACAACATAAACGGCTACAGATTTAGGTTGCCACAACTAAAACGTATAAACAGAAAACATACTCTTTAGTTGGAGGATAAGGGCAACTGTTGCTCTATGTTCATCCATCAGGACCTCATCAGTCTCAAAACAGATCTTGTAAGGCAGGTTGCCCTGAAGTCAGGCAGCTGGGTAGCGCATAGTGGTGGTGGGTCATCTTCAGCTATGTAGACCAAGCAGCCGGAGCATTCACTGCAGCAACAATTCTCTGCTAGAGTTGACATTACCTCACATTGATGGCAAGTACACAAAGTGAAAACGTCTTCCATGCGACTAGGAACAGGATCCTGTGATTGATTGTCACGACTTTCAGTAGATTCCCCATCTTTTTGGCTTCTTTCTCAGACATTTCCTCTTCTGTATACTCTGGCTCGTACAGGTAGGGCTGAATTGGTGCGTATTGAAGAAATATAAAATCAAATGTTGGAGAAAAATATATAAATTTGGATAAAGTAAGGAAATGACGTTTTAGTTTAAAATGCAATGTAAAAGAAAATTATGAGAAGAAATAGACATGTTACAAAAACCCATAGTGCAATGACAAGAGGAATGAGCCCTAACTTTGACATTTTGCATTGACACATGTCAAAAAGTAGTCATACAAATCTAAAATGTTAATATAGTTTGTTAAAGACTTTTGTGAAATATGTTAAAACCTTTTAAATTAAAAGCACTTACACAGTTAATTCATTTAAGGTAGTGTGGGTATTTATTCTCAGTATGTCGTGCTTGGTAGATAGCTGAACCAGCAAAAAGAAGTCACGGAGTCTGAGAATGAAGTAGACTGACACAAAGGAAGAAGAAACTCCAATGTTGCCTGATCAGAAAAGGTGCGTTGTTATTTATCGAGGAAAGAGACGTCTTGACATTTCCATGGAGACACATCAATAGATTGCCGCACAGAGGATGTTGCCATGAGATGTGCACTGGCATTGTGACAAGGGGCGTAAGCATCTAGTTATGCCAGCATGAGGGGGGATGATCTCATTTACAGCCGCAAGGGCAATTGATCTTAGGGTGATGGACCAATGGATAAGATTAGCACAAGATGGTGTTTTCCAACCGTGAGTTACGCATGTGTAATACATGCCAGATCCATTGGGCCAATAGAATTCCTGAGAGAACTTATCCCTTAAAACTCTCGAACAGTGTGGTAAAACCCAAAGGCTGAATCAATTGCAGTGCAAATCTTTTTTGCCCCTGTCCACCAGGATCAAGAAAGGCATAATAGTAGGCATGTTCGAGTGTTAAGTAGTTTCTCACAGATTCTCTCTGATATTGGAAGCTTTTTCAGAAATAAGAGATCAGATTTTCCACACTGCACAAACAATAATGGTGCGGGTTGTGGGGTGGAAGAAAAAGCCTTAGGATTCCAAAACTACAACCATTGAGGGGACAGCATGATCCTAAGTCTGTATCATTTCCAAACGTTTGTTAACAGACAATATTTTGAGGGCCTTGGGGAGTGGGGGAATCAATGATCGTGGAAGTGGTGAGAGTGAGCATAGTGTATTTGACACATGGGATGTCCAACTATTTCTGTAAATTTAAGGAGTACGTTTCTTACCTGTAACTTCTGTTCTCCAGCATTGGTATCTTTCATAGATTCACATGCTGTGAATATTCCCTGTGGTCAGGCTGGGAATCCTCAGTTACTTCTTGATTCCTGTTGCCATAGGCTAGCAGAACCTTCATTTTGTAGCCTAACACCCTTGTTATGGGTTTTATTGGCCCCAACCAATGGGAGCTTAAGTAGCCCTAGACTAGACCCTCCTCTTCCTCTTCCCTCCGATTATGACCCTGTGGTAATAGATGTCCATAGGGTGTGAGTGGGTTTACCTGAAGGGGCGAATCCATGAAAGAAACCAATGCTGGAGAGCAGGAGTTACAGGTAAGAAACATACTCCTTCTCCATCATTGGATCTTTCATAGATTCACATGCTGTGAATAGATTATGTAGCAGTATAAAGACACAGGAGGTTCATGCAGGTAAAACCCCCACCAGCGCCCCTTACAGCAAATCCATAGGAATGTACCTTATTGGAACAGGCGCTGCAGGGCTAAACGTATGCAGCACTAACCAGGTGGCCACTTCACAGGTGTCTGCAATTGGGACCCCTAACCACCATGTCGCGGAAGCCGCTGTAGCTCTCATTGAATGTGCATGTGGGGGAGCCTGGAAGGGCTTCCCCAATGACTTGTGGCAGAAGAGACTAGCCGATGAGATCCACCTTGATATGCTTTGCTCGGATAGAGCATTGCCTTTATTGGTAAGGCTATATACCATGAGACGTTGTGCTGATTTCCTGATGGACGGTGTCCTGTCAATGTACTGTTTTAGCGCTCGCTTGAGATCGAGCGAGTGTAATGCCACATCGGCAACTTTCCATGACAGGTATCCCATGAGGTGCAGAGGCCATAGGTTCAAATGGTTTCCTCATGAGCCCTGAGAGCATGGTGTTGATGCTCCATTCTGGCGATATCCGTTTTACTGGCAGAAAACCTCTAAACATGCCTTTGAGGAAATGCTTTATGAGTCTGCGTCCATAGAGGGAAATGCCCTTCTCCCGTCCAGTCTACCTAGAGATGCCCATCAAATGTACTTTAATAGAGCTGTGGGCAAGGCCCTGTTTGGACAGACCTAGCAGATGGCATCACCTTCTCTGATGTCACCCGGAATGGGTTCAACCCGTCCTGGTGCTGTTGGCGTTGGGTTTCCCACCACTTGCAAAAACACTTCCACTTCTTCCATGTCAGGCGGTATGATTTCTTAGTGGCTGGGGCTCTCTCCACCGCTAGGACCTGCCTACACTCTTGCGATATGTTCAGGCTTCCGAACTCTGCAAAGTCATTGGAGGTTGTGGTGCAGAAATTTCTCCTTGCCTTGTTTGATGATGTCTGATCGATTGTTGAGTCGGATGGGTTTGTCCTTGGAGAGCTGTTACTACATCAGACTACTTGGTCTGGTGAGGCCAGTCTGGCGCAATGAGGATCACCTTGCAGGTGTGCCGTTCCATCATTTTTATTGTTCTGCGCAGGATTGGGTACGGCAGGAACGCATACACAAAGAGGCCATCCCATGGAAAAGCACACACGTTTCTCATTGAGCCCTTTTGGGCCGTGCTGCTGGCGTACCTGGCACACTTCTTATTGTGGAACATGGCGAACAGGCCCACTGATGGCTGGCTCTCAGCGATGGAATAACGATTGCAGGGTCGCTTGGTGGAGCTCCCATTCGTGGTTTTGGCACATGTGCCTGCTGAGGCTGTCCACCATCTGATTCTGTATCCCCAGAAGGTGAAATGCTTGAATGCTGATCCAGTGGGCGATGGCCCAGTGTCATGTCAGTTGGGCTTCCTTGGACAGCGTCCTGGATATCGTTCTTCCCTGCTTTCGCAGATAATACATTATGGTGGTGTTGTCTGTGTGGACTTTGACCGTCTGATTCTCCAGTATTGGGAGGAATTTTTTGAGTGCCTACCGAACCGCTCTGAGTTCCAGCACAGGGATAGGGATGTCTCCCGGTCGTCCATAGACCCTTGACATGTAGTTGATCCACGTGAGTATCCCACCCTTGGATGAAGGCATCAATAACCAGCGTTTTGTCGGGTGTTGGATCTGGAATGCTTTCCCGCTGTAGACGTTGGTTTTGTTTGCAGACACTGAGGCCACAAGCACAGTTTGAGAGGGATATGCACCTTGTCCACCCATGATACAGTGGTCTGCAACCAGTTCGCTGCCAGGAATTCTTGCAGTGGTCAAAGGTATAATATAAAGCGTTTCAGGCCCTTAAAGTTTTTTCAGATATGCTCTAGGGTATCAGGTATAAAGGCCTGTTGAGAATATTCACTGTATTTCTCTTATTGAGAGAGATAATCAATATTTTTTATCCTGTCCCATTGCTTCGTCTGTTTTTTTACGATGGATTCCAAATCAGGCAAGCTGTATAAAAGCAACATGTGGAGATGGTACATTTCTAGGTGGGAGCCTGCACATTGCCGCAATTCCTCTACCAATCTGTTATTGGTCTGACCGGCCTTTACTTTCCTAATTAGTTTCAACAAGTCGTTAGTGTTGATATATGATGATGTCAGTTTACAGTGGAGAAAAGTTTGCTTGAGGAGCCAAATAGATTTTATTGAGGCTAAGCCATACTCCAATCTCAGGGCCACGACTGGGACTGAGAGTGGAACATTAAAGATGGAATGTAGCATTTTGCCCTAGATCTTATCCAGTCATTCTCCCTGTGTTGTGACCACATTGGCTATTTATATAATGCTTTATAGCCCGCCACTTTCTCCAGATTTTAGGCTTCAGTGTGTTACAAAAGTATTGTTTCGATGGTTTGCTTTTTATAGTGAACCCCAAGTAATGGAATTATTTAACAATATCAAGATTGTTGTTATTGAGCATCCATTTAAAAGGGTGTTTTTTTGGTATTTTTCCAGCCAGACACATGATTTTTGTCTCTGTCCTAAATATGACTCCCTGGTGTTAATGGTCTAGCTGGAGTCTCCTCACAGACTGTTCAGAGTGTTCAGAGTCTGAATGCTGATGCTGTGCTTCGAAGTCAGTATCAATCTCGTACTGTAATATTTCCTCTGTTATTAGTTTGAAGTACTGGATAGGAGAGACCTCACTGATGTGTTGTGGTTGTGTGGGCTTGACTATTTGAGGAGGTTGCACCTCTTGAGGAAGTTCCTGTCCTTCCGTTGACGAGGCTGTCATCGACTGTGTCAGCGGCGGGCCCTCCTTCCCTGGTTTCTTGGGGCGTGGAGGCGTCTCTTTCCCCGCTGTTAAGGTTGTAGGTCGGGGTGACAGGACCGTGTTTGTGCGGTCTTTGTACATGGATTTCTTCATTGATGTGATCTATTTATGGTAAGCTAGTTTTGTGTAATGCCATTGAAGACATGGACAAACTGGACTTGTGAGGTGTCATCACAAGGTAATTTTATGTGGCGTTGTGGAAGGGTCAGGTGCCTGGTGCTTTGTCGACATTGACTTCACCAGGCTCCATTCATGCAACTTCTGCCGCTCCTTCTCCATGGTCATGCTGTGGGTGCTTGTGTGCCTTCCACACCTCAACAGCTTTCGTTGACACGTGCCTAGGCGTTTTAGGCATGGCGACGATAACAAGGCACTTATGCCTCCAGCCATGGTGGCTGTGCGCCCCAAGTGATCTTTGCGCCTCCCTCCCCCTTCTGGCCTCTGTAACTTCGACAGGGCCTTGCCCTCCCTCACTGGCCTTGACTTATGTTTGTGCTTTCATGCTTACATTGATTTGCTGCCTTCTGCTGCTGACTTCTGACCTGGCGACGACTGGCCTTCTGCGGGAAATGACTGCCTGTCCAACTGCTTCAGAATCTCGGCCGCCGACAACGGCTCGTAGCCGTGGGCTGTCCTTTCTTTGGTCTTTTTACCAGCCGTTACCCCGGCCTTTCCCTTTTCCTTAGCCGCGGTTGTTTTCAGTGGGAGAAGCCATGCTTTTGGTCGATTCCCAATGGAGGGGTATTCAGGGTAATTCCCCTAATTGAGCCAGCAGACAAGCCTTCTATTTCTATCTTTGAGAGTCTTGGAGCTCGGACCTCGACAGATAGTGCAGCTTTCGAAGGTGTGGTGGGGGTAAAGGCAGTATATGCAGTTGGAGTGCGTATCTCCCTCATATACATTTATGATGTCACAAGTGGCACAGGGCTTAAAAAGGGGCACCCTTTTGCCCTCTATCCACAGAAACCTCCTAACCTTGAAGAATCCACCAGTGGTAGAAAAAGTATGTCTTTTTGAAATTGTTGTTTTCTAAAGAGTTTAATCTAAAATTCTGACTGTGGAAAACGAGAGGACTCCCATAGCTGAACATGCGGTTAGAATCTGAGGGGAAGAGTAAGAGGAGGGTCTAGTCTAGGGCTACTTGAGGTCCCATTGGTTGGGCCAAAAACACCCATAACAAGGTTGCTAGGCTACACAATTTAGGTTCTTCTTGCCTATGGCAAGGTGAATCAAGAATTAACCGAAGATTCCCAGCCTGACGACGGGGAATATTCACATCATGTAAATCTATGAAATATCCAATGCTGGAGAAGTCATGTATCTTTATCTGATGTTTTACTGCAGACCAGGTATTAAATATACCACAAGAATGCGGGTCCATGGGTGGGGAAAGCCTGGCAATGATAACCGAGAGGAGCAGTAGCAGGGCAGTTGGTAATAGCACATAGTTGTAATAACTCGGTTTGTACAAGAGGTGAAATGGGGTAAATACCCCACTAATTGCCAAAGGGTACAGCCCAAAAGTGAATAACCATGATGTACAACACATATAACACTAGAAAAAACAGATACGCAGATGGGGAGATGGCCGAGATGTGCCAGCAGTGCTGATGGGAAATGCCAGTGGGAAATGGTGGACATTGATACCCTTTCTAGGAGATACAGTCCATTGCAAGATGCCAGACACTTGCATTTATGCCAATGATTTATTTTAAAAGAGTGGTAGGTGATGTAGCCCCCTCCAGCTGAAAGATACATGTGCTATCAAGCAGCTGGATGCTTCAAAGTTGTGGCAATGTATCGCCAGCAGTATTATCTTTAAATCCCCATCTTTGACCCACAAACGCCACCTGAATGAAGCTCCCAGGAATATTTGGTTAATACTGGCTTTGACAAGTGATGTGGGGAAGTGGGGATGGTCTGTCTCTTTAATGAGATCCTTAATGTGTAATAAACTCCCAATTACCTTATGTTCCTTTTCTTATACTCTGGTCTTTTGCATCAAGCTAAAGCAACTTTTTTTCTCCTGGTAGAGTCGATTCTTCGCTGCACAGAATCAGGTTGAACCAACATATAAAGTCGATTAAGTTTGCAGAGGTACTTTATACAATTTCACACACACTCAATCACATTCAGATACACACTCCAAGTAATACCTGCATTTTCTAGAAGAATAGTCATATGAAACAGTGATGGTTATTCACAACGCACAGCGTAAACAAGGCCAAGTGGTACCTAGAGAAGAGAGCTACACAGATAATGAAACCTTTTAAATGTTTGGGGCTAACGTTCAATAAAGAGCAGAGCAGCAACACAATGAGATTGAATTGGCATTTCAACAGGCCAAACAAAGACGTGCTGGGTGGTGGGCCAGGTAAACCTCTACCTCAGCTATATACAGTATGTCATGTTATGTTATTGAGATTTAACACCACGCTCCACTGCATTTGCATGCTCTCCAAGTGCTCTGGTGGATCTAAAAGACACGAGGATGCGGAGGTTAGTGAGGAGTGAGGGGAAAATGCAAGATAACTTTGCTGGAGTGTTGATATGTGCAGACCGGAAATACGCAGCATTCTGCGTGCAGGACAGTTTTGAGGTGTTCTGTTCTGGGAACATAGAGGCATTTGTGTCCGAAGGGAAACGTTGTGAACCCTGCTGTAGTCTGATACTGGTCCAAGCAAGGGTGCCCAACTCCCACACCTTGGGCCAGGGACAATCCCCATGGAAACTATAACCCCACCCACCAGGCCAGCTGGTTAGGGACAGGCGCTGCACCTGTAAAATAAAATTACTGTTCACAGGGGATGGGCTACACCCTGAGTTCTTACCTTACTAACCTGGACACCTCATTTACAAAAAACCTATTCACTTTTTAAACAGTTTTAATCCCTTTCCTAAATTTCCTTCTGAATGGGGATCTGCTCCGTCGGCCCTCCCATCCATGGAGGTGTCTCAGGGAGACCCATAGGGTGAATCTGCACAACAGACCCCTTACTTTATTCGTGGAACCACCCACTGAAGCGTTAGGATGGCCTCCATGGGTAGACACAACTCCCTAGGAAGCCTCAGATAAGCCACCACTTCCTTCGTTCCCTCACACCATGGTTTCTTCCCCCCAAACCCCTACTACCTACATATATCCTACATAACATTTGACATACCTAACTCACCCACTCTACTTAACATTCCTACTATTTATAACTATATACACTATCCTATATTTATTATATACCTAAATATATATGCATACATATACCTAAACACAAACAATAACATACCACATATAAAAAATATACACCATTAGGTCACGATGGGGGTGGCTGCTGCAGCCAGTCTCCCCCTTACAGTACGTTAAAGGACTGTCTCTGGTGGCTGGGTGGGATTCACCTGATGTAACTGGGCCCTGGTCCCACTGCTTGTTCTTCTGGGTGGCCCCGTCCACTATGTGTGCCCACCCATAATCACCATGAGTAGCCTGTGCATCAAATGTCCTTGGACGACCCCCTACCCAAGTGGGGGCTCCCTTGCATTCACTGCCGTGTAGCTTCATGGTGAACCCTGATAGGCCGGTGGGCCCAACACCACTAACAACCACACCCGCAGCCTTCAATATTTTCAGCATAGCCCCCATAGGCTGGGTGCCACCAATGGATAATGCACCACACCTCTATGCCCTCTAGATGGCCCTGTTGCCATGGGGGCACCCACGTCACTGCAGCGCCATGTTGGAGCCAGGCGACGTCCCCACGGCCACCATTTGTCCCTGCTGCAGCCCGGCGCTCACTTGCGGGCCCGCCCCCTGCGTCTCCTAAATGCATCAAAGAGAGGGCCTTGCAATCTTCACTGGGGCTTTCCCGCTGCACCAGCCCACAGCTTTTCTTCACTTGGAGAATCCCCCTCTTCACCGAGACTGGATTATGAAGCAAGCCAGCACAGTACTTATCTTCCATGCTCCGCCCTCCAACGGAGAGCATGCTTCACGCTCTTCACCTTGCCTGCCTGGCATGCGTGGCCCGAGAGGACTTTCACAAAGGGCCTTCCTCTCCGGCCACAAGGAGGGCTGACTTGGGGGCATGGCCGAGCTGCCTGGTTAAAGCCACCTCCCTCATGTGGCCCGTACTGGGCAGCTTATTACTGTTATTGGGCTGTCCAGTCGGGTCTTTGGGTGGCCCGACACCCAGCACGACCAAGTCAGCGGCCGGGCTGCTCCTGGCATGCAGCCCGGCCATGTGGTTCGCTCACTCGGTTGCCCCCACATGCAACCCGGCCTACAAAATGTTCTTAGGCCCTGGGGGTCCACTGCAGGCCGTGGCCCCCCAAGGGTGTTTGTAATGACCACTCGAGCACTCGAGGTCAGTAAGTCATTACTTTATTTTCTTCTTAGCAAGTGAGTTCATATATATGAGGCACCCCTCTAAGGGACACCCTCTCCTGCCTCTGCCCAACAGCCAAATGCCTAACTCCCAAAGGGAGATAAACAATTCTAAACCCCCATTCCAGAATAGAGCATTCGCAACCATTTAACTATATACATGTTGTGCTGCACTCTGCTTGCATACCAACTGTACACCGACATCTCATTAATATAAACTAAGTATTTAACAGAGTTGTTTTCCTTTCTCTCCCTCGTCTCGTATCTCTTCTTTCTTGTTGTCTTTTCGTAACTGTCTCTAAGCTGTCTTCCTTTATCAGTTTGTTCAAATCTTCTCTATATTCTTTTCTGCTCTTCCAAGCCCATTCATAGGCAGGGGAAATCTGTTCCTTTGTTTGTATTTTCTTTTCCTTTCAAAATTCCATCCAACCCCACGGGGTGGGGGGATGGATGCTCTTTTCCAAAACACAGACGGATAGATGGTAATGTTTATTTGTAAAGTGCCTATACACAAGGCAAGTGTTTCAAAGCGCTCAAGGAGGGTGGGAACAAGGAGAAAAATCAACAGTCGTTCTGAGCCCTTGAAATTCTGAAACGATAATAGTCTGCACAGACAGAGTAAGTGCATATAATCCAATTAACAGTTGAGAAAGCAGCAAAATGGTCTGACGACGATTCTGCAGTTTTTCCAAGTGCAATTAAGGAGTGAAGACACGGGGGAACAGATAGACGATCTTCAGGCAAGGTGCATTCAGATCGTGCAAGTGCACTGACAGTTACAAGGGTGGGAATTAGGTAAGTCCCGGACGGTGGGGGTCGGCGGTCCAAGTGCACCCAGTCAGTGGAAACTGGAGTAAGTGCAGAGAGAGCCACTCTTTTGGGTCATTGCCCAAGTGCAGTGATGATGAGGCAAGTGCAGGGTCCGGAGGCGAGTGCGAGAGGACTGGCAGGGGTCCCGGGGACCTGTGAGACTCTGAGAAACACCAGGTGGTACAGCAAAAGGAGGGGGAGAGGGAAAGAGCAGAGTGATGGGTTAGCAGGGTATAGGGAGAGAGAAGGAAGAGGAGAAGACAAAAGTCTTGAGGAGTTTCTGGAACTTAAGGAGACCAGGCTCAAGACGGAGGGTGGCAGGGAGGCTATTCCAGAGAGAGGCCACTGCAGAGGATAAAGATATGCCTCCAAATTTCTGCTTAGAGAACCGGCTTACTCGCAGAAGGTTGGAGGCAGATGAGCAGGGAGCCCGGGAGGGTCAGTATTTAGGAAGGTATTGTTGCAGATAGATAGGTTCCAGGACCCAGAAGGCCCTGTGGACAATGCAGAGGGTCTTGAACCTGAACCTTGCAGCCGCGGGGAGCCATTGGAGGGATTTCAGCGCCATATAGATGCAGTCCCTGGGCTTGAGGCCAACAATAAGTCTTGCGGTTCTGTTCTGGATGAGCTGCAGAAGGCACAGAGCAGAAGCAGGGACATTAAGGAGAGACTGTTGCAGTAGTACAGCCTAGAGAGAACTAGGGCTCTGGAGACAGTGAGCCACTGGGGTAAAGTGAGAAAGGGTAGAGTACCTCTGAGGAGGTGTAGATTATAGTTAGACTTTTTAGAGATGTTCGAAATGTGGGAGGAGAAGGAGAGAGTGGAGTTGAAGCTGTCCCCAAGGCTTTTGGCTTCACAGGTGGGCGTGGGCGCAGGGCCAATGGAGGCCGGCCAGAGTGAAAGTGTGAAAGTGGGAGCAGGGGACCCAATGCAAACAATCTCAGTTTTACTGGCGTTGAGGCAGAAGTAATTTGCAGCACACCATGACTGAATAGAGGGCAGACAGTCAGATATAAGCGAGGAGGAGGAGATGGCTGAGGGTAGCCTGAAAGATAGTTGCATGTCATCTGCGTAACACTGGAAGTTAGAGGTGAAAGTGGCAATCACATGTGCCAAGGCAGCCATTTAGATGTTGAAGAACCAGGGAGATAGGTTAGATCCCTGGGGAACACCACAGGTTGAGAGAGCGATAGTCGAGAGAAAGGCTCAGACTTCCACCTGGGATGGGCGGTCGGAGAGAAAGGAAGTTAAAAACGCCAGACCCTGACCTGTGATTCCCAGGGTGTCACAGAGACGTGCGATCAGGATGCTGTGGTTAACCGGGTCAAAAGCAGAGGAGAGGTCAAGGAGAATGAGGACAGAGGGAGTGTTAGTGTCAAGGTCTGAGAGCAGGTCAATAAAACACACACATAAAATAAAATACTTTATTCACCCTGTTGTCTGCATTTTTATTTCTAAGATTTCTGCCTTAGGATATAGCATGTCGCCCTTTCTAGCAGTGCCCATTTTTGGGCTACGGGCTACACTTGTGTGAGCATGGTGTTAAGATGCATTGTGTTGGTCTATGGTATGTAAGGTGACTGTGGAAGTGTATTGTTTTTATGTTTAATCACGGCTGTGAGGGGTGTTCAATTTTCATGTGTGGATGGCTTAGTTGATTTGAGTATTGTGCGTTGGGACATAGCATTTAAGCATTTTAGTGTAGCGTCACTCAGATACCTCAATTTGCAGGTTTGCAAGGGACTCAGACGAACCCGAAACCACATATCGCTGTCATAACGTGGCATAGTAAGGCATTCCCACCTATCACTGGCTTCTTGGAGACCTATCCAATTCATTTTCTCACTGTGGCATGGCTCTGGCTCTGGCTCGTGGTGCACATCCTCATAGAAGACGATGCCAAGTATGCTGCTGCAAAATCTGATGGTTGAGTAAGGGCATTAGCCGGTGGGGCCTTACTAAAGGGTGAACTCCATTCTGTAATTATTAAATAAAATAGATAAACATACCACCTTGCTCACCTTATTACTCCACTGGTGATGAGTGATTAGTACAAAGCACTTTGGGTATGATGCAATAAGGCAAGGACCACTTGTCACAAGGACAGGGATTGGACCCATTAAGGCAGGCTTGTTTTTGTCCAATCCCTGTGGACCCTGGCTTGCCTATAAACGAGGGTATCTTCCACACCTTCTTTGATTCCCTTTTGGACCATCTAGAATTTAAGGAAGAATGTATTTGGACCTCTTTTGGTGGAGTTGTTCTTTCCAAAGCCCTCAGCTAGGGAGGTGAAGGAGTGCTCCAAGGCAGAGATAAGCTCTGCTCCCTATCCACTGAGAGGGCACATTGGGGGTGACTTTTGCTGAGGACCAGGCCCTGACACTCTGTGCCAAATCTTTTCTACACCTCTGCAGTGGGTCTCACAGGAACTGAAGAATCAGATGAGTCAGGATCCCTGCTCTTTCGGATGGAACCAGTCCAAACTGCATTCCCCCGTGTTCAACACACTCAATCCAGAGGGACCCACGGTTGGCGCTTTTGCCCTTCATCGAACTTTGAATGACTGCTGCTTTGCATCCATCGTACCAACTCACCGCTGCATCATGCCAAATGGAGAACATCACCTGCACCTGTTCGGCTCAAACAACTAGCTCGACGCTGCAGACAAACTTGAACCCCTGCCTCTTTGAACCTTTCCTCAGATCACCAAGATCACTGCATCAAACTGACAGACCTCAACTCAACCTGCTGGAGCACCACGTCACTCACCAACCCGAACGAATTGTTACCACCTTCTCTAACAGAATAGACCCGCTAACCGACAATGGTTAGCCATACGAACAGTATGACCCAAATGCTTCACTCGACCGCACTAAGCTCCCGCTTTGAACTGACTAGATGACAATGTAACGCTTGACCCAGTCCTACTCGCTGCACCTGAACCTGGTTTAACTCGCACCGAAGTGTAGCTCAAACCCTAGTGATATGCTGTTGAAATGCCAAACATTGGATCAAGGTACTTTGAACTGTCCTCGTCCTTTTTGTCCTCCTTTTGGGGCCCTGCAGATGGCTAAGACCCGTTTGCACCTTTTTCCACTAAGCACATATCCTTTTTGAATTCCTTCTTGCTTTAACTCCCTGCTGAAAACACAGAGTGCTGCACCACAACATTTTGCATTTCTCTGTCTTTCCTGTACAGGAGTGGCTTTTTATAGTATTTTTATATCTATTTGCACATTGGTGTGCTAATCTAAGTATATATATTTTTATTGGACAGTTGAAATTTGCTGTTTAGGTTACTACTGGATCACATGTACGCACCTTCTGAGAGTATAGCCTCCCCTCGGTCCACCTTACCAGCTGTGCCTGTTTTACCATTATGATTTGGATCACTCCTGGTTTGTAGAAGTGTAGGTGTTGAGTAGGCGGTTTAGCCACCACTTATCCATATACTCCTGTAGAGCAGAAGTCACTTAATCACACTAACAGCCTAAACAAACATGAAAAATCTATAATGAAATTAGGCAAACTCTATGAAACTAAAGCAAGCACCATTTCGGATTCCATTTTGGTAACAGATCCGGAGAACAGGGAGAATCCATTGAACAATTTATCACTGCTCTCAGACGCCTCACTAGGACATGCAATTAGTTGTGAGCAAACGGACGAGAGGTTAAGAGATCAGTTCATGGTGGAAAGCAGAGATGGCCAAATACAAGAACAATTGTGGTCCAAAGGTGATCCTACACTCAATGAAGTACTATGAATAGCCAAAGAAGTAGAGCACATATCCAAAAATGTAAAATCTCTAGAAAGAAGGAATCCAGAACCACCAACCTAACATTAAAGAGACGAGCAGAGAATTACCCTAAGATACACACTTGATACAGGAGGACGAAGAGCCCGGGGCCCCCTCCCAAAAATAGAATACCCGCACCTACTCCAAGATAACCTTGATATCTAACCATTACTCAAGAGTAAGTGAAGGCCCCCGAGAGTCTACAACTGAACTCAGTTGCTATAGGTGTGATGCCCTAGGACAGCTTGCCAACAGCCTATCATGCCCTGCCATACATATAATCTACAACCTTTTGCAAACATAGAGGACATTTTCAGATGTTAATCTGGTGGATGAATTGTGCAAAGATTTAGAAGAGCCTATCTCTGCCATAGAAAAGAAAGAAGATGATCTAGATGAGCGCCAGGATGGCATGCCCATTGACAGTATACCAGTGGGATGCCTGGTCCTCAGCAAAAGTCACCCCCAATGCGCCCTCTCAGTGGATAGGGAGCAGAGCTTATCTCTGCCTTGGAGCACTCCTTCACCTCCATAGCTGAGGGCTTTGGAAAGAACAACTCCACCAAACTATATGCTGGTGATGCAAACTATATGCTGGTGTCTAAGAGAATCTTTTGACGTCAACCTAATTGCAAATAGTCAAGTAAAAATAGACATACTTTCAGGCTCAACTTAGATTTAAAGGCAGAGTAGCCATAGAAAAAATATTTGTCACTAGCAGGGGGTCCACTCCCCTTCTCAGCTGGCTCCACCAAAAGCTAGTAGACATAAAACTAAATCCGAATGCCCTGGACAAAGTCCTAAATTGTGAGGAGGGGAAAGACTCGGGTATTCAGAGGAGAATTAGATTGTTCGCCAAATCAGCCTGGGTCCAGGATCCATACTGCTGCCCAAAAACTGCAGAACATTTTGGTCTCGATGAGAGATGATGTCAAAAGCGAACTTGAGAAACTAGAACCACAAGGTATTATCAAAAGAATTGAAAGTTCAGACATCTTTAGTGATGGTAGTGAAACACACTGGCAAATGTCACCTCTGTATAGACTTAAGGGCTTTGAATCACGGTGTCATCCCAGACGGACAATCACTCCACAAGATTTCTATCAACTGTAGTGGAGGCCAAACTCTTGCTATAATGTCAGCATATCACCAAAAAAGACTTCACCCAACCTCCTGTAAACTGACCGTTTTTATTACTCCAGAAGGACTTTACCAGTTTGTGAAGATGCCGTTTGGCCTAGTGTCTGCAGCCTTGGTATTTCAAGGAATAAATTACAACTTATTCCAATCAGGGCAGGTGTTCACTGTTTTCAAGATGCCATCCTTGTATATAGGAGCAATGCCAGTGAACACTATAGGAGGGTGTCAAGAGTACTACAAATATTAAGAGTGCGAACTGACCATGATTAAAGAAAAATGCAAGCACAACAGAGAACATCGCCTTAGGTCTTGTAATATCGGCTGGTGAATTCTGCCTAGGCAACCCATAATCAATACAATCAAGAACACGCCCAAGGACAGAGAAAAACTGCATTCGTTTTAGGAATGGGAGAGTATTATTTATTTTATTTTATTTATTTGTATAGAGCTTAAACCCATAGGCATCAAAGCGCTGTAACACAAAAAAAATACAGCACACTAAAACGTACATGAGACGATCTGTCATAAATTGGCAAGTCAAGGGTCCGAAAATCACAGGTTAAGAAGACTTCTATGTGACAAATTCAGTGAAGAGGAAAGTCTTCTGTTTTTTCCTGAAGGAGGAGAGTTTAGAGTCCGATCTCATGCAAGGGGGCATCTTCTTGCGCAATGTAGGTGCAAGAATAGGAATATACCTGCCATCCATACTGCATAGTAACTGCTGGAAACATGAGAGCAATGCTCGTGTAGGCTTGTGCCATTTAAGGCGTTCTTTAAGATAGTCAGGTGCCTCACCATATAAACATTTGTGGGGGGTGGTTAGAGATTTGAATTTGACCCTCTGCGCAATTGGTAACCAATGGAGCTTTTTTTTAATACAGGTGAGATGTGAGAACACCTGCTAACATTGGATACTATTCTAGTGCTGCATTTTGAACCACTTGAAGTCGTGCTATACCATATGCAGGGGGCCTCACCAGTAAGGCATTCCCATAGTTCAATTTGCTTCCAAAATGTGCTCTTGCAATGGTGGCTGCATTGGTGTCCGTTACAAAAGTTACAAAAGGGTTTAATCTGCAGGAGCAATTGGACATGGTAGTGATAGGCACTGAGAGTGGCCGAGATGTGAGCATTCATGCTCATATCTGAGTTTAATGTGATGCCCAAAGCCTTTCCTTTACCTGAAGGGGAATGAGAGCCAATTGCTAGTGAGTCATAAACATTACCCAGTTTCTTCGACATAGTCGGGTGGGCAGTAACAGTAACTCTGTTTTCTGGTCATTTATCCTTCATCCAGCCGCTGACCACATCGAATGCGTCATGAATCATGCAGGTGTCATCATCCTTCGTGCCAGACGAAGTGAACAGCAGCTGGGTGTCATCAGCATAGTTTTGAAAAGTGACTGGTGTCTCTAAAGGTAAGTCATGAAATGGCTTGATGTAGAAGTTAAATAGAAGGGGGGCAGTGCAGGCGCTCTGTGGGATACCTTGCAAGATTGGGTGGGCATTGGAAGATGATTGGCTCAAAACTACCTTGGCTGATCTACCCCGTAGAAAGGAATTGATCCAGTTGAAGGACCGTTGGCTCAAATTAAGATCATTACACAGGTGCGCCATCAATATGTTGTGATCCAAAACATCAAAGGTGGCTGACAGATAGGAGCATCAGTAGCCCTGCTTTTCATTCATCAAGAATGTCCAGTATATTCGACTGAATATCGAGCATAGATGTTTCTGTACAGTGAGTAGGATGAAATCCAGATTGATACATTCCAAATAGAGTGTTTGATTGAGGTGACAAAGTGCTGAAGTTGAGAATAAGTAATTTTATCTAAAATTTTCTGGAGGAACCTCACATTTGTAATGGGCTGGTAATTTGCAGGGTAATCTGGATTTAGTGAGGCCTTTTTAATAATATGTGTAATACAAGTGTCGTTTAGAGAATCCGGAATGAAACCAACAGAGAAGGTTTCATTTACGATTGTGGTAATTGCTTTAATGAAGCATGGGGAACATTCTTTAATAATCTTCCCATGAGAAATGTCACTTGCACAGTTTGTGGCTTTCAATGCTTGTATAGTTTTCCCCACTTCAGTAATCGATACAGGTCGTAAAGAGAATTTGGAAGACAAAACCAGATCTTTTTTTTAGTAACTCTTTAATATGTTTAATCTCTTTCGACAGTTGATATGTTGGCAGTTTAGCTTCAATAGCATCTCTGATCTTTTGAATTTGGACACCAAATGGTCCATAAGTCCATTGCACCACTCAGGAGATGTAAGAGGGCCGGTAGAAGTAACGTGCCCTTTCTCTAAGTTATGCAATAGATTAAATAGTAATTCTCGATAAGAGTTGGATGCCATAGACATTGTTGTGTTGTAAAACTCTTTGTTGGTGGTTAACAGGGCATCTTTGTATTGAGCTTGTGCAGTAGCCCATTTTTGCTGGTGTTTGATAAGGCCATTTTTTTTCTTTCCATTTGATGTTTAGACCTACAGGGATTTATTATATTGGAATAGATTTTTCTGTGGTCTGATCATTTTAGGCCTCATAGCTGAAGTGAGGTCCAATTCGTCTGTCAAAGACGAGTGATACCAACTCACTTTTTGTTCCAGCATTTTTGTTAAAAGGTAATCGTCCTGTATTTCCGAAAGCAACGGCATCATGGTCTCACATGTGATCTTGTTGAAATTTCGACACACAATTTTAGTTGCACTAACACTAAGGGTCCTCATTTTACCCTGCAGTATTAAGTTAAAGTTGATAACCAAATGGTCGGACCACAGACATTTATACTGGGTAATTTGAGTGTTGACATCATAGTTTACAAGAATCCAGTCAATAGTTCGCCCTTTTTTTATGTGTGGGACCACTCGCTAAATGGGAAACGTTGAGTTCTTCTAGGGTGGCCAGACAATTCAATGATTCAATATCATTGGGGTCCATGTATTCCAAACTGAAGTCTCCCATTATGATATTTATTAAATTAGTGGTCATAAATGGTTAGATTGTTTCAATAAAATTGTTTTAAAATTCCAGCATATATTCAGGTGGACGATACAAACATGTAAAGTTGTAAAACCGAGTTGGATTGACTAACAACTTAACATGTAATATCTCATAGCCTGGAATATCCTGAATTTTTAGTGAATGTATATTAAGGTGTTTAGAATAGGTGACAGCAACCCCATCCCCAACACGATGAAGATGATCTTGACGTAGGATAATATGGGTGTCAGGTATAGCGAAAGAAAGAGACGGGCCAGCTGCCGAACAGAGCCAAGTCTCAGAAAGAAACAGCATATCAATCTTGGATTCGATAATGAAGTCAGCGACCTCTGTATCATATTTTACTAGTGAAAGTGTATTTAAGAGTGCACATTTAATATCAGAACTCTTGCCGTCTTTATATGTTACCATAGGCTCACAAGGTAAACATGATATATTCGTACAAGGATGAGTCATTGTCATGTCTCAATGGCTAACTTCAGGCGGCGGCATAATCAATGAGGTGTTCTTGTTGTTCTCTGTCTGTCTGATTATCTGTCCTGACTATAGATCCATTGTTTATGGGATTAAAGGAATAGTGCACTCAAAGATATTATTCCCTTAAAAGATGGCCAATAATCCAAAACATACATTAAACATATTTTTTATGAAAGTTCCTATGTAAACTTTTGAGCATACGAGGCTCAAAGCATTTACATGGGAGCATCCATTTTGCCATTTCAGGCAGCCTCCTCAGCTCAGCTTAACGAGGAGTTGGATATACTACCTGTAAATTGCGCCTTCAGTATTCTCAAGATTAATAACTGTTGTTAGGTATAGACAGAGACACAATGAATGTTGCAAGTGCTTATTTATTTAGTAAAATTCATAGCTCCACATTGGGTATCTTGTCTTAAATGCATTGTTTATTTCACAATGAGAGTCTGTTTGTGAGGTACCTGTTCTTGGCAAACTAGATAGTCCTTTGTATAATAAAATTCCTATTGTTTGGAGACGTTTGATGATTGTTCAAAAGATACCCTTTCAGAGTCCTTGTTGCAGAAAGTTTCTTTCCTAATTGTTGGATATATTGTTGGTTGCACAAAAAATATCCTGATTTGATTTTTGTTCCTTCCGAACGCTCCTAATTTGGAGAGGATCTTTAGGTCTTTACTGTAGTCAAATAATTTTTCAAAATTGTTCTTGATTTTAAAGTCCTTGAGATCTTAATGTGGTAAGAGTTTTGCTAGTATTATTCTTGAATTATTGAGAATCCTTTGTTGAGTCCTTGAAATGTTGTTATCCTTCTTGGTGAATCTTGAAGGTAATAAGAAACATCGGTCGTTGCTAGATGGTAATTTATTTCATGCATGTGTTAGGTTTCACAACATGCGGTTCCCTCGATGGTAATTTATTTCATGCATGTGTTAGGTTTCACAAAATGCGGTCCCCTCAATTTATTTCATGCATGTGTTAGGTTTCACAACACGCGGTTCCCTCCTCAGCTTATGTTAAGCCCTGCCCTGGCGGCACTAAGCAAGCAGCAAAAGCCCCCTACTGGGAGCTTTTGCTTACTGCAGCCAGAGAAGAGCTCAACATGAGCTGAGGAGGCTGCCTTCACTTTCATTTTACGTTTTCGGTGCTCCCCAAGCCCAGGGAAGCACAGAAAACGTAAAATGAAGGCAAAAAGCAAAGGCGCTGCAATTACAAATACAACGTTATTGTATTTGTGATTGCTCTGGTTGGAAAACCACATAAACCATAAATACAAGAACGTTGTATTTCTCACTACGGCGGCTTTCGGTTGGAGTCTCCTTTGCTTCCTCAGGGTTGGGGGAGCCTAGGAGACTCCAAGCGAAAGCCGCTGCAGGCCGAAACACTGCAGCATTTGGAAACACCACTGCGTTGTGTTTCCGTCTGCAGCGGCTTTCACTTTGACTTAAAGTGAAAGCTGCTGCAGGCAGAAATACAACGTGGTTGTATTTAAAAATGCAACGGTTTTCTTTCTAAGTTTCTCAGGCTCCTCCGGCTCGGAGGAGCGTGAGAAACCTAGAAAGATAACCGCAGCATTTTTTTTTTGGGGAATATCAGATGTACTTAAATTGGGATTATGTATTTCATGCAAACGATACACATTACATTGCTACAATGATTACATAGATCTGCCAAATATTAGGATGCAAGCATTACTACAATACCAAAAATAGAATTTTCATTAATCAAATCTCTCAATCAAAATTCCTGCCAAGGTTTTTATTCCCGGGGGAAAGATTTGACTTGTTCAATTCAATGCTGGTAAAGTAACCACCTAACTGAAAAGGACATGGTCAGCCTTATCACCCACAATCGCAAAATATTGGGTAGGACTTGAACATACATTTCCTTGTGGAACTTGGTTTAACTGTGGTCCTACAATGCAGTGATGTTTTAAAAAAAAACAAAGTGAAAACAACATAACATAAAAACGAATAGCATACCTTCAACTGTGCTCTCCGACATTTCTTCAATTGACCATCGCTGAGTGAGACAGTCTATGAGAAGTGCTTCTGGTTGCATTTTCAACTCCAGCACCCTCATTTTCTCTGTGCTATTTTCAGAAACTGAGATTTTGCTATTTTTCGCCAAGCTGGGCTCAAATACTTTTTTTTCAATTTCATATTTTGGCTTTTTCATAACTATCTGAAAGTTGTCTTGATCAGAAGGCGGATAGCACTTTCGTTTAACTGATGATGTGGGCTCTACCTTCAATCGACAGGTGTCAATATGATCTTTTTTACATTTAACATCATTTCTTAGAGGAAAACAATTTTTTTTAGTTGTGTCTTTAGGTTCTGTTCCTGTTTTGATCAATGTATCTATTGCTAAAGTAGGGCTTTCCATTGTGGCACTTTGTCCTCACTGCAATTTTGGTCCTCCACGTTTATGTTACTCTTAACAATTTCATTTTCGCTGAAACACATACATGAACATTTTGAATCAATCAAGTAACCAGATGGTAAGCAACTATTCAAACATTGTTTTTCTTTGGAAGATTGCTTATCAACTCCTTTGCCTTCTGGCTCAACTAAACTGTTTTCATCCAAATTTGTACTAATAGGATTTCCTTTGCTTTGCGATTCAGTTACAGCTTGTTCCATATTCTGACTGCAATGAATGTGAATGCTCGTATCAAAGGCTGGCTGCACTAAAAACTGTGGAAAAAATGTGCTAATTTCATCAGAATTCAGCATTGTAATTTTTATGTGCGTTACAGAATCTTCGTTTTCAGTATTATAACAGTCTGGTAAAGAAACACCGAAATTGCTTTCAGATTGCAACTTCCCCAGCTCTTCCGAATGATATTCCCCAGAGGCTTGATGTAAAAGGTCAACTCTCTGAGGATCACAAACTGTAGGCGATGATCTGGAAAACTCTTCAACTAGTTGGGACTTTACCTTGTCATCTGCAGAGAGACTTTTTTCAAAATCTTGATGTATTTCATGTTCCTTTCCAGACCCCGAGTTTTCTGAAGAAATAGGGCATTCTTTGACAGGGCGGGATGAGTGGTGTTTTGCCAAATCTCTCAAAGTAATAACTTTCTGTTTGTTGTTATTTATTTCCTCTGGATTTTTATATCTAGGTCCTAATCCATCAGGGAATTCTCATAACAGATTTGAGAGTTTTTTTTAAATTTTATTTTAAAACTTTTTTTTCTGATTTTCATTAAACATGCAAGGAAATAAAACAAAGGAACAAACTGTGTACTCAATGAGCTCCCCCCTCCTCCCACCCACCGTTGCCATCGCTGTCAACTCGAAATGTGCTGTAATACAATAACAGGGAAGTTCAGATTGATCACAGTGTCACATAGGCCCAATGGGTCGACCCAGGGCAAAACATCTAAGGGGTCGACATGGGAGAGGATGCACCAGTAGGAGTAGCAATTAAATAATTCACATAGGGGCCCCATATATCAGGTGGTCTTGTGTGAAGCGGCAAGGTTCTAATGTACAATGTCTTGATATCTTGACAGTAGGCAATGTCACGCAACCACAATCGAGAGTTCGGGGGCTGGCCTATTCCCCAGGTCATTGCCACTCTTCTCTTTGCTAGGACCAGGAGGAGACCCACCAGTTTCCAGGATGTAGTGCTACCCCACTAGTGAGTCCAAGCAAAGCAATTGCGGGGTCCTGCTCGATGTTTAGTTTATTATTTGTAATGCGCCAGAATACCCTAGGGTAACAAGGCGCAGGAGATACATGAATTTGCGAAACTTAGTTACAGACAATAAAATATAAGCATGGCATATACATGGCATATACACAGTAATAAAGAAGGAAAGCAGGAATATGTACATATATACAGTTAGCAGATGTGTGTCCTGGTATGTCAAGCGGCAGAAGGGAGAGGCGGAGCCTAGCCCACTATGTTTCAGACGGCGGCTGTTTTCAGCCAAGACATTATCTTGGAGCGGAAGTTTTGGTAGGGTAGGTCCATTCTGAGAGTGGGTGGTAGGGAGTTCCACAGTTTGGCTGCTTTTACTGGGAAACTATTACCACCTATGGTGGAACGTTTGAAGTTAGGGACTGAGAGGCAGTTTCGATACGTTCTCCCGCAATTGCAGTTAACGTCTCCCAAACCTCCCCCCAGAATATGTTTACAACCAGACAGTTCCACGCCAAGTGCAAAAAGTCTGCATCCTGGGCCACACATCGATTACAAGCCCCCAAGACCTCAGTCCGTTGTCTGTGTAGTCTGGCCGGGGTATGGTAGGTTTGATGGGCATAGTTAAAATGTATTTGTTTGAATCGTGAGTTCAGCGCCACCTTCTGAGTTTGGCCAAGAATAAATGCCCAGTCCTCATCCGGAATACTCCTCTCGAGGGATCTCTCCCATTTGAGCTTTGCGGAACCAGAGTGCACGTGAGTGTCCTTCAAGAGGTTTTTATACAGTCATGATACCAGCTTACCCTCTCCCTGGGCCTGGATCGTGTCGTGCAACAATTTCCATATCTGAGGTTGGGTGGGAAAAGTAGGGAAAAGCTTCTGCGCCGTCTGACGGAGTCTAAAATAGATTAATATGTCTAGGACATTGCTTGCTCCTCGCTCACGAGACTGCTGGAGCATTATAAAGGACCCCTCAACGAACAGGTTACCCAAATTGTTGATTTGCAGCTTACGTATCCAGCAAATATAGACCTGGATCCGGGAGTACCAAGCACCCCCTAGCGACTGGTTGAATTAATGTTGTGTAGGCCACCCTTGCGGGTTTACCAGCCCAGATCAGTTCGAGGATCATGCTTCACAACAGGGCTAGGAGTTTCTGTGGGAGTACGATGGGAATGTTCGCAAACAGGTTAAGGAGCTTGGGCAGAACTACCATCTTCACTATGGACACACGGCCCCAGAGAGTGAGCGGGAGACCTTTCCATCTTGTGATTTGACCCTGTAATGTGTCAACCAATTTCCCGTAATTATCTTGTAAAAGGGTGTGATAATCTTGTGACAAGTGAATACTTAGGTACAGTACTCCGGAAAGTTCCCATTTAAGCCCATGATCATCGACATATTCCTGTGTGGGATCAGTTAGAGGGAAAACTATCAATTTTGTTCTATTGATTTTTAGGCCGGAGAGCTCCCCAAATCTAATCACCTCATGCATTAGTGGGTTCAAATTCTCAGACGGATCTCAAATGAAAAGAGCTACATTGTTTGCGTAAAGCGAAATAATTATTTTATGTGGGCCAAACTGTAAACCCCTGTGCAGGTGCCACGAACATAAGCTGTCTGCAAGAGGTTCTATTGCCAATGCAAACAGGAGAGCGGATAGGGGGTACCCCTGCCTGGTCCCCCTCTGAAGCGTTATACTCGCAGAACTCGCTTTCCCCACAAGGATGTTTTTACACCGGTTTCTCATATAAGAGTGTGACTAACTTCAAGAATTGCTTCCCCAAACCCATTCTTCCCAGTACCAGAAGAGGAAGGGCCATTCCACTGAATTGAACGCATTTTCGGTGTCAAGAAGCACCGCCACCGCCTAGGCAGCAGGGTCGATAGCCTCAATGGCACCAAACATGTGCCTTAGCCCAAAGGTCATGTTGCAGCCAGGAATAAATCCCGCTTGATCTGCTATCACTAGTGCAGGCATTAAGGGAAGTAATCTTGCGGCAACAATTTTTGCCAATATTTTATTATCTAAGTTGATTAGAGAAATTGGCCTGTATGACCCGAATTCTTCTTATGTATGAGAATAAAGTTAGCTTCCCGAAGTGTCACAGGTAGACTGCCCTTTTCGGTCGCCACTTGGTAAACTTGTAACTGGAGGGGTGCCACAATCGTGGCGAATACTTTCTAAAATTCACTCGTTAGGCCCTCCGGTCCGGGGGCCTTGGAGCCTGGGAGTGTTTTTATGGCCTCTATTATCTCGTCTAAGGATAGGGGGGTGTTTAATGGCTCTCTTAACGTTTGGTCCGCCCAGAAGAGTTCAATCTGGTCCAGATATTGGAGGGGGCCGATGCGTTGTCGCCTTTCGTGTTGTACGAGTCTTGATAGAAAGCCCGAAACAACTCGACGATACTGTTTTCAGTGCAGGCCACAGTACCGTCAGGTGCCCTTATACAGTCTATCGGGGGAGGTCTCCTGTCCGAAGCTATCAACCTAGCAAGCGAAGCTCCCGGTCTCTGGTCCTTCGACATACTGTCGTATTCTGTGTGATTGTGACATGAACTTGGCTTCTCTTTCCGCACAAGTTCTGAAATGTTCAAGTTCCTTTTTGAGGGAGGCGAGGGTGCAGTTGTCGTTTTGGGCATCGTATGACTGCTCCAGATTCTTCAGCTGTGCTTCACTAGCTGCCAGTTCTGCTCTAATCAGCTTCAATACCCCATGCTCTTTAGCTATGCAAACCCCCCTCACAAAGCACTTGAGGGTTTCCCACAGGGTCCTCGCCGATTCAACCGAGTTGCGATTTATGTCCAAGAAGGCCATTATGTCAGCCCGAAGTGCCTCAGCAAACCCCTGATCCTGAAGAGCCCCGTGCTTGAACCTCGATGGAGGTCTGCCACCGCCATATCCAACTCATGCCCATTATAGGACCACCGGGGAGTAATCGGATAGTGTCCGAGGGAGAACCTGGCAATCACTCCACCATATCCTAGTGTGCCTTGACACAAAAAGGTAGTCAAGCCTAGAGCTGGTGCCGTGTACCCATGAATGAAAGGTGTAGTCGCGTGACGATGGATGTCTGGCTCTCCAGGCATCCTCGAGGTTATAAGCCCTAAATATTTCTTGAATCTAAAAGCCGGCTTTAGTGTGTGTGGTGCTGTTGGTATGGGATTTGTCAATATTCGGGTTAAGTGTGGTGTTCAGATCGCCCGCACAGATGATTGTGGTGTGGTCTGCGTTAGCTAGGTTGGTCATGACCCAATCGAAATTGTTAGTACTGTCTACATTCGGACCATAAGAGTTCACGAGGGTCACGTCTACTCCATCTAGTATCCCGCGTACCAGGCGGGACCTACCCTCCTCATCGCGCTTCACCAACTTCATCTTAAATTTTACCCTTCTGCTAATAAGGGTTGTGACCCCGCAAGCATAGGACGAGTAAGAGGAAAAATACCTGTGATATTCCCAGCTTGCCATCCATTTACTTTCGGATGAAGGGGTAAGATGGGTTTCTTGAATCAGCGCAACGTCGACATTGTGCCTTTTGAGATATTGGGCTACTCTACGGGCTTTGGTGGGGTTATTACCACCCCAGACGTTCCACGTTGCTACCCTGAATGGGACAGTGGTCGGGTGTATTCCGGACCCAGGCAGACCCCCGACGGGAAGGGCCTCGGTTCAGGATCACTGTGCTCATAGACTCCCTGTATGCTATACCGCGTGGCTTTCCCTAAATGGGCCATTGTGGCCATGGTACCATTCCCAGTTCGTTCCTTTACCCAAAAACAAACTCCCAACATAGACAGAAACCCCCCCACCCATACACAGGCAACCCCCAACCTGCCCGTCAAGAGTCCCTCCCTTACTACAACCAAATAACATTGAACTTGAAGCGCTGCTAGGGGTGCTAATGCCTAACCAAGAGTTTTGGCTCCCACTAGATAGGATAAACACTTGTGCCGTGTGTACTTGAGGAGTGTCCTTAACGTCTGAGCGAGTAGATGACGTGGCTTTCCTGGAACTCAGGCAGGGCGTCCTCCTGATTGGTCATTTCTAGGTGGCCTCGGGAAGTTGCTGCTTATGGGCCGGCAGCCAATACTGTCAAGGAACGCGGATGCTTCTTCTGGTGACGTGAAGAACTTGGTCGTCCCAGCATGGAGAATTCTCAGTTTGGCCGGGAATAGCATTGAATATTGCATTCCATTTTCTCGCAGCCAGCGTTTCACACCTACAAAGGATCTCCGCGATGTTTGGACTGCTTGAGAGAAATCAGGGTAGATGTGAATGGTGTCACCATCAAACTGTAATTCCCCTCTGTCTCTCGCCAACTTCAGGATTTGATCACAGTCTTTGAAGTTAAGAATCTTGGTGATTATTGGGCGAGGCGCTGAGCCAGGTGCAGGGCGGGCGGATGGCACTCTGTGGGCCCGCTCCACAACAAAAAGATGGGAAAGTGCTGCAGCGCCAATTAGTTCTTTACACAAATTCTCAACAAAATCTTCCATCTTGCCAGGGATCTGCCTTTCTTTTATCCCGGTCAATCTAATATTGTTGCGGCGGGCCCTGCCCTCTAGCTCCTCATTTTTGGAGTTCACCAGTTTCATTTGTCTGCCCAACGCTGTAACTCTGGTTCCCAATGACGAGCTTCCGTCGTCTAGATCCGAGACATGCTGCTCCACCGCGTCCAGCCTCTCGCTATATGTGTCAAGGCGGTGTTGTAACAAGTCGACTTTCGAGGAGAGGGAGTCCAGTTTGCAATCGAGACCGCCGATGCCCGCCTTGAGTTTTAACAGTATCTCCTTAATATCGGGAACCGGGGCCTGGGTAGTATCTACAGCATGGGTCATCTCTTCTGCCGGAGACTCCGGTCGTATATTCTGTTTAGGAGTCCTAACCCCGGCTCCCGGTTGAAATGTCAGTTTCCGTTGGGCCTTGTCTGCCTTGCCCATTCTTGGCCACCGGCCGCGTAAACCGCTCCGCCGCAAGGATGGAGGAATGGTTCAGCGAAGTCCACGTCAGAGCGGTCCGGGCAGTATTACACAAGGAGATTGTTGAGGCAGACGGCCCCCAGACGGACCTCAGTTGGCGTGCGCTCCACTGGAGGGGTTCCACCGCCACCAGGGCCTGGGGTCACCCTGAAGTCTGTATCAGACTGGATCCAGTCCACCACCGCCCGCCGCCTCCTCACTCCTACCACTGTCCAAATTGCCTCGGCTATATGGCAAGTGTAAGGGAGTATCGTGGGCCCTGGGATGCCACAGTCAACTGGGTCTATCCGGCCCCCTACCACTCCAGTATCTCGCTGCCTCCCCAGTCCAAAACTGCAGACCGCGGAAAGGGCTCACGGGGCAGGGGTATTGGGCCACACGCAACTCGCTCCTCCAGCGCAGGCATCCAGCTTGACCCACTCCCTGGCCCAACTGCGGCGGCGGTCCCCCGCAAACTCACAGATCCACCCTGGCGAGGGATGCACGCGGCCCGAGCCGCCTCCCGTATATGGGTCGAGAGCGCCGGCAGCGTGAGCGACTCACCTGCGCAGCCCCCGGTGGTCTTCGGATGGGCTCTTCAGTGTTCCCTGGCTGGTGTCAGCTCTGTTTTGCCGGGGGCGGATCCTCACTATCCGTGAGAGTGGACCGCACAATGATCGTCGCAGCCCAGGGGCAGCCCGAGACCGACACCACTCCTCCTCGCCAGGTGCCCAGGGTCTCTGACCCGCAACGGCCCAGTTACGCGACCTCACTCTCCTCGTCCTCCAGCGGCCAAAACTCTCCCGGCCCGGAAAGGTGGCAGCCGCCCAGCGCCTCTTCGCCCGAAGCGCCTGGGGACTCTGCAGAATGACCACACGGTGCAGGGACGTGGCAGGCAGAGTGGCCCGGACCCGGCTCCTCGTTCCTCGCGCCAACACTCCCACTCAGCCACAATACACGGGTGCCACTGTGACCCGTGGGCAATGAACGGCTCTCTCCGATGACCAGCTCCCTCTTCATGTCCTCAGACTGGCAATTGTTTCAGGATTAATGGGAGCTCGTCACAGAGCTCAAAGAAGAGCCGCCATCTTGGTGGGCTCGCTACCGTCCTCTCGAAAACCACAGCCTTTTTAAATACAACAGCTTGGAGCCCAGGAGACTCCATGCTGAAGCCACCGCAAACAGAAATACATTTTAAAAGCTGCAGTTTTCTTTCGAAGTTTTCTGGGCTCTGCAGCTTTTGTATTTGCAGTGCTTATTTAAAAAAAGAAATAAGCACTTACCTAGATGCAGCTTTCCTGCCTGCATTCTCTGGTCTCCGGCACCAATGAAGCAAAAGCCACCCACTGGTAGCTTTTGTTTATTACAGCTGGCTGGCTTTTGCTTCATTAGTGTCGAAAGGGCAGCAAGGGAGGCTCATCCATTTCACAAAATGGATGCCTCCTAGTGCTTAAAATTTGGAGTTTGAGCTTCATTTGATCAAATGTTTACATAGGGACTTTGTTTAAACATATTTTTTATATATATTTTTGATTATGCGCCATCTTTTTCGCCAATAACGTTTTTGAACACACTATTCCTTTAACTTGCCTTGTCTCCGTGGAAATGTTGAAGGAATTCAAGTCATTTAAGCTCACGGTGGACAGATTTAAATCTGAGAGACTTTTAACAGCAGATGCACTGTCCATGATCCTACTAGGCATGCTATCTGTGGTTTACTTTGTTGCTAAGGTATTGACAAAGTAGTGAATTGCAGTCAAGTCAGCAGCGCTCTTTGGTGTTCCTCCGAGACCCTGCGCCCGAGATTGGCTCAGTAGTTTTTCCATGGGCAAAATGTCCATGGCCATATATCGTTTTGATATGGCAGCAACTCGAGATGATTTAGGTTGAACCGATGTTAGTGGGGTTTCACCTGGGATTGTGCTAACAGGGTTAGCACCGCTAAAGGTTTGCATGTGAGCTACTGCCATTGTTGACACACTGAAGCACTAAGAATAGATGTAACTTATAAAGAGAGCTTACCTAGAAACAAGACCTCAATGCACCACGCTGTCCGTACTTGCACGAACTGGCCAAACCGGGCTACCAAACGGGTTGCCGCAAACCCGCTGCCAATGTTGTTAAAGAGGCTCAAAGCCTTCTCAGCAATGTAGTCCTGCTTCAAAATCACTTTAGTGTACTCAGCTCCACAAGCTGCAATGCTCTCTGTTTCAAAATCGGATTTGAATGTCCCTGAGAAAAGACCAGTGCTAACAGTGCTGATCTAATGAGAAGCATAAGAGATACAGTTCAACAAAATCGTTTCTGAAATTCAGTTAATATCCACAAAACACAGCACAACTTCACATGCACATGGATCAAGAAAATGAGCACGAAATGTATTTAAGATGTATTCCAAATTTTGTGAACAATACGATCAACATGAAGTTCATATTAAAGGAAGGTTGTTGCAATGATGGATCTTCCAGACATCATGCAAGTTGGTACAAGTTCCTTTTTATTAAGATGTTTAAAAGACAGGAACCTAGATAGGGGCAGAGCCCCAGGGGGGACCCACCAGCACCCAGGGACGTAGACAGGGTAAGGCCTGAGCAGGCAAGGCCCACCCAAAATCTACAAATGCCCACACAGCAGTGTTGTGTGGGCATTTAACAGATGTTAATGTCACTGCAGTAGGCCCAACTATGTTAGTTTTAGGCGCCACTTGTTAGGAAATCCTGGCTATGACTCTGCTGGCACCCACCACCCAGGTTTACATTCTCCGACTGCCTGCAGTGGAACCGGCTTCATAAGTGCACATTCTACCCACACACTCAACAGTCTCTCAGTGACCTCATTCACTCATGCATGCAGGGAAAGAAGATATAACAAAGATACACAGTTCCACTGGCAGACTTATGTGACTCAGAATTCAAAATGAGCACACAAGTACTAAATCAGGCCCCTTCACCATAATGGTCAAAATAGGAAGAAGAACCATTTTGTCAATTGAAGATAGCAATGTAGGTCTAGGAACTTTCCTTTCACAAATGGATAGATAGGTAGAATTCATAATTGCATTTGCTCCCTGCATCCTCAAGGGAGCAGAAACAACTTCCTCCACTCCTAGCAATAAAGTGAGCCATCAGAAAATGTCGAAACTTCCTTTGAGGCACTAAATTCAGAATCCACACAGAACACAAACTGCTGAAAGAAATTCTCACAACTAAAGGTTTAGGCAGTGCCTCCTCCCGAATCAGGAAATGGGTCACATCACTCCAAGAATACACCTTCAGTATGAGGTACGCCCCTGGAATGAGAAAATTTGCAGCAGAGGGCCTCTCACGACTCTCCTCTAATGTCGAAAGTACAGATGTGGGTGATGAGCAAGAACTAACAGTTGAGCAGGGTGCTTTGTCTCGAGAAGTCCGGAACAAGAGCATGGAGGGAGACGAATAGCTCAGTGACGTCAGAAGAGTAATAATAGACAAATGGTCACTTAACGAAAGAGACCTAACAAAAAGGGGGTTAGAGGGTGTCACGTTGACATTTCCAGGACAACGGGGCGGGAGGAACAGGGAGCGGGGAGGAAGGGGAAGTCACGTTGGGGAGGCGGGGTTAAGGCAGTTCGTGTTGAAGTTAGAATAAAGTTTACACGCTACAGCAGAGCTCCGTGTCTCGTTAATTATTGCTGCGCCACGCGCTGATGCCTTGAGCGCGAACCCGACAATGGCGATGAAGGTGGCATCCCGGGCAGCGCGCCTCTCACGGTGAGAGTGATGCGTTCCGCCTGCCCATGCAAGGTGAAGGGCAGAGCGCTCGAAGGTGCGGAAGACACTTGGCAGGACCCTGCGGCGGAGCCCCACCCGAGCAGAGGAAGAACGAGCGAAGGAGCCGGGAGCCCCGCCCGTGCACCACGCCTCACACGGGTGCAGCCCACACATAGAGGGTGCAACGGAGGTCGCGCAGGGGAGCGGGAAGCCCCGCCCACCTGGAAAAGGCCCCCCTCACAAGGTACGGCGAACGGCAGGGCACATGCAGTTCCCACAGGAAGCGCCAGCATAACTCCGGACACACGGAGAGAGGGGATTAGGGCACCAGCAACACGGGGGGGAGAAGCACTCATCCCATGTGGCCCACCAAGCCCGGATAGTGAAGTGACACGGAAACACTGCACACGTGCGCCCAGGAAAGGCAGAGGCAGGTTCCCAGAACATGAGGCCAAAGCAAAGGGTGCAGTCGACGCCCACTGAAGGGAGGACAGGTGGATGGTGCTCGTGCCTCATCAGGCGGCCATCCCACCCCAGTGAGGGAGAACATTGTTAGCAACCAGAACTCCGGGGACAGCTGAAGGGACAGCGAAATGTCTGCTCAAGATGATGGCCAAGGAGCACAAGCCCAGGGGAATAGGCCCCCAGCGCCAACAGCGCCCATGCCTGATCACGTGCCATATCAGCTACCAGACACACTGGCAGCCATGATGCCAGGTGCCTTCGATGTCACTGACACAAGCAATATGGGTCCCAGATGGACCAAATGGATCAGAGACTTTGATCTCTACATGGAAGCCACAGGAACAGTTGCAGATGCAAGGCAAGTGTGCCTCCTAAAACTAGCCATAGGTTCTGCCACCCGCGACATCATTGATGAGGTGCCCCAGGATTACATAGACTCAATACAAGACCTCAAGGATGCACTGGCAGCATACTTCGCTCCCCATACGAACGTCGACTACGGGAGGCACCTGTTTCACAGCACGAAACAGGCAAAGGGGGAGACTATGGATGCCTACATGATGCGACTACGCACCAAGGGTGCGAGTCTCAAGTGTTCCGCAGGAAGTTGCTGCAGAAATCCCACACGCTAGAAGAGATCCTAGCGCTGGCTAGAGTTGAGAGGGTGATTGACTCCCAAGTAGAAAGCTTCGGAAGTGCTGCCGCCGGAGAGAATCTCAACCGACTACAACTAGAGAAGAAGTAAGACGAACTCTTCTGCTACAAGTGTGGATTTGAATATCCACATGAAGGGACATGCCCAGCCGTCGGACAACGCTGCTCATCCTGCGGCGAAGAAGGACACTTCAAGGCAGTATGTAGGCTATTCTGAGACCGAGGGAGAGAGCGACCCAAAGCCAACACGCCTCGTGCCAGAAGTCGCTATGGGGGGCCATCCAACACCAACCCAACTTCATCCCCCTCCACCGCCCAGCATCAGCCCCAGGGTGACCAAAAGGACCGACACTCTGGAGACGACCGGCAAAGACGAAGAGAAAGAAGGAGATTTGTGATGCGGGCGAGGCCCGAACGGAGGTCAAGACGTCATGTGCGCTACTTGGTGGAGCAATCCCCTACAGAATCGGATCCCAGCTCATCAGGGAGCGACCAAAAAAAGAAATCATACGTCTATGCTCTGGGAAACCCCACGGCGACCGCCCACAGCCCAACAACCATCATAAAACTACAGGAATGACCGACAGAGTTTCTCATAGACACTGGTGCCACTGTCAATGTCGTGAGTGAAAAGGTATACTCAGGGCTAACCCAGAAACCCAAATTACAACCGGCCACAGTCGACATATACGCATACGGGGCCAAGACCCCGCTGAAATGCGTGGGACAATTCAGTGGGCTCTGCCGCTACAAAGGGAAAGAAATGAGAGTCCTGATACACTTGTTAGCCACTAAAACAGACAGCTGCTGTGTTCTGAGCTTCAAGGCGGCCGCTGACATGGGCCTAATACACATACTCTACAACATAATGGTCCACAAATACATCGACCCGGCGGAAATGATAAATAATCTATACTCCAAGATATTCAAAGGCATCGGAAAACTCAAGAACCGGCAAGTCAAACTGCATATGGACAACTCCATACGCCCCGTGGCCCAGCCATACTGCGGAATGCCAGTCAATATTCAGAAGAAGGTGGAGGATGAACTGAGGAAACTGATGGAACAAGACATTATCGAAAAGGCCACCAGACCCACCACATGGGTCTCTCCAATCGTCCCCGTCCCGAAGAAGGGGTCTGAGGCCATTAGACTTTGCGTCGACATGCAATGCCCAAACCAAGCGATCAAGAGAGAGAGGTACCCAGTGCCCCGAATCACCGACATGATCCACCTATTGAATGGGGCCACGGTCTTCTCCAAACTGGACTTACAGAAGGGATAACACCAGTTGGTATTGCATCCCGAGATCCGCAACATAACCATGCTTGTCACCCACGTCGGCCTTTTCAGATACAAAAGACTAAGCTTCGGGGTGTCCTCAGCCACAGAGACTTTCCAAGCAGAAGTCCATAACATAATCAACCACATCCCTAACTACCTCAACTATTTGATGACATCTTAGTGTTCGGAACAGACGTGAACAAACATGATGAGACTCTCATGAAGGTATGCAAGGCCCTACATGACGCCAATCTCACGCTAAATAAGGACAAATGTGAATTCCGCAAGAACACACCTATAATTCTTCGGTCATGTCTTCTCCGAATCAGGGATGACCCCAGGCCCCGACAAAGTGTCAGCCTTGAACGACACAGCGGCCCCAACCAATGTGTCCGAGCTCCGATCACTCCTGAGCCTCGCCAGTTACTGCAACAGATACATTCGCGATTTTGCATCAGTCAGCGAGCCATTAAGGAAACTCACCCATCAAGACGAAAAGTTTGAGTAGTCCAGCGACTGTCAAAAGGCCTTCGAGACAATAAGAGAAAGGGTTGCGAAGGCGGAGAACATGTCTTATTGCGACCCCAACATGAGAACGGAACTAACCGTCGATGCCAGCCCCGAGGGGCTGGGGGCCATTCTTGCACAACTCGACCCACGAGATCCCTCGCAGAAACACATAGAGGCCTATGTCAGACGCAGCCTGTCAACCACCGAACAGGCATACTCCCAGGCAGAGAAGGAGGGGCTAGCCGTCGTATGGGCATGCAAACATTTCCATTTGTTTCTGTACGGGAAACCATTTCAAGTCGTCACGGATCACCAACCCCTGCTATTCCTCTATGGCAACCCACAGGCCAAAATGTCACAACGCATCGCCCGATGGGGGTTAAGACTCCAAGATTACGCATTCAACATCATCCACAGGCCAGGGAAAGGCGAGAACTCTGCTGACTTCCTATCGAGAAGACCGAGGGGAGAAAGCGCACCAGAACCATCTGTGGCTGACCGATACCTAAGATACCTGGTCCATCAGACCACACCGGAGGGTGTCAACTCAAATGAACTCGCCCGAGAGACGGAGAGCGACCCAGCTTGCTGCATCATCCTCGAGGGACTAGAATCGGGACAGTGGCGAAGAGCCCGAGAAAGGAGGAAAGCAGCGGGAGGCCAAGTATGGGAAGACGTGGAATGGCTCCAGTTGGTGAAGGAGGAGCTGGACGTGTTGGACAATCACCTACTACTCAAAGACTGCAGACTAGTGATCCCAGAGGCCATGAGAGCAAAAGTCATCAAACTAGCGCATGAGACCCATAGAGGCATGGTCTCCACCAAGCGCATGCTCTGGCAAAAGGTATGGTTCCCGAACATGGACGCCCGAGTAGAGGCTGCCATCAAGGCATGTCCCACCTGCTGCCTCATCACACCCAACTGACACCCAGAACCTCTGCGCATGTCAGAGCTCCCGCAAAACATATGGGAGGCCGTTGCAGCATTTTTCTTTGGACCCGTTGAAGGGGGGAAATATGTGTTAACTGTGATGGACGAGTACTCACGGTATCCTGATGTGCGGCTCATATCATCCGCGGCCGCCCACCACATTGTCCCAGCGCTAGACCACATGTTCTCAGCATATGGAGTCCCCAAGGTACTCAAGACTGACAATGGGGCCCCATTCTGTGGACATCAATTCGCCCAATTCGCGGAATACCTAGTATTCCATCACCGAAAGATCACTCCATTGTGGCCTCAAGCCAATGGGATGATCGAAAGATTCATGGCCAATCTCAAGCGAGCCCTACAAGTTGCTCACCTGACAGAACAGCCCTACAAACAGGTATTGAATCAGCTGTTGAGGGACTACCGTGGGACGCCTCACAGCACAACAGGAAAGACCCCAGCCAAGCTCATGTTTGGGCGAAACACCCAAACACGCATCCCTCAAGCTGAAGGCATCAGCCCGCGACTGGCACTGGACCCGGAGGTCCGCGAGCAAGACGAGGCAGCCAAGGCTCGGATGAAGGAGTACGCTGATGGCCGCCGTCAGGCGCAGCCATCCCCGCTGGAAGTAGGGGACGTGGTAGCAGTTCGCCAACCAGTAACCCACAAGCACACCGTGGTTTTCAGAGAGGAGCCTCTTCTCGTCATGCACAAGAAAGGGTTGATGATAATGGCCCAAGGGTCAACAGGATCGGTCACCCGCAACTCGTCCCATTTTAAGGAACTTCCACCATCTGAGACGAGATGTCTGAGTGGGAGAGTGCAAGCTCCTGTGGACTATGAGTCTGATGAACTGTACCTAGGCGATCAGTGGGACTCGGATGAAGCCGAGCGGAGGACCAGGAATCCTCGAGAGGGGTGCGTCACCGTGCCAGGACTGGCACGGCCGCAACGAGCCCGGACCACACCCCGTCAGTGGATCGAGGAAATGGACTAAGGCTCACCAGACCATCGCCATTCGAGGAGAGTCTGGTAACTGTTCAAAAAGGGGGGAGATGTCACGTTGACATTTCCAGGACAACGGGGCGGGAGGGACAGGGAGCGGGGAGGAAGGGGAAGTGACGTTGCGGAGGCAGGGTTAAGGCAGTTTGTGTTAAAGTTAGAATAAAGTTTACACGCTACAGCAGAGCTCCGTGTCTCGTTAATTATTGCTGCGCCACGCGCTGATGCCTTGAGCGCAAACCCGACAGAGGGACTTTTGCTTGTAATAGGTGAAATTGATGTGGCAGCAGCATATGTATTAAGAGGCGATTGCATTATTCCGCCCGAGAGGAGCAAGAGAGCAAATAGTGAGGCTAGCACACGAAGGCCACTAAGGCATTATGAACACATTCAAATTGATTACTGGTGTCGGGGACTGCATACTATGTGAGAAGGGGGAAAAAGGCCCTCAAGCCTCCAATGACAGAGATGCCTGTTCCCAAGCTACCCTAGGAAAGCGTGGGAGTGGGTCTGCTGGGGCCCATTTATAGTCAGGCTGTACCACACGAATTTATAATTCGAATACACCTTTGTCAAGATGTGCAGAGATCACCTTCGCTAGGGTCATCTCCACCAAAACTGTAGTCCAATTCGTAGATGACATTGTTAATCAAGAAGGCTTCCCCAGAGTCCTCTTCATGGAAAATAGGGTTCAATTTAGTTCTGTTGAGATATGCTGGTTCCTTACATAAGAGTGCACACAGCACCATTTCAGCTCAGTGTTCCATGCCCAAGCCAACATGATGGTTGAGAGGTAGAGTTTAAGATTAATTCTTAACCTTCCAGCCATCCCCCCTTTTGTTTTGCACGAAAAAGATCATTCACTGAAAGAACCATTGTTCATCGTTTCTCCCCACAATTCAACAACATGGATTTCCTCAGAGGCAGGAAACCCAATACGAAATGTTGTCTTCCCTGGCTGCAGAGGCCATGCAGGGTGTACTTCGACCCTGAAAACCTGGTTTACAGGTTCAGGGAGCACCAACGTTATAACAAGGCTCATTATGACATTAGGAAGGCAGTGGGGAGCATGTGGGTGATCCAGTGAGAGTGAAGTAACCTGTTGGGCTGCAGGAGATACTAATGCAATGGTCAAAGCCGCTGGGTGTTCAAAGAGTCTTCCACATCTCTAGTGATGGTAGACTCTAAATCTATTCTTAATTATTAAATGAAATAGATAAACTTACTGCCTTGCTTTCCTCGCTTCACTAATATTGCCACTGTCAGATTTCTCTCTCTCTCTCTCTCTCTCTCTCTCTCTCTCTCTCTCTTTCTCTCTATCACATTGTATGCTGGGAAATGGCAGATGAGGGAGGAGACTCCATTCATTACCATTAGTTAAGTATTATGGGTCATTGGAGGTAAGAACTTTGGTTCAGAGAAACGGCTGCTTGTGATGTGAAGATCACAGGCACCCATTTCAACTTCCTTAGTGTGTAGGCTGGCAGTCTGCGCACCATCTCAGCCCCCACTGTGCCGTGCTCAGTAGCCAAATGGGACTTTTGCCTGTCAGGGCTATGAACAGAGTTTATCAGGCAAGTCAGAGAAGGGGCCAGGATCCCCAGATGTCTGCCCCACTGTCCCCACCAGCCTCAAAACGTCCCACACACATTGCACACAGCCACAGGCTAAAATGAATTTCCCTCTGCAACCACCTACTGCCCTTCACCTGTCGCTGCAGGTGCCCTATAACTTCAGTTAGAAGGATGCTGACACCCTGCAGGTGTACCTTCATGATGAAATGGCGAGTAAGATACATACAGGAGGAGTCTGGATTCCTCAAAGGGCCCTATGAAGCTGGGTGCAGCATATCTTGGCCTAAAGGTGGTGCCGCAGCTACAGGAAGAGAAGCATGCTGACAGTGAAAGATCAGGAGTTGGGGTGGGTGTGTTATGATGAGCCATTCAGTAAAATAGAAATCTTGCACTTGCATTTTCTCTGACCCCTAATCATGTACTACTCTCTGCCTGAATGCCTTAGAAATGCTTTGTGCACAGATCCAATGTACAGCTCAAATATGTGCAGGTGAACTATTTGGCGCACAGCTGTGGGTATGGGGCTTGTCACTCCCCTCTCTTATGAAAGTTGAAAGAAAATGCTTTTGTCTACATTCCCACATGTACCTGTTTCACCTTCCAGATTAGAAGTGGCTCCACTGAGCTTTAAACCATGTTCTTTAGCATTATAGTGGCATTTCTAATCTGAAATTACTGAAGCAGGGCAAGGGTTTTCTGCAAGGTGTGCTTAATTGTGCTCTAGTTGGATCCTGGATATGCGGAAAAGTTATTGGGAACTCATTTTGCTTTCATGATTTTTTTCCTCAATACACGATGCTTTAGGAGACTGGAGCAATGCTATGAGAGTCTTTAAACCGTGTCTCAAACATACAAAAATGATGGGTTACAACATGATTTGCCATTGGAAACGGGCAACTACATTAACATTTCTATCTTATAATATGATATTGTGTTATTACATAGCAGGGTTCATGCCAAACTCCTCCAGCTTCTAAATTCTGTATAGATTGTCCCATTAATTGAATGGTACTTGATGTATCTATCTCGAAGGATTTAAGGCTGAGCCTGCCCATGCCGTTGGATTCAAACTTGCAAAGTGCAGGCTACTCTCATATCAGAGGCCAATGCTTTAGGTGTGAAGCTATGCACCCTTGCCATACCCATCTCTACAAGATGATGCGGCCATTAGTGAATAAATGGCTCCGGCTTGGTATACAGTGGTACTGATGTTTTGCTCAATCATGGTAGGATTTTTTGGCATGGCTTCAAGCAAAGTCAGTTGATATGGTCAGGTCGTGGATGGGGAATTCAACGGGCAGAATGAATCATTGATACATACTGCAATAACATGCACTGGCAAAGCCAGCAGTTTTTGTTTATGTGCAGGCATGGGATAGGCCTTTGCCAGGCCCTGCCATAATGAAACTACCTGACCATAAGATGGCAACAACTGGCAAATGGTGTTAATACCACGCCATATGATGTTGGTGCCTGGAAAATACCTTGGCTTTGTCAATGCTTGTTTTCTTTAAAGTATTTTTTTTATTGGTTTAGTTGAACTTAATCAATCTTTCAATAATATTACATAAGAGAAAAAAACAATATACAAATTCTTGTTTCGAATCACATACACAATCATTTTACAAGTTCATAAGATTAAAAAATACAAAAGGATAAAAGCAAATAGGATGTGAAATTAACATCACAAGGTTTAAACAAGCTTAAATCTGGTCATTTACCGATCCAAGACAATTCAGAAGAGCCCAAGTCACTGAACACTTGTTTTTACAACCATATTTGATATTGCTAGCTCCACCAGACCCATTACTTGTTAAGCTAATTATGCATTGGTCAAGTATTCTGGAACTATGCATTAAATTCTGGTCCCAAGTGTAAACTAGAATTGAATCGGTAGTTCCCGACAACTCAAAATAATAGACCAACATATTTTTTCCTCCAGATTTCCCAGGTACTTACAATGCTTTGCAAAGTGGATTTGTCTAAGAGACTTCAAGCGCAGGCACTGAGTAATCAAGTGCTCTAGAGACTCTGGCGTCCCTCCTAGGGAACAAAAACGACACAGGTTATCAATCGATCGGATTAGACGCCGTTTCAACAGGATGTCTTTGTGGGCCATAAATTGAAGCGTAAGCGGATAATTCCAGATCTATAAGCAGGAGTAGGAGCTGTCAGCAAATACAGAAACAGACTATCAGACTATGCAATTTTTTGGGAGGGAATCGGCTGATGTTACCTCCTTGATGTGCCAGACATGCATCACATGTGCTTATCGAATCAGCCCCATATCGCTTTTCTTTAGCTTTGTTTGGATTCGAGACTAGTAGGTCAATGGTTATATCAGCAAAACTCATAATTTGACAGACCTTATTGACCCAAGAGGTTATAAAACGGTCTTTAGTTATAAACATATACCCAGATAGTGAGTGCTTGCAGTACGACATCATCATCAGTTGAAATTAAACATTTACTGAATAAGGAACAAAGTCCCCAATTGTAGAGCGAGTGGAGGGAAACAAGGCCAAGCTCGTATCTAATCCAAGTATGTGGCACACAGCATGGTAGGCCCAGTATTTGTTTCCAAAATCTGGCTTCCCATATATCAAATTTAAACGGGGTTGCAATAGGCAGAGTCTCTAGCCCATATAGCATTGCTGGAATTGCCTTTTAGTTCCAATACACCCATGGCGGCTTGACAGAAAATTTCCCATATTTATGCATTAGTAGTTTTGTTTGAGCAATAGCTGTGTCCAGTTTCTTCTCCACCCACTCCAATTGGGATCTCATATGGTTCACACCCTCAAAGCACATTTCCAAATACGTATACTGTGCCACTTTTTGCAGTTCTACCTGGTTAATCATCCATTTGAATTGTCTAGGGCCAGTCCTAGTTGGTGCATACAATACAATTTGAGTCTTCTGTGTATTGACTCTAAGTTCATTCCGGTGTATATATGTCTCAAATGCTGCAAGGAGATGTTGCAGGCCCATTTGGGTTTTAGAAATCAACACTAAGTCATCTGCATACATTAGGGCCTTGATTACATATGTGCCTAGTTTTGGTGAGTCTGATACGATCCTAGGAAATACATTTTTAGATTGTGTATGAAATAATTAAAGATAGAGGAGGACAACAGGCACCCTTGCTTCAGTCCCCGAGCTGTTTGGATCGGGGCAGACAATATCCCATCTAAAGAAAGCCATGCTCGAATGGATGTTTCGGAGTGCAATGCGAAAATGATCTCAAATAATGTAGTAGGACATTGATCTCTTGCTAGTTTTTTCAATAGTAAGACCCTTAAAATTGAATCGAAGACGGAGTGTAAGTCCACAAATGCAAAGAATGTAGGTTGTCTCGTGGCTTGACACTGGGCCTCCGGGGCATTCAGACACAAGTTGATATGCGTGCCCATCCCAGGAACAAAACCTGTTTGGCACGGGTCACAAAGTTGGTTTGTCTTGGTCCACCCATTGAAATCTCGCAGTACTCATTTTGAGAAAATGTTGCCAGGAGTATCCAGTAAGGCAATAGGCCGATAATTTTGTGGCAGCAAGCGATCTCCTTTTTTAAATATAGGAATAATTATTGAGGTTTTCCAAGAAGGCGGAATCTAACACTCTTTCACAATTTGTTTAAAAATCTGATCTAATATGATCGCCCATTCTTGAATTTTTGATTTTAATGCTGTATTATTAATACCATCAGGACCGGCCGCTCTGGAAGTACCAGCCTGTCGTGTCAGACCCTCAATACTTGTTGGTGAGAACTCTAGAGAACATCTTGCTCCTTTTAAGCAGCTGATTTTTATGTCCGTAAAATTCGGATCAGCATACAGGTCACCAAAGTATTCAACCCATGTTTGTTCATTGACGGCCACCAATTGCGAATCAGCTTGCAAATTGCCTACTTGATTATTAAGTAGCATCCACATCTGTGATGAATTTTTGCTTGCCATCGCATAAGACATCTGTTCGCTATCATGTTGATACATGAGCTGTTTCCTTGCTTTTACCCAGTTTTTATAGACACATTTGACATGGTTTAACTCCTGTTGACAGGATATATTACCTGCTGCAATAATACACTTTCTGTTCTTCCGATAGGCAGTACACGCGCATTGTATATCATGATCAAAACTATGGAGATGTTTCACATGAGGTTCGGAGGGCCCCGAAATAGTGTTGATAAAGGGTAGTAGTAATTCTGTATATTGGCACACAGTGGCCAACCTTGCATTATTTTCCAAAAGATGTCTGAACGCCCCCACCTTCGCCTCAGACCATTTTAGTCTATTTTTTGCACAGTAAATTGCCACCTGCTGGGTGGTGTCTGTCTGATCTTCTCTCCTGATCACAGACTCCTGTGATAGTTAATGATAATAGTTTATGATCACTATGTGGTCGTTCAACTATTTGCAGACTCTCTACTAGATTGAACAGTAGTTTGTCTACATAAATATAGTCGATCGTGCTTGTGCTGTTGTTTCTAAACCATGTTGTCTGGGCTGGAACATCACCACTTATGGCTCCATTCACCATGTGGAATTGCCTTTCTTTCATGAAGGACATCCATTTTCACACATTCTTAGTTTGGCGACTTGGATTCCAACAATCGAGATTTAAATCTCCTAATATGATGGTATGTGTAATATTGGAGGTGATGTTAATTAGATGCAGGGTTTTGTGTAATGCGATGTAGAAGGCCTCATCTGGTAAGACCACCGGGTTGCGGTACAGATTGACTAGGGCTATAAGCCATGATCCAACATTAATTTTCACCAACTGAATATATGCACTTTCTGTAGACCATTTGCTAATAGTTAAACCCAATTTCAAATTCACAGCGACCAATAAACCTGACGAAGGCCGCCCTCCTGCAAGTAGGGCCGGTAGTAAGATTGCTTCATAACCATCCCAGGGTGGTAGGGAGGTCAGCCACGTTTCTTGGAGGGCAATGATGTGATTCGCCACTGGAAGTTTCTGTAAAGAGGCTTGTAAATGTGTGTGTCCTCTCGTATTCCAACTTGCGATATTCAAAACAGGGGGCACGTGCAGCTTTTGTGGTTAATTATACACTCTCTGAGCTTGGTCTTCCTCCCTACGCACAAAGTGTTGTGTGCTGTGGTAGATGTTGGGTTTTGAAATAACACACTGTGATTGAGTAACCAAACACTCGGGATCTTCTGCCAATAAAAAACCTATATCGAACAGTCTCATCTTTTCTTGCCATATTAGATTGGCCACAACACCTGATGGTACCCACAATCTGATGACTTAATTAGTCAATTGGGAAATAAATTCGATTTGTTCAATGTCATTTGTAGAACCAGCTTGCAGACTTCTCACATCACTAAATATGTTCAAGACACTTTTTCGATTCAACAAATACGAGGGGAAATCACCTTCCCTACATTTCATAAGGAAGGAGTGAGAGTTTCTCCCTCTAAGCCGCGAGGTCATGGGCACATTTGTTGAGGGTATCTTTATGCCAGTGTTGGTTACCGGCAAAGTATGTACATCTAATATCCTCTCTTTATGAAAATATTGCTGTGCTGGCCCATATACACCTCGAGGCGGCGCAGGGCGCGTGTTCCCTCCCAAAGTCCCTGTGTTGGAGTGTCCAGGCAGCAGAATTGGGCTATCTGCTAAGTACGTGTCTATCATCTGTTTTATGGAGACAGCCATCAACTCAGACTGGTTATCGCTAGATGGAATGTTTGCATTCTTATCTACCATCCTCCTTATGTCTTGGTTTGACACTGGGGCAGAATGAGTGTGCTGGTCTGTGGCTGCTGCCAGCCTCAAGGAGTCAACAAGAGTATTCAAAGGAGAATGTACAGGTGGGACAGCTAACAGAGCGATATCCTGCCTTCCTTAAATATTAACCATATTAGGCAGAGATTGTGCTTTTTCAATAGTAGCATGTGTGGCTGCCCCCTGCGATCCATGATTGGCACTTACTGTGGGACGAGAGACAGGAGGAATCGTTCCACCAATTGCTTGAAAGAAAGCGTTCAGTTTTTTTGTTGGCCCTTTAATACTGGGCTTATTTTTTGTTTTCTTTGAGATCACTCTTGGTTCCTTTAACTTTGTGTGCCCAATGCTTTTCTTTTGAGCAAGAGTGCCCGGCTTAAGCTTATAAAAAGGCAAAGTAATCTTAGGGACAGCTCCATTACTTGCCTCAGTGTCATTCATTGATATGTCAATGTATGAGGCATCTTTAGCCATTTGTGAAGAATCGCTTGGAACGGGAGCACCTCTCATTTGTGGGGGATCGCTTGCACCAGGACCACCCACCAGGTGAATGATTTCAGTTATGACTGGTAGAGCTGGCCCATAAACCACGTCCGGTGAGGCCGAGACATATACCACCTGTGGCTGGTCCAATCCTTCCCACCCACAGGGTGGGCAACTTCAATTCTATTTGCATGTTTTAGTCTGAGATCAGACAGCAGTTTATAATTCACATTCACTCCCCCTGTCAGCTCTTCCAGCAGCTCGGTTTGCCTCATTAGCCTTTTATCTAATGTTTCCAACAGCCTAAACAGACTTATTACAGAGTTGTTAATGGCTAGAGCCAATTCCATCATTCCTGAATTTGGAGGGTTGGTGGAGTTATTTTCGCTACTCACTGACCTGATCTTGCATGCCCTGGGAGTTGGTTGCACAAATGATAGAGAGGATGTCCGTAAGAGCGAAATCGACGAAGAGAACGATTCTGCCATGCGCTTGCAGTCTTCGCTCTCCTCCATGATAGAGATCGGAGACTCTCATTGGCTAGCATAGATCGAGATAGCCGAGCTTTCACCCATATTGGATGGAAAGTGGATGGGTGACAAAACTACCGGCAATTTTTTCAAATTTTTAGATCCATGAGGGTTAACAGAATCCAAAATTGTTTGATCAGAAAGCATGCGACTCAGAGAGATGGAAAGGGGGCGTGTGGTGTCAAGCCTTGGTGTCCCAGAGACAGCACCAGCGAGACCTCCTTTCACTCTTGTCACTTCTCCCCTGTTATTACACTGTCATGATCACTGCTTCCAAGGGGCTAGGAGCAGCCCAACGTCCTTGGAAGCAGGCCTCTAACCTTCCTCCTAGGCACCAGCCGGTCCCCATTGGGACCTTTTGGACCCTGTCCTGGCGCCGGTGGCACCAGGCTCATCAAAATCACTGGTCCCGGCACTGGAAGCGCCGGGCTCATAACATGTATAAAGATGCTTGGGTGGACTTACCTGCAGCAGACCATGCTGCTTACTTACCAGCCATATGGGAATCCTCTACGAGCCAGGACTAGTTTCTTACCTGGGTGGGGCAGGCTCCACTCCCTGGATACAACACTGGAACTCTTCTAGAACAGGAACTCTTTTCTTTCCTGGGCGAGGCAGTGGAGGAAGACGCCTCATCACTCCAAGGCTATTTAAACCACACCCGATTGATGCAACGTGCTTCGCGTTATTCTGCATCTGCAGCAGAACGCTCACCGTGTCGGTTCCAGTCTTCATTCTTCCGATCCTGAACCTGTGAGAACAAAAGCTTACCTTTCTTGTATCCAGCCTTCAGAAGCACCTGCAAAGACAAAGAAACAACAGGTTAGCACAGCAACCTTCACTCGCAGTGCTTTCCTCACCTGATCCATCGGCAGTTACCAACTCTTCGCGCTGCTCCTCCGCCATTATAAAAGCCTGTGAAGACAAAAGCATAATTATTCCTGTGGGGAATTTACTTACCGGCACCCCTCGAATTCCGGTTTTCTTCAACGCTGCATTCCTGCACCTGAAAGAGAAAAGGAGAGACATTAGGCAGGCTATTTACTCACGCGCCATCGCGCCCTCCACAATTAGGAGCCTGCAAATACCCCAGCGTTTTCCAGAGTCTCTTCAGCATCCGAACTCATACCTGCAAAAGAAAAGAGACAGTTGGAGTGCATTTCGAAAGCAGGCAACTGGCACTTACTTACGCACTCCCAAGCGCTTCATTCCTATGCGCTGGCTCGAACTCCGGCTCTCTTCAAACCACCATCTTCCGCCTCAAGAGCCCTGCAAGACAAAAGGCACCATTTGAAAAGAACATTATACAGAGCCCTATTCCATACTAACGTGCCCACGCACCTAAAGACTGTAAGGACATTCAAGGTGCCCGGAAACTCACCGTTCATGCAGTTAACGACGGTTAGCAATCCTCTGAAGTCAAGAGGCCTACGTTTCAACCCAGTGAAGGAACTGGTAACGGCACCCTGCACCAGACGCAGATGGAGAGTCCAGCATTCACCTATCTAAGGTGAGCACGTTGACCTTGGGGCTCCACGGAAAAGTGAGAGGGGGAGAGAGAGAGACACCCGACCCAAGTCATTAACCCCATATTCTTTCACCTGCAGACATCTTACTCTTCGAGTTAGACACACAGTGCGAAGAGGCCCAGCCCCGGAAGCCAATCGAGTCCTGCACTTCACTTTTCAAGATACAGTTACCACCCTGCCAAGACCAGCGCCTCCGTGGGAATCAGGTGAGCGTTACAGAACGCGAAGCCCACCGCAAAACTCCTACCCAGGCGCAATGGAAACCTCAGATACCGATCAATTGGCCCAGTTACTTGGGGAACTAAAAGTGGAAGTACATGAAGCTCGTCGGGAAACGAACGCTCTAAGAAGAGAGCTGATTATATCCAAGGAGCGAACAGATGACCTCGCTAGGCAATTGCTACAAACGCAGGCAGGACAAACACCTCTGCCCGCTTCAGGAGGAAACTATCCTTCAGTATCCTCCACAAACCCAGTGCAAATCAATCTACCCGGTAATGTGCCCTTGGCTCCGCCCGAACGCTCTTCTGGTGACCCAAAGAGATTTGCAGTGTTCATTAACAAGTGCCGCTTACACTTCTTATGTAGGCCAGCAGCCTTCCCAACAGATCAGGCCAAGGTGGCCTTCGTGCTTTCGTATCTCAGTGGCAGTGCCGCAGATTGGTCGATCCCTTTAGTCACTCAGGATGATCCGGTTCTTCATAATTTCCAGGCTTTCCAGTCCAGCATGGAGAAACTGTTCGCAAGACATTCACAAGGGCAGGCCTTGGACAATGAACTCCTTTCGTTACGGCAGGGTAATCAAGACCTTTTGATTTACATCGCATCATTCAACAGACTTATAGTGGAAACTCAATGGCCTGAGGATAAGAGAATTACGCTTTTCTACAGAGGCCTGCGTGGAGAGCTCAAGGATGTGTTAGCTCAAGTTGTGAATCCTCCACAAGACTGCTCAGACTATATTGACCTAGTTGTTCAATCGGACCACAGATTACAGAGCAGGAAGGCTGATCGTTCCAAATTTGATACCCGAGTGTTTTCCAAACCGCAGACCTTAGCTAGGGGAGTTGACACAGTGAAACCCATGCAAATAGGGGGCATGAAAGGACCATTAACCCAAAAAGAGCGAGAAAGGAGAAGACAGCTGCAATTATGCCTCTATTGCGGAAACTCGGGGCACTTTCTTCGAGACTGTCCAGTGAAACCAGCTAAGAAGGCTGTAGGAGCTGCAGGTACCTGTACCACAAATTCTGAGCAGGGAAACGACCTAGCCCGACAAGTGTAGAGGTCATCTTGCCGAGCGTTAAAATCTGTTCCGTGACCTCGCATTTCGTGGTGCCTATGGTCCTCATTAGCCCTGAACGTCCGGATCATTTGCATGCAATTGAAGCTTACATCGACAGCGGAGCAGTCGGCAATTATGTGGACCGTGAAATGGTATCAAGGATGAATCTACCTCTTTGTCCTAAGGCAGTAAAAGACGTCATTACTACAGTGGATGGCACGGAGATAGCCTCCGGACCAGTAACTCACACCACCCAGGAAATGACGTTAGTGAGCCAAGATGGACACCGGGAGAAAATCGTGTTCGATGTGATCAAGGCCCCTCAGTTCCAGATCATTCTAGGAATTCCTTGGTTAGAGAAGCACAATCCTCAGATCGATTGGCGAGCAAAGACGGTTCAGTTTCCTGAATGTATCCCCACTTGTTATCCTCGGCCCGACGTTTCACTGGCAGCAATCTCTTCTGAGGTTCCCCAACTACCTCCTGAATACCAGGAATTCCAAGACGTCTTTCAGAAGGACCAAGCTAACTCCCTGCCTCCTCATAGGTCTTACGACTGTCAAATAGACCTGATACCCGGATCTACTCCTCCTTGCAGTAGGATTTATGCCCTCACCGAGCCAGAGAATCTCCACCTCAGACAATATCTGGACCAATACCTAGCTAACGGGTTTATCCGTCCTTCACGATCCCCAGCTTCTTCGGCTTTGTTCTTCGTTCCGAAAAAGGAAGGAGACCTTAGAACTTGTATAGATTACCGCGCCCTGAACCAAATCACCGTTAAAAACAGATACCCGTTGCCTTTGATCCCTGAACTCCTGGACCAAGTCAAAAACGCATGTATATATACAAAGTTGGATCTCAGAGGAGCCTACCATTTGGTACGAGTAAAAGAGGGAGATGAATGGAAGACGGCCTTCCGCACCAAGTATGGGCTGTTTGAATATCAAGTTATGCCCTTTGGACTATGCAACGCTCCGGCCGCCTTCCAGTATTTTATGAATGACGTCCTCAGAGAACTCATAGATGTGTGTGTAGTTGTCTATATTGACGACATCCTCGTCTATTCACCATCTGAAGAGGAACATCGGAAACACGTTAAAGAGGTCCTCGAGAGATTGCGTCAACATAACCTTTTTGCTAAGCTTGAAAAATGCGTTTTCAACGTAACTGAAGTTGAATTCCTGGGATTCATACTGTCGCCTAACGGAGTCCATATGGATTCAAAAAAGGCCGATGCAATCATCAAGTGGCCTTCACCAACCTCTGTAAAAGGAGTTCAAAGCATGTTAGGGTTTGCTAACTTTTACCGCAGGTTCATTCCCGAATTCTCTCGAATAGTCCAGCCCATCACCGCTCTGTTAAAGAAAAACAAACGTTTTGAGTGGTCTACAGAGGCGGAACAAGCTTTCCAAGACTTAAAAGCTTAATTTATCTCTGCACCTGTTCTGAAACATCCCCGCCCAGAACTCCCCTACATCGTTGAAACAGATGCTTCTAGTCTTGCTATGGGGGCAGTTTTATCACAAAGGGATCCAGTTACACACCAATTACATCCTGTAGCCTTTTGGTCCCGCAAATTCTCGGCTCCCGAGATCAACTATACTATTACAGACAAGGAACTTCTAGCTATCAGATCGGCCTTTAAGGCCTGGCGGCATTACCTTTTGGGAGCCAGACACACAGTCACAGTAATGACAGATCACCACAACTTACAATATCTGAAGACGGCCAAAGCTCAGTCTTCCAGGCAGCTCCGCTGGGCTCTGTTTTTGGCTGAGTTTGACTTTATAATTACTTATCGACCAGGCAGTAAAAACGGAAAAACAGATGCCCTCTCCCGGATGGGAATAGATGAACACTTGACCAATCCTGAACCAATACCCATAATCCCTGAACAAAGAGTTTTGGGTTTGGTCAGCGCTCAATCCCTTGAAGACATCGAGACAACGGTCAAATCACTCCTAACTCCGGCAGAATTACAGGACTGGCAACTCAAGGGGAAGGACTTCTCAGTGGATCAAGACCTACCATATTTCCGAGGACGATTGTACTTGCCCTGTGAGAAAATACAAAAACAGGTAATCTCCTGTTATCATGACTCATTAATGGAGGGCCACCCTGGCATTACCAAAACCATGGAAAAGGTCAGAAGACATTTCTGGTGGCCATCATGGAAGAAGGACATTAGAGACTTTGTAATCTCCTGCGGTGTGTGTGCTCAGAATAAAAGCCAGGAGAAACCAGCCGGCCTCTTACACCCGCTTGACATCCCTCCCTGTCCATGGCATACCCTGTCCATGGATTTCATCACTGACTTACCTCCGTGCTCAGGGTATAATACCATTTTAGTAGTCGTGGATCTATTCTCCAAGATGGCTCACTTCATTCCCCTAAAGGGCCTACCTTCAGCTTCAGTGTTAGCCCGAGAATTCCTAGAAAACATTGTCCGGTTACACGGTTTTCCCTCGGTTTTGGTCTCCGATAGAGGAAGTCAATTCATCTCCCACTTTTGGCGAAGTTGCTGTCGCTTAGCCCAGATTGATGTGAGACTTTCAACTAGTCACCATCCCCAAACTGACGGACAAACCGAGAGGACAAATCAAACTCTGGAGCAATATTTACGTTGCATGCTCCAACAAACTGAAAACCCTTGGAAGGACATCTTTTGGATCGCTGAATATGCTTATAAGAATTCGATCCATTCTGGAACCGGGAAGACTCCCTTCTTCCTGTTATACGGAACCCATCCTAGGACCTCTAACCTGGATCCTCCCCAAAAACTCGAAACACCTGCTGTGGATAACTTGCACTCGGTGATCACTCATGCTTTTAAAGAAGCCACTGCCCATCTGCAAAGAGCTAAAGCACTATACAAAAAAGGAGCGGATCTACACCGTAAAGAGGCCCCTCACTACTCTGTGGGAGATCAGGTCTGGTTATCCACTAAGCGCCTGCCTCTAAAAGGACCCCGCACTTTCATCCCGAGATACCTAGGACCCTATCTCATCTCTGCCATAATTAATCCGGTGGCTGTCAAATTGGAATTGCCTTCTCATATGAAAATACATCCAGTATTCCATGTGTCTCTACTAAAACCATTACAACCAGAAACCCGATTGACCAAACTCCCAGAACCTGTTCTAGTGGATGGAGAACTTGAGTTTGAAGTAAAGAACATCCTAGACTCCAAAATCTCCAAATCTAAGTTATAGTACCTGGTTGATTGGAAAGGATACGGCCCCCATGAAAGGTCTTGGGAACCCTCAGAACATGTCCATGCACCTCGTCTGGTCAAGAAATTCCATCTAAATCACCCCGACAAGTCAAAACCCCCGGAGAAGACGCGCTTGGGAGGGGCCTTGAGGGGGGGTGCTGTCATGATCACTGCTTCCAAGGGGCTAGGACCAGCCCAACGTCCTTGGAAGCAGGCCTCTAACCTTCATCCTAGGCACCAGCCGGTCCCCATTGGGACCTTTTGGACCCTGTCCTGGCGCCGGTGGCACCAGGCTCATCAAAATCACTGGTCCCAGCACTGGAAGCGCCGGGCTCATAACATGTATAAAGATGCTTGGGTGGACTTACCTGCAGCAGACCATGCTGCTTACTTACCAGCCATATGGGAATCCTCTACGAGCCGGGACTAGTTTCTTACCTTGGTGGGGCAGGCTCCACTCCCTGGATACAACACTGGAACTCTTCTAGAACAGGAACTCTTTTCTTTCCTGGGCGAGGCAGTGGAGGAAGACGCCTCATCACTCCAAGGCTATTTAAACCACACCCGATTGATGCAACGTGCTTCGCGTTATTCTGCATCTGCAGCAGAATGCTCACCGTGTCGGTTCCAGTCTTCATTCTTCCGATCCTGAACCTGTGAGAACAAAAGCTTACCTTTCTTGTATCCAGCCTTCAGAAGCACCTGCAAAGACAAAGAAACAACAGGTTAGCACAGCAACCTTCACTCGCAGCGCTTTCCTCACCTGATCCATCGGCAGTTACCAACTCTTTGTGCTGCTCCTCCGCCATTATAAAAGCCCGTGAAGACAAAAGCATAATTATTCCTGTGGGGAATTTACTTACCGGCACCCCTCGAATTCCGGTTTTCTTCAACGCTGCATTCCTGCACCTGAAAGAGAAAAGGAGAGACATTAGGCAGGCTATTTACTCACGCGCCATCGCGCCCTCCACAATTAGGCGCCTGCAAATACCCCGGCGTTTTCCAGAGTCTCTTCAGCATCCGAACTCATACCTGCAAAAGAAAAGAGACAGTTGGAGTGCATTTCGAAAGCAGGCAACTGGCACTTACTTACGCACTCCCAAGCGCTTCATTCCTATGCGCTGGCTCGAACTCCGGCTCTCTTCAAACCACCATCTTCCGCCTCAAGAGCCCTGCAAGACAAAAGGCACCATTTGAAAAGAACATTGTACAGAGCCCTATTCCATACTAACGTGCCCACGCACCTAAAGACTGTAAGGACATTCAAGGTGCCCGGAAACTCACCGTTCGTGCAGTTAACGACGGTTAGCAATCCTCTGAAGTCAAGAGGCCTACGTTTCAACCCAGTGAAGGAACTGGTAACGGCACCCTGCACCAGACGCAGATGGAGAGTCCAGCATTCACCTATCTAAGGTGAGCATGTTGACCTTGGGGCTCCACGGAAAAGTGAGAGGGGGAGAGAGAGAGACACCCGACAATCCCAAGTCATTAACCCCATATTCTTTCACCTGCAGACATCTTACTCTTCGAGTTAGACACACAGTGCGAAGAGGCCCAGCCCCGGAAGCCAATCGAGTCCTGCACTTCACTTTTCAAGATACAGTTACCACCCTGCCAAGACCAGCGCCTCCGTGGGAATCAGGTGAGCGTTACATACACAGGGTAAGCGTGATGGCGGAGTGAGAGGAATATAACCTTTTTGGTGTATTTACTGGAACAATGCTGTTTAAATTTGTAGCTATATTCAAAATGCCAAGTGGCATATTTGATTTTGGTGTGTACATTTAAAATTGGAAAAATGAACAAACTGGCACAACATACAATGCACCGCACAAGTTATCAAGTCTTCACCGTACTACACTTACTCCTTTATCCTTAGCGGGCACCTATGCGGGTACCAATTAAACCAACTGAAGATAAAGGCTGGCCTTACACGCCGCACCACTGCGGCAAAGCGGTACTTCTCTTGGTACTTGCACGAGATGCGCACATGCAATGCACGTGCGTTTGGTTCAAATACACAAATTCCAAGGAGAGTGGAGAATGGAAGGCCAATCCTAGTGGATCAGAGGCGGGCCAAAGTCAATCTGTCAATCACTCTAGAAAACGAAGACTGGTTCAAATACACAAGTTCCAATGAGAGTGGAGAATGGAAGGCCAATCCTAGTGGATCAGAGACGGGCCAAAGTCAATCTGTCAATAACTCTAGAAAACGAAGACAGAGCGGCATCAGTAGGCGTCAACAAATGTTCAAGCAAATGTTTCAAAGTTGAGCTTGTAGCGAGCGCATGTCATGATGCCTGCCCCAGACATCTGAAGCAGACTAGTCAACCCAAAATCCTGGCACCCACGGGGACCTATAAGGCCCCAAAAGATTGCCTAAGGGATTCCTTGACTCAGTCCTGGTGCCATTGGCGCCAGGCTCATATGGCCTTTTTCAGGCAAGTCAAATTACCAAGTGGTAAAGCCAGGTACAGCCCACCATGAGCCTGCTTGAAGGGACTACTTTATTCAAGGGACTATTTCATTGTGTGTGGTACTGGGACTACTTTACCTGGGAACTACTTTTGGGAGGCTATTTAAACCACGCCTGGAGAACAGAACACGCTTCAAGTTATTCTGCACTCCTGCAGCGTAACGCTCACCATGCCTGCAGCTCCGGTCCAGTCTTCAGCCACCCCCGACCTGTCGACTCGGTCTGCATCTGCAAAGGAAGAGAAGAGAACAGGTTATAACAAGAACCTTACCTGGATTCACCCCTGCAAGCATTCGGGAGTTTGTACCTGCAAGGGAAGGAACACCAGCAACTGCGCTATTCAAGGAAACATTTCAAGAACAATTAGCATACCGCAGCAAAATACTTACCGATGCTCTGTTTATCCAGGCGATCCAGCGAGGCACTTTAGAGTAATCACCGCCCGGAACAGCCGCATCTGTGAAAGACAAAAATGACAATCGGTGAGTTACTTCTCGCTATAAGACATTCAATCCGGCGCCGCAAGATACTTACCCGAAGCTATATTCATTTGCCGTCTTGCTAATCTCCCTCACACGAGCTTCGTTTCTGAAAGTGCCGCACCTGCAGACAAGAAAGAGAGCAACAGGTGAAAAGAGTGAATGAACAATACCGCATTTTAAGACATTATTCTTTCTTCGTAATGCTGAAACTTACCTTGGCATTTAAATTGCACTCTTGGAGAAAGAAACACCAGTCTGCGGCAATTCTGCAAAAAGGGAAAGACACACTATGAAGACAATAGTGCAAAAGTGAACTAAAGACAATTAGAATTTAAAAGCAAGACATAAGACTTACCTCAGAGTCCTTATTGTCAGGAACTCAGCCACAGGATCAGTGAAACTAACTGAGTACCCAAGTTTCAACGCACCCCTGCATGCAGACGCAGGATGGAGAGCTCACCCTTCTTAACAATCAGGTGAGACGCAGTAAGGAGAACATAAGGAGGGTACAGAAGCAGAAGCAGTAGTTAGATCTTCTCCTATTGGTTAGCTAACTTACCATTGTCCTATTCTAGGAAAATCCTCCTTCGTGCCAGACAGACAAAACTCAGAGGGCAGGTGCAGTCGCTCGTCACTTCACTACGAGTCACGCTGGTGGAGACAATTGCAGTCCAGTTTCGTTCGGCGCCCCTGTGGAATCCAGGTGAGCGTAACAGCGGAGTGCAAAGTACAAGAACACATCACCTTTTTCACGTCACTTAGCAGCCTGCCAGCAGGAGAAATCCACCAAGTCCACCAAGAGCGAGGCAAAGCAGCGACAGCTACAAAGCGGCACTTGTCTCGGTACTTGCCCGAGATGCTTAAAAGTACTTCAAAGCAAGGAACATATGTGAGAACACACATAGTGCTTATAAGTAAGTGGAGTTACACTAGGCGAAGACAAGCTTTATTACACCAGGCTTTCATTTACAGTTGCAATTAGGCTATTACCTCTCACAAGCCTAATTAGAATAACAGTGACTGACCTTATACACCACAAAGCTTGATATTACTATGTGACAAAGCTAGCCCAAAGCGTTCCCACGAGGGTGAGGTTTGGGGCGGGGAGAGGCAGGTAGCATGGGAAAGGCAACATGGATTAGCATGCAATGGATGGTAAATGGGTGGGTAAAAATACAAACAACTCCCACATGCTCTTGTGTCCCTCCTCACAGCTCATCTCCATCCTATCTGAACTCCAATGCAAGACCTTTGGTTTATAGGTGGTGGTTTAGAGCCCTTACTGTCCAAAACTGGTAAAGGGATGTCAAATATATCCGTCCTGGCATATGGTTAGTGGAATCACAAAGCAATGATCATTTCTCCACAGCTAATGCCTACCTGAGAAGGATTTTGACAGACCGGTGTGCCCTCTTTAGTGAGTAGGATGATGTGGGGATGTAGTCTCGCGAAGTCGCAGGAAGGCGATCTTGCGAGAGTGGAGAGCGTGAGGAGCGCAGAAAACACCAGAGGCGGCAGAAAGAAGCTGGCAGTGAATGAAGACACACTGCCCAGCATTCCTCTTGATCCTGGAGCTCATTTACCCTTATTCCCTGACAATGGTGGCCTGCACATCCAGAGTGTAATGCCATGGTTTAGGGCAGCCATCTGGGTGCTCTGGACGTGTGATGTGTGCCCCCTTACAAACCTAGCAGGCAGTGAAGAAACTGCATGCATTGGACCGCATATCTACGTGAGTACTGTTTCTGCCCCTGCCCTGGACTCTGCTTATCCCCAGTTCAGCAAGTTAACGAAGGTGTCTAAATAAACACTGTGTTCCAGCACAACCTGTGTCCTGTCTTCCTTCAGGCCACCACATAATTGGCAACGAGGGGCCAGAACGACGTGGGCTCAACATGCAAGGAGCTCCAGCAGGTGCAAAGAAGTCGGAGGCCTATGACCTGTACCCGAACTAACTGCGCTGCAGTGGAGAGGGAGAAAAGAAAGACAGCCCCGCGACAGCCCCAGAGACAAAGGTCCCACGCAAAGAGATGCACCCAAGTGCTACAGATGTGCCAGCACCAAGCAAATTTGCGAATGATTGCGACTGTCCCGCTAGGAGCAAGGAGTGTTAAAAATGTCGATGCTTTGGTCACGTGGCTGTGGCCTACACATACATGGCAGGAAAAAACCGTCACTCGCGTCGACGGCCACATAGAGTCGAGCCAAGACGACGATCTACAGGACAAATCCATGGTAATCATGGTCAAACCACCCCACGCCAGTAGGGAAAATCCTCACAGCACAGTGAAAGTAGACGGCATGGAGACACGAGTCATGGCCAACTCAGGATCAGACCTCACCATCCTCCCCATAAAAACATATAAAGAGATGATGGGGCGTGACCAAGTGGAAATCAGAACTACCAGACAGAAGCCGATGGTCTTTGGAGGGGCCACCGTAGATCTGCTCGGCTACATCAGAGCTGAAATCGAATTCAAAGGCAGGTCCACCACTACCTAAGTTTACTTCTCTTCCCAAGGCCCCGCTGTGCTTGGATGGGACGATCAACACAGGCTCAGCATAAGGCTAGATCCCAGCACCCCAGAGCAGGTGTGTTTGGTCTCTTCAGGATGAGCGCCGAATTTGAAGGAAACCTTTCCTTGTCTGTTTTCCAAAACGCTGGGAAAAATCAGGAACTATGTCCACAAGATCCGCCTCAAACCAAATGCTGGCCCTTGAAGCACAAGGTCAGGTCCGTGCCTGTCACAACGAGGCCAGTGAAGGAAGCCCGCCTCCAGAGGATGAAACAGTGGAGTCGTCAGAATGGTTGAGCCCAGCAGTCCTCATCAAAAAGAAATCTTTGAACGATCTCAGAGTCTGCATAGACCTAAGAAGTCTCAACCTAGAAGTGGTCACAGACAGTTTTCCGCTTCCCAGCATTAGCGAAATTGTACTCATGATGAAAGAAGCAACCATATTTTCTAGGCTTGATATGCGTGACACGTACCACCAAATAAGCTTGCACAAGGCCTTGCGCCCCCTAACGGCGTTCATCACCCGTTCGGCACATTTCAGTATACGCGCATGCTATTCGGCCTGTCCTCAGCGGCTTCTTAGCAGCCTGCCAGCAGGAGAAATCCACCAAGTCCACCAAGAGCGAGGCAAAGCAGCGACAGCTACAAAGCGGCACTTGTCTCGGTACTTGCCCGAGATGCTTAAAAGTACTTCAAAGCAAGGAACATATGTGAGAACACACATAGTGCTTATAAGTAAGTGGAGTTACACTAGGCGAAGACAAGCTTTATTACACCAGGCTTTCATTTACAGTTGCAATTAGGCTATTACCTCTCACAAGCCTAATTAGAATAACAGTGACTGACCTTATACACCACAAAGCTTGATATTACTATGTGACAAAGCTAGCCCAAAGCGTTCCCACGAGGGTGAGGTTTGGGGCGGGGAGAGGCAGGTAGCATGGGAAAGGCAACATGGATTAGCATGCAATGGATGGTAAATGGGTGGGTAAAAATACAAACAACTCCCACATGCTCTTGTGTCCCTCCTCACAGCTCATCTCCATCCTATCTGAACTCCAATGCAAGACCTTTGGTTTATAGGTGGTGGTTTAGAGCCCTTACTGTCCAAAACTGGTAAAGGGATGTCAAATATATCCGTCCTGGCATATGGTTAGTGGAATCACAAAGCAATGATCATTTCTCCACAGCTAATGCCTACCTGAGAAGGATTTTGACAGACCGGTGTGCCCTCTTTAGTGAGTAGGATGATGTGGGGATGTAGTCTCGCGAAGTCGCAGGAAGGCGATCTTGCGAGAGTGGAGAGCGTGAGGAGCGCAGAAAACACCAGAGGCGGCAGAAAGAAGCTGGCAGTGAATGAAGACACACTGCCCAGCATTCCTCTTGATCCTGGAGCTCATTTACCCTTATTCCCTGACAATGGTGGCCTGCACATCCAGAGTGTAATGCCATGGTTTAGGGCAGCCATCTGGGTGCTCTGGACGTGTGATGTGTGCCCCCTTACAAACCTAGCAGGCAGTGAAGAAACTGCATGCATTGGACCGCATATCTACGTGAGTACTGTTTCTGCCCCTGCCCTGGACTCTGCTTATCCCCAGTTCAGCAAGTTAACGAAGGTGTCTAAATAAACACTGTGTTCCAGCACAACCTGTGTCCTGTCTTCCTTCAGGCCACCACATAATTGGCAACGAGGGGCCAGAACGACGTGGGCTCAACATGCAAGGAGCTCCAGCAGGTGCAAAGAAGTCGGAGGCCTATGACCTGTACCCGAACTAACTGCGCTGCAGTGGAGAGGGAGAAAAGAAAGACAGCCCCGCGACAGCCCCAGAGACAAAGGTCCCACGCAAAGAGATGCACCCAAGTGCTACAGATGTGCCAGCACCAAGCAAATTTGCGAATGATTGCGACTGTCCCGCTAGGAGCAAGGAGTGTTAAAAATGTCGATGCTTTGGTCACGTGGCTGTGGCCTACACATACATGGCAGGAAAAAACCGTCACTCGCGTCGACGGCCACATAGAGTCGAGCCAAGACGACGATCTACAGGACAAATCCATGGTAATCATGGTCAAACCACCCCACGCCAGGAGGGAAAATCCTCACAGCACAGTGAAAGTAGACGGCATGGAGACACGAGTCATGGCCAACTCAGGATCAGACCTCACCATCCTCCCCATAAAAACATATAAAGAGATGATGGGGCGTGACCAAGTGGAAATCAGAACTACCAGACAGAAGACGATGGTCTTTGGAGGGGCCACCGTAGATCTGCTCGGCTACATCAGAGCTGAAATCGAATTCAAAGGCAGGTCCACCACTACCTAAGTTTACTTCTCTTCCCAAGGCCCCGCTGTGCTTGGATGGGACGATCAACACAGGCTCAGCATAAGGCTAGATCCCAGCACCCCAGAGCAGGTGTGTTTGGTCTCTTCAGGATGAGCGCCGAATTTGAAGGAAACCTTTCCTTGTCTGTTTTCCAAAACGCTGGGAAAAATCAGGAACTATGTCCACAAGATCCGCCTCAAACCAAATGCTGGCCCTTGAAGCACAAGGTCAGGTCCGTGCCTGTCACAACGAGGCCAGTGAAGGAAGCCCGCCTCCAGAGGATGAAACAGTGGAGTCGTCAGAATGGTTGAGCCCAGCAGTCCTCATCAAAAAGAAATCTTTGAACGATCTCAGAGTCTGCATAGACCTAAGAAGTCTCAACCTAGAAGTGGTCACAGACAGTTTTCCGCTTCCCAGCATTAGCGAAATTGTACTCATGATGAAAGAAGCAACCATATTTTCTAGGCTTGATATGCGTGACACGTACCACCAAATAAGCTTGCACAAGGCCTTGCGCCCCCTAACGGCGTTCATCACCCGTTCGGCACATTTCAGTATACGCGCATGCTATTCGGCCTGTCCTCAGCGGCTTCGGCCTTCCAGAGATTGATGAGCTCTCTGCTGAAAGGAATCACAAACGTCTCCTACTTTCAGGACATCTTAGTGTACGCCAAGAAAGCAGATACCCACGACAGGGCACTCACTGTGGTATTGAGCAGACTACAAGAAGCGGGCACCCACCTACGCCACGAGAAATGCATGTTCAGCGTAGGTGAAGTTGGATACCTTGGGTATCGCATCTCGGAGGATGGGGTGAGTCCCAAGAAGAATCTCCTCAAAGCCATAACCAACGCCCCAACCCCGATATCCAAAGATGAACTCCGGTCCTTCCTGGGCCTCGCGGAATACTAAGCAAAATTTGTCCCCAGATTCTCCGAAACCACGTCCCCCATGAGCGAACTCCTGAAGAAGGGTGTGACCTACACATGAGGCCACAGCAGGACGATGCGTTCGTCGAGATCAAAAAGAGAATCCTGCACGTGCCCTGTCTCAAACTCTTCAACCCCAAATGGGAAACATGCATCACAACAGACGCCAGTGCCTACGGACTAGGTGCCACGTTAACCCAAAAAAGGGGGAACAGAGAACATTGTAGCCTTTGCCTCAAAGGCCCTATCAGCATTGGAGAAGAACTACTCCACTGTGGAAAAGGAAATGCTGGTGTGCGCCTGGGCAGTCGAGTATTTAAGATGATACATCTGGGGTACCAAATTTCGATTGGTCACAGACCACAAAAATCTCATACACATGTTAAACCCAGGCGGCACCAAGACCGTCCCTCTAAGACTGGCCAGAATCGCAGCAAAACTTCAAGAGTACACCTACGAAATAGTCCACATCGCCGGTTGGAAGCACGCCCAGGTAGACGGTATGTCCAGGCTCATCAACCAAAACACCCCAGGAACCACGTTCCTTGAAGATGAATGCATCATAACCTCCATAAGTAATCTAAGGAACATTGAATTCATGGAATTGAGTGAGCGCCACTGTCAGAAGGAATATGAGCAGGACGAAGCCCTATGCCGCGTGGCGGCGTAGGTCTGCGAGGGATGGCCCAACGAAAGAGCCGTCCCTGGAGGCCTGTACCCCTACTGGAAGGTGAGCGATGAAATCACTGCCATGAACGGTCTCATTTTGATTGGTGACCGTGTGATTCCCCCAAGAGGTATCCGGAAAGTAATCCTGTGCAGAGCGCATTCAGGCCCTTTAGGAAGCAACATGATGAGACGCAGAGTACGCAATGCCTACTGGTGGCCCGCCATGGACCAGGACATAAGGGCAATGATTGAAAGGTGCCATGAATGCATCAATAGCGACAAACGCCTGTCCGTGAGACAAGCCCCATGATGCCCACCAAAATCCCAAAGGGAGTATGGCACAAAATGGGCCTGTTCTTTATTGGCCCACTAGACGGCATGTCCACAGAACACAAGTATGGAATAGTCATGGTTGACTACTTTTCCAAATGGGTGGAGATCGAATTTGCGGCAGACATCACCACAGCAGTCAAAGAGGCGCTCACCACCGTGTTTCAGCGCAAAGCTCTCCCCGAGGAAATCGTGACCGACAATGGAGCGCAGCTGGTATCCCGAGAAATGGAAATGTGTGCCAGTTGAGAGCGAGCCTGTACCACCCGCAAGCAAATAGGCTGGTGGAAATGGCAAACCACTTCATCAAAGGCGCGCTGCTAGACCCCAGCAAGACAGTAAAGGAGGCCGTCGCAGCCCACTACATCACACCAAATGCCATCACCAGAATTTCACCTTTCCAACTGTTGCGAGGGAGAAGGGCGGCGCCCATGCTGGTACCGCCCTGGCTTCACCAAGTCAGAGAAGATGAAGACATAGACATGCGAGACATTGTATTCCGCATGCAGTAAAACAAGGAAGCAATGAAATCTCAAGGCGACAGACGCAAGGCCGCCCACCATACCGAGGTCAACAAAGGTGATCTAGTAAAAATACGCCTTCCTCACAAAGACACCAAGACTGGCTCCAAATACAGTAGGCCCATGGAGGTCACTGCAAAGGGAACCAACCACGTCCTCACCAGCGACAGAAATTTGGAAAGAGTGGCCGTATACCGCAGAAGAGCGTCCACCAACCACACAGAAGCAGGAGATGACCAGGAACAGCGAGGTTCGCCCGGCAACCCCCTTCATCCAGAGACAGACTCTCTGGAGATACAGGATCAAAGGGAACAATCAGACATGAGCCCCTCTCCCCATCCCTGGGAATCTCGGGAGGCAACATAAGGAGAACACGATCCACCCAAATCTCCCCACGCCACCGCTCGATCTCCAGGTCTCAACCCCAACCAATGCAGACCCCAGTGGGAGAGAAGGAAGCCCATCAAGTTCGTAGACTTTGTCATGGACTAGCACCCATCCTTTTTTCCCACTAAAGGAGGTGTGTGGGGACGTAGTCTCGCGACATCGCAGGAAGGCGATCTCGCGAGAGCGGAGAGCGCGAGGAGCACAGAAAACGCCAGAGGCAGCAGAAAGAAGCTTGCAGTGAATGAAGACACATTGCCCAGTGCTCCTCCTGATCCTGGAGCGCCGTTACCCTTAGGCCCTGACAATGGTGGCCTGCACAGTCAGAGCGTAATGCCATGGCTGAGGGCAGCCACCTGGGTGCTTTGGACGCGTGATGTGTGCCCCCTTAGCACACCTAGCAGGCAGTGAAGTAACTGTATGCATTGGACTGCATATCTACGTGAGTACTGTTTCTGCCCCTGTCCTGGACTCTGCTTAACCCCAGTTCATGAAGTTAATGAAGGTGTCTAAAAAGACACTGTGTTCCAGCACAACCTGTGTCCAGTCTTCCTTCAGGCCACCACAGATGATAGTGAGTTAAGGTTTAGGGGTGATCTGAGAGATGCTGAACTTTTGGGGGAGGGGTTTTATTGGCTATTCTCCTTCTCATGACCACGTATTTGCTCTAATCGACGGGTCACTTATTACATATATATGACATCTTGTTGAAGATGCAAGGCACTGAATTATCAGACCAGTAAATTAAGGAATATAAAAATACTGAAACAAACTCATCCGAAACATACGAACACCAGCCCGTTTCCAAATAAACAAGCACGACACACATTCATCCAGGTAAGGTCGTCTTAGTGCAACCAGGAACACAGATAAATAAAATAAACAACAACACACAGTCATCCAGAAATACAAAGGCACGCCCTGAAGCACCGCACACACTCGAGCACTAGCATACGCGAAGCCATGGACTTGTTGACATGTAGGGTTATGAAAACAACACATGGCACTCAGGTCGCTTTTCAGGAAGTATAACACTGCAGACTCCGAAAAGCAATCCCCATAATGGCATTAACAGTCGGCAGCAACCTTGCCGTCAGAATACTCGTGTCCGCGTTATATTTGGCCGGGTTTGGCCCCTTCCGGTTTACTGCTTTAATACTTCCTGACAAGCAGTGTGTATTTGTGGCTCGGCGGGGAGCGGGATCTGAGTTCTGGTGGCAATTTGTACGCCTCATCTGCTCTCCCCATTCATAAAATCTCACACATTCTCCTAGTCAGGCTGCCCCTCGTGACTTGCCCTCTAGTGGACCAGACGGTGGCCCGATGTCTGAGAATGATAGACCGAACTGTTGATGCTGGGTGATTGGCTTTATATCTACCTCACTATCTATCTGCACCTGCTATGTGCCAGTCGGCCTATCAAGCCTGTTAATCATTCTGCCTGTAGCGATATGTCCGGTGGCTGGGCAGAGAGCTCAGGTGCAACTCGCTTTACTTGGGGACGGTGCCTTTTTATAACTCGGTTGGGACGACTCAGCCCTTCATCCGTCCCAAGTCGATACATTGAGTGCCATGAGTGGGTAATAATGGTGCCACGGATTGTTACAGCTCTTGGAAACTGGAAGAATGTGGTCTAAAGCACTATACAAATTGCAACACGATTCCTATCTCTCCGGCCTATCTATCTATCCATCGATTCCGTGCTCAGGTGGAAAAAATCCACTCATTCATCCATGTGTCTGTCTACCTCTCTAGCTATACCCCAACCTGTCTGTCTACCCATCCGCCCTCATCTCTTGCTCCATCCATCCACCGTCTCTATACACATCTGTTCATTTCGTCACTGTCTTTGTGTGTCAGACCCTATCCGTATCTCCCGCCCTGACCCTCCGCTTCCTTTATCACCCTGCCTCCCCCTCTAATCGTACCATGTACTATTGTGTCTTCTTCTTTCTTCATCTCTCTGTAACGCTCACTCCTTCTCACGATCTATCTGTTCTCTTGCAGAGCTGCCTATAAACTGAAATAGATCAGAAAAAAATGATGCAATCCTGCTGTGTGTCTGATGACTGTTAACCTCGTTTCACTACAGTGGTAAAACCTATTGCACATTCGCCCTTTTTTGCGAGGTGCAATGTATTCAAATTAGCATCTACCAGAGATCAGGGGATTACAATTGCGCCACGTGACGTCATGAGCTCTTCTGAGCAGATTACCATTAACGTATTAGCAGGCCTTTGATTTGAAAAGCCTTGCACACGCGCTCTACCAGCCGGTCTCCGACATGTTCTAGCCACTGAGGCAGACACAGGGTCTGTCCATACACAAACTGCAATGACAATACCCCCAAACTCATGTACTCTTGCTGCAGGGGAAGTCGGGCCTGCTTCATTTAGGGTCCTGCAGGGCCTTCAGTTAGGCCTCCACTGGGGGCATGCGTTATTACCGCACGCAGTAATGCCAACATGGAGTAAGGAGGTCATTTCCCCCACACACCAAAGGAATGGTTTTCAAGAGATGTAGCTTCCAAGTTCGCAATTTGTTAGACCGCCAAAACATCCGGTATATGGAAATGTCGCCCAAGAGCCAAGTGAAATATAAAAAGAGTAAGAATGGTACACCTGGAACTCTTGCAATAGCAATTAATTAATCTTGGCGTTCGCTTCAGAATGCCCTTATTGGTAATAAGGTTCCTTGCGGGGAAGCTCGCTTTAATGCTGCACCAAGATTCGTACTGCACGTGCTGGGGCATGCTGGGTAGAGTGGGAGAATGAAAGAGATGTCAAGTGAGGTACTGCCGGCCCTTTCCCTTAAAGGCCGGTAGGGAACAGGCCAAGTCAGTTTCATGCCAAGTCATTGCCTGCGAAAGTCATGTAGGCCTGGGCCATAGTCAGTCAGTCAACAAACTTTATTTCGGGGGATGTATCCCACACAAACGTTCACACAAAACAAATATAAAATGCCATTTTGCACAGCAATTTAAAATCATCATAATAAAATATCACACAAGCCATAACATAATTAATCACCATTCATAATGTATAAGGTTTGCTATGTTTAACCAATCCACAATAAAAACGATTAAAAAAAAGATCACCATTTGATTTGGCCAGAAACAGCATTAAATGGATTAAATTGATGATTTTACACAGACTAGTCAAAGCAGTCAGATACATGAACTTTGAGATAAGCCTTTTACATTTTATCACTGAGTTTAAATGCACTTTACAAAAATGCCATAAGGGCCCATGTTATTATCTGAGAGATGGCCCACAAAAAAAAAATGAGGGTCAGACATTTTTACTTTTGTCTATTAGGTGGTGCTTCAGTGCCGCCTATGTGCTGAAACTATTGCATTGGAGAACAGTTCGGAGGGAGATACCACGTGAGGAGTGATACGCAGCTTGCAGGTGTTGTTTGGTATTTACCCACCGATTGACTGCCCATGGCCATAGTAATTTCTATGGCCATTTCTGACCAGTACCTGCCCCTCTCCGCCCAAAACACAACCTCCCAGGCTCTCTTTGAGCTATCTTTATCACGCAGTATTATTTCTAAACTCTCTGCTGAGAGTGTATGGCTTAATTGCAGCTGTAAAATGCACTACGGTGTAAGGCATTTATTTTAACCAAGTCTGCCTTCAGCCCTGTGATATATATTTGTTCCTTGCACTGAAGTCCTTTTAAAAACAAGCATTGAGAAAGCCAACAGTTTTATCTGACTTTCTCAGACTACTGACTCCTGACACGGGGCAGTATGAGAGCTGTAAAGTCATGGCATTGCATTTGACTTTTATGTAAGGCAGATAACCCACCTTAAAATCTGCTCATCCAGACATGTTTCCTGGGTATTTCTCATGAGCAGCTTCAAATCCGCAGTGCCCAATGCACACAATCAGAACTTTTTATTTAGTGAATGTATTCTTTATATCTAACCATTTATTAAGTGGCCACCATATTGCTTCTTGATAAATAAGCAGTATCCAATGAGATAGGAAAACGCCTTGTGCAAGTATGACCTTTGTTAGGTGAATATCTTTAGTAGTTATTGGTCCAAATGTTTAGTGAAAGAAGGGTAAGAAAAAACGGTTCCATGTGTTAAAATCACAGCAAAAATGGCCGTGGACACAAAATATTGTGGCAAAAAAGCTGTGGTTTTGTCGCCGCAATCGATGTAAACGATGCGGGTGACACCCCTGCAACTCCCGGACCCATTATACCATTTAAGAGGAGCGGGAGACAACCCCCGCAAACTCAGCTCCCCTTAAATGGTGTGAAGGGGCACACCTTTAACAGGTCAAACCATGGCATTTTTGCTGCGATTTTTTGTGCAGGCGACATTTTTGCCTCGATTTTATCACTCGATTTTATCACTGCATACCGAAAAAACACAATATTGATTTTCAAAAGACAATTATTTATTTATAGCAACTGTTGTTACTGTGCTAACTCTGACATTTACACAGTGTCAGCAATCAAAAGGTAAACACTTTCACGTACTTTAATGCAAATGGGTTGTCTGCGTGCTGTACGATCCATTCCTAGCTTGTCTAATCCTACCCACACCACTATTTGTGACTGCTTTGTCAGTGGCCACATGCCATACCCTGGCCTTTTCCACAACCTTTCCTGAAATAATTACAAGGGCTTCTTTTTATTTTTATTTTTGCCCTGTTTTAGAGACTGGAGTTGGCTAGGGGCAAATTGCAATATGCCAGCCTAACCATTGGTTTGTAGCATTCGTAAATCATTTGAGCTCACTGGTAACATTGCAGACCAAGCTCACATTTTTTACTCCCCTGACGTGGCATGGTTAACCTGATGTGATCGCACTGATGCGGCATGGTCTGTGTGCCGTGATGTGATGAAGAGGAAGCCATGCACATGCGCTAGACCCGACAGTTTGCACCGACCCGAAATAAAGATATCACACATTCACTCTCGTCTCTGTATATTTATTTATTCAACTTGGCCCGCAATTGTAGCATGTTCACACAGTGACCCCACAACATGTCGAGGAGGATGGGATGCAGGTAATTCCACCATCTGCACCTTCAAAAATGAATAAATAAAGATAAATAAATAATGATATGGATAGATGGATATGAACAGCAAGATATCCTGAACACACATCGGTTGGCACTTTCTCGCAGCCGGCCATCACCATGTCTGACACGAATGAGCCCAATGCAGAATCCAGAGGGGCAGCAGCGTTTCGTTCTCCCAGGCCATTCGACTTGTCGGGGCAGCAATCCCATGGACCACAATGGGAGAGCTGGTTGAGAAGATTTGAGAACTATCTAGAGGCTTACAACGAACATTCTTCCAACAAATGTACCTGTAGACTCTGAACCAACCCAATGGGGGATGAAGTCGAGGATCTGATCCCCACTATAGCACATGGACAGGCTGCCACCTATCAAGGACTTAAGGGCATATTTCGATCCTCAACTGAACATTGGCCACGGGAGACACACTTTCAATACTGCCTGTCTGACGGAGGCCGAATGCATGGATTCATTTGCAGCAGTCAGTTATCTGTAAAATAAGGTTACTAAAAATATAAAAAAGGATACAAATATTGAAACAAACAAAAGCAGATAGCTATCAAGTGAAATTGTTCAATTTAATTAGTCTGGATCATTCTGAATTGCCTAAAACTATTAAATGCCTGCACTGCCAAAACTTTAATGTTGTCAGAGAGCTTATTGACAAATATGGGTTCTGGGCTGGGTGTGCAGGGTTTTCTACCCCAGAACCACTGTACCAGTCAGCAAAAGTCATAACCAGGTACAAAGGAGAATACAAAGTACCTGCTCCAATAAATGCCACCAGTCCTTGTGCAATGGCCCATAACATACACAGTACAGGGTGAAGTATGCTCAGAGTCACTTTATGAGCAACTTCCATCCCTGCTCAAGCCTTCATGATACACAAACCACAGTACTGCGTCCTCTTACCAGTAGGTTAACAGTTGAGTTAGGATCAGTCATCAGGCACACATCCTTGAAGGACAAATCACACATGTTGTCAGTGAAATAGTCCATGCCACTGCCCAATGTGCTTAAGGAAGCGGCTTTAGAGAGCAACGTGTTGTTGCATGGCTCGCAGCAGAGCTAATGGATCCGCCCTCCTGGGATGCCTGGATGCAGTGGGAAACAGCCCCTTTCTCACCATACACCAACCTAAACCATTATTTCAATGCATCCCATACTCAAAAATAAAATTCTTCTCAGCCATTCCCACCTGCCCTCATTAGCTCATGCACTCTTCCTTTCTATAATCTATTATTAGCTTTGCTACTGCTTTTAAAATGTATTACATGCTTTTCAGAGCACGGCAGTTGCATCTAGATTACAACATGCAGGTCCCTATAAACCCAGTATATCTCCATTTGCAAGATGAAAGACTCATAGCACCATACACTCCCTGCTCACCTACACATTGGACAGTGTGATTTGCAAAACAACCTTCTTGTTCTGTTTGCTATTTCTGTATCAAAATGTGTCCACAAACAGCACCTTCCTAACCTTCCTGTTATGCCACTCTTGACACATCAACTTAATGTTATGTATAGGCTCCATAAGGACCCATTAGCAGGTATTTACTTTTCTGAATTCTACATTCTCCTATGGTGAGGCTATGGCGCAGGATTAGGGAAGTTGTAATCAACTGCTATGACATCACAGCATGGAAGTATTGCATTTGTATTGTCAAACGTCCTTTTGTTTTGTGATGTGGGAAGAGGGAACCACTCCATGTTAAATATATTTCCCGCATGACTCGTCTCTGTGCTCACAGTACAATCCTGACCTATAACAGCAGTGCATGGATGCAAGGGGGCCATACATAATATACAATTATAGATGGTTAGCTTTTAAGTATGGGGTGTATTCGGACCACCAATCTGGCTTCAGAGCTGCCAGAAGCACAGAAACTGCACTCCTGAACCCAGTTGCAAAGACTTGCTCTCCAATCTTGACTCTAATCTCACTTCTGTCTTCATTCTCCTTGATCTATCCTCTGCTTTTGACATGGTCAAACATGGCATCCTGCTCATTCGTCTCCGGGATAATCTTGGTATTACTGATCAGGCCCTTGCCTGGTTGACCTCCTTTCTCACTGACCGACCCTCTCAGGTCCAACTGGGGCCTTTCCTCTCTTCTATCTCTCTCTCTACTTGTGGTGTTCCCCAATGGTCTTGACTCTCTCCCTGGCTCTGCAACCACTACCTCTTTCCCACTGCATCGCTAGTTTCTGCTCTAATGTTCAATGTTATGTAGATGACACTCAGCTCTCTTTCAGGCTCCGCTCAGCCACCTCTGCTTCTTCTTTCATACCAGGCTGTCTGGTCACAATTCAGGAATGTGTGCCGCAAAAGATCTCTGCCTTAATGCCAGTAAGACTGTGATCCTCCTCATTGGCACACCTGCTCCCTCCTTTCCTCTCTCTGTGGCCGCCCCCTCTGGGACCTCTACCTGCTCCTTCCTGTGAGGAGAAGAACTTTGGTGTCATCTTTGACTCCACCCTCTACTTCTCTCCTCACATCTCTGACTTATCTAAGAAGTCAAACGATCAGCTGCACCTCCTCTGAGTTATTATTCCTTTTCTAACTTTCCCCCAGAAGCTCACTGTCTCCAGAGCTCTGGTCCTCTCTAGGCTGGACTATTGCAACAGCAGCTCCCTGCCTCTACTCTTCGACCTTTACACCTTATCCAGAACAGGACTGTGAGACTTGTCCTTGACCTCAAGCCCAGGGATCGTATCTCTCCAGCTCTGAAACCTCTTCACTGGCTCCCTGTGGCTGCAAGGATCAACTTCAAGACCCTCTGCATTGTCCATAAGGCTTTCTGGGGCCTGGGACCGCTGTACCTCCATCTTTCTCTTCCAAAACATCTTCCTTCTCCAGCTCTCCGACATTCACCTCCAACTCTCTGAGGGTCAGATGCTTCTCCAAGCATAGAGTTGGGGCAGATCTATCTCCTCGGCTGGGACCTCCCTCTGGAACAACCTCCCTGTCTCTCTCAAACTTGAGCAGAACCACTTCTGTTTCCGGAAGCAACTCAAGACCTTTGTTTTCGCTTCTGCTTTCTCCATTCCTCTCCCCTGCTGATGCCCTTGACCGCTCTGCACACTGGTCACCCTTTGAACTCGGACCCTGGCTCTGGCATGTCCAGTCGCCCTCACACTGCCTCTGGACTCCCCAGCACTTAAGGGTCTGTACCTGCAGCCCAACAGTCCCTTCTCTCAGCACTTATGAGCCACCCGCTGGCTGCACTTGTGAGTTAACTGCACTTCTCCCTTCCCCTCCTCCCTGTCATGATGCCTAACCCGGAGCATCAGGCCAGGCCCAGCACCCCCGGAAGCAGGCATCATGCCCTCGGCTAAAAGCCCAGCAGCCCCTTATAGGGACTCTTTGGACTCAGTCCTGGCGCCTTTGGCGCCAGGCTCATGTTGGACATCAGTCCTGGCGCCATAGGCGCCAGGCTCATAAAGGGAGGTGTTTTGTGCACTTACCTGATGCAGACCATGCTGCACGCTTCAGGCCTCCCTGAGACCTGAAAGGGACTATTTTTTCATAGGGACTATTTTTTCACTCGGGCGTGGCCAGGGAAGGATACATACCTAGTTGGGGAAGGATACATACCTGGGACTTCTTTGGAGGCTATTTAAGCCACGCCCAGACAGCAGCTCATGCTTCGCGTTGTTCTGCTTCCTGCAGCTTAACGCTCACTGTGTCTGCTCCTGCTCCTGGACTACAGCCACGCCCGTCTTGAACCTGGAAGACCTGCAAGGAAGGAAGAGAAGAGAAAGGTGAAAACCAAGGATTATTTCAAGCTTCTTACCTGCATCCGGAATCTTCTCGCCAGCATCCCTGAAGGAAGACTTCAATTTAAAAGCATCGCGTTGCTCGCTGCAGCGCACGCTTCACTCACCTGTCCTGTCCTCGAGACATCTCCCGGCTCCATCGCGGCTGTCAGCATCGGATGCCACATCTCTGCTCCTAGGGGAGAGAGGAAGAAACAAAAGGTGAGCAGAAGGACACACAGAAGGAAAGCCTGATTAACAGCCATAATACTTATCGGCTTTTCTTCCACATTTCGGGTCGGCGCCGCCCCGTTGGCAGGTACCGTACCCCGGCCCCTATGGGGAAAGGACTAGAGACATTTCAGAGGAATGATAAGGACATCTAGAGGGATCGCCCTCATTACTACTCACCTCGGCAGGTTAACCCCTCGACGCATCGCCTTCATTCTGCACTTGAAATAAAGGACAGATCACAGGTGAGAAAGACAGCATAAAGGGGGCCTCACTTGAACTTTGAACTTTCATACTTACGGCGCATCGCTCAGGAAAGTCAAGTGGATTTTGCCAGCGCCATTCTGAAAACCAGTGAAGTAACTGGACGAACGCGCCCCCTGCACCAGAAGCAGGATGGAGAGTTCAACCTTCCAAACCATAAGGTGAGCTTAAACCGGGTTTGGAGGAATAGAGAGGAACGGAGGGGGGTAGGGGGGAGGTAGCACACCATTCTGCAGACTGTTAATCCCCTTTCTCATCTGCAGAAGGATATTCCTACGGGCCAAGGAAGCACGATTAGGAGGTCCTGTCCAATCAGTGTTCCGGGTCCTGCGCATCACGCTAGAAGAGGCCGCAGTAATCCAGACTAGATCAGCGCCCCCGTGGGAACCAGGTGGGCGTTACAGAATGCGAAGCCTCCCTACAAATTCCCACCCAGGCGCTATGGAAACTTCTGAGACTGACCAATTGGCCCAACTACTGGGGGAATTACGGGCCGAGGTACACGCCGCTCGTCAAGAGACTAATGCCCTCAGAAGAGAAGTGATTGTAACAAGGGAAAGGACTGATGACCTGGCTAGACAGCTTTTGCAAGGTCAAGCTGGACAAACTCCTTTACCCGGTTCCGGGGGGAACCCCACTCCTGTGGTTTCCAGTAACCCTGTGCTGATTAATCTACCTGCAAACATGCCGCTGGCCCCACCCGAACGCTTTGCTGGGGACCCCAAACGATTCGACGTATTCATGAATCAGTGTCGTTTGCACTTCCTATGCAGACCCGGGGCCTTCCCTAATGATCAGACCAAGGTAGCCTTTGTGTTGTCATATCTCAGCGGCTGTGCTGCCGATTGGTCAGTCCCACTGGTAACTCAAGATGACCCGATTCTTCGTGATTTTCAAGGATTTCAAACAAGCATGGAAAGGTTATTTGCTCGACATTCCCAGGGACAAGCTCTGGATGACGAACTTCTATCTCTGCGACAGGGCAATCAAGACCTTCTATCCTACATTGCAACCTTCAATAGACTAATTGTGGAAACTGGTTGGCCAGAGGATAAAAGAATCACGTTATTCTATCGAGGTCTACGCGGAGAACTTAAAGATGTCCTGGCACAAGTTGTAAATCCGCCCCAAGAATGCACTGAATATATAGACTTAGTGGTCCAGTTGGATCACAGGCTGCAAAACAGAAAAGCAGATCGGTCCAAGTTTGAAACCCGGGTGTGGGCCAAAACCCACGCTAACCCCAAGGGGGCTGATGCCTCGGAGCCTATGCAAATCGGAGTAGTTAAAGGACCCCTAACTCAAAAAGAACGGGAAAGAAGACGACAGATGAAATTATGCCTTTATTGTGGGTCCTCAGGACACTTTCTACGAGATTGCCCGGTTAAGCCGCCCAAGAAGGTGGTAGGAACCGCTGATAAAATCCATGTAAACTCTGTATCGGGAAGCTACCACGCCCGGCAAGCGTAGGGGTCCGCTTGCCGAGCTTGAAAACTAACTCTCAGACCTCGCATTTCATTGTGCCAACGGTCCTCATAGATCCGGAACAGCCAAAACGGTTGCATGCTATAAAAGCATACATCGATAGCGGGGCTATAGGAAACTATGTGGATCGAGAATTGGTCTCTAGGATAAACCTCCCTCTGCGTCCTAAAACCAGCAAAGATGTCATCACCACTGTAGATGGAACCGAAATTGCCTCTGGACTGGTAACACATTCCACAGCTGAGGTGACACTTGTAGGTCCGGATGGCCATCAGGAGGCAGTTGTGTTTGATGTGATCAAGGCTCCACAGTTTCAGCTTATTCTCGGAGATCCTTGGTTAGAGACACATAATCCTCGAATTGATTGGCGAGCAAAGAGAATAACCTTCCCGGATTGTGCACAAACCTGCTACCCAGAAAATCCAAAGATTAATCTAGCATCAGTAACCTCTGTCTCCGTGCAACTACCTCCAGACTTTCAGGACGTCTTCCAAAAGGAACAGGCCAACACGTTACCTCCCCACAGATCGTACGATTGCCAAATTGATCTGGTGTCCGGTGCACAACCCCCTTGTAGCAGGATTTATGCCCTTACTGAACCTGAGAATCTGCATTTGAGACAATATTTAGATCAATACCTCGCCAATGGTTTCATTCCCCCGTCAAAGTCCCCGGCATCTTCAGCTTTGTTCTTCGTGCCTAAAAAAGAGGGCGACCTTAGGACTTGCATCGATTACCGCGCATTGAACCATATAACTGTTAAAAATCGTTACCCTCTGCCTCTGATCCCTAAACTCCTTGACCAGGTGAAGGACGCTTGTGTATACACCAAGTTAGATCTCCGGGGGGCTTATCATCTGGTACAAGTAAAAGAAGGCGACGAATGGAAAACGGCCTTCCGTACAAAATATGGACTATTCGAATACCAGGTGATGCCTTTCGGGTTGTGCAACGCGCCTGCTGCCTTCCAATTCTTCATGAATGATTTCCTTCGGGAACTCATCGATGTCTGTGTTATCGTGTATATCGATGACATTCTTGTGTGCTCCTCTTCGGATTCTGATCACAGAAAACATGTCAGGGCCGTCCTAGAAAAACTGCGCCAGCACAAACTGTTTGACAAGCTGGAAAAATGTGTTTTTCATACCTCCGAGGTTGAGTTTCTCGGATTCATCCTGACACCTAAAGGGGTCCGAATGGATTCACGGAAAGTGGATGCCATCCTCAAATGGCCATCACCTAGTTCAGTGAAAGGTGTCCAAAGCATGCTTGGTTTTGCCAACTTTTATCGCAGGTTTATCCCGGAGTTTTCACGTGTGGTGCAACCCATCACTGCACTCTTGCGAACAAATAAACGTTTTGAATGGACCGAGGAAGCCGAACAGGCCTTTCAGGAGTTGAAAGCTAAGTTCACGTCCGCACCGATTTTGAAGCACCCGCGTCCTGATCTCCCATATATAGTCGAAACCGATGCGTCCAGCTTAGCCATGGGAGCTGTCCTGTCTCAGAGAGACCCTGAAACCAACCAACTGCACCCCATAGCATTTTGGCCCAGAAAGTTCTCACCGCCGGAGATAAATTATGCGATTACCGATAAGGAACTATTAGCCATTAAGTCCGCCTTTAAGGCTTGGCGGCATTATCTCCTCGGCGCCCGGCATACCATCACCGTGATCACTGATCACCGAAATTTACAATATTTAAAAACTTCCAAGGCCCAATCGTCTCGACAGCTCCGATGGGCTTTGTTCTTTGCTGAGTTTGATTTTGTAATCACCTACCGCCCCGGTTCTAAGAATGGTAAGGCGGACGCTCTATCCCGAATTGGAATGGAAGAAATAGACACAAACTCAGAACCTGTGCCGATAATTCCTGAACAAAGAATTTTGGGAATAACCACTTTACAAACCCTTGAAGACATTCAAGCATGAGTAAAACAAGTCCTGGACTCTTCAGCCTTGCAGGATTGGATCAAAAAGGGGTCTAACTTTTCAGTCAAGGATGGCTTACCTTACTTCCAAGGACGCTTATTTTTGCCAGAAAAGGAATTGCAAGAACTGGTTATTTCCCGTCATCATGACACCCTGATGGAAGGACATCCTGGAATTGCCAAAACTGAGGAAAAGGTTAGACGACAATTCTGGTGGCCTTCCTGGCGAAAGGATATTAAATCTTTCGTGATGTCCAGCCCTTAGACATTCCACCAGCACCTTGGCACACCCTGTCACTAGATTTTATCACGGACCTGCCCTCTTGTAATGGTTACAATACTATTCTGGTCATGGTGGATTTATTTTCCAAAATGGCCCACTTTATTCCGTTGAAAGGATTACCTTCAGCCTTTGTTCTTGCCAAGGAATTCCTCGAGAATATCATCCGTTTGCATGGATTCCCGTCCTTACTAGTCTCCAATCGGGGAAGCCAGTTTATTTCTCATTTTTGGAAAAAGTGTTGCCAGCTGGCACAAATCGACGTAAGACTCTCGACCAGCCACCACCCACAGACCGATGGTCAGACGGAGAGAACGAACCAGACCCGTGAACAATTTCTACGATGTATGTTGCACCAATCGGAGGGTAATTGGAAGGATATTCTGTGGGTGGCTGAATATGTTTATAATAACTCGATACACTCTGGAACGGGTCAAAGCCCCTTTTTTACCCTATATGGACATCACCCTCGTACTTCAGACTTGGACTCACCTTCGAGCCTTGAAATGCCCGCAGTGGATCATTTGCATTCTACGATAACTCAAGCCTTCAAGGATGCAACTGCACATTTGCAACATGCGAAAGAGAAATACAAAAAGAATGCGGATCTACATCGAAAGGAGGCGCCTCCGTACCAAATTGGGGATCAAGTATGGTTGGCTACCAAACACTTATCGCTCAAGGGACCTCGAACTTTTAATCCAAGGTATTTAGGCCCTTACTCAATCAAAGCTATAATTAACCCAGTAGCAGTCAAGCGCAATCTACCAGCCAACATGCGGATTCACCCCGTTTTTCATGTGTCTCTTTTGAAACCAGTACAACCAGGAACCAGATTAATAAAGTCACCAGACCCAATCCTGATAGATGGAGAGCCAGAATTCGAAGTAAAGAACATTTTGGATTCTAAAATCTTAAAATCAAAGCTTTTCTATCTAATTGATTGGAAAGGGTACGGGCCTCAGGAAAGGTCTTGGGAACCCAGTGATCACGTACATGCACCTCGGCTGGTAAAAAGGTTCCATCGGAATTTCCCAAACAAACCGAAACCTCCAGAAGGAACGACCTTGGGAGGGGCCTTGGGGGGGAAGTGATGTCATGATGCCTACCCCCCGAGCATCAGGCCAGGCCCAGCACCCCCGGAAGCAGGCATCATGCCCTCGGTAAAAGCCCAGCGGCCCCTTATAGGGACTCTTTGGACTCAGTCCTGGCGCCTTTGGCGCCAGGCTCATGTTGGACATCAGTCCTGGCGCCATAAGCGCCAGGCTCATAAAGGGAGGTGTTTTGTGCACTTACCTGATGCAGACCATGCTGCACGCTTCAGGCCTCCCTGAGACCTGAAAGGGACTATTTTTTCATAGGGACTATTTTTTCACTCGGGCGTGGCTAGGGAAGGATACATACCTAGTTGGGGAAGGATACATACCTGGGACTTCTTTGGGGGCTATTTAAGCCACGCCCAGACAGCAGCTCATACTTCGCGTTGTTCTGCTTCCTGCAGCTTAACGCTCACCGTGTCTGCTCCTGCTCCTGGACTACAGCCACGCCCGTCTTGAACCTGGAAGACCTGCAAGGAAGGAAGAGAAGAGAAAGGTGAAAACCAAGGATTATTTCAAGCTTCTTACCTGCATCCGGAATCTTCTCGTCAGCATCCCTGAAGGAAGATTTCAATTTAAAAGCATCACATTGCTCGCTGCAGCGCCACGCTTCACTCACCTGTCCTGTCCTCGAGACATCTCCCGGCTCCATCGCGGCTGTCAGCATCGGATGCCACATATCTGCACCTAGGGGAGAGAGGAAGAAACAAAAGGTGAGCAAAAGGACACACAGAAGGAAAGCCTTATTAACATCCATAATACTTACCGGCTTTTCTTCCACATTTCGGGTCGGTGCCGCCCCGTTGGCAGGTACCGTACCCCGGCCCCTATGGGGAAAGGACTAGAGACATTTCAGAGGAATGATAAGGACATCTAGAGGGATCGCCCTCATTACTACTCACCTCGGCAGGTTAACCCCTCGACGCATCGCCTTCATTCTGCACCTGAAATAAAGAACAGATCACAGGAGAGAAAGACAGCATAAAGGGGGCCTCACTTGAACTTTGAACTTTCATACTTACGGTGCATCGCTCAGGAAAGTCAAGTGGATTTTGCCAGCGCCATTCTGAAAACCAGTGAAGTAACTGGACGAACGCGCGCCCCTGCACCAGAAGCAGGATGGAGAGTTCAACCTTCCAAACCATAAGGTGAGCTTAAACCGGGTTTGGAGGAATAGAGAGGAACGGAGGGGGGAAGGGGGGATGTAGCACACCATTCTGCAGACTGTTAATCCCCTTTCTCATCTGCAGAACGATATTCCTACGGGCCAAGGAAGCACGATTAGGAGGTCCTGTCCAATCGGTGTTCCGGGTCCTGCGCATCACGCTAGAAGGGGCCGGAGTAATCCAGACTAGATCAGCGCCCCCATGGGAACCAGGTGGGCGTTACACTCCCTGGCACTTCTCTCCTTCCCTCTTCCCTGCATGTAAGATCATTATTTTGTCCTCCGTTGTTTTGTAAGTCACTTCAATCCAGCATTCCAACTAAGTCAATGCCTAGTCTGGGATGCCCAATGGAAACCCTTATTTATATCTTTTTATGTCAAAAGTTCTATAATTCTTGATGATGAACCCTTATATAACGCCCCTCTCTTTGGATCTCCCCGACCTCACTGAGCCAAGAAGTAGGTTTGTTTTGCAAATTAAAAGGTTTATTTGAAGAATTTAACAATATATATATCACACTTTTATGAATAGAAATAATATCTGAATAGCACACTTATGAATATGAACAGTGATCAGTAAAGGTAATATTACAATATCAGTAATCTCTTTAAACACTTAGGAGTAGGAATGGGAAGGATAAGGTAGCAGAGAATACTTTGTATGGGTTCAAGGAAATGCAATATAGGAAAGAATGCAACACAAATAAAACTTGATATGACTTCAATCAAAAGACAGTAAAAAACCCTTTTTCCTCCTGTTACTACTCACTCCCCCCACTATTATGCAATATGAAGAGGTGGAAATGAGGGCATACAGGTTTCAGGAATATTAATCAACAATTGTAACGCTCACCTGATTCCCGTAGAGGCGCCGGTCTTGACTGGGCGTATACCGTATCTTCAAAGGTGATGTGCAACACACGGCTGGCTCTTTGGGCTGGACCTCTGTGCACTGTATGTCTGACTTGAAGGGTAAGATGTCTGCAGATAGAAAATATGGGATTAAGGAACTGGGTTATTGAATGTCTCTCTCTTCTTCCCTTTCTCTTTTCCTGTAGAACCCCAAAGGTTAATGCTCTCACCTTAGGTAAGTGAACGCCGTGCTCTCCATCTGCCTCGGGGCAGGGTGCTGTAACCAGTTTCTTCACTGGATAAGGGGAGCAGGCCTCTTGACTTCAGAGGACTGCTGTCCGTCGTTTACTTACGGTAACGGTAAGTTTCGAGTAACTCTAATGTCTTTAAAGTCTTTAGTAATGATGTTTCTTGTTTTGCAGGGTTCCGGCGATGGCGGATGACGGGCTGAAGCGGGTTGAAGATGGAGCCTGTGTGATGAATAGAAGCGCCTGGAATCACGTAAGTAAGCGCTTGTTGCCTGCTTCACGATGCGCTCTAACTGTCTTTTTATTTTGCAGGTACAAGTTCGGAGCGGCTGCAGGGTGCCGGAATACCCACTGGGTTAGATGTGGAAAGGAGTAATGGCACGTGGGTATTAAAGTTCCCCAATGTCTTTAAACGCACCTTGTTTTGTCTTTCAGATGCGGGATGCAGCGCCGAAGGCCTCCGGAGCGTGCAAAGAGTTGGTAAGCTTTTGTCTTTCAGATGCCGGAATGCAGTGTGAAGACCTCCGGAGCGCACGAAGAGTAGGTAAGCCTTTGTCTTTCAGATGCCGGAATGCACCGCGAGGCGTTGGTGACAGCCGATGGACCAGGTAAGTGAAGAGCTGTCACTGAAGACCGTAATGCTAACCTGTTCTTTCTTGTCTTTATAGGTGTTGCTGAAGACTGGATTCAGGATGGTAAGCCTTTTTCCTTAGGCCCAGGATCAGATGCAGAAGACACGATGAGCGTTCTGCTGCAGAGGATGCAGAATAACGCAAAGCAAGATTCATCCATCGGGTGTGGTTTAAATAGCCTCCTGTAGTGCTTAGGTGTCTCCTTCCACAGCCACGCCTAGGTAAGAAAAGAGTTCCTGCTTTCCAGAAGAGTTCCAGTGTTCTGAATCTAGGGAGTGGCTCCTGCCCCACCCAACAGGAAAAGTAGTTCCAAACAGAAGAGGATCAGAGGCTCAACTGGCAGGCAAGTAAGCAGCATGGTCTGCTGCAGGTAAGTCCACCCAAGCATTATGAGCCCGGCGCTTCCAGCGCTGGGACTGGGCATATTTATGAGCCTGATGCCACTGGCGCCAGGACTGGGTCCAAAAGGTCCCAATTGGGACTGGTTGGCACTCGGAACCTGGGTTATGGATCTGCTTCCAAGGGAGTTGGGAAAACCCTGACCTTTTGGAAGCAGAGATCATGACAGTACCCCCCCTCAAGGCCCCTCCCAAACCGGGCTCCTCCGGGGGTTTTGGCTTGTCAGGAAATGTTCGGTGAAATCTTTTGATTAGGCGAGGACCGTGGACATATTCAGCAGGTTCCCAGGATCTCTCTTGGGGGCCGTAGCCTTTCCAGTCAATTAGGTAAAATAGTTTAGATTTGGAGATCTTGGAGTCCAGAATGCTTTTGACTTCAAACTCGAGTTCTGCATCAACTAGGATAGGTTTTGGAGATTTAGTTAGTCGGGTTTGAGGTTGCACGGGTTTTAATAGAGAGACGTGGAAGACCGGATGTATCTTCATGTGCGGGGGCAAGTCCAACTTGACCGCTACTGGGTTTACTATGGTAGTGATGGAATAGGGTCCAAGGTATCTTGGGTTGAATGTGCGTGGCCCTTTTAGAGGTAGATGTTTGGTGGATAACCAGACTTGATCCCCTATTTGATATTGAGGGGCTTCCTTCCGATGTTGATCTGCTCCTTTCTTGTATTGTTCTTTAGCCCTTTGAAGGTGAGAAACAGCTTCCTTAAAGGCTTGGGTGATTGTAGAATGCAGGTAGTCTACTGCTGGTGTTTCAAGATCTTGGAGGGGATCCAACTCCGAGGTTCGAGGGTGACTGCCGTACAAAAGAAAAAACGGGGTTTTCCCAGTTCCCGAATGGACAGAGTTATTGTAGGCATATTCGGCTATCCAAAGGTTGTCTTTCCAAGTTTTTTCAGTTTGTTGCAGCATGCAGCGTAAATACTGTTCCAGAGTTTGATTGGTCCTCTCGGTTTGTCCGTCGGTTTGAGGGTGGTGACTGGTCGATAGTCTCACATCAATTTGAGCCGACCGACAGCAACTTCGCCAAAAATGAGAAATAAATTGACTACCTCGATCCGAAATTAGAACCGAAGGAAAACCGTGCAGTCGGACGATGTTTTCGAGAAATTCTCGGGCCATAGTTGCTGCTGTTGGCAAGCCTTTGAGCGGAATGAAATGCGCCATCTTGGAGAATAAGTCCACGATTACTAGAATCGTATTGTATCCGGAGCATGGAGGTAGATCGGTGATGAAGTCCATAGAAAGCGTATGCCAAGGGCGAGGTGGGATGTCAATAGGGCGTAAGAGGCCTGCTGGTCTTTCCTTTTGACTCTTGTTTTGGGCGCATACTCCACAGGACATTATAAAGTCTCTGATATCTTTTTTCCAAGACGGCCACCAGAAGTAGCGCTTGATCTTTTCTGAGGTCTTGGCCATACCGGGATGTCCTTCCATTAAAGAATCGTGATAACAAGCGATTACTTTTTTCTGTAAATCTGTGCTGGGTAGGTATAATCGTTCTTGGAAATACAATAAGTTGTCCTTTACTGCAAAGTCCTTTCCCTGCAGATGCCAATTCTGTATGTCTGCTGGAGTTACAAGTTGCCTGGCTTTATCCTTAACTTCCTCTATGGATTCTGTGGCGATTACACCCAGAATTCTTTGTTCGGGAATGATTGGTACAGGTTTAGGGTTGATCAAGTGTTCTTCCACTCCCATCCGAGAAAGGGCATCAGCTTTACCGTTCTTTGTACCAGGTCGATAGGTAATTATGAAGTCAAACTCGGCAAAGAATAATGCCCAACGGAGTTGTCTAGAGGATTGGGCTTTTGCGGTTTTCAAATATTGCAGGTTTCGGTGATCCGTAATCACAGTAACGGTGTGTCGGGCCCCCAGCAGATAATGCCGCCAAGCCTTAAAGGCAGACTTGATAGCCAGAAGTTCCTTGTCAGTAATCGTGTAATTGATTTCAGGAGGCGAGAATTTGCGGGACCAAAATGCCACGGGATGCAACTGATTGGTTACCGGGTCCTTTTGTGATAGAACTGCCCCCATGGCAAGGCTTGAAGCATCAGTTTCCACGATGCAGGGGAGTTCGGGGCGAGGGTGTTTTAAGATTGGTGCAGAGATAAATTTAGTCTTCAAATCCTGGAAAGCTTGTTCCGCCTCGGTAGACCATTCAAAACGTTTGTTTTTCTTTAACAAGGCAGTGATGGGCTGGACTATTCGAGAGAATTCGGGGATAAACCTGCGGTAAAAGTTAGCGAAGCCTAACATGCTTTGCACACCTTTTACGGAGGATGGTGATGGCCATTTGAGAACTGCATCGACCTTCTTTGAATCCATACGCACTCCGCCAGGTGATAATATGAATCCCAAGAATTCAACTTCAGTCACGTTGAAAACACATTTTTCCAACTTAGCGAAAAGTTTGTGTTGACGCAATCTTTCGAGGACCATTTTCACGTGTTTCCGATGTTCAGATTCAGATGAAGAATAAACGAGGATGTCGTCAATGTAAACAACAACACACACATCTATGAGCTCTCTGAGGACATCGTTCATAAAATATTGAAAGGCGGCCGGGGCATTGCAAAGTCCGAAGGGCATGACCTGATATTCAAATAGCCCATACTTGGTGCGGAAGGCCGTCTTCCATTCATCGCCCTCTTTTACTCGTACCAAGTGGTAAGCTCCTCTAAGATCCAGCTTTGTATATATGCATGCTTTTCTGACTTGGTCCAGGAGTTCAGGGATCAAAGGTAACGGATATCTATTCTTAACGGTGATCTGGTTCAGGGAGCGATAATCTATACAAGTTCTAAGGTCTCCTTCCTTTTTTGGAACGAAGAACAAAGCTGAAGAAGCAGGGGACTTGGAAGGACGAATAAACCCATTTGCCAGGTATTGATCCAGGTATTGTCGAAGGTGAAGGTTCTCAGGCTTGGTGAGGGCATAAATTCTACTACAAGGAGGAGTAGATCCAGGTATCAGGTCTATCTGGCAGTCATAAGACCTATGAGGAGGTAGAGAGTTAGCCTGATCCTTCTGGAAAACATCTTGGTATTCTAGGTATTCGGGAGGTAACTGGGGAGTCTCTGAAGAAATTGCTGCCAGTGCCTCACCAGGTGGAGGGTGACAAGTAGAGACACATTCTGGAAACTGGACCGTTCTTGCTCGCCAATCGATCAGAGGATTGTGTTTCTCTAACCAAGGTATTCCTAGAATAATCTGAAACTGAGGGGCCTTGATCACATCGAACACGATCTTCTCATGGTGTCCATCTTGACTTACTAGCGTCACCTCTTGAGTGGTATGCGTTACTGGCCCGGAGGCTATCTCCGTACCATCCACCGTAGTAATGACGTCCTTTACATCCTTGGGACAAAGAGTTAGATTCATCCTCAAAACCATTTCATGATCCACATAATTGCCGATGGCACCGCTGTCGACGTAAGCTTCAATTGCATGTAATCGATCCGGATTATCAGGGCTAATGAGGACCATAGGTATCACGAAATGCGAGGTCACGGAACTGGTTTTCACGCTCGGCAAGAGGACCTCTATTCTTGTCGGGCGAGGTTGTTTCCCTGCTCAGAGTTTGTAACTTTGGTAACTGCAGCTCCTACTGCCTTCTTGGCAGGTTTCACCGGACAGTCTCGAAGAAAGTGCCCTGAGTTTCCGCAATAGAGGCATAATTGCAACTGTTTTCTCCTTTCCCGCTCCTTTTGTGTTAGAGGACCTTTCAGACCCCCTATTTGCATGGGTTCCCCGGAGTCTACTCCTTTGGAAGGAGTTGGCGGTTTGGAAAATACTCGAGCATCAAACTTGGAACGATCGGCCTTCCTGTTCTGCAGTCTGTGATCTATTTGAACGACTAAGTCTATATAGTCCGAACAATCTTGTGGGGGATTCACTACTTGGGCTAACACATCTTTGAGCTCTCCACGTAGACCTCTATAAAACAGCGTAATCCTTTTGTCCTTAGGCCATTGAGTTTCCACTATCAGTCTGTTGAAAGACGCAATATAAGCCAAAAGGTCTTGATTACCTTGTTGCAACGAAAGAAGCTCATTGTCCAAGGCCTGCCCCTGTGAATGTCTTGCGAACAGTTTTTCCATACTGAGCTGAAAAGCTTGAAAATCATGGAGGACCGGATCATCTTGATTTACTAGAGGGATCGACCAGTCTGCCGCATTGCCACTAAGGTACGAAAGCACGAAAGCTACTTTAGCTTGATCAGTTGGAAAGGCTGCTGGCCGGCATAAGAAATGCAACCGGCACTGATTGATAAATACTGCAAACCTCTTTGGGTCACCAGAAAATTGTTCGGGCGGAGCCAGAGGTACATTCCCAGGTAGGTTGATCTGCACTGGATTCATAGAGGATGTAGAAGGAAGATTTCCCCCAGATGCGGGTAACGGGGTCTGTCCGGCTTGCGACTGTAGCAATTGTCTAGCGAGATCATCTGTTCGCTCCTTGGAAATAATCAGTTCCCTTCTTAGAGCGTTCGTTTCCTGACGGGCTGCATGCACTTCTGCCCTTAGTTCCCCAAGTAACTGGGCTAGCTGGTCGGTATCCGAGGTTTCCATAGCGCCTGGACGGGAGTTTTGTGGTAGGCTTTGCGTTCTGTAACGCTCACCTGATTCCCGTAGAGGCGCCGGTCTTGACTGGGCGTATACCGTATCTTCAAAGGTGATGTGCAACACACGGCTGGCTCTTTGGGCTGGACCTCTGTGCACTGTATGTCTGACTTGAAGGGTAAGATGTCTGCAGATAGAAAATATGGGATTAAGGAACTGGGTTATTGAATGTCTCTCTCTTCTTCCCTTTCTCTTCTCCTGTAGAACCCCAAAGGTTAACGCTCTCACCTTAGGTAAGTGAATGCCGTGCTCTCCATCTGCCTCGGGGCAGGGTGCTGTAACCAGTTTCTTCACTGGATAAGGGGAGCAGGCCTCTTGACTTCAGAGGACTGCTGTCCGTCGTTTACTGCACGAACGGTAAGTTTCGAGTAACTCTAATGTCTTTAAAGTCTTTAGTAATGATGTTTCTTGTTTTGCAGGGTTCCGGCGATGGCGGATGACGGGCTGAAGTGAGTTGAAGATGGAGCCCGTGTGATGAATAGAAGCGCCTGGAAGCACGTAAGTAAGCGCTTGTTGCCTGCTTCACGATGCGCTCTAACTGTCTTTTTATTTTGCAGGTACAAGTTCGGAGCGGCTGCAGGGTGCCGGAATACCCACTGGGTTAGATGTGGAAAGGAGTAATGGCACGTGAGTATTAAAGTTCCCCAATGTCTTTAAACGCACCTTGTTTTGTCTTTCAGATGCGGGATGCAGCGCCGAAGGCCTCCGGAGCGTGCAAAGAGTTGGTAAGCTTTTGTCTTTCAGATGCCGGAATGCAGTGTGAAGACCTCCGGAGCGCATGAAGAGTAGGTAAGCCTTTGTCTTTCAGATGCCAGAATGCACCGCGAGGCGTTGGTGACAGCCGATGGACCAGGTAAGTGAAGAGCTGTCACTGAAGACCGTAATGCTAACCTGTTCTTTCTTGTCTTTATAGGTGATGCTGAAGACTGGATTCAGGATGGTAAGCCTTTTTCCTTAGGCCCAGGATCAGATGCAGAAGACACGATGAGCGTTCTGCTGCAGAGGATGCAGAATAACGCAAAGCAAGATTCATCCATCGGGTGTGGTTTAAATAGCCTCCTGTAGTGCTTAGGTGTCTCCTTCCACAGCCACGCCTAAGTAAGAAAAGAGTTCCTGCTTTCCAGAAGAGTTCCAGTGTTCTGAATCTAGGGAGTGGCTCCTGCCCCACCCAACAGGAAAAGTAGTTCCAAACAGAAGAGGATCAGAGGCTCAACTGGCAGGCAAGTAAGCAGCATGGTCTGCTGCAGGTAAGTCCACCCAAGCATTATGAGCCCGGCGCTTCCAGCGCTGGGACTGGGCATATTTATGAGCCTGGTGCCACTGGCGCCAGGACTGGGTCCAAAAGGTCCCAATTGGGACTGGTTGGCACTCGGAACCTGGGTTATGGATCTGCTTCCAAGGGAGTTGGGAAAACCCTGACCTTTTGGAAGCAGAGATCATGACAACAATGCAGTTCAATCCCAGTTCCCCCAGCAAGCTTAGAAAGACACAGGCATGATTTTAAAACAGGTCAAAATTCTCTTGAACGTGATTGCAATGAATGGGAAAATATGCTAAAATTATTTTTAATTCACTAAAGGAGACTCAGGATAAGTGAGAGTTACTTTGGATTGGTTCAGGTCAACACTGGCAATGATTCATGAATGATTATCAGATTGAAAACGAATTTCAGCAGTTGAAAACAAGAAACAGCTATTTTGACATGTGGTGAAATTTAACCAAAATGCAATTCACAGCAACTTTTCCGCGTGCGTGAAACGCGATTGCGGAATAACTATAAGGAATTGGAATGTCATCTTAGGTTCGTTAGAAAGCTTAATTGGAATGTCATCTTAGGTTCGTTAGAAAGCTTAGGATCTTAGCTTCAACATGACAGAGGTTTTTGTGAAGGTAGATTTTTCAGAAACAAAGTCAAGATTTCCAAAATGACAGATGCGGTTTAAAGATTTACTAACAAGGATAGGCTTATACTAAGGAGCTATGAAGAAGCAAGACACTCAACGGGCAGCCACCAGAACAGCGGCGCCTCCACTCTGACCTCTGTCCGTCAAAACACTTGTCCCTCTTCAGAAAAATATCAGCGCAAAGATGATTATTGCTACAATTATCAAGGATTATGTGGAGGAGAGAAGAATTTAGGATGGACACAAGAATCTATAATGTGGTTCTGGATAGGTTGAAATGGTTGGAATAGGATTACTTTAAACTAAGAGATGACTATGGACAGTTCTAGACTAGATACTCACTCCTATGGCTTTGGAATGGAGTGGGCCCCGTCAAAGATCTGGTCAAGGGTTTGGCTAGAATTCTCTCGCCACCGGACAGGTCTCAGGCACTTGGTTCTGCTCTCCGCACGACACTCTGGTCTGGATCTGATGGGTTCTGGATACAGCTCTGCTCTCTGGGTCTGGATCTGGGTTCTAGCACAGGGTTCTTAGCTAGAATAGCAAAATAGCTCAGCCAGGCTGTTGAATGGTTTGGTTAGGCCCCGTGGAAGTTTAGGGGTTAGAATCAGTTTGCAAAAGATTCTGAAGGCCTGCTGAGAAGGGTTCAGCTTGTGGGTTAGGCCTCTCTGCTTCAAGGTTCTAGAGTTTGGCTCTAGAGCTTGGTTCTGGAGTCTGGTTTCTGGATCTATGTCTGGATCTTCCTGCAGGGTGCTTTGCCAAGAAATTAGTTGAGAAGTGGAAAGTGTGTGTCCCCTGTCTGTTCTCAGCAGTCCCTATTTATGTATTTCCAAAGTGGGTGGGGAGGCTGATTCTCTATGTTCAACCCTCTAAGGAGCTGATAGGTCATGGAATTTCCTGTCCCCTGATTGGAGAAAGGAGCAGTGTGTCATTCTGTGTCAGAGTGATGATGTGTTTATGGCCCAAATGACATCCCTACCCTTTGCTTTTTCTTAGGAAATCTATTTTTCATAAAAAACCATCTTTACAATATGCACAACTTGTTAATACTACATAAATTGCATGACAGATTGCCTAAGGTACATTTCTGTTCAACTCTCCTCTTCCTAATAGCTTTGCTTCAGAAATGACAACTTTTTCACGCTTTTGGTGGGTTTCTCAATATTCGTTCTGCACCAATTTTTATACCCGCATGCACACTCCAACTGGACACATTTCTGTAATTTTTCATGTTCCTAGCATAAACACAGTGGCTACAATATGAATACATTCTGGGGTTTAGTCTCAGAACATCGCACGGATTCCAGCTTAGTCTTAAACTGTGAGTGAATTTTTCATTTTAACAATCTCAAAGTTTCACATTTTTGTCAGTTCAGTGCAATATGTTATAAGCATTTTTCTAAAAATTATATTTAATTCAATGTTAAATCCACATGTCAGTCTGGTCCGCCTCCAGAGCTGGGCTGACTCAGAGGGTCACATGTCCTTCTTCCTGCCAGCAGTTTGTTGTCAGTCACACCCGATTTAGCATTTCTATTCAGCCCAAAGAGTCCATTGTCTTCACTCAGAGCAAAAGGCCAGGGTGCCTCTCCTAGTTCCTTTTAACAACAGCCTGTCAATCCCTTAGCCAAGGGAAGGGGGAAGTTTCCTTTGTTCAGGGAAAGGTGTGGAATTTGTTTGAAGCACAGTGTGGGAAACTTTAACTCCTAAACCCAATGTCTAAAAATTGTCTTATCTTATAATATAACTCACATTTTTCACAAATACATCAAACCGCTTCTTACTTCAAGCCTTTTCAGAATATAGTTTTTAATTGTTTCCACCTCTTAGGCTTCTGATAGCAAGTCTTTCTTCGGCATAGTTTGGGGTCAATGTACAACTTTACACAAAATGGTTTTAAATTGCCGGCTTCTGATAGAGGTGAGTAATGGTATTACACCCATTTTTGACAGCTTTCTTCCAGCAAGCAATCCTCAAAAGTGGACTTTGTTCAGATAACACATACTTCTGTGGACCTTATATTTACGCAGATTCTTGAAGTGGAATGATGTTGACCACCCAACAAGGAGGTTGGATCTTTTTGGGTGATTGGTGAGCCATGATTTTAGCAAATTTGACACTAAATATAAACAGATTTTTGAAAACAGCTTTGTTTCTTTTGCAATCGTTTTTCTCCGTGGGCAGCCACATGGTGGGTTTTGGCAGTGGTCTCCTGTGTTACCACTGACATAGGCAAAAGTGGATGGCGGCCTATTTCTCAGATTTTCACTGCGCACTTTCTGGTGATTTCTAGCGAGCAGCATGCTTTCCGGCAGCCATTATGATGTTTCTGCTGCCAGCAATGCACAGTGATGTTGCAGGGCTTGGATTAGTGGGTTGAGACATCCCACAAGCCCCCCTCTTGCGATGGGCGTTGATCTTCCATCAATGGAAATTCGCAAGACTGGGATGTCAGCCTCATCTCTCTGGATTCCACAAATGGCAAAGTTCAGCATCTTTTCCTCCATCAGGGGTGGATTGATCGGTTCTCCTCGCCAGTCATGATGGGAGTATTGAGCGATACTCCGGGCCCCTGGGATCTTTGCTCCCGGTCCCCGGGTCGTCCTCCTTGGTCAGTCTCCATGGTTTCCAATAAACTATAGGTCATCTCTCTCTCCTAGGGTGACAAAGCAAAAACATATTTGTAGACATTTCCCCACCACTATTAATGTAGTGGGGTGGACATATACATTTTATAAATCAGGAGACATTTGCATTATTGCATTTTATAGACTATGGGCATCATTACACGGATGGCGGAGAACCATGGCGCTATTAGCGCCATGTTTCATGCCGGTAAAATACCGGCACCGCCTTGGCGGAAAGGGGAATTACCGCCCCATTCCAAGGTTGGCGGGGCGGTAATTCCCCCTTCCACCATTGCCCTTCCCCATTCCCATTTTTGCCCCATAGGGCTCAATGGGAATGGGGAAGGCGCTAATTACGGTACCGCAAATTGTGGTACCGTAATTAGCTCCCTGGGTCCCGTTGCGGGTTGGTTTTTAACGCCTGCAAAAAGCAGGCGTTAAATCCCCCAACCCGCAAAGGGACCTCGTAGTAAGGCGGTAAGGATTTACCGGTACCGGTATTTTACCTGTACCAGTAAATCCTTACCGCCATCCGTGTAATGAGGCCCATATATGTGGAATATTTTAGGGTTGGAATTTTATGGATCTGGAGTGGCACCCTATGGGGTTCCAGAAGACTCCTCCATTTGCTGCAGAGAATGCCTAGGTTGGCAACACTTTAGTTGATTAATATGGACCCACTTATCTTCCCCTTCTGCCAAACTGCCTTTGGGGATGCAGATCTTGTAGGCGACTGGTGACATTTTGTCTACAATTTCAAAAGGTCCCTTCCAGGTAGGCAGAAATTTCCGCTGTTTGGCCTGGTTCCTTTGGAAATTGTATAGGTAGACCCGGTCTCATACATTGTATTCTTTCCTGGTAGTCTTTAAGTCATAGTGGGTCTTCATGCTATCGGTTGATCTTTCGAGATTTCGCTGAGCATAGGCAAAAGCATGTTGAAGGTGTTTTCTTAAATTTTCAACATACTCATGAGTTGTGGAGGCATTGATCAATGTCTGCTCTTGGGTCCTGTAGAGCAGATGCTGGGGAAGCACCATCCTGCGTCCAGTCATCAGCTCAAATGGTGACATTTTAGTTGCAGATGAAGGGGTAGATCTGATGGCCATCAGGACAAGAGATAATCGAATATCCCAACTTGGCCCAGAATCTGCCACACATTTTTTTAATATGCTCACAGTAGTTTTGTTGTATCGTTCTCCTGCACCACTAGAGGCTAGCCGGTAAGCAATATGTAGCTTCCTTTTAACCCCAAGTATCTCCCACATCTTTGTCATTACTTCGCTGGTGAAATGGCCACCTCTGTCTGACTCGATCCTTTGGGGTAGACCAAAATGCAAAAAGATGTGGTTGATCATCAGCGCAGCTGCTGTTTCTGTCTTGCAGTTTGGGGCCGGGAGACATTCCACCCATTTAGTAAATAAGCATGTCATGGTCAACATGTACTTATTTCCCCTAGAGGAGCGAATCACGGGCCCAATGAAATCTACTTGCAAATCTGACCATGGCAGTGTCATTCCTCTCTTTTGGAGAGGCGCACGGTGTGTGAGGTATGTTGGCTGAAATTGTGCACACACAAGACACCCCTTCAAGTATTGGTCGAGGTCCTGCCCCATGTGGGCCCAGTATGCAACCTTTCTTAAGATTTCAAGTGTTGTATGAAACCCCCTATGACCGGCTGTGGCCGCATCATGGGCGTGACTTAACATCAGGCTTCGGAATGAGGTGGGAACCACCCACTGATCATGGCCAGCTAGGGATTTCCTCACCAACAAACCATCTTGGATTCGGAACATTTTTGGACATTTCATCAACACTCTGAGGTCCTCTTTCCCTATGTAATCGGTATCCGTCAGAGGAAAGTTCTCAGGGTCCTGAATGTGTTGATAAAACTTACCAATTATTGGATCCCCTTTTTGAGCCATAATCAAATCAGCATCTCGGGTCTCCTTACTCCATTGTGCAGTTGAGAGGTCATTGTGAGCATTTGTGTGGGACCTAGTGATAGCAGTGATCTGGATTTCCCCCAACAGGGACTCGATCTGTATTAGATCCCCTTGGATGGCCCCGGTTTTGGCCAGCTGATCAGCTAAGTCATTTCCATTTTTGTCTGGTCCCTCTACTTTGGAATGATCCTTGATCTTTTTCCAGTAGATGGTCATCCCATTCGAGGTGACCAGTTCATCAATATTTTGAATTAACTTCCCATGTTTCAAGGGTTTGTTATTAGCACATAGCATGCCTCTGGTTTTCCAGTTAACCAGGTTCTCCACGAACCCGTTCCGTACATAATCCGAATCTGTGATTATGACCAGTTCGTGGAGTTGATGTTGGACAGCAGTGAGGATGGCTTGATACACAGCCATCAACTCTGCCACTTGACTACTTCAAGGACCAATCTTGTACCCTGCAGAGGGTTCTGGGATCTCATCTACCCATGCATTCCCTACACCGGCCACAAGTGCTTTTTCCCCGTTGTTGTTCTTCTTCTTCTCAATTATCAGAGGCGTGGGCGGACCCATGCAGGCGCTTCCCCATCCTAAAGGATGATGTGCACCAGACCCACCAATCAATACCTAGCTCACATAAACTCACAACTATTCCCACCGCCCCGTCTACCTCACAAAATCCAACATCACACTGCTCCTCCTCCTGCCTCTCACCCCATCACCTCCCAGCAAAGCCCTCCCACTCAGCTCAGCCACACCCAGCGCAGTCAACCGAACCCTCATCAATTCTCTCTCTTCAACATGTCTTTCACACCTAAGCAAAAAATGCCCCACAGTCTCAGGCACCCCACACACCGCACAGTCCTTCGACTCACGCTTCCCCACTTGAAACAGACAGTCATTCAACCCCACATGCCCTATCCTCAACCGATTCAGCATCACCTCTCCCCCCCTCCTCCATTCCAGACTCCCCGCATCCGTTGTTGTCAACATGGTAAGAGCATCCATCCACATAGACAGTGGGCATTCCCTTACACTTGTCTTCTTCAAAGACTTTGTGTGGGGAATTGAGGTATGCTTCCATGTTGTCCTTGATTTTTAGACTCTCATCCTCGAGACAGTTTTTCTCTGGCACAATCATGCAAGTCAGCCAGACCTTGCGCAAGGGGACTCTTCTTGTCAGAAGGCCATATCTGACCTCCACAGGAAAGCCTTGCATTGACAGGATCCAGGAAGTAAATCGGGAATTGCTCACATTTCCGGCCTGGATTCTGTCACTTTGGAAATATTGCAGAGGCTGGTGTGGAGTCTCCACTATGATGTGTTCCCCCTGAATAAACGGGTGGTAATTCTTCAATGCCCACACCGTTGCCAGGAGTCCCTTCTCACAATCGTTGAATTTTTCCTCCACAGAGGATAAAGTTTTACTCGCATAGGAGATTACTTTATTGACCTTGTCATGCTTTTGGTATAATACTGCAGTCAAGCATGTATTAGAAAACCCTGTCTCCAAGAAGAACTCCTTGTTTCTGACAGGGTAAGCTAGGCAAGGCGCTTGTGAGAGGCTTCTTTTGAGTTGTCTTACTGCCTCGGATTGTTCTGGACCGCATTCCCACTTGACCCCCCCCTTCAAAAGATGAATCAGGGGTCTAGTGATCTCTGGGTAGCCCTCAATGAACTTTCTACTGTAATTAGTCGGTCCAAGGAGGCTCCTGAGTTCTCGCAGAGTTGTGGGGTCTTTCAGTTTCTGAAGTGCTTCCACTTTCTTTAGCTGGGGACAGAGACCCTGAGGAGTAATCTCATGCCCCAAGAAATTAACACGGCTTCTACACCACTGTGCTTTCTGAAAGGAAAGTTTTGCTCTGGTGGCCCTCAACTGTGTCAGAACATAATGGATCACCGCTATGTGTTCCTCAACAGTTGAGCTCTTGATGAGGACATAATCTACATAAGCCAGGTTACCCCTCTCACCCAGGTCGGGCATGGCCTTATGTAGAAAAATGTTGAACTCATTGCCGGAGTTGAGGTATCCGAAGGGAGTCCAGTTCCATGTGTACTGCTGGCCCCCGAATGTAAAAGCCAGATTGTATTGGTCCTCCCTACTGACAGGTACAGTCCAGTAACCATTGGTCAGGTCTATTGCAGTGAATACCTGTGACCCCTGGATATGGGCCAGCCCTTGGTCAATGTAGGGAAGAGGCCATCGGGAAGTATGGGCCCGTTTGTTGAGCTCCCTAAGGTCAGCACAGAGTCTCCACTGGCCGTTTGGCTTCAATATCCCCAGTACCGGATTATTGAAGGTGCTGTGGACTGGAAGGATTATTCCACGGGACTCAAGATTCTTAATTATTTCAGTGAGGGACTCCATTGATGCGAGAGGCAAGCGATATTGCTTCACAAACACTGGAGTCATGCCAGGGTCCGTGGGAATTGTTGTTGTGTGGATGTCGGTGCGACCACAGTCATATGAGTCCACCGCAAAGAGATCTTGAAAATCCAGAAATTTTTTTTTCAACTTTTGCTTCTGCTCCAGAGCCTCACAGGTACCAGCTAGGTTGAATCTCTCTTCAACCATCTGCCTGAATGAAGCCTGGAAAGACTTCTGGTTTCGCTATCTCAGCGGCCTCCTATAGCTGGGTGGAGAAGTCCCTGGTCAAAGTACTGATTTGGACTGGTGCTTCAGGTGGGGAAGGCAGTCCTCAAGGACCTGGAAAATCCCCTCATCCCTCCTAAAGTCACAAGTCACATCTTCCTTACCATAAGGGCAGGTAGTGTACACCGGGAAGTTCCTCCCATGCCTGGTGAAGATCCTGTCTGGTGTTGTGTTGTCATCACTGTCACTGTCAAAACAGTCCTTGGGGATTGGTCCTAACAGTTCATTACCTAGATCAATGGAAAAATGTCGGTCATCAACCGCCATTCCAATAACGGTGCCTGCGGCTAGAGTGATACTCTTTAAGTCGCTGTTATCCACCTCTATTGGAATGGTGTCATGTTCTATATTAACTAATGGTGTTGGGTTTACCCCCAACCCTTGCTGTTGGAGAGAAGCATTTAGATGAATATAAGCATCAGGGTTTTTTCAATTTAAGTCCTCTTTTAACTTTCACTTCCAGGGAGAATTGTCTGGTCCTTTCTGGGATGGTGACTTCCTCTCCAATCTGAATTTCAACTGCATAAGGCAGCAGTTGAGCTGACCTAAATGCCTTCTCTGGATCATCAAAGCCCATCAGATTATCCGCTAATCGGGACCAAGCTTTGAAGTTTATTAGGTCCGAGCTAATAGCAAAGTGATTGAGAATGTCACTGCCTAAGTATAAGGCGGCAGTGACGTCTCGCACGACTCAACAATTATGAACTATGCTCTTGTTGCTTATGGAGATTTTGAGCATACACCTGCTTAGCAGGAGATGTTTGGAATTGGGTGCTTCCAGATCCATTTCCCATTTGTCTATGAGTCTAAATGTGGGAATGGCTGGATCTTTTGGGAGTTGGCGGAACATGACTTCGCTGATGAAGCTCTTACTGTTGTTCACACACACTCGAGCGATAACAGATTCCTTCCCTTCATTTAAATGAACAGGGATGAACAACTGCTCTCCAATTTGCTGAACATCAGCCAGGCTCTGAGCTGATTTCAAATCTTTTTGGACTACAGGAGTGGGAATGTCTGATGGTGGATTGGTAAAGAATTTCAGAGTGTTTCCTTCCAGTGTGGAATACCACCTCAAACTGGAAGGCAGGTTGATTTTCAGAAATAGAGAGGACCCCTCATCACCAGTGTGTTGTCCTACTGCTATTACTGTCACGTCTGGAATTTGGTTGTTCTGGGAGTGAAATTCTACTTGGTCAGATTTCTGTTCAACCATGTGGCATGTGCCGTTTAAACTAACATGGTTGACACTCTGTTTTACCTTTATTGGTCGGCTAGTCTGGGTCCAGAGGACCTTGTTTACGCAATCTATTAGGGGTGACAACCTTCCCAGGAGGTCATTCCCTAGTAAACAAGGGGTGCCCTCTGGAGTCACTACTATGACCGGGTGTTTCACCTTGTGTCGCCCAATTTTAATGTCCAAATCCGCAGTCCCCTCGACAGGAATTTCCTTCCCGTCAAAGTTCTGAAGTTGTCCAGGAAGAGAGGTGAGAGGAATTTGGTAATTCTCCCCCTTCCTGAATTTAGTTAATCAAAGACCTTTTTGGACAGAAGGGTAGCTTGGGATCCAGTGTCCACCCGTGCCAAAATTGTACCCTGCCCCTGTATTTGAACCGGGGCATAGTATCTTCCCTCCTTCTCGGCAAGGGGGCACAGATAATGCCAATTTTTGGACAACTGGTGGGCTAGTATTTTAGTTTTGGACTTGGAGAGAGAAGAGATTTGGGCAGAATTCTGTGTAGAGTCTTGGGAATCTGCAAGAAAAAGGTGGCAACTAGAGATGGGAGACATTTTGAGTTCCCCTGGTTCCGGGCCGCCCCCCCCCTTTTTGGAGGCAGTGACCAGGACGGGTTTGAAGCAGGGGATTTTGATGCTGTAGGTTCTGGGATGGGATGATGGCCGGCGCTAGCTCAGACCCCACATCTACCCAGTCTGAATTTGAATCCCTTGGGACCCATTTTTCTTTGGGAGGAGTTCCCCCATCTCTGAAGGAGAAAATCCTTTTCCCAGGATCCTCTGGGGATCCCTCTCCTTCAAATTGGAAGATCTGTACCTCCTCCACAAAATGGGTCTGTTTGGGTTCTTTGTTTCTAATACCCTCTCTCTGCTCCTTGGGTGGCAGACTTTTAGGGGCAGGAGATTTTGTTTCCGGTTCCTGGGTTTCCAGGGGCTGTTTACACATGGGGAAGGAAGCTTCCTCCCAGGCATTACACCCCTCTTCCCCTTGTGCCTCCTCCCTGGGAACCGGTGGGTTGTCGGGGTGCTGCCCCCCGTCATTGTTCTGGAGCACCAGGTCCAGAGTTTGGGGCATTCTGCGCCGGCATGCTCATCTGAGGGTTCTGCTGAGCCCTCAGAATGCGACCCAGATCCTGTGCCATATTTCGGACCTGGTGCTCTAACTGTGAAACCCACTCGGGCTGATATGGGGTTCTGTTTTCTCCCCTGGGCTGATCCCGGGAAGGGTACCTATCCCTTCTCTGGTAGTACCCCGGGTTGGGAAGATTGGGGTACCCCTCCACCCTTGGCCTCCCCTCTCCCGGATTAGGTTGTCTGGGCTCAGGAAAGTGGGGAAAGAAGGGTAAATGATTTTGGGGTTGGAAGTTCTGTGGGTACCTGGGGGAAAAGTTCTGCCCAGGATTGGGGAATTCTGCCCTCCTGGCGGGAGTTAGGAGGGAAGTTCCCTGGGTTAGGTGCTTGGTTGGATCCCCCCCCTTGGGTTGGAGGAGTCCACACTTAACCCAGGATGGGTCGGTTTCCCTTGTAGCAGGGACTTACATAGTCAGGGGAGTGAGGGATCCCATTTGTGGGAATACCTCCTTGACTCCCTGTCTGTGACTGGGCCGAGGGCCTTCTGGGCTTGGAATTATTCTGTGCAGGCAGGTTTTTAGGCCCCCCCCCATCTCCAAATCTAAAATGGGAGCAACCTTTACCTCTGCCACCTTAGCAGCGGCAGGGGTGCTGGTCGGTTTGGGGCTTTTCTGAGCATTATTTTTATTTTCTATGGGCTTCTGCACCTCATAGATTCAGGTGGCCTGTTCAATGACCCAGTCTTGTGACCTTTTCTCATGACAATCTCTCACTAGCTGGGTCATGATGTATTTTGGCAGCGCATGGAAAAACGTATTAACAAATACTTTGCTGTCCGTGCGCACCCTTTTGGTAGTCTGCGCAAAGGCACGCTTTAACTCCTGTAGTAACACAAAGAAAAAGGGGGGAATTATCCCATAAGCAGTGAGGAAAGGGATTAAGAACTAGACTAAAACAAGAGGGTCCGCACCCTCTTGTTTTAGTCTATGCTTCAACTCCTGCACAAGTTCTCGTGGGGCCTGATCCTCCCCACATTGTAAATTGTAGGCTGCCTTGCGAGCCTCTTGGGGATTTCTGTGAACAGAAAAGTGCTTTAAGATGGCCGCCCTATATGTGGACCATCTTGAATGAATTTGGTCCTCCAGCCCCGCAAAGAAACTGGAGTATTCTGGGGAGAATGTCAATTTTACGTACTGAATGCAGCTACTGCTGTGTTTCAAATGGAAAGTCTCCATCATTTGCTCAAAGAGCTCTAAGTGTTCCCACACAGAATACTTGGCGTTCTTGTGATAAGGCGTGATGACACTCCTTATAGCCTTAATCTGTTTTAAGGGGTCCTTAAGCAAGGCCGTTTTTGTCTTATTGGCCTTCTTTGTTCGGGTAACCCTGGTCCATTCATTCTCTGACTCAGGGGCACTGCTCCCAGAGGTACCCGTCTGATCTTCTAGGTTCTCCCGGATTCTGCGAGCCTGGGAATGGCTGGCAGAATGTGGGGACCTAGTCTCCTGTGTCCTGGGACGCTCAGAAGAGTCTTTTGATTCCTCCTTGCTCCCAGGATTTGATGGGTACCTCCCCCACTGACCTAACTGGGCAGAGGTTTTCAGGATGCCCTTAGTGGGCCAACTCTCCTGGGGTTCCCCACTAAACCTCACAGTACTTGGGTGCCCATACCCAGATCCATTCCTGGGAGGTACTGGCCTAGGAGCCCCATACTTCTGACTGGATAGTAATCAGCCATCCCCGTGGCCCTGGGCTCATGTGCGCCAGGGGACATGGGGGTGGCAGAGTCCAGGGACTGGGAGTGATGAAGGCCTCTGGTACTAGGTTCCCTGAGGTTATGCTCAGGTGTTTTCCTTTCCAAGCGAACCTCATCTCTATCAGCCCCTGCCCCCTATTACCATGCAAGAGCCTGAGCTTTCTGTTCCTCAATCAAGGCCTTACTAGACTCTATCATTCTCTCTTGCATGGCTACATGTCACTGGAGCCTATCGTTGTGCTGACAGAGAGCCTCATTTTCTCTCTGTGCTTCCTGGTTTGTCTTGGAGTACTGGGCCAGTCTTTGCTTTAGGAGGGTTACCTCCTGAGTCCCGTCCCTACTGGCCTCGTCATTCCTTGCCAGAGCATCTTCCACCCTCCTGGTGTGCTCTAATAAGTTTTGATGCTCTTTCTGGAGGGCCAGGTGATTTTCTTCCAGTTTCCCTTTTAAGTGGCAGACTTCCTGGCCTAAGGTATCCCTTTCCTGAGCAAGAGTCTGCATCTGTGCCGCCAGGTTGTCCCTCTGTCTTTGAAGGGCACCTGATTTGCCTGGGTGTCTAGGTCTTTCAGAAATAATGTATTGCTCTCTGCCTTCTCTCTATCTAGGTGGCTTTGCAGGGTGACTACCTGCTCTGCGCATGCCCTATTGAAATCCAGTTGTTGCTCCAGCTTTTTCTGGCTCTGCAGTAGGGAGTCCAAACCTTCTTGGTACTCCTCCTGCAAAGCCAGAATTCTGGTATCCTGGTCTGCCTTTTCCTGTTGCAGGATACCCATATCCTCTTTGATTTTAACTAGATACTGCCTACTTTCGTTTTCAGACTCCTGGCTCCTCTGCAGCCTCTGCTCAGAAGAGTCCAGATCAGACTGGGCCTTCTCTAATGCCATCAGTTGCCTACTTGCCAGATCTTGGCCTTCAGCACATTTGTCCTGTATGGCTCCCATAGATAAATATAAATATGCCGCTATCTTGGCAATTTTGTTGTGCTCATCCTTGGCCTTAGGGGCCATATATAGTTCAGTCAGGGCCACATGTAAGGGACCCTGATCTCTCCAGATATCTAACCCAGATTGCCTGCAACCACACATTCTGATCCTTCTCAGTCCACTCACCTCTCACAAATAATTTATGTAAAAGGTGCTCTCCAGCAGTCTTGATGTCTACCAATGTCTCCATTCTGGAAATTGATTTCCTTCCTGCCTTATAGAAGTTTATTATTTAATTTTGCAAAACAGACCGGTTCCTTAGAGCGTTCCCTTTTGAGGGGTGCTTTTACAGCGTAACACAGCGTGGTAGCCCAACAGGATTTATATATCCTATTAGTTAGCACATTGTATTAAAATGCACAAGTGGTAGATCTAATCCAGAAGTGCCGCTTCGAGCCCCCAATCTGTAAGTGACTCCAATCCAGCATTCCAACTAAGTCAATGCCTAGTCTGGGATGCCCAATGGAAACCCTTATTTATATCTTTTTATGTCAAAAGTTCTTTAAATCTGGATGATGAACCCTTATATACCGTCCCTCTCTTTGGATCTCCCCGACCTCACTGAGCCAAAAAGTAGGTTTGTTTTGCAAATTAAAAGGTTTATTTGAAGAATTGAACAATATATATATCACACTTTTATGAATAGAAATAATATCTGAATAGCACACTTATGAATATGAACAGTGATCAGCAAGGGTAATATTACAATATCAACAATCTCTTTAATCAGGAGTAGGAATAGGAAGGATAAGGTAGCAGAGAATACTTTGTATGGGTCCAAGGAAATGCAATATAGGAAATAATGCAACACAGAAATAAAACTTAATATGACTTCAATCAAAAGACAGTATAATCACTTTTTCCCCCTGTTACTACTCACTCCCCCCACTATTATGCAATATGAGGAGGTGGAAATTAGGGCACACAGGTTTCAGGAATATTAATCAACAATGCAGTTCAATCCCAGTTCCCCCAGCAAGCTTAGAGAGACACAGGAATGATTTTAAAATAGGTCAAAATTCTTTTGAACTTGATTGCAATGAATGAGAAAATATGCTAAAAGGATTTTAATTCACTAAAGGATACTCAGGATCAGTGAGAGTTACTTTGGATTGGTTCAGGTCAATACTGGCAATGATTCATGAATGATTATCAGATTGAAAACAAATTTCAGCAGTTGAAAACAAGAAACAGCTATTTTGACATGTGGTGAAATTTAACCAAAATGCAATTCGCTGCAACTTTTCCGCGTGCGTGAAACGCGATTACGGAAAAACTATAAGGAATTGGAATGTCGTTTTAGGTTCGTTAGAAAGCTTAGGATCTTAGCTTCAAAATGACAGAGGTTTTTGTGAAGGTAGATTTTTCAGAAATAAAGTCAAGATTTCCAAAATGATAGATGCGCTTTAAAGATTTACCAACAAGGATAGGCTTATATAAGGAGCTATGAAGAATCAAGACACTCAACGGGCAGCCACCAGAACAGCGGTGCCTCCGCTCTGACCTCTGTCTGTCAAAACACTTGTCCCTCTTCAGAAAAATATCAGGCCAAAGATGATTATTGCTACAATTATCAAGGATTATGTGGAGGAGAGAAGAATTTAGGATGGACACAAGAATCTATAATGCGGTTCTGGATAGGTTGAAATGGTTGGAATAGGATTACTTTAAACTAAGAGATGACTATGGACAGTTCTGGACTAGATACTCACTACTATGGCTTTGGAATGGAGTGGGCCCCGTCAAAGATCTGGTCAAGGATTTGGCTAGAATTCTCTCGCCACCGGACAGTCTCAGGCACTGGGTTCTGCTCTCCGCTCGGCACTCTGGTCTGGATCTGACGGGTTCTGGATACAGATCTGCTCTCTGGGTCTGGATCTGGGTTCTAGCACAGGGCTCTTAGCTAGGATAGCAAAACAGCTTGGCCAGGCTGTTAAATGGTTTGGTTAGGCCCTGTGGAAGTTTAGGGGTTAGAATCAGGTTGCAAAAGATTCTGAAGGCCCGCTGAGAAGGGTTCAGCTTGTGGGTTAGGCCTCTCTGCTTCAAGGTTCTAGAGTCTGGTTCTAGAGCTTGGTTCTGGAGTCTGGTTTCTGGATCTATGTCTGGATCTTCCTGCAGGGTGCTTCGCCAAGAAATTACTTGAGAAGTGGAAAGTGTGTGTCCCCTGTCTGTCCTCAGCAGTCCCTATTTATGTATTTCCAAAGTAGGTGGGGAGGCTGATTCTCTATGCCCAACCCTCTAAGGATCTGATAGGTCATGGCATTTCCTGTCCCCTGATTGGAGAAAGGAGCAGTGTGCCATTCTGTGTCAGAGTGATGATGTGTTTATGGCCCAAAGGAAATCCCTCCCCTTTGCTTTTTCTTAGGAAATCTATTTTTCATTAAAAAAAACATCTTTACAATATGCACAACTTGTTAATACTACATAAATTACATGACAGATTGCCTAAGGTACATTTCTTTTCAACTCTCCTCTTCCTAAGAGCTTTGCTTCAGAAATGACAACTTTTTTACACTTTTGGTGGGTTTCTCAATATTCGTTCTGCACCAATTTTTATACCCACATGCACACTCCACCTGGGCACATTTCTGTAATTTTTCATGTTCCTAGCATAAACACAGTGGCTACAATATGAAAAAATTCCGGGGTTTAGTCCCAGAACATCGCACGGATTCCAGCTTAGTCTTAGACTGTGAGCACATTTTTCATTTTAACAATCTCAAAGTTTCATATTTTTGTCAGTTCAGTGCAATATTTTATAAGCATTTTTCTAAAGGATATATTTAATTCAATGTTAAAGCAACATTTCAGTCTGGTCGGCCTCCAGAGCTGGGCTGACTCAGAGGTGTCACATGTCCTTCTTCCTGCCAGCAGTTTGTTGTCAGTCACACCCAAATTAGCATTTCTATTCAGCCCAAAGACTCCATTGTCTTCACTCAGAGCAACAGGCCAGGGTGCCTCTCCTAGTTCCTTTCAACAACAGCCTGTCAATCTCTTAGCCAAGGGCAGGGGGGAGTTTCCTTTGTTCAAGGAGAAGTGTGGAATTTGTTTGAAGCATAGTGTGGGAAACTTTACCTCCTAAACCAAATGTCTAAAAATTGTCTTATCTTATAATATAACTCACATTTTTCACAAATACATCAAACCCTTTCTTACTTCAAGCCTTTTCAGAATATAGTTTTGAATTGTCTCCACCTCTTAGACTTCTGATAGCAAGTCTTTCTTCGGCATTGTTTGGGTTCAATGTACCACTTTACATAAGATGGTTTTAAATCGCCGGCTTCTGATGGAGGTGAGTAATGGTATTACACCCATTTTTGACAGCTTTCTTCCAGCAAGCAATCCTCAAAAGTGGACTTTGTTCAGATAACACATACTTCTGTGGACCTTATATCTATGTAGATTCTTGAAGTGGAATGATGTTGACCACCCAACAAGGAGGTTGGATCTTTTTGGGTGATTGGTGAGCCATGATTCTTGCAAATTTGACACCAAATAAAAGCAGATTTTTGAAAACAGCTTTGTTTCTTTTGCAATGGTTTTGCTCTGACGGCAGCCAAATGATGGGTTTTGGCAGTGGTCTCTTGTGTTACCACTGACATAGGCAAAAGTGGATGGCGGCCTATTTATCAGATTTTCACTGCGCACTTTCTGGTGATTTCAAGCGCGCAGCATGCTTTGCGGCGGCCATTATGTTTCTGCTGCCAGCAATGCACAGTGATGTTGCAAGGCTTGGATTAGTGGGTTGAGACATCCCACAGTTTCCCCCTCCTTGTCTTGTCCTGCTTAGAAATGCTTGTGTACAGGCGCGTTATACATGCCACATCATATCATATCATATCATTATACAGAGTTCCAAGTGACATCATAAATGACGAGCTTGAATCTCATTTTCTAACACATCACTCAAAACCCCCTGATGGTACAGATCTCCATACTTGATGGCTACCCGTCAATAATTCTATATTCACACTATAACCATGCAAGATTAAGCAGAATAACTTGCCAAAGAAACTACTGTCACAAAAAATATTGATGACACGTGTGATTTGCATGGAACATGTGTGGCTTTTGACTAATAAGTCTTTCAAATATTCTCTAATATCAAAAGGATACTGTCCTATTACCATTGCAAACATATGTCCTCGCATACAGTGAATATACCTGTTTTAATTAATCAAAACTGTAAATAAGTCAATATGATTTTACGTACATACATTTTTCAAAGGGTATATGTTAGATCTTTTTCTTCATGTACCAAAAGACACAGAACATGCTAACCAAAGCTCAAACAAGAGGGAAAAAAAGAAAACAAAAATGTGCATGTGCAATTACTGCACCACTGTAGGAACACCCTCCTTTCAAACGATTTATCGAAAATGTAAAAGTAATAGAACAAATTGATGTCACCTTGCAGAGAACAAACCCGCCAGTCACTGACACATTGGTAACCTGAACCACTGTACAAAAAGCTAAATGCAACGATATACTTTTTGCAATACTTCTGTCAACAGGTGAAAACACAACACAAAGCACAGACAGATAAATCATATATGCCAATGTCAATGTGCTACCAATATGCCATTCCAAGAACCAACTTTTACAGAAAATATTTTCTTCTCAAGTCCTAAGTAACCTGCTGAAAAAGTGACAAGTTTCAATATAAACTTGCCAAATATCTCCTTCTAGAAGCTCCCATTGACAGCAGCTGCCAATTAAAACGAAAACATATGTATTCCCATCTTGAACAAAACCAAAGCTTTGACAACACAAGTTACAAAACTAGAATGGAAACTTAGAAATGTGCAAAATCTTTTGCCACTTTTGTGAGGAAAATTGGTACCACACTTCCAACACCAAACCTTTCTTCCATCAGGAAGCCTCCAACCAAAAACAAAATCCCATTTCCTTGGATGTTGATGGCAGAGGCAATGAGATGGCCAATAAGCAATTATGCAAAAGGAAACTGTAATTCGATGCGGTTGTTTAATGGACAATGGCCCTATAGCTCCCTCTCAACATTCAACATGTCCAGAATACCAGTGGATTTGCAGCTCACTCTGCGATCTTTACCTAGAATACTTCATATCATGGAGACTACTTTTTAAACAGTATATAAAAGGAAACATAACATCTAAAATGAAAACACAACACAACATGTACTCCTGTCCTATTCACCATCACAATTTGTTTAGGTGTACATTCTTTGGCATGTCTTTCATGAGCATCTTGCAAAAGCACCTTATGCCCAATCATACCCATACATGATACAGTGCTAAGTGTGCAGCTCTAGAACTACTAATTTAAACATCATTTTTAGGAGAGAAGCAGCAGAAGAAGTGATTAACCTAGTGGACAATATTCAAAAGTCCCACTTTCTCAGTTGAAGAAATGCAAAACCCTAATGCAACTCCAAATAGTGTACACAAATTTTCAAGCAAGAGCACCATTTTCATTAAATATCTAACAGAAATAGCAGACTTGAAAGCAAGGCAAAACACATGTGGCTGCTGTCATAAAACATTCTACAAGAAACTGACATGGTTAGTGGATATCTTTTTTAAAACTGAAGACAATGTGCAGTCTGAGTGGGTTCAAATTACCTTGTTAATTTGTATGTATTGCTGTAATTATCGCAATGGCAACCACATGTCCTCATGAACTGTAACCACTTGATTCCTCTACTAGGATCTCCCCAACAACTAAATCTACATCAAATCATCATAATTTAAACAATACATCGTTTCCAAGCTATTGATTGGCTACAACAACAAAAACAATACTTTACCTGCTTCAGAAATACTCAAAGGGATCCCGGTAAAGGTTTTATATTTACCACTACACCTCAAAGAAAAATTAGAAACCCAAAGAGTATGCCATCAATTAAGTCAATCTTTCATCATTTTGGTAAATGGACTACTGACAAAAGTTCAAAGGATATGGTCACAACTAGTTGACCTCAACAAAGCCACACAGGTTGTTAGGCAGAATCCAGTGCAGTTCCCTTGGGGAGCACTACAGCAGATTAAGTCTACAGGTATATGCAATAAATTCCCTTTTGGTAGCTGTGGCTGAGCAGTCAGACTTATCTCAAGAGGAAGATGAGCAGTATTCAGGGTTTCCACATTAGGACTATAGTATTATGGTACAAGGAAACACTGACCAAAGCTTTGTATTAAAAAGAATATATATATATATATATATAAATATATATATATATATATATATTTATTTTACACACTTCTAGTTCAACACATAAGTCACACTTATCAAAGCAAGTTAAAACAGTCAAGAAAAGTATACACACTCCCTATTTAAATTATAGACCAGTTTGAGCCAGAGTGAAAACTGAGCAAAATGGCACAGGGTCACCCAAGCAAAAATGGCACTCTAGTAATTTCTCAAAAGGGGAGGGAAAGGACAAGTTATACCGAATTAACCTCTTAAACACATGAGCACCACTTCCCAAGTGGATTGTGAACAAGTTAGACAAGGTAGCACTTTAGCAATAGTCATACATACTTAAGAGGGAAGGAAGAGTGTTATAAGAGTTTGTGGTGCACCAACACAGTTGAGGGTGAAAAGCAATCTAGTGAAGGCAGTTATAACAAATTTATCCAAAGTTAATAGGCCTGTGCCAGAGTTAGTGGTACAGGGAAATATACCAAGGATCAAACTGTACTAGTCGCTGCAGTCAAGTCTTTGGTTTAACGATTCAAAAGGAGGGTGCAGAAAGTAAAAGATAATGTTAGTCGATAGGGGCAGCCAACCCAGGAGTTAGGTAAAGGATTTCAAACACCTTTAGCAGTACCCCTCGAAACAGGAGGCCTGGCGGAACAATGTACCTGAATAAGTGGAAACGGCTCCTGTGGTGGCAGTGGTCCCTGGCAGTTCCTGCAGTTCGTGTTGTCCAACAGAGGAAGAGTGGATCTCGTCATGGAGGAAGGTACGAGTTACTGCACTGCCCAGGGAAGAAGCCAGCCGCGGTGATGCCGAAACGGATTAAAAGGTACGCTCCTTTAAATCGCGGTCGGGTGCCTAGCTATCCGGTTTCCGAGTGCAGGGCACTGGCGATTCGACCAAGGCAGGTCCTGGAAGGCGAATGGCAAACTGGTTGGCCCCACCAGCTCAAGGGAAGAAGACTCTTGCAGAGGAAGATCTTCTCAAGTCGTTGGAGAAAAGTGGTGAGGATCTGCAGCAGGGCTTCACCGGTGGTTCAGTCATTGCAGATGTCTTCAGCTTCTCTCCTCTTTGGGTTCTTAGTTCCAGTGGCAATGTCTTGTCCTCCAGTCCTCAGCACCCTGCTTTTATGCAGCAAGACCCCCATTCATACAGCCTAGCTGTCACTCACACAGTGGGGTGGCTCTCCTGGCGGGAGAACCCCCTAGCCTATCAGGGCAGGGTGCGACTTGGGTTGCGTAGGCAACCCTGTCCAGGGTGCCTATTCCCCCTCCCACACATCCTGTCTACCCCAGACTCAGTGGCGCAGAGAGCAGGACTTCTGTGCAGAAGCCCGCCAAAAGGACGAACAAAGGATCCCCGACCTGGATTAGGACTGTAGAGAAAGACACGAGAAAGAAATTAAATCAAAGTTCTGGCAATAAAAATTTACCAGAGTAAATTTAATATTAAAATAAACCAGCGGTATGTTAGAGGCTGTCAGTAAAAGTGGTAGCGTCGAACAATGGGGAAATCCCATAGGAAAATGTTCGCAATTGAATGTTTACGGTAGAAACCACTGCCACCAGCCAGAAACCTTTGAGAGAGGGACTGTAGAGTACCCCCTTGAAAATGAAAATGAACCCTTGTCAGTACCTCCATAGTAAGATGGGTTGTACTGGTTTTGTTCATAATAATTGACTAGTAAAGTCAATGGGGACTTTACATGCCCTGGGAGACAGTAGTCAGTTCCAGGGTATGGAGTCTATGTTTGGGAGTCGCTAAGACACCCCTGTGGTATGGCACGGAGGGTGCTGTGTACCACACATGTAAACAAAGATGATTCCTATGAGGGTGAGAAAACCTCATAGACCATAAGCATACAAGATAGCCTAAAACATACACTATTAATCTGTCTAAGAGTGGGAAAAAAGGGTCTCACTCTTAGCAGGAGAAAAAAATAAACCCCTCAAATCCAGCAAGGCTGCTGGGGGAATCTATAGGTAAGGGAAATTAGCCATAGAAGAGAATTCTCCCTAACACAGACTCTTCAATATCTAAAACCTAAAAGATCGCAATGAATATTACACAATATAGACATACAGGAAGCAAAACACACATATGAAGAGAATATTCAAAGTGATCAATTTGAACATGATGCTTTACATGTGCCCACTGCACAATCACCTACTGAATTCTCAAGACATTGTGGGAAATACTTTGGAAATGTATCGAATGCAGCAAGCAAACAGACATCTAATGAGTGTACGGGAAACGAGTTTAGAAGCTTGTTGTTTTCCTCTCCTTTTTTCCACAGGGAAAGGAGAAAGATACAATGAGAGATGTCTAGAAACAAGTGCCTCAGAGTACCACTCTCTAAGAATGCACTCTAAAGAGCCCAGATTCTGATCTTTCATTTGGTGTTTGAAAGTGAACTGGAAATCTTATACTATAGTGTTGCCCATACACTAACAACTGTGGAGGGGAACTAATACAAAATAGCAAAGACAAGATGAAGTGTTAAAGTGTTGGGATGGAAATGAGCATATCCCACCACCCGAGGTGCTTTCATGTGAGGTGAACCCCATATGAAGTGATGTAGTGTACAAGGGGGAGAAAACCGTACCCTCAAACACAATATAGAAGTATTATAGCGCCAACAGTAGATGTGCAGCACTAGAAAACACATAGAATAATACTCAATTTTGTAGTAGGCCAAAAAGCACATGCTTGCATGATTGCGCTGCACCCAAACACCATGAACCCAGTTCATTAGGAATCCGTGCAGTCAGTTCTCACGGAAGTGCACTTCCTTCTTGTCCCTTCACTGTTGCACACATTTAGTATCCTTCAGAGGAATGTGCCTGCAAGAGCGTGAGACAAACCCCAGGCGCCGCAGCATGTCCATCGCCACTAAACTGCCAATAGGCCTCTAACCCCACCCAGTGATCCCAAAGCTTGGCCCACACCAATGACTCGACTCCCACAACTCTGCATTCCCTGATAAGCAAGCAACCCTCCTGTCTTAACACAATTAAATTGTCCATAAAAGATCCAAGCATGCACAACAGTATTTCTTCCAGCATAAAATACAGCCTTTGTAATATGAGGTACAGGGAGGGATGAATTAAATATCAAACCCAGGGTGGAGACCTTGAGTGCAGGAAGTACAGTATCAATGAAGCCCTGAATGAGTGGGTCAGCCTGACTGTATTTTATCCTCCCTTCCCTCTGGCACCCTTTTCCGCGCCACCCCTGTGCATGCCACAGTGATGGAATAGGAAGCTTAGCCTGTTCGTTTAGATGTAACTTTGTACTATACGAGTAGCCTGACCTTCACCCAAGACTTAGATGAGCCCAGCTGACCCACATGGAGACTGATCGACAGCAGCAGAACTAACCAATTGTAGCCTGGGATACCCTATGGATCAGGCACATCTATAGGGCTCTACCAATCAGTCGCACCAGTTCTTACTGTATATGATGACGCCACATGGCCTTTTAAGCTTCTGCTTGTCCTTAGATTAACCAGAGCGCTCTCGAGCAGCAGAGTTCTTTGCTGATATTTGTATTCTGTTAAAATTAAACCTTTGTTATCGTTGCAACGCTATCTCCTGGCTTGTTTCCCTAGAGGGTTGTCTTTATTCTGGAGTGTGCGTAAAAAGGGACTTACCTTCAACAGTCAATTATTACCAACATATTGGCAAATATATGTAGCACAGCAGACTTCTTATTCCACAGTAATGCTGGTCTTTGCAGAATGCTAAGGTATCATGGTCCTCCCACTTGGTTTGTTACTCTCATTTTTGCAGGTTATGTCTAGGACGACTTACATGCCTTCCAATGTACTGGAAACCAAAAAAAAGAAAGCGTTGATCCGAAAACTACTGGTGTACTCTGCTCAATTGATCCACTGAATGTTCTATGATAGTTCTAACATCACTTCAATGGCATGTTACATTTCATCTGCAAAAAACACTACTCTGCCAGAGGACAAGTTGAGCATTTCTTTTGATGACAAGAATACCAGTCAGAAAAGCTGCACATATTTTGTCTATCAAAGATGCCCCAAAATGTGGACTTAGCAGTGACAACACTGATTTGGGAATTATGGAAAAAACATATCACATGTGCTATTCCTCAGAATACACTAATTACCTCTTAGCCAACATTGCTTCATTTCTAACAACATAAGTGGGCTGCATACTGCTGACAAAGTTACAGAAGCAAAGGCGGGGAAGACAAGGGTATCCCTGCAGAAGGTCAGGAACATAGGTTCAAGTCAGCTGCCAGGGACAGTGTTATTTGCAAGTCTCCCAAATATGTATATATCAAAAGAGAAGAAGCCTCGAAGTACTTGAGGGAACACAGCCCAATCATTGCTTCCCAGTGGAATGTCAATGTCAAAGTATTTTTCAAATAAGTGAAGTGGACAATGAAAGCATGAAAGCTAGGGGCATGCATGTCTTTGATGCTTCCATTTTGCACTCCAGCTCATTTTCATACTTTTCCAAGGCATAGAAGGGGCACAAAGCAGAGTTTGCATCTCCACTTTGATTTCCTCTTGTGTCCTGGAAAAGCACCTGGGTTTACGCATGTGGGAGGTTTTCACGCATCCGTAAAACCAATGGATACCTATGGATCCACTTTGCAGTTGCACCTGCTGAAGTGGATTCCAAAGGATTACATTAATTGAGGCCACCTGCAAAGCGTAGTTTGCAGGAAGGTTTTGTGCTTTTGCAAAACACGCACCGTAAAAGTGAAGTTTGAAGGTGATTGTTACCTGTTTTACACTTTGCTTTACAATTTATGGAAATTGCATGCAGGAGACCCAACGACACGTAAATAAAGTTGGCGCTCCCCACATTTAATTTAAAATTAACCCCAGCATACAAACAGAAGTGCTGATTTGGAACGCATGCACTGTATGAGATACCTCAGTACTACACATTCCATAAAAACTGTCTGTAGATGAAACGGTTGATTAACTTCCATTTCCAGTTGCAAAAGCTAGTTTAATTAACAACATTAAATTATTTTGTCAATTTGCAGACATAAAAAGATTTCTATTACACGGCTCTTCTGCAGTTTGTCAAACCTTGGCAAACAGAACAACTGAGAGGAAAATACAATTGTTTACAAATTACTTCAAAGCAATTTAAGTCTGAATTAGACATGAAAGATTTGACTTTTACAACACACAACTGTTAGAAGATAATGTTTGCCAAGAATAACACATAGTTACTGAAATAGCTCAAGACATACTTGAAGGAAGTCAGCCATCCGCTGTAGAAAGCCAAGAGTCATTGGTAGACCCACTCATCCAAAATCAAGCTGAAATAGCAGTAAGTGAGGCTGAAATAATCAATTGAAGGCAGAGGTACATTTGACAGTACTCGTACCCCAATTAAATGTGGAACAACTCCACATCTACCATGAAGTAACTAAAGATCATAGAGCAAAATATGAAGCTGAAACACATATTTATTCCATCTCCTGTACTTTAGTGATGAGACTGGCTCTGGCAAACGTTTTTTCTGATTAAAGCAATCCATACCTTGTAACAACACAAAACAGGTAACAGGCTGTCATGCAGTGTTACCTCCCCTGAAGCACTGGGTGCTTACAACATAGGTGGTTTTACCTTACATAGGCTTCATCACGAGATTGGCTTCAGCCCTTAAATTGGTGGTACCGCTATTATCACCGCATTTAAGGGTTGGCCCAATCACGAGTTGGGCAGTAAGTCTGAGTTTTACCTCCAGCTTTTTGCTGGAGGTAAAAATGTCCACTTATCGCCCGTTTTCGGCACTATTACCGCTGGCCGAAAATAGCGCCTCCCATCCCCATTGGGTCCTATAGACCTGTTAGGGAACAATTAGTGCAGTCCATCTGGTGTAGTACTACACAAGACTTATCTCTTGGTATTAGGTAACCCACCTTTTAATATAGGCTTGCACTACACATGTTGGTAGTGTGACTGAGCTGCCAGGCTTATCTTAAGAGGGGTAATGTGAGCTGTAGAGCTTTGCAATGAAACCAGTAAATGCAAGTATCAAACTAAACACTTACACACTTAAAGTTATATAATAAATATGTATTTATTTATGCACAAAGATATTTAAAGCATTTTTTAAAAAGCAGTAAATAGCTGTAACATTAATGCCAAGTTAGGATTCAATTCAAAATGTTCAAGCACCTGGAGCGGACGTCATTTGAGGTCAGGATAGCATTTATATAGTATCACCTTTGCAATACTAAGAGTTTTTAAGGAAGGAAAGGTTAGGGTTAGATCAGAACAGACTGATGAGTTAAAAGAACAGATAGATTCTCCCAAAGGGATGCAGGCAGGCTTTTATACCAGCATTAAAATGTTCAACATTTAAAACCTGTAAGGGAGCCAGGACAGCCAGAGTCAATGGGCAAAGTCAAAGTTCTGATGCTCTATGTTCTTAAATAGTCAGTGTTCAAATGGAAATCACAAGCTTTAAGGCCAATGCAGGTAAGTTGAGGTCAACTTAGTGTAGGGTCAAATCGCACTCCAAAAGATAGGAAACACCTCAAATGGCAAAAGGATCAAATAATCCAAGCCCCAAAGTACCTTGAAAATGAAGAAAGTGTTCCAGCTGGTTGCCTTCACGATGCAATCCAGTAGACCCTTGTTCCTAGTCCTTGGTTATGGTGATGAAAGGGTAGACATCTGGTAGGCTCCTGTGGCAGCATTTGAGAGAGGGACTCGGCAGCAATGGATTTCCATCGATTCAGGGGCTCTTTGTGGTTATGGCACCTTTTTGTCAGTGCCAAAGAAGAACGAAAAGCTCTGGTTAGGATTTCCTTGATCCCTCGGTCCTGGTCTCTGGGGAGGGGAATCTGGATGCAGATTTCTTACTTCTGTAGGGTTCTCTGGATGCCCAGGAAGATCTGGCCAGATTCGGACTTTGGAAGACAATGCACTCACAGATGTTCAAGTTATACCTGGGATTGGGCTTATGCAGCCTAGGAAAGTCACAGCAAGTCAGGGGTTGTGCCAAAATAGAGTTTGTCTCGAGGCTAGTTGTCCCACCAGCCTAAGGGAGGAAGTCGTCATTTACAGGTCTTCCCTGTCGATTAGAAAACAGGATCAGCACAGCTTTGGGACCCTCCGTACTATTACAGATGCCCAGGCTCCAAATAGGTCTGGTCAGAAATCCATTTATGCATGGCGGTTAACTCACTGGCTCTGAATGTTTGTTTGTTTGTTTATTATTTTTAATGCGCCAGAATACCCTAGGGTAACAAGGCGCAGCAGTTACAGGAATTTGCAAGGCTTAGTTGCAACAATAATGATATTTACATACACATATACACAAAAAATGATAATAGCAAAGGAATATATATATATATACAGGTTAACACATGTGAGTACAGTATGTCCAGATGTCAAAAGGGGGTACAGGTCTTTGGATCGGTGTGTTTAAAGAACTTGCATCTTCAGCCAGGAGATAATCTTGGATCAGAAATTTTGGTAGGGTAAGTCCATTCTGAGAGTAGGTGGTAGGGAGTTCCTCAGTTTAGCCGCTTTCACTGGGAAGCTGTTGCCTCCTATAGTGGAGCGTTTGTAGTTGGGGATGGAGAGGCAGTCTCTGTATACTGTTCTTGTCGGTCTTAGAGAAGTCTGTCTGTGGAATCTGTCGATCAGGTAGATAGGGGCAGCGTTATTGAGGGCCTTGTGGGTGAGTGAAGCAGTTTTTAGGGAGATTTTATCTTTGATGGGGATCCAGTTGTTCTGTTGGCTATATACTGAGATATGATCTCTTCTAGAGATGCCCAGAGCCGCTCTAAGTGTGTTATTCTGGAGAATTTGTAGTTTACTAATGGTGGCTTTAGGGGACCCAAGATAAAGAGCTTTGCAGTACTCCAGACAGGACAGTATAAGGGCTCTGGCAAAGGTCAAGCAGCTGGTGTCAGATAGAAAAGGTTTGGCTGCACGGATCAATTTGCACGTGTAGGCCGTAGATGAGTCTAGTGAGTTTAGGTAGAAGCCCAATGTTTTAACTTCATGTCCCACCCTAATAGAGTTGCTATCAATCATGAAAGATGAGTAGGCAGGGCTTAATTTCTTGAGGCTGGCATTGGTGCCCAAGGTGCTGAGTTCAGTTTTATCATTATTCAGGCATAGACCGTGTGTGTCCATCCATGCCTGGATGATGATGTACACTCTATTCACCAAGGCCAAATCCTTCCCATAATCTCCAGAAAGCGGAAGGAGGATCTAGATATCATCCGCATAGTTAGTGTAGGTGATACCCAGATGATCCAGATCATCGAAAAGGGGCTTGGTAAATATATTGTACAATGTGGGGGAGACACAGGATCCCTGTAGTATGCCACAGGTGATGGGTATGGGGTTGGCTGCATCTATAGGCGAGAAAACCTTCATGGTTCTGCCGTTAAGGAATGATCTAATCCATGTAATAGCCTCGGTGGAGAAGTGGGCAGATGTGTGTAAGTGAGTGCATAGGACAGAGTGGTCAACCAGGTCAAATGCTGCAGAGAGGTCGAGGAGGAGGAGTAAGGAAGCTTGGCCATTATCTCTGAGCAGATCTATCTGTGTTTTAAGGTCGGTAAGGGCTGTCTCAGTCCCGTGTTGGGGACGGAAGCCTGATTGTCTGGCTCCTAATAGGTGATGTTCTTCCAAATACTTCTGAATTTGTACATATGCAACCTTGTCCAGGATTTTTAGAAGGAATGGTACGGTCGTTATGGGTCTGTAGTTTGTGGGCATAGCCGGGTCAAGTGTGTTTTTTTTAGTAGGGATAATACCCAGGGTTGTTTTAGGTTGGTTGGGATGGATCCAGTAGAGAAGGAGGCGTTGATTAACTTCGTGATGAATGGGGAGAGGTCGCGGGCAGTGTCTTTAATAAGCTGTGCCGGGCACAAGTCTCCCTGGCAGTTGGAGGGTTTCAAAGACAAGATGATTTTTTCAACTTCAAGTGTGGTCACTTTGTTGAAGTTGAAGCGGGTAGGTTCCCTTGAAATCTGCTTTTCAGATGATTTGAACAAGTAAGCGTTATTCAAGGAGGCATTTTTACAGGAGATTTTGTTTTATAGAGTAGCAATTTTGTTGGCTAGGGCGTTTTGAATTTCGGTACACCAATTCTTGTCTTTGGCGCAAGTATCTGGTGGTGCTATGGGAGTTTCTACTTCTTTGACAATAGAAAATAGTTCCTTCATGTTTGATTTGGCTTGGGAAATACGGAAATCGAAAGAGGTACGTTTTGCTAGGAAGATTTCTTTTTTGTACGGGGCTGCTAGTTTAGTGAGTTTGATTTTATTGGCTACTGATGGGTCTGTTTTCCAAGTGACCTCACAGTTTCTTTTTTGCTGTCTTAAGTTTTTAAGGAATGGTGTGTACCATTTGTTCAGATGCATTTTGGGCTTGCTTGGTCTGAGTTTGAGAGGGGAATAAGGTCCAGGGAGGTGGACATCATTGTATTATATTCCTCGACCTGAGTCTCAGGATCCAAGTTGTCAGGGAGTGTGTTGAGTGTAGGGAGTAAGTCCGGGAGGAGTCTCTCCGTAGTGATACTCTTTTCATTTCTCGTGAGTGTGGGTGGAGCCCTGCTGGTTGGCATGGGTGGAGGTCTGGTGGTGGAAAGCGAGAACGATACCAGGTGGTGGTCAGTCCAGGCGAGTGGTGAGATGTTGGTAATATTAGCTAAACAATTATAGTCAGCCACCCAATCTAGTATTCTACCTTTGTCATGGGTAGGTTTCCGACATCTTTGGGTAAATCCTAATTCAGTAAGGGTATTAAGCGTGATGATGGCGAGATGGTCTTCAGGGTCATTGAAACCCATGTTAAAGTCTCCAAGGGTGAGTACTTGAGTGGAATTTTTTAGGTTGGTGGATAAAATAGTATTAAGATCCTCATTGAATGTGCCTATTGGGCCCGGAGGGCGATAGAGCACATGGATGTTGAGGGTTTGGGTATTAGTAATGGAAACTTTGACTCACTGGCGTAACAGGGGCCCCCGCAGCCCCGCGGTGCGGGTTCCCCGCAAGCACATGTGCTGGGAGGGGCCCCCACTTGTAGAAAAAAAAGAACAATAATTCTTTTGCAAAGAAAAAATGTTTTTCTTTTTGAATTCACTCTGCATTTATAAAGAAATTATTTCTGTAACAGAAAGAATTTCTTTATGAAGTCAGAGTGACTTCAAAAAGAAACGATGGGCCTCATTACGGGTTTGGCAGCAACTGTGCCATTGCTACCAGCAGGTTGCCACCAGACCCGTAATGATTTACCGGCGCCCGACTTCACAGTAAAACCAGGGGATTACAACCCTGGCGGTCTGTGAAGTTGGGTGCCGGCAAATGTTAAGTCCCCATTTCCATAAAGTCCTATCGGACTCTATGGGAATGGGGACCACAGAAGCACCGGCACCATTAATAACGGTGCCAGTGCTTCCGTGAAAACTATGCGCGTGGGTGCCGTTCTGCCGGGCAGGACGGCAACTGCCCGCAGAGCTGTAATATGCCGGCCCGGAAACAACGGTGCCGGTGAGCTTACCAGCACCGTTGTTTACAATCCGGCATAGTTGTAATGAGGCCCGATTTCTTTTTTAAGTGTTAGGACTCCCCACAATCCCATGATGTGTGTGTATGTGTGTGTGAGTGTATGTTGAAAGGGTTCACACTTAAATGTATAGGTGGCTGCCTGTGCAAGTGTATGGTGAAAGGGTGCACACTTTAATATACGGGTGGCTGCCTGGGTGTGCCTGTATGGTGAAAGGGTGCACACTTAAATGTATGGATGGCTGCCTGGGTGTGCCAGTATGGTGAAAGAATGCACACTTAAATGTATGGATGGCTGGGTGTGCTTGTGCGTATATGGTGAATGGTGTGTGTGCTTGCGTTCAGGGGTGCAACAAAACCTACATTTCGGGGGCTAACCCTTCAAATGTTGGGAGGGGTGCCAACTTCATGGGCGGTGGGGGAGGGGCAAACTTATTTGTTTGGGTCATCTAATTTCTTTATGCATTTTTATGAGACTATTCTAGTGCAGCTTCAATGTTACAAGCTGTTAACTCTCTCCTTTAAGGTTTAAAGCACCCACTTATGGACTGCTGTGAGAATGAGTGGTCTCCTGTTCCCTCTCTACCCTTCCAATCACTCCCCTGGCATGCAAGTATTAAACCCACATCACAATTTCAATTGCCTAAAAAATTTGGAATTTGAATGCAGGTACTAACAGTGAATTGCTTTATGTTAGTAATTGGTGGGTTCTTGTTAACAGAAAAACCCACCCAGGTGCCGTTTAACATCTGTGTCCTTTTCTGTCTGGCAACTGCTCTGAAGGTCAGCCAGGTCTAGTCAACATAGCCCAACATTTCAGGGGAGGGGGTAGTGCTGAATCCCAGTCAACTCAATGGTGTTGCACCAATACTTGTGTTTAATGCCTGGATTACCTATTGGTAATCTTCATTACTCCTAGCCCTATTCTTCCTCGTCCCAGTGTGTATGAGACAGTACTTGTGTATAAGGCACTCTGGCTCATACACAAGTACTGGGATGAGGTAGAGGTACATGGAGGTAATGCTTGATTTAGCTACCTGTAATGTTCATTATTCCTAGTCCCACTCTTCCTCATTCCAGTACATAACTATGTGGCCAGAAGCCTCAACCGCAAGTTCTGGTTCAAGGAAGAGGGACGTGGAGGTAATTCTGGGCCAAGGAGCTGATTTTGGAGGTTGGGGTGAGAGGGAGAGGGGATGTGTGGGGGGACAGGATTATACAACAAATTATAATGGCTGTCCATGTCCAGGCTAAGCAGGCATGATATGTGGTGTTAGTGGCTAGAGAGGAATTTTGGTGCAGCCAGTCTAGTCATTCCTCAGTTTGGTATGACTTTTTTTAATGGGGCATTTATGTTAAAGCAGTCCTGCTAAGTGAATTACCTGGCTAGACTGCCATTTGGGTGCGGCCAGTCAGCCGTTTCTTACTGTGGCATTGTATATTTTTCTGGGCATATGTGATCAAATGATATGATATAAGTCATTTATAACACACCTGCACACAAGTGTTTCTAGGCGCAACAAGACAAGGGATGGAAGATAGAGGGAGGACAAGACAAACGATTTTACTAGGCTTTGTGTCATTCAGATCGTGCAAATGCGATAATGAGAAGCTCTAGGGGAAAGGGACGGTGGAAGTGCAAGGGAGAGGGGAGGGGAAAAACAGGGCAGCAATTCTCTGAGTAAGTGCCGTCAGGGAAGCACAGCTCTGGGTAGTGCAAGGAGAACAAGGGACTGTAGGGTTACAGTTACAGCCCCTAGGTGCATGGTAGGACCAAAGGCAGTGGAAGGGTGACTGATCAAGAAAGAGTCTTGACTCAGTGAGACTCTGAGGGTAGCCAAGCAACCAGTCGGTACAGCAGACAGGTAGGTCAGGTAGGCCAGCAGGGGAGGGAGAGAGAGAAAGCAGAGGAGAAGAGGAAAGTTTTGAGCTGCTTTCAGAACTTCAGGTGGTCTGCTAAAGCTTGAAAGGGGCAGGGAGGCTATTACACAGGGAGGCAGCTGTAGAGGAGAGAGATCTACCCCCCACTTCTTCCTGGAGAAGCGTCTAACCCTTAGAGAGTTGTAGGTAGCTGAGCGAAGGGCATGAGAAGGAAGATATTTTGGAAGAGAGCATTGGATGTAGCGCGGGCCCCGGGCCCAGAAAGCCTTGTGGACAATGCAAAGGGTCTTGAACTTGATACTTGCAGCAACTGAGAGCCAGTGGAGAGATTTCAGGGCTGGAGAGATACAATCCCTGTGCAAGGATAAGTCTCACAGTCCTGTTCTGGATTAGTTGCAGGGGCTGGATAGTAGAGGAAGGCAGATTGAGAAAGAGGCTGTTGCAGTAGTCCAGCCTAGAGAGAACCAGGGCTCTACAGACAGTGAGCTTCTGGGGGAAAGTGAGAAAGGGAAGATTCCCTTTGAGGAGGAGCAGCTGGTAGTGGGACTTCTTGGCAACGTCTGATTTGTGAGGAGAGAAAGAGAGAGTGGAGTCAAAGATGACACCAGTGTTGTTTGCCTCGCAGGAAGGCGAAGGAAGAGGGCCCAAGGCGGGCGGCCAGAGTGAGGGAGGGAAAGCTGGGGCAGGAGTCCAAATGAGAAGGATCTCCATTTTACTGACATTAAGGCAGAGATCGTTGGAGGCACACCAATCCTGAATCGCGGATAGACAGTCGGGAATGAGCGAGAGATGAGGAGTCTGAGGGGAGCCTGAAGGAAAGCAGAGTGTCATCCGCATAACACTGAAAGTTAGAGGAGAATGTAGAGATCAGGTGGGTCGAAGGGGCCACATAGAGGTTGAAAAACCAGAGTGAGAGGATGGAGCGGGGAGAAAGGGACCAATTTGGACCTGGGAGGGGCAGTCCAAGAGGAAGTAGGTCAGCCACTCAAGGGCCTGATCCGTGATGCCCAGGTTCTCATGATCATGAGTCGATTGATCAGGATTGATAAGGATGGCATCGTTGACCGTGTCGAAAGCACAGGAAAGATCAAGGAGGATGAGGACAGAAGGAATGCTGGAATCAAGGTTAGAGAGCAGAACTTCACAGATGTTTAGGACACCAGTTTCCATGTCTCTGGCAGCTCTGAAGCCAGACTGATGGTCATGGAGACAACCAACAGATTCCGTGTGGATAGTAAGCTGGGAGATGGCCAGCTTTTCCAACAGTTTGCCCAGGAAAGGGGTGATGGAGATTGGGCGATAGTTTGCCGGGCAGGTAGGATAGGCAGAAAGCTTCTTGAGGAGTGGGTGCATAAGGGAGTGCTTAACGGGAGAGGGGAAAGAGTGATTACAGAAATCAGTCAAGGCTGGAGCGAGGGTGTCAATATGGTTCTTGATGGTTCTGGTGTAGCAGGAGAGCACCTGTTTGGATGACACTTTCATAGATCGGACTTGTCTAGAAACCTCGTCAGGTGTTGTCAGAGAGAAAGAGGAGAAAGGAGGAAGAGAGGTAGAGATGGCCAAAGGGGGGCAGAGAGAGGAAGAGGGAGAGGAAGAGGAGATGGAGGACAGGATGTCCTGAGTTTTAGCGTAGAAGTGAGATGACAGAGCCATACAGAGGGCCTGGGAGGGAACAGGAGACGTAAAGACCTCAACAGGATTGACCAGTTCTTTTCAGATTTTAAAGAGTTTGGCCGTGTTGTTAGAGGCCACAGAGACACAGGCTTGAATGTGTGTTCTATTCTTGATGAGTGTTATTGCTTCGACTGCCATTTTAGTGCAACCAGTCTAGATATGTCTAAATGTGGCCTGGCAAGCTTTACTATATTGTTATTACATGTCTACACTGGTCTACCTTGTGCAGCCAGTTGGACATGTTGTCATTGTGGCATGGCATTTTTAATAGCAAAGCTTTAATGTTCCTGTGCACTGTTGGTGACTTGCATCTATTGGATTGGTGTTACCCTACAAAACAATTGCAAACACTGGTTTTTTAGCCAATTTTTCTCAGACAGTGTGCTGTATGTTATATTAAAACACATATTTATATCTTTCTCCTAGTGCAGTGTGCGGCATATCCGTTCAGCAGCACGTTTGTGCGTATTGCGCAAGTGTGATAATCTAGGCCAGCCCAGAGTGTGGCGCGACCCTTGATTTGTTGCTGAGTTGGGGGGCCCCCTCAGCATGGCTCGCAGGGGGGCTCCCACATCTTGTGTTACGCCACTGCTTTGGCTGAGAGTAGTTCGCAGGAAGGGACATTGATGGAAATGGAACTCCTCTTTATTGCATCTGGTTCCCAATTGAAAATACCTGACAAGCAGTACTCCCACTTCTCTATCGCTGGTATGCAGATTCCAGTGAGTAAACCTCTGAAAACCCTGGGTGTTATCTTTGACCACAAGCTATCCATGAAACAACATGTCGATCAAATACGCTTGTCATGTGTCTACATGACCAAATTACTCCTTCAAATCTGACCATTTCTTTCCATAAAAAACAGCCCTTTTGCCCACTGCACTCATCAATTCCTGGTTGGACTACTGCAATTGCCAGCTCACTGGTTCATCACAGGCAAACTTGCAGCGATTGCAACCCACCTAGAATGGAGCTGTTAGGGCCATCTACGGACTTTCCAAATGCGATCATGTTTCGTCGTTCAGAAAATCACTTCACTGGCTACCCATCAAGCAAAGAATTAAGCATAAGATTCTAACACTCACTTGTAAATGCCAGAATCAGGTTGCTCCCCAATACCTAATTGACAGACTTTGCTTGAGACAATCGGCACGGACGGTGAGCTCTAGCAAGAACCATGCCCTGAATCAACCACGCTACCATCTAGAAAGATTTGGCGGGACACGTTTTGAAACTCATGCGCCGAGAGAATGGAATGCTCTCCCACTGAGCATAAGGTCCTCTTCCTCTCTGTCATCCTTTAAGAGAACAGTAAAGACCCTCCTCTTTAACACAGCAGATTAAATCTCTCCTTTTCTGACCACCTCCTTTGACTTCTCTGCTCTCTTAGCGCTCTGAGGCCCACGGGCGTGTAGAGTGTAACAAAAATTTAAATAAATAAATAAGTGAGGAATAACCACTATGTACACCAGGAAGCAATATCACAGTGGGACAGCAATTAATAGAGGGACCAGTGAGCACTAGCTCAGAGGGGCACCACTTAAAGAGGGAGCAATATTACATTGTTTAGCAACAGACGTAGACACCAGTGATTAATATCGAAGTGCAGCACTAATTAATATGGACACCAGTGAGCAATATCACAGTGGAGCAACCTTTAATATGGGCACAAGGTTATAGATATCACGGATTAGTAATACTTATAATAATAGCACAAAGGGGTGACAATGCATGAGGGACTCCAGGGAGCAATACCGCAATAAGACAACAATTATTGTGGACACTAGGAGATATGAAAGAACCAAATGAAAACACTTCAACTATTCAAGTGAAGCAATGCCAAGCAAGAATCCCTCTTGAATCAACACACCTGCTGCTCTATCACACATCCTCGACATACTACCCTCCACAGCTGCATTATACTTTTCTCTGTATCATGTGCATTATTTTCCAACACAAAATTCACTGGTCATTCACTTTAACCAAGAGGCACTCACATCACTTCTCTGAGTCCAAGCAGGGCAGAAACAATGATAACTGAAAGCTACACAGCTCAGCTTAACCAACATACAACAATACATTCCACTAATTCTGGTAGTCAATGCCATGTCCATTTCTAAACACCGCTTACCCACGCCCTTTGTGTAGCCTTAAGAAGTATCTATACATCCTAATTCCCATGGGAAAACATTAAAGCCCCAACAGTGAAAGGGTTCAACATAACTCCCTGAAATGCCTACTTCTTCACGGATGAGCCAGCAGTGTGTTAGGTATGTACCTGTAGTCCTGATCAATGGAATCTGTAGGGAGGGCAAGAGGAGACACTAGCCCCCTATCATTATTATTATTATTATTATTATTATTATTATTATTATTGTATTTATTGAGTGTTGGCCTAGCTTCCAGAAGCAATGAAGCTCTTTACAGAGGTATACAACAATACAGATACATAACGGAGCGCTGTACAGAAGTATACAACAGTACATATGCATAACGGAACGCTTTTCAGAGGTAACAACAGAACAGCTATATAGAGGGGCATAGAGGAGGTGTAAAGCTGTACCAGGTGACGGGGAGAAGAGCGGCGGGCAGCATCTAGCTAGTCAGGTGGCGCATAGGGGTGATGTGATGGCCTAGGTGTTGAGGAAGAGAGATTCCTTGAATTCTTTTCTGAATTGTAGAAGCCTGGGGGGAGCCTGATGCTGATGGGGAAGAGATTCCATACTCTTGGGACGTAGGCAGACATGGCTTGGTTTCTGGTCCTTTCCTTTTTGCAGTGTCGGTTTTGAGGTCTGCACGTGTCCTGGCTAATGGTGGTGCACTGTCTACTGGAGATGCTGAGTTTCTCTGCAAGGTAGCTGGGTGACTTGAGGGCGACTGCCTTATAGATGATGCAGCAAGACTTGAAGGTGATTCATGTGTGCAATGGGAGCTAGTGAAGGTCGATGAGGGCCAGGGTGATGTGGTTGTATCTGCATAGACCCTTGATGAGGCGTGCAGCCGCGTGTAGGACACTTCCAGGGACACAAGGGACGACGACAGAGGCCTTCGAGGAGTGCATTGCCCCTATTCAGGCAGGATAGGACCAGTGCTTGAATGGTGGATCTAAAGCTGTCCAGAAGGGAGTAAGGGCTTGACCTTCCACAGGAGAGAGAGCTTATACCAAGCTGTCTGAGTTTTTCTTAGCCATGTGTGTCTTGAAGTAGAGGTGTTTGTTGATGTGGAACCCAAGGGAGATGAGATCAGGTGTGAAGCCCTCAGAGTTCATGGTTGATAGCCAGGTCTGTATGTCTGGGTGTTGTTGGTGAGGGGTAGGAATTCGGTCTCGGAGGGATTGAACTGCAAGTATTATGCACTGGACATCCAACTCTGGATCATTGAAAGGCCGGTTTTTGAACCTATGGGTGTCCTTGATGGAGTCGATCTTGTGGTATAGCCATGTGTCATTGGTGTATTGGTGGATGTGGATGTTGTGTGTGGCTAGGAGGGCTCCCAGTGGCTCCATGTATAGATTGAAGATCACTGGGGAGAGGATGGAGCCCTGCGGGACTCCACAGGTGATGGTTAGCATTGACGATCCAGAGGAGTCCATCTGAACAAACTGATGGCGGTTGGCGAGGTAGGACTTGAACCAGCGTAGGACAAGCTTGCTGATCCCCATGCGATGATGTAGGGTGTCAATAAGTGCCTGGTGGTCTACTGTCTTGAAAGTGGTCGAGAGGTTGAGTAGAACCAGGAAGCAAGGGTGGCTGTCATCAAGGATGTTGAGAGTATCGTCTACCACCTGTATGGTTGCTATCTACATGCTGCATCTGGGTCTGAATGCGGATTGGTCAGTTTGGAGGAGATTGTTGGTGTCGATGGGTTGCTGCAGTTGTGCGGCTACTGATTTCTCAATGATCTTACCTAGGAAGGGAAGATGGGTGATGGGGCATTACTTACCTAGGTTGGTGGGATACAGAGTGGGTTTCTTTAGTAGAGGGAGGATTTGTCCTGTTTTTAGGGTTGATATGAAAGTGCCTTGGGTTTGAAAGCTGTTGATGATATCCAGGTAGGGAAGGAGAGCTTCTGCAGGGAGTGTCTTGAGGATGGATGCTGGTGTCTGCATACAATGTGGCTTTGAGAGTGGCCAGGGTTTCTACCAGGTCCTCTGTCGAGAGTGTCTTTAATGTTGTTCAGGATGTGGAGATTTTGCGAGGAGGGATGTGAAGTGGGTCTGTGGATTCAGAGCTGGCGAATCTTGCTGATTTTGTCGATGAAGAATGTGTTGATGGTGGTGGATTTTTCGATGGAGGGTAGCTGGTTGACACAATGCTTGACCGCTTTGAAGAGGGCTCTGCTTTTATTGTCAGCTTCTGTTATGGAGTTCTGATAGTAGGAGGCCTTGGCTGTGTTGATGAGTTGTCAGTGGGTTGCTCGGAGCTCGTTGAGGAGTGCCAGGTCAGATGTGGTCCTGGAATGGCAACAGGTTTTCGCTTGTTTCCTGATGGCTCTTTTGCTGAGGTTGAGTTCTTGCATGTAGCAGGGTGCTGATGGTTTCGATTTGCAGATTTGTTGTTTCAGAGGGACGTGTCGGTCAATGGAGGCTGAAAGGGTGGTGTTCAGTACTTCCATTATAGAGTAGCAGTTTGGTTGGGGGTGTTCGGTCCATGTAGGGTGGAGGTCGGCAAGGTTTCCATGAGAGCTTCCACCGGGAAGTTCTTGAAGGAACTGAAGGTTTGTCTCATGGGCATCTGCTGAGAGTGCTTGTCTGGGGTGGTGTGCAGGATGTTGAAAGGCATGGCTAGGTGGTCAGACCAGTAAAGCGGGAGAGGGGAGCTGTAGTGGAGGGGAGACAGTGCAGTGATGATTAGATCGAGGACGTTACCTTTCTCGCGTTGGGTCTTTTGCGTGCTGTGTGAGGGTGACGGTGTTGAGAAAACCTAGGAGAGCTTCCTTCATCGGTTTGGTTGCCTTGTTGCCTGGGAGGTTGAAGTCACCTCGGAAGAAATTGTTGGCGTACACCAGGTCGGTGAAGTCTCAGATGAAGGCAGTGTTGGGTTTGGGTGGTCTGTAGATGAGATGGAAGGTAATTGTGTCAATTGGGGAGAGCGGGAAGTGGCAGGAGAGGACTTCAAAGGGGTCAGTGTTGTCGACGTCAAATCTGGTGCAGGGCCACAAGGTATTGTGGATGACTGCGAGGCCTCTGCCTGTCTTGTTCGGTCGGTCTCTGTGTTGGATGCTGTAGCCATTGGGGACAAGGACGTCTAGAATGTGGGTGTCAGCCATGTCACGGTGATGAAGATGGCATCAAGGTTGTGTGCGGTGATGAGGTTGGCAATGTCTGTTGCATGGATGATAGCTGAGAAGACGTTAGCGAGCATCAACATCCGTGTTGTGCATGATGAGGAAGTGCTGAAAGACTTGGGGCTGATGTGGGTGAGCTTGCTGCATTGAGGAGTACATGCCTTAGAGGAGGGGTGATGTCATTGATGTTGGCATTGCCTGATAATGGTGGGGATGGCCTGTGGGGACAGAGGGAAAATGCACATGTTGGTGCCTGTTGTCTAAGCAGAGTTTCAGGACCCATTATGAACAGGTCCAAACAGGAATTGCCCTTTTCTTCATCTGGCCTTCACGTCAGACGCCCGGGTGAGAAACACCCTTGATCTAAGAGCAGACAGGAAGAGGCTGAGCTAAGAAAGTGGGTGGGGCTTAGGCCAGGTGACCTAGATACACTTGCACCAAATTGTAGTTCTTACGGCCCGTTTTATTTAGGACACATGCGCGAATGCACCTGGCGCGAACAAGCCGGTTCGTGCCGGTTAGTGCTGAGAAGTGCTGCGTACTGCCTCCACATTGTGTCTCAGCTTCTCTTTGAGTATGTCTACACGCTTCTCCTTGCTGGCCGCCATCCAAGAAAACTGCCGGGTGAGGCTTGCTGCATCAGTAAAGGACTCACCCCCTCATTCTTCTCCCCCTTCTATATCTGCAGCTAAACTGTCGGCCATCGTAACACATGAGCCACAGGATTCTCTTATTCCTATGCCATCTCTCCCATTATTGGGGGAAATTACTGATGCAGCAAAAAGAAAGAGCTTCATAATACAAATGCCGCCATTTCCTTAATAACTGATCCACTAAAATCAGCCACACAAACACATCTTAAATGCGTACTGCTTAATACGGGTTCCCTGACCTGTCACGCCATGGAAATTGCTGATTTTATTCAAGAGTCTGAACCGGACATCATGGCCATAACCGAAACATGGCTTCATGACGCAGCCATTCACACTACATCTCTCACAATTCCCGAGTGATATGACATCTTGCATACCAGTCGGGCTACAAGACGCAGAGGGGCTTTCCCCTAATATTTTGAAAAAAGCTACATTTATACATCTCCAATAAAGTTCATCTAAATTACTCGGAAACAGTGCTTGTTGAACTGCAAATTAACCCTGTCACCACTCTCAGCATCTTACTTCTCTATAGTCGCCCAGACGTTACACCACTCTGTGAAGAACTATTATTGGCTCTTCTACCACCAAACTGAAGTCCTCTTTGCTTGTCCTGGGAGATTTCAATCTCTGGGCTAAACAATCCCCAATGCCGAGATACTCTATCTCTCCTAGAAACCCTGGGTAACCTCGGTTTCACACAACATGTTACTGAACCCACCCATACTGGTGGGAATATCCTTGATTGGATATTATCCTGTAACATGGATATTCTTAATTTTAAGACCCAGATATCTCCTTATCTCCTTGGACAGACCATTTTTTGATCCTATTTAACTCTCAAATCGACTCAGCAGTGACCAAACCTGTCCGTCCTATTAGACATACCGTTATTGGAAGGAACTCGAAAGGCATAAACCATGAGGTTTTTGACCCCCCCGTTCTCCCACTGTTACCTCCTTTTGATGCCGAACTTCCTTTTGACGTCTTTTCATTTGCTCTTAGGAAGGCCGTAATTCAATCATTTGAATCTCTGGCCCCCCTCAAACAACTCTGCTCACAGAAATCACTCTCCTCCCAACTTTGGTTCTCCTCAGACATTTTAGATGCCAGTGCGAAATAAATGTACAGCACAATGCCATTGGCGTAAACATCCCTCTGATGATTCTCTTAACATATATAAAGCAGCTGTGAGATTATTTTAAAATCTGCTTCTGAAAGCCAAAGAAGAAATACTTAATGCCAGAATTGAATCTGCCAAATCTAAGCCTAGACAACTGTTCAAAGTGCTATCTGAATTTAAGGGTAATCCTGTAATGTTCTTCCAGAAGCCGATAAAATATGGTGTCAGCACATTCATTACTGCTTCGCTAAGAAAGTTATTTCACACCAACAAAACATCTCTCATCAGCTGAATTTATTTCAATCTTCTGAGCAAGATTCAACGCCAATAGGTCCCTTCTATGACCCAGCCTTTCCCTGTTCTTCTTTCATGGAGTATCAGAAAGCAAAGTTAACGAAGTCATATCAAAGTTAAAGCCCACATCTTGCAAAGGAGATAGCTTCCCTACTTTACTATTCCAAGAATTTCGAGACACTTTGACACTCTGGGTCACCACTCCTGTAAACCGGTCCTTCGCTGAGGCTGTTGTCCCTGACAACATCAAGGAGGCATGGATTACCCCCTTTCTGAAAAAGGAGAATGTCGATATCGGGGATCCTGGGAACTTCAGGCCCATCACTAATGTTCCCTTTTTGTTAAAGATCTTGGATAAGGTCTCACTTGATCAATATCAAGATTTTATTACACAGAATGACATTCTTGCTATTAGTCAGTCAGGCGTCCGTGTGAATCACGGAACCAAGACTGCTTTACTCAATCTTAAGTCCAATATAGTGGATATAATTGACAAGGGTAGCCAGGCATTGTTACTTCTCTTGGATATTTTGGCTGCCTTTGATTTGGTCGACCATGCAATCTTGGCTTGCAGGCTGATTGAGATGGGCAGAGGCACCTGAGTCGGCGGCAAACTGGCTTAGATCCTTCCTTGGCCCACGATCTGCATATGTGAGCAAGGATAATGCGCAGTCCCTTAAGGCAACACTGACTTGTGGGGTACCGTAGGTATTCTGCTTGTCACCACTCTTATTCAATATTTACATCAAACCTTTGTGCTATCTTCTCTGCTCACTGGGTGTCCATTTCGCAAACTATGCTGACAACACCCAGATTGTGATAGAACTGTCAGGCCAATATAATGAGGACCTTGAGAAAGTTAACAGCATCTTCCATGCCATAGAATTCTGGATGGCCACGAAATCTCTGGCCCTTAATGATAAGAAAACAGAGCTCCTCATATTGGGCACACCGGCAAAACGTAATCATATGCATCCCTCTTATGCTAGCTTTTGCATAGCAGGTAACACTACTAAGGTCTCTGACTTGGTGAAGACACTAGGAGTTTATTTTGACTGCCATCTTTCCTTTAAGAAGCTTGTTCTATATCCATCTATTATGGCAAATTCCCCCATACCTTTCAGAGTTAAACCGGGCTATGTTTGCGGAGGCCATTATCAACTCTAAATTAGACTACTGCAATAGTCTGCTTAATTGATCTCCTCAGACCAATATAAAAAGCCTACAAGTGATACAAAATGGAGCAATCCAGGCTGTCTGCGACCTTGGTCGACGTACTCACATCACTGAGGCTCGTAGAAAACTACACTGGCTCCCCGTCAAACAAAGAATCAGATTCAAAGGCACTATGCTGGTTCATAAATGTGTGTCAGGCAAAGCCCTGAAATACATGTCAGTCAGAATCCTCAGAGTTCCCCTTGGGTGAACTCTTCGCTCCAATAAAGATATTCTCCTGAAGAAACCATGATTCCTACTGAAGAGGATCGGTAGCTCAGGTTTTCATGCCTGGGCCCCAGATCTCTGGAACCAGCTTCAGTCGGTCCTCAAGGGCTGCGAGTCTACCACCCAGTTCAAGAAACAACTAAAAACACATTTATTTGATGTGGGCTAATGAAACCATCTTGTTCTGTGGCACTGACTCTCCCTTTCCGACTCCGACACTCATTTCTGTTTTCTGTTGGTTTCTGTTTCATAAGCGCATTGAGGCCTATGGGTGAATGGCGCTATATAAGAACATAGATAGATAGATAGATAGATAGATAGATAGATAGATAGATAGATAGATAGATAGATAGATAGATAGATAGATAGATAGATAGATAGATAGATAGATAGATAAAGAAGTGAGGTGAGCCCAAGCTGGCGTTGTCAGCAAATGAGGAAGGTGTGATCACGCTGGGGGGAAGCTGAAGGGTTACTCTCAGAATCCATATAATGGGATTGGAGCTGCAATAGTGGGCAGGAGGAAGGGGATGGGTTGTGGGTGGAACAGGGGGTCATTGTCAAAACAGGACAGTAAATATATAAGGCAGGAAACAAGTGCAATCCCAAATGGAAAAAAAGAAATGATCAAAATATGGTCTCTTAATATAGGGGGGGCTTAACTCCCCTAATTAGAGGCTCAGGTTGATTAGAGAGATTAAACCGCAAGAGCCAGATATAGTACTGCTCCAGGAAACACACTTAAAGGTGGGGGAGATGCCTAGGCTGAGAAATAAGAACTATCCCACTCAAGCACATGCAAGTATCAATGGAGAAAGGATAGGGATTTCCATCCTCGTACATACAGACTCACCTTTTAGATTACTATCCTCTAAGTCAGATTGGTAAGGAGGATATGCTATGGTGTCAGGTAGGCTGAGAGACAGAGATATCACGATTATATCAGTGTACTGGCCCAATAAGGGACAAGAATTCTTCTTAAAGACATACTTGGAACTACTGGAGGGGGGAGGAAAGGCAGAATTGTTGTTAGCGGGGGACTTTGACTTAGTATACAAACCGGCTGAAGATAGGTCCTCGTATATTGGGAGTGGCCTCTGGGGCGTGGGGTCGGGGGGAATGTTGTCAAACATTATTTAGCATGGGGCTATTGGATGTATGGAGAATGGCAAACCTAACTAGCACGGATTGCATGTTCTATTCCCATGTGCACCGGTTATATTCTAGGCTTGAGCATATTTTGTGCATGCAAGATCTGTATAAGCGGGTGAGTGAATCCGAGATAGGAATTATTTCGCTATCAGATCACACTCTTGTGTGGATAACAGTAAGAGTAGACAGCAAAAGCAAGCAGGGAACAGGTTGGAATTGGAAGGCTATACCCTTACAGAACCCCGTATGTAGGATAGAGCTGGAAGAGACAATAGATAACTTTTTAGATAACCCGGCAGACACCTCCTGGGGAACCACATGGGAGGCAATGAAGGTACTGGTTAGGGGTAAATTTATGGATGCAGGTGACTCACCTCAGAGGGAGACCTGAGAGGAAACATAGCAAAACTGGAAAAAGAACATAAAGAGTCTGTTTCAACCCGGATATACAGTGAATTAGCAATGGCTAGAGCACACAATAATACCCCAACAACAGGCAGGGCGGAAGCTGTGCTATTAAGAGTGAAACACTGCTTTTATAAACATTGTAATAAGTGTGGAGCAGTATTAGTGTGACAACTGCAGGAGCAGAGGCATAAAACATACGTCCCTTTCCTCAGAAAAACAGACAGATAGGATCAATAGGGCACTGATGACAGCAATAAAACATATTATGAAGGTATGGAAATCACGAAAAAAAACATGTATTGATGGTTGGTTGGTGGATATGCGCATATTATCGAGATATGAAAAGTCTCGTGCTTATCGGCTTCATCGAGAGTCTGACTATTGTGAAAGTTGGGAATCCTTCAATGATTTATTTGGGTGAAGTGTAAGTAAATTGGATTGAAAAATCATAGTTTTGTTTGTATGTGTGTATTAGTTGTGTGTGTGTTACAATGTGATTCGGGTATTGGGTGGGAATTTTGGATGAGGGTTCATTGCATGGTTGATGTGTTGTATTTAAAAGAATTGTCAGTATGTTGTTACTTTTGTGATTCTCACGAGTATTATTATTGTTATATATGAACATTTAAATAAAGATGGAAAAAAAAGAAAAACAGACAGATAGCTGGTAGGGAAAGTGAAGGGCAAGAGAAAAATGTTTGAGGTATTTTATGCAATGCTGTACTCAGCATAACAACACTCTTCAGAACACCAAGAAGCTTACTTAGATACAGACCCTATTGGAAAGTGAACAGACCCACACAGAGTCCATGGAGCTCCCAATCTCCAGAGCGGAAATAAGAGAGGCAATCAAAACATTGAAATTCAATGAAAGTGCAGGACCCAATGGGTTTGTCAGAGTTTTTATAAGATGTTTGTGCCTCTGTTGGTACCAAAGATAGAGAATCTCTTTAACCATGTCAGAGAGACAGGGCAACTGACGGTCACCAATGGAGGAGACCAAGATCACTATTATTCCTAAATGGGGAAAAGATGCCCAACTATGCTCCTTACATAGGCCAATTTATTTGATTAATGTGGATGCAAAACTTTACACCAGCACACTAGCCAACAAATAGAAATGTTACTAACATTAGATACCGAAAAGGCTTTTAATAGGGTGGATTGGGGCTTTATGATTAGAGTGCTGAAGATAGTCGGTGTTGGGCCAGAAATGATAAGAATTATAATGTCTAATCACAAACAACCACGACCCGAGTGAGAGTCAACGGAGAGCTTACAGAACTATTCTAGATTTAGAGGAACAGAACAAAGATGCCGGCTATCACCACTTCTCTTAGCCATGGTGATTGAGGCGTCTGCCACTCGTATTAGGCAAAACATAAGGATTGGGGAAAAAGACTGGGGAGGCGAAACACACACAGTGTGCTTATTGGCAGACAACGCGAACATGATAGTCAAGGACCCTGAGTTATCACTTCCCTACGTTGTAGAAGAAATTAGATATTTCGCTAGGGCTTCGGGGTTTCGGGTTAACATAAGCAAGTCAGAGATCCTTAATCTCTCCCTCACATCGGAAGAGATGGAGTCCCTGAAGCAAAGCTTTCCCTTTCGGTGGGCAAAGAAGCACATCAAGTACTTAGGAATAAACCTCCCAACTAAAATCCCATGATGATATGAAGCCAATTATCCCAAATAATAAGTTCCATACAAAAGGAACTGAATGGTGGAAAAAGCTATACATTACATGGCTGGAGTGCATAGCCGTGCCAAAAATGAGGGCACTCCCAGATTGTTGTATGTCTTCCAAGCTCCCTATATCGCATTACCCAGACAAACTCTAAAAAGGATTGAAAATATATTCCTCAAATATATAGCTTATAATATAGCTCAGCGGGTTGAGCACTCACTGATGCAATCTGTGTGTGATCTGCAAGATGCAGGTACGAGTCCCAGCAAGGCCAACTCAGTTATTCATCCTTCCGGGGTTGATAAATGAGTACCAACTTTGGTTGGGTGATATTTATGTAAATATGTTCTCTGTAAAGCGCTTTGGCAAAAAACGCTTTATAAATAACGCATCATTATATATGGGGGGGATCCGGGTCAATGAAAGGACTTTACTGAGGGCAAGGGGTGAAAGGAGAACTGGAGATGCCAAATGTGAGGAATTACTTCAGAGCCTCCCAGTTGAGAGTTTTGGGGGAGTCGACATAATAGGAGTCTGAGAAACCCAGGTAATGGCATGTAAAAGAGGGGGGTGTACTAAGATGGGAGATATGTTTGAGAGGGACGGCATAAAAAGCTTTGAAAGATTTAAGGCAGACTTCGGAATTAGCAAGCAAGACCGACCAAACTATCTTCAATTGCGTCATTGATTATTACACCCTATCAATAAGGAGGGAGTCTCTCAGGGGATAACTGCTATGGAAAAATGTGTACAAGGGGCGACATCTTCGAGGGGGTTAATATCGGCAATATACAAGGAACAGTGAAGGATCACACTAGGGAAGTGTTTTGACAAAACAAAGGGGCAAAAAGTAGAGTTACCAGGTTATTACCCTTACTCTTAACATGTTTTAACACAAAATTGGGCAATTTCCAACTGCCTCATCATTTTGTTATAGCTCATTCAAATCCTAGAACCTACTTGGTCAAGGACCGATGTACTGTCACCCAAAGAAGGGTGTACTACAATGCTGTGAAAGAAGACAGAGAGGATAGAGTGAGTTTCTAACTAACCCTGCCTGAATCTACTGTCTCCGCTAGGTTACGATGGTGTGCTGCTTATCTAATAAAGATAGGATAAGAGGTAAACTAGCCACTTCTAGATGGGTAATACTTTCAGCCTTTTTGGTCCTTTTCCACTCTCTTCCTCTATGTGTGAGTGTGTATTGGAAGAGAAAAAACTATATTGATAGTTTAAAATGGTACACCAGTGGTCAACCAATTAGACATCTAATAGGGTATTGTGTATTGTATTAGCCTATAGACTGTCTATCTGACCCTGGGGAACTCAAATCTAAAAACGACACAATAACACAACGACAGACAATGTTAGACAATAACATTCGACAAGAAGACACTAAAGTCCCACTCTCCGTCTTAGAGTAATGTTGGTTAGCGGGTTGTGGGAATTAGGTAAAAGGTATGCTCAAACTGCAAGGTAGGCCCAATTTATGCCTCTTGTGTGTAGCAACCACTGTCGACCGGTTTCAGTGGCAAACATATAGGTGAGGCCACTTTCATCAGGACAGTCTTCCAATCCAATCAATCGGTTCAGTCAAAAGAATTATGAACTGACCATATTGAGTGAATACAGATATGACAATTGTAAGCATGAATACATTACCACCTAGTCGTTAGTGCAGTGAGGCTGGATCAAATTGGGAGGGAACCTATGAGAAACAAAAAAAATATTGACACCATGTTCACCTCTGAGCTAATAACTTCAAATCAATTGAGTGTGAATCACAATAGGTTAGATGTCATTCACAAGTGCAACACTACTGATACTACTGTTCCATTTGGTGAAGCAGATAGGTACTCCTAACTGTCTAAAAAACTCAGTGAGTAGGCAAATGCACACAGCCTACATCCATTTAGTTTTAATCTTTTTGGTCATTTACCCAGGGCGACTATCTATAGCACAGTTGGACGCCCTCAGGTCAACGTCGCATTCAATTATTGAATACATCAATTGTATAGTATGGTAATTTCACGTTAAAGAGGTGCCTCTCACATCTATCCCCAAAGAGCAGTTGGCGGGACAGAACCAAGTTTTAGTCAAAAAACACACACTTCACAAATCACAAGATAGATGACCCACTGGGTCCACATACCTTAGCTAGGTAATCCCTGTGTAGGCTGTAAGTACAGGAAGTCCAATGTATCCACATGTATGTGGTACACGTTGATCCAAGCCCCAGGTTTACTAATAAAAACAAAGCCAGAGAGCTCGGGAAACCAAACCGTAAAGAACGAACTGCTGTTCCATCCTTGCCCTATAGATCAAACTATCCCTTATTCTCCTAGGACAGGGGCAGGACTAAAGTCGAGGGTAAAATATATCTTGCAGCCTAACAAACAACTGTTGGACTGCTGGAAACCAAACCGTAAAGAAAGAACTGCTGTTCCATCCGAAAGGAATTTTGAATTCACTTGCTATAAACAGACTTCTGCGCGACCGGACACCATCAAAAATCATGAACTCGACAATCACTGGTACTCTCAAAAAGCTTACATGCAGCTTTTGAAGGGGTTAATTTAATTAAAATCTATTTGGACAGACAGCTCACTGACAAGATAATTGCTCTATGTATGACAAACAATATATTTAACAATGAAGTACTGTATTCTTTATGACAAAAACACCCTCCTGATGAACCAATGAACTTGGGGAAACACGTGTTGAGGGAACGATCTGTATTAACCCTAAGGGATCACTTAAATTGATACTGATAAAAAGGAAATAAAAGAAAAAACTTTTTTTGACAAAAATTTTGAAAAATCTTATTTTTTGTATTAGGTGCGCAGGCTGTATGACTACAACCATTGATCATTTTCCAGTTCCTGAGACACTCTGCAGTCTGAGTGATATAGTCATCCCCTCGCAGCACTCAACGAACTGTTCATAAGAAATCATACCACTCTATACATCCAGCTCGCCAACAGTTGTTTGTTAGGCTGCAAGATAAATTTTACCCTCGACTTTAGTCCTGCCCCTGTCCTACGAGAATAAGGGATAGTTTGATCTATAGGGCAAGTGTACGAAGACCTGGGAAGGAATAGGTGTGTCTTGCCAAGCGGGGGGTGGGGGGGTGGGGGTCTTGGGAGAGGAAATAAGTGGGGTACTATGTTGAACACAGCGTCATGATTTTCTCTTGCAAAGTTAAATTATTTTATTCTTATAAAAACAAATTTGCAGTTAAAATGCCCAGCTTTCCCAAATTGAGTCTGCAGGGGGAGAGCAATCACCATTCCCTCTGCAGGCTGCTCTTGTGGTGGGCTCAGCTACATTCGCTTCAGGCCCCACTTGTTAAACAGTCCTTTCTGCGCCTCTAATGGCAGAGTGGAGCTGATTATCTAGAGACAGCCTGCTTGTTTTATGTTTCTGTGGCTTATCATTTTTTGTATGACATAATACTCCATGTGTTGATGTTCCTGCTGCCTAGAAGTTCCCGTATTCAGCTACAGCAGTTGATATACATCACATGTTTGTGTATATTCATTCATGCCTGATTCCTCCTGCTTCTTGCTGCTGTAACAGTAGGTGTTAGTGCTAGCAAATGCAATTTACCAACCTCAGAAGGATAACAGGCTGTTACGCCCCTGCCGATACTTGAGCAAAGAAAGCCCAGACTGGACCATGTCAGAGTTGAACATTTCACGTGCTGTGCTATCCACACGCGCTACAGAATATTTGATTAAAATACTTTTATTAGCACGCTTAAGAAGTGTGCCATGACATTATTCCTCCTGTTTCTAAGCACTGTAATAATAGGTTTATAGAAATAGGCAGTGGTGAAAATGTGGGGGATCCCACAAGGGCCGGTGTGGTGGTGGAGTTTGAAGGAGGGGCTGGTGTTCTGAAAGGAGGGAGTTCAGAAGGGGAGGAGCTGCCAGTTGAACTCCAATCGAAGGAAATGTTCGTAAAAATGGCACAATTTCTTTCATTGCTTGAAAAGTACACAAACCATGGCAAACATACTTTACTATGGTTTGTGTAGTTTTCAAGCCATCTTTCTGAGCAGAACTACAAATACCAGAATTCCTTTGGGAAAGGCAATGATCACCCAGCCTGTGAAGCTGGGGGCTCTGTGAGAATTCTGTTTTCCAAATGGATTCTGCTTTGTGCGCACTGCGCGCTTTCACCTCTGTCACAGGGCCATAGACCCTCAGCGAACCGAATCTGTTCTGTGCGAGCGCGCTGTGCACACAGGCTCGCACAGAGCACATAAGGGCACCGAGGCGAGCCCCCAGGTTCACCGAGGATCTGCCTTTGCTCCTGCTGTGACACACTCCATACCATAGCGCTGCAAGCTCTTTGGTTTGGGTTTTCTTAGTTTTTTTTTTTTTTTAAAGAAAGAAAATATCGGCGAGCGATTTGAGGCTGAGGCTGGTCGGATCCCGGGATCCCGAGATCCGGCTACACATCTGATGGGCAGCGCTGGAAATAGGAAATGCCACCCACCAGAGAGAGTCAAGGTATTACCAGTTCAGCAATCTAAGCGCCTGCTGCTGTGATCTGCAGTTTACTGGTAAGTTTCTCTAAGCCTTTTATTCTTTCGAGGTTGTCAAATGAGTACTAAAGTATTAGTTTCGGTTGCATAATAATTGTATATAAAAGTGCTCAATGTAAATCACTTTCCCGAAAGAGCTCTATATCAATCCTACACCTGTGTTACAAGATTTCTGCACACAAACTGAATGTATGTCTGACAGCGTATAATGGGGACATGGCACCAGCAATCACCACCGGATCTGCTATTCGCACCCAGACACTACGGCTTTGAAGATTCCTTTTGAGGGCCACATGTTATTTGGGGACACTTTGCTAGACAAAGTGCACAAGTTCTTCAAGGCAGATACACACTCCAGAAAATTAAGGATCACGTCAGGAACAAAACCCAGGCCATAGAAGGAACAGCACACAGCTGTCTTCCAGTTCCCCTTGATGAGGAAATGGGGGAGGGGAGGCAGAAATGGTCCAAAAAGAACAAGAATAATGTCACCTCCAAGAACACAAAGACCTGACACCAGCAGACTGGTGTGCTGGGGATATTACCTGGGTCAGCACGCTGGCGTGCAGGGGATATTACCTGGGTCCGCACGCTGGTGTGCTGGGGATATTAGCTGGGTCAGCAGGCTGGCGTGCTGTGGATATTACCTGGATCAGCAGGCTGGCGTACTGGGGATATTACCTGGGTCAGCAGGCTGGCGTGCTGGGGATATTGCTGGGGATATTACCTGGGTCAGCAGGCTATTGTGCTGGGGATATTACCTGGGTCAGCAGGCTCGTGTGCTGGGGATATTACCTGGGTCAGCAGGCTGTTGTGCTGGGGATATTACCTGGGTCAGCAAGCTGGTGTGCTGGGGATATTACCTGGGTCAGAAGGCTGGTGTGCTGGGGATATTACCTGGGTCAGCAGGCTGTTGTGCTGAGGATATTCCCTGGGTCAGCAGGCTGGTGTGCTGGGGATATTACCTGGGCCAGCAGGCTGGTGTGCTGGGGATATTACCTGGGTCAGCAGGCTGGTGTACTGGGGTTATTGGTTCAAGTTCAGTTCTGTGACTCAGAGAACATCTATACTCCTCTGCCCAGGGGAAAGGACAAGAGAAAAGTAATGTTACGAGCAGTCCAAGAACTGATCCAGAAAAAGGCAATCTGGAAAGCCCCCAAACAGGAGAAAGGGCAGGGGTTCTAGCCCGTTGTGTTTCTGGTACCAAAACCTATGGGGAAGTTCAGACTTATTTTGGACATGAAGAGATTGAATATGTGCCTATTGATCAAACATTTCAAGATGGAATGCTTGCAGAGGGAATCATTTTTTTTAATGCAGAACAAGGACTTTCTAATGCTCCTAGACCTGTGGGTTGCTGTTTTCACATACCGATTTGGAAGGGCCATCAGCAGTTCCTAAGGTTTCCTATGGGCAAGAGTCACTTTCAGGTCAGGGTACATCCGGTCCTACATCCTGCGACCGGTAATAGCGTGGCTTTATCAAAGCGGGATTCATATTATCCACTATCTGGATGACAGGTTGCTCAAAGTGACAAAGCAGGAACTGAAGTACAGCACGCACGTACACCTGAAATGCAGGACGATCAAATCTGTGGGATTCCTGATAAACTGGGAGGAGTCATATCTACTTCCCTCTCAGGATAATCAGTTAATTGAAGCAAGGTTTTGGATAGCTGGAGGGAAAGTGGGTCTCCTAGGCGCAGCCCGCCATGTTCTCCTATCCAAACCACAAGAAAAAAGCCAGGAAAAGCACAAGGGAACCATGGCATCATGTGTCTAGCTAGTTCAATGGGCACGCCTCCACACGAGGCCACTCTTATCCAATCTCCATAGAAAATGAAGGGAAGACTCTCAAGAATTCGATACATTCATTCCAATCTTGTTGGGGTTGAATTCCTGCCTAAAATGTTGGCTCTCGAAGGATCGAACTTTCAGGGGATTTTATCTGAATTAGCCATGACTGATTATTCTTACGACAGAAGCAAGATGTGATCGCAGTGGTTGAAGGTCAAAGGCATCAGGAAAGATAGTTGGATCCCGAGGCAGCCAATTCATCCAACTGGAGGGAGTTGGAGACAAAAATGCAAGCCCATACGTTTTTCTCCGCAGTCTCGCAAGGTGACTCTTCAAACAGACTTTGGCATGCATCAACAGGCAATTGGAAACTCGTTCAAGACACCTGAAACAACTAGTTAGTGACATGGAGGTAATGGCAGAAATACATCTTTTGTCTACCAAGGCAGTGCATATCAGAAGCAAGAACAATCTAGTTGGAGGCAGACTAACTGAGGAAGGTATTCCGGTCAGTGACGTGGGAGTTACAACACGAGATGTTCCTTACCATATGCAGGAAATGCAGGACATCGGTGTTGGATCTCTTTGCCTCACATCAGAACATAAAAACACCCAGGTTCTGCTCAACTTTCAGACACTGTGGTGCCTTGGTGTAGGGTGCCATGACCATTCAGTGGCCAGTGGGTCTATTATACACTGTTACCACTGTTCTGTTGCTCACCAACGTGGTGATGAAAATTCGAGACTCATCAGATGAGTTCTTCCTGGTAGCCCCCTTTTGGGCCTGCACGTCCTAGCTCTCTGTGATGATGGAGACGGTACCCTCCCTGGGATATCTCCTTCAGAATCTACTGTATCCAATCAAGGGGTTCCAGGGAGGGCCAGTCTAAGAAGACTAGTCTAGGATGCATGGAAATTGAGAGGTAGAGGTTGCAGCTGCAAGGGATAAGCACAGGCAGTCCAGGATGTCAAAGGTCCTGCCAAGCTCAGAAATGATAAGCACTGGAGTCATGTTCAAACATGGTGCAAAAGGAAGAAGATTATAGCACTAGAATGTCATATTCTAGATTTGCTTCAATTCCTTCAGGAAGCATTTGTCAAGATGTTAGCAGTTTGTACTCTATGTGCTTGATGGGTGGTTATTAGGAGATACAGGGAATCCTGGGAGGAGTTTGGGAATATAAATTAAATTAACTGATTCCTGAAAACTTTTCTCTCTCCAGACCTGCTTCTGTGTCAGGAGTCCCCCCATGGGGTCTTCCATTGGTATGGAGAATCTTGAGGGATGTCCCATTTGAGCTGATAGGGGAGATGTCATTGACATTGATGATTTTTAAAACAGTGTTCTTAGTAGCCTGCTAGTAGGTTAGGGGCAAATTGGGCCTTAACATCCAAAACTCCTTATCTAGAAGTCCAAGAAGATACATTATTTCTTTGGAGTGACCCGGCATTCCTGCCTAAAGTTATATTGAAATTTCATCTATCCCTCCTTTCATCTATCCCTCCTTTCGGAATCTATCCATGCCTGAAGAAGTGGAACGGTATCGGCTGGATTTGAAAAGAGAAGTCCTTATACACCTGGGAAAATCAGGGCCGCTTAGATCTGACAGTTTGTGACATTTTGTGGTCCAAGCCTTGGCCCGAGGGCAATGGTACATATGATCAATAGATGAGTTAGAGAGACAATTTAGCTGAACGGACGGAACGGACATTGTGGATTGAACGAACTGTGTAGATAGTACGGACGGAGTGGACAAACGGGCGGAGTGGATGCAACAGATGAAGTGGATGGAACGGATGAAATGGCTGGAACGGATGAAGTGGATGGAGCGGTTGAAGTGGATGGAAAGGATGAAATAGATGGAACTGATGAAGTGGATACAACAGAAGAAGTGGATGGAATGGATGAAATGGATGGAACGGATGAAGTGGATGGAACGGATGAAATGGATGGAACGGATGAAATGGATGAAGTGGATGGAACGGATGAAGTGGATGGAACGGATGAAGTGGATGGAACGGATGAAGTGGATGGAACGGACGAAGTGGATGGAACAGATGAAGTAGATGGAAAGAATGAAGCGGATGGAACAGAATGGAGCAGATGGAGTGGGTGGAAAAGATGGAAAAAGAGCCGAAAGGATAGAACAGACAGAACGGATGGAATGGATATATCCCTATATATCTCTGTATCCCCTATTTATGCTATGTATATGCTACATACCCATATCCCCATGTTATCTGTATCCCATGTTTACCCATCAATCCTCTCGCTTTATATACGTATGCTGCTATGTATGTCCCCTGTCCTGCTCTCGTGCTTGGCCGCAGGCTCTTTACTGACAATCACCATATCACACTACTATGCTCACTCTCTCCTATCCACCATCACTCAACCAGAACACAGCTATACTACGACAAAATTCGGTCTAGCTGTTCTCATACTAACATGGCCCCACAAACACCTCATCATCCTATTAAAACACAGCTAGCTGAGCCCATACCGGCTAGCTTAGGCGTCTCCTCAGGCCTAACGCAGCCGGAACTCAGTCTGGGTGGCCACCCTCCAGAATGAACACATTAAACTGACTTCCTCACCACCACACCTACCGCTTAAGAAGCAGCTATCATGCAACAACCACCCCAGCTGCACACATATCCGGTGCGCCCACACATCATATGACACTCTCTCTCTCTACTGACTAGAACTACGGTTCCCGAGGGCGTTCAACCTACTAGCGCCTTGAGGTCATACCAATGATACATAAGGCGCTGTATAAATGGCAAGTAACATAACATAATTGGTGGCTGTAGCCCTTCCCCACCAAACAGCCAGGGGAGATCAACCAGGACAATGACAGCACCCAGGGCAGGAGCTAAAGGGTATCTATCCAGGACATTTGCCAAGCTGCCACCTGGGCGGATCCAAACACTTTCATTAAGTCCTATCAGTTGAACCTACAAAGGCAGAACTCTAGTGTTTTGGGTATTGTGGTTTTGAGTGCAGGGAGTCACTAAGATCATATTAATTGGTGATTTCCCAATTAACTGCTGATGGTAGGTGTGCATGGCATCTGGTGGTCTGAGTCTTCTTTAGGCCCATCCATCTCAGACGATGGCATGTTTCACAAGTATGTACCGGGAAGAGAGGCGTGTAGACAATGTCTGGATTGTGTACAGGTAATCGTCATTACTCCTAGTGCTACTCTCCCTGACCACCAGAGGCATTGCTGGGGCAGGGGGGTGGCTAAGTGGGCTATAGCCCCTGATCTTATGGTTGTATTCCCAGATAGAATCTCAGGAGCTACAGCCAAAAGGCTAGCTAGCCCCCAGTCTCGACAGTTCTGACATCAGCGTAGCCCCGGGTCTTTTCCAGACCTAGTAACACCCCTGCTGGCCACAGTACTGTCTTTTCCACCCGGGGCTGGAACATGGCAAACAATTGAAAAAGGGTTCCCGGGGATCGAGGTGGGTACCTCACAAGTAAGTACTGTGATGAGGAAGAGAATGACTAAGAGTAATTAAGATTACTGTTTAGTAATTCAGACATTCAGTAACCAGCAATGGCTGCACAGAGGTCCCCATGTTTATGGAGCAGACCTTGGCTCAGAGGGAGGGCCAGACTGAGCGCATGCCTACCTTAGTAGTCCCTTAAAAGGCAGGGAATGTACATGACATTTCGAATATATATATATTCAGAATGCTGCATGCAGTGCCAACTCTTATTAATGTGACAAAAACTGCAAAGTACTAGAGAGCGGTTCCATGTAATAATGTCGCCACAAAAATCTCGCCATGCAAAAATATTGCCGAAAAATGGCAGTTTTTTGTGGCAACATTATTGCATGGAACATGCGGGGGACACCCCCGCAACCCCCAAATGTTTTTTTTTCTTTTTTTTACATTTTCATTTTTTTTTTTGCCCATCCCCATATATATGGTCACCCATATAATATCGCCACAACCTTTTCCCGGCGATATTATTTACGGCGACCATATATATGGGGATAATATTACCTGATACCTAGAGAGCTGTGGTTCATGCAGTCCAAGCTCCCGGTTCGAATTCTGGCTATTCTCTCTTGCTCTGAGATCAAAACATTAATGCCATTGAGTTGGCATTAGTAACACACCTGTTATTAGTACCATGAGATTATTGTATAAATCATGGATGAGTAGTACTTAACCTTTCATACAAAAATGTTACAGAATTTACCCCCAAAGGGACAGATGTTGTCGGCCAAATAAAACACCGTCGGCCAAATAAAACACCACAACCGACGGCTGCATCTGGCCTTTGATTCTTAAAGCCCCAAGCCTTTCCATTAACTAACGGCCGAGCGCGTAAAAGACGGAAGAGCAAATATGTCAGTTGTAATTACGGGCTGAGTGGTATTAAATAGCTGCTTGGACCTGCCTTCGCCCTTCAGCCCACCCCACAGAGTAATACCGAGGCTTGACGCGCCTGGCTCCTCTCGCTGATCTCCGCAGAGAGCGCCCGAACCTCAGGAAGGGATGTTCATCTCTCGGGCAGGGGAGATCACCGGTAATGGAGGATGCAAGGGGACGCTGACGCAGATTGCACCCACAGGGCAGGTTTCCCGCCAGTTTCCCCACAGAACGCAACACCATCATGTGGGAGCGCATCAAAAAGGCTCTGCTAAACAACTTCCCCTTTAGTCTTGCGGATGTTGTGACTTGGTTGAGAAACTACTGGAAAAAGAATGGCCTCCTCACCCTGTCCATGCTCTCCGTCATCACTGGGTGCCTGATAGGATTCTTGCTGCGCGCCCTGGAGCTGAGTGATCAGGTGAGCCTGTCAACTGGCATGCGTTTGGCGTGGTATATTTTTTTAGATGCGTTGGTGGCAACATATACTGATAATTTTTTTTTACTCAAGTGAACTGTATTTTATATCTTTTGCCTTTTTTCCTCAAAAGTATCCGTGGCGAAACAGTGAAACTTAAAAGCAACGATGTAGTGTGACGACACGGTACCGTCATTTGTATACAGAATAATGGATCTTAAACTTAACATTGTAATTATAAGGATATTAGAGGTCACTGACGATTTCTGTTCAATGAAAATCACAATGCCCAGCCACAGTGCTGCAAACTGACAGAGATGATGTTGTGAAGACCTTTCTTACATCAGCAGTAAACGCAACACTTCGGTGGACATCTGCCGCAGGCACGGCTATCCATCCACACACTTTAGAATGCCTCTACAACTACGATAAATTCGGTCTTGCTGGACATGTTAGCAGGTTCGCCCCTTAGACCAGGCTTGCCTCAACACCTCTCCCATTAGAACACAGCGCCAACCTATGACAATGTTCGGTCTAGCAGGTCATATGAATGTATTTTCTTACTGTGGCATGGCATTTTTACTGGCAAAAGCAAACCGGAGTCATTTCTTATATGGTAATAATGGCATCTATTGTTGCAGTATGCATGGATATGGACGGGCAGATGCAGCATGAAAACGTTGTTTATACATGCATGCATTGTGGGTAACGGCATCATGAAAATGTTTTGGATAAGCTCCTGTGCACTGTTGGTAACTTGTATGGATTGGATTTTTGAATGTGCTGCATACAAAAGTGATCGCAAACTTTGCCGCTTTTATCCAATTTCTCACAAAATGTGTGCTAGCAAATTCATAATTTGAACCCATTATTTTAAACGGTTTCTCAGTGGGAGAAGCCTCCAAACTCCTGTGAATTGCTTCAGGCTCCCTCGCTATGCTCGGTCACTCCTATATATTCGAAGCAAACATTTATGCCCCTCCCATTACAGAATTCACCAGCTGCCACTGTTTTCAAGCAACATTTTTAGAACTGAGCGGGAAATGTCTACGCCCCCTCCAAATGCTTATGAGACATGAACCCTTATGTATGCAGACATGAAATGAAGCGTATGTGCATTTGACGGGTTTGTGCGCCAGCGCAAGTAATGTTTTGGTTAGGCGTCTTGAATACATTCGTTAGACACTAATGTAACATAGGCCCCTGGAACTCACTTGAGTGCTGAGAGTGCATTTGACCATGACTGGCTCTTAAAGGGCCTGCCACTGCGGAAAGTTAAAAAAAACAAGCACATTTCTATCCCTATTTCAGTTATAGCAATGAAGCCAGGATATCATCAGCAGTTCATACATAAGAATAGTAAAACATGACCATTTTTGGCAGTAAACATCACCTGGCGCCTGTTCCAAAATGTCGAATAAGTTACTCTTACTATATTTTTCATATTTCAATGCAAATCCCATTTGGGAACCAAGAAGAGTTTTTGGGAAGTGAGAAAGTGCTCCCTTCTGTTCTGTATCGCGACAGGCCCGTGCAGGCTTCAAACATAAGGGCGCGCAAAAACACAATGCGGCCACTTTGTGTCGGTGCCTACTCTGGACTGATGTAGTTTCGGTTCCACTTTATTTTCTCCATCCACATCACGTGACTTGGGTTTCTCCTCGTCCACGTGACTGGGCTACACCACATTCCTCCCAAACTTAGAATGCAAACCAACATAAAATGTACACATTAATAGTCTCTTACTGCTGATTCTCCATTTCGCTTCACCGGCAGTATATCCCCTGCAATACATACCCGTGGAGGCAGGATGATGGTTTTGCCCTCTCTCTCAGCAGGTATCGCGGATGGGCCCTCTCCGGCACTTCCACCCTCAGGGAAATTGGAACTCTTATGTCTTGTTGGGGGACTTGCTCGCTCATCATCTGGGATGAGCGGCCCTCTTCTGTCTGTCCTGATGCTTCCTGTCTTGGTTGATGATTTTCTTATGTTGGCCGGTGTTCGGGCTGTTCCTTCCACATTGTCTCTGAGACTTTCCGGAAATAAGATACGTTTCTTGTCACCACTTCGGTTCCTCGGGTGGCAGTTATCATGCTGTGTTTGGTGTCCTGGACTGTCCACGGCCGGGACTCGTAATTCAGCGTCATCTTCCTTTGGGGCGCTCTGTTTTTCACCAGCACAGTGTCTCCTGGCTGTAGTTCCCTGCGCTGAGTGTGGCGCCCTTGGCTCTCCTGTTCGTTCCTCCCGACTCGTCTTTCTTCGATGAGGGGTATGTCGGGATCAGGGCTTACCCAGCTCGGGTGTATCAGGAGTTCTGCTTGAATTGGCACTCCGAACATGAGCGCCGCTGGGCTCACCCCCGTTGACATATGTGGGGTTTGGCGATGGGTCCGCAGAACCTATACACTGCTGCAAGCCATGGGAGGCCGCGTTCCTTCACAATCTGTATGACCTGATTCAGGAACCCTGTGAATCGTTCTGCGTCCCCGTTGGCCTGTGGCCAGTATGGAGTGATTTTTCTGTGTTTGATGCTTAGGACCTGGAGGAATTGTTTGAGGTCCTGACTAGTGAAATGGGGGCCTTGTCACTCTTCACTTTGGCCGGTATTCCACGCACAGCAAATATCTTTTCGAGTGCGGTGATCACTGATTCAGCACTTGTGGATTTCAAATGCTCAACCTCTGTTTACCGGCTAAACTCATCGACTAGGACGAGGAGATACCCCTCCCCAGCGATGGTGCAAAAGACCATGCTGACTGACTCCCATCTTCTATGACTTCACAGTGCACTGATGATTGGTTCTGACACAGCAAGTCTTCTCGATGATTCACATGCTGCACAGGATTCAACCAGCTCTATCACGCCTTGGTGCATTTGTGGAATCCACATTCTGGAATTTAGGTATGACTGTGTTTTAACTATGCCTTGGTGGCCTCCGTGTGCTAGCTTCAGGGCCCACTCTTCCAGCGTGCCTGGCAAGATGATTCTGTGTCCTTTTAGCAGAACGCCGTCCCCGGACAGTGTGAGTTTGTGGCGGATCCCAAACAACGCTTGTATTGTTTCTTGGGCTGCTGGTGTGCACTGTGCTACTGCTATCAGGTAGTTCTTCCAGTCTCCCGATTTCACTGCTTGCATGGTCTGCAGCAGGCAGGCATCTGTCTGTCTTTGTTTCGTCCGCTATCTCTTGTAGCATGAGTGAACGCAGTCGTGCACATGCAATGACATGACACATATGCTCATCTGTTTCTGCTGCGTGATGCTCTTCGAGAGTGGTGGCAGGTCAGGGATGTCGGGAGAGGTAATCTGCTGGATTGTCAGCTCTGGCCCTGTATTCCACGGTGATGTTAAAAGGTTGTAGTTGCAGCATCCATTTTTCTAGTCTCGCCGGGGGATGTGGTGCAGACCCTTTGAAGATTGGAACTAATGGCTTAGGGTCTGTGAATTGCCAACGCCTGTTTCTCGATGTGCGCATAGATCTGCTCAATTTTCGTTAGCACACGGCTAGCGAATGCGATCGGGTGTATGGTGCCGCCTGTAAGAGGATTCAATTCAACACTACAGCTAAGTCAATGCCTAGTCTGGGATACTGAATGGAAACCCTTATTGATATATCTTTATGTCCAGTTCATGCGTTCTGGATGACTACCCCTATATAACACCCCTCTCTTTGAATCCCCCTGACCCCATTGAGCCAAGAAGTAGTTCTGTTTTGCAAGTTAAAAGGTTTATTTGATAATTTAAACAATAGATATATATATCACACTTTATAATAATTTAATAATTGAATATCGCACTGAATCTGAGCAGTAATCAATAATGGATAGTCTGGCACTAGCACACTTCTTTATAATCAATGATGAGTGGTTATAGGATGGATAAGATAGCAACAATACTTTATGGTTTCAAATGGATGCAAGGTGGAATGAAAATGCAGTACAGAAAATACTCAATATGCATTCAACAAAACAATGTAATCACTTTTCTCTGGCAATCCCCTCCCCCCTTTATGCAATGCAAGGAAATGGAAGGAAAGCACACAGTTCTCAGAAATACAATCAACTGTAATTCAGTTCACCCCAGCAAGCTTAGACTACAGATCGGAGTTTTAAACACAGGCCCAAAATGCTTTTACATGTGCTGGCTATGAAGTGAAAAATATGCTAAAATGCTTTTAATTCCCTCTAGAGGTTCAGGGTGAGTGGTATCAAGTTAATATTAGTCCAGGCTCACTTTAGCAAGGATCTAGGAGTAACTAGCAGGTTAAACGAATTTTTGGAAACTGAAAGCAAAAAAACTGCTGTTTTCACACGTTGAGAAATTTGCAAATCGCGGCAAATTCGCAAGTGCGTTTTTGCGCGATTACAGAGGAACTACAAGGACTAGCACTGTCGTTTTGGGGTCCTAGGACAGCCTAGGATCTCAGTTACTGCAAGTCTCTAGGACAAACGGTTACGGAGATATGAGCGATTAAATAAAGGTAGTTTTTCGGATTTGGAATGTTAAAATTCAAAGTGACAAGTGCAGCTTGCAACTAGAAAATGACAGGCGGCAGCTTTACAAATGACAGGTGACAGTTAGGAGGCAGTTCTACTTAGATTAAAATAGATTGAATTATATTATTTTAACTAAGAGATTGGTTCTGCACAGTCTGCTAGGTACTCACAATATATTTTTGAAATAAATGGGCCTCGCCACGGATCTGGTCAGGTTTTAGACTGGACTCTGGTCTGGTCTCTGCACTTCACAGTGATCTGGGTCAGCTCTCTTTCTCTCTAGCCTCTCTGGATTCTGGAGATTGATGGATTTGAAGTCTGGATCTCTGGATGTGGTATGGTCCGGCAGAGCGTGTTGCAGCAAATGGAATTGAAGGTCCCTATCTGTCCTGTCTGTCTGCTTTTATGTGTTTGGAAAGTGGGTGTGTGTGCAGCATCACTAAGCTCTACCCCTCTCCACTCATCATTGGCCACTTCATACTCTTCCCCTTGATTGGGGGAATGAAATGAAGTGTCATCATGATGAGGTCTGTTTATGATACAGAGAACCCACCCCTGTCAAATTACACACAATCTATATTTTGACCCGAAAGACATATTTGCACAGGTACACATTTGTTTAAAATTACATGCACCCATCACATATCACAGGAGGTATACCCTGTCCAAATCTGCTCTTCCTGGAGCTTGCATTCAGAAATGGCAACATTTGCCCTTTTTAACTGATTTCGCAATATCGGACATTAACCCAAATTTACACACATGTGCGCAAGGAGTATGGACATTAATTGATGAAGTGTCAGATTTTTAACATGCATACATTTTAAGTAATACCCTCTTAACTGCTAGTTTGCCCCCAGATCATGCCACCGGTTCTAAAAACCTCTTAAAATGTGGGCAGAAAAATCACAAGAATTATGGTATCATTTAAATAATTTTCACAAGTCCGTACTATGAGTTATTCATCTTTTTCTAAAACCATATTCTGGCTACAGGGGTGTGGTTTCCCCCCAGCACAAGGTTGAATTTCTGGTTTTTCCAGTTCTGCCAAGCCCAGAGACCCTGCCCCTCCCAGCTTCTGCCAAGAGGAAGCTGTTTTACGACACCTGCAATAAACCATCTGCCTGGGCCCTGGAAGGCCCATTGTTCAAGAGGAAGCCATTTATGGCCCCCATAATAAAACATTTGCCTGAGTCAAGACAGGGCTCTGTTCAATTTCCTGCAGAGCCCAGGTAATTCAATCAGGGAAGTGTCATATCCCTTTTGGTGGGAGCAGCAAAAGGCAGGTAGGCCTGGGAACACAGCTGTTGTGCAAGTCTCATCTCCTGTCGGGGGTAGCTGGTGGGCAGAATTCAGTTCCTTAAGCCAGGTTTCAGATAAAATGTCACTTTTTGTTCCCAAGTTTAAGTCAAGACAATTTTTACATATGCAGCTAGAATGCTGATTTTAAGTTTAAAACTATGACATTTCAACAGTTACAGACTATGTGACACTCAAAAGTAGGTCACTTATTTATTTTAAACATCTGGATTTTTAATGTCTGTAGTTCAGTTAAACTTAAAACTGCTGACTCCATAGCTCAGCCAGTTTGGTTATAAGCACAGTTCTGGGCTCTTCATCTTCCCAGATTTTTGTAGGCACACAACATTTCCTTCTGCCAAATGTCTGCTGGTGTTCAGTGAACATTTTGCATATGTGCAATGTTTAAAATGGGCATTTGAAGCTTGCATTCAGGGAAACCAGGGTGGTTTTTGAAGCGCTGTTTTGAGCTAACCGGCGCTACTGTTTTTCCTTTGGCAACCCATTTTGGTGTGCGCACAACTGCGCAGCTCTCCTGGATTCTGGGATGAAATGATGGGCGGCAACAGCGCATCCCCATCTTTACCCACTCCAATGATTTATTTTTGTTCTGGGGTAAAATGATGGGCAGCAACAGCTTAATCCCCACATTTACCCCGTCTAATGATTCCACATGGGTCAAAACCCTCCACACTTCTTTATCCAACTTTGTGAGGACAGCTCCTAACCCCACTGGGCTGGCGTCAACTAAGAGTTTGGTGTCTCATTCAATGTTAAAGGAGGCCATTCTTGTGATGCTGGACAGCGAGTCTTTTATTTGTTGGAATGCCTGTTGATGTTGTGCTGTGCATTCCCACTGTTTGTCTTTATTTGTTAGTTCTCTTAGGAGCGCTGCAAGGGTTGCAAGGTCGGGTATAAATCTTGCGCAGTATGTCACCATGCCCATGAAGCTTCTCACTTCGGTTGCTGAAGTTCGGGCTTTTGTGGTCTTTATGTCGCTCACCTAGGCCGGGTCTGGTGAGACGCCGTTTGAGTTGAAAACATACCCGAAGAACTAAGCTCCTCCTGGAAGGCCCATTGTCCAAGAGGAAGCCATTTATGGCCCCCATAATAAAACATTTGCCTAAGTCAGGACAGGGCTATGTTCAATTTCCTGCAGAGCCCAGGTAATTCAATCAGGGAAGTGTCATATCCCTTTTGGTGGGAGCAGCAAAAGGCAGGTAGGCCTGGGAACACAGCTGTTGTGCAAGTCTCATCTCCTGTCGGGGGTAGCTGGTGGGCAGAATTCAGTTCCTTAAGCCAGGTTTCAAATAAAATGTCACTTTTTGTTCCCCAGTTTAAGTCAAGACAATTTTTACATATGCAGCTAGAATGCTGATTTTAAGTTTAAAACTATGACATTTCAACAGTTACAGACTATGTGACACTCAAAAGTGGGTCACTTATTTTTTTTAAACATTTGGATTTTTAATGTCTGTAGTTCAGTTAAACCTAAAACTGCTGACTCCATAGCTCAGCCAGTTTGGTTATAAGCACAGTTCTGGGCTCTTCATCTTCCCAGATTTTTGTAGGCACACAAAATTTCCTTCTGCCAAATGTCTGCTGGTGTTCAGTGAACATTTTGCATATGTGCAATGTTTAAAATGGGCATTTGAAGCTTGCATTCAGGGAAACCAGAGTGGTTTTTGAAGCGCTGTTTTGAGCTAACCGGCGCTACTGTTTTTCCTTTGGCAACCCATTTTGGTGTGCGCACAACTGCGCAGCTCTCCTGGATTCTGGGATGAAATGATGGGCGGCGACAGCGCATCCCCATCTTTACCCACTCCAATGATTTATTTTTGTTCTGGGGTAAAATGATGGGCAGCGACAGCTTAATCCCCACATTTACCCCGTCTAATGATTCCACATGGGTCAAAACCCTCCACAAACCCCCCCGCCCGACTGCGCTTTGACTTGAGTCGAGGGGGAGTCGGTTGCAAGGGAGGTTTTGAACCCTGGCGCTGGTATGTCCACATTATCTTCTTCCAATTCTGTAGATGGCACAGTTCAGCATCTTCCTCTCCATCCGGTCGGATCGGTCAGTTCTCCTTGCCGGTCCTGATGGGAATATTGGGCGGTACCCCGGGCCCCTTGGATATTCGTTCCCGGTCCCTGGGTCGTCCTCCTTGGTCATTCTCCATGGTTTCATCTCTCCTAGGATGATAAAGCAAAAGCGGCAATACCTACTCATAGACGTTTTTCCACCACTGTTGAGATAGTGGGGCAGCATATGCATTTCATCATAACGAAACATTACATTCTTATTTTGAAAAAAAAAACAGTATAACTAAGGGACAGTTTCATGCAAATCACAATATTTTAGAGACTAGATGTGGTATGTTTTATGGTTGGAACTGAATTAGTCTGAGACAGTACCCGCTAGGATTCCAGAGGATTCCTCCAGTTGTTGCAGAGTGTGCCTGGGATGGCAACACTTCAACTGGTTAATGTGCACCCACTTGTCTTCCCCCTCTGCCAAATGACCTTTGGGGATGTGGATTTTGTAGGCCACAGGGGAGATCTTGTCGATGATCTCAAAGGGTCCCTTCCATGTAGGCAAACATTTTCGCTGCTTGGCCTGGTTCCTTTGGAAGTTGTATAGATAGACCCGGTCTCCCACCTGATATTCCTTCCTGGAAGTTTTCAGGTCATAATGGGTCTTCATGCTATCAGCCGATCTTTCTAGATTCCGCTGAGCGTAAGCAAAAGCATGTTGGAGGTGTTTCCTTAAATTCTCCACATACTCATGAGTAGTGGAGGCATTTATCAGTGTCTGCTCTTGGGTCCTATAGAGCAAATGCTGGGGAAGCACCATCTTGCGTCCAGTCATCAACTCAAATGGTGACATTTTGGTTGCAGATGAAGGGGTAGATCTGATGGCCATTAGGACCAGAGGTAATCGGATATCCCAACTTGGCCCAGAATCTGCCACAAACTTCTTTAATATGCTCACAATGGTTCGGTTATATCTCTCTACTGCCCCAGAAGAAGCTGGCCGGTAAGCAATATGCAACTTCCTTTTGACCCCCAGTATCTCCCACATCTTTGTCATTACTTCACTGGTGAAGTGGCTACCTCTGTCTGACTCAATCCTTTGAGGTAGACCGAAACGGGAAAAGATGTGGTTAATCATCAGGGCAGCTGCAGTTTCTGCCTTGCAATTTGGGGCCGGGAGACATTCCACCCACTTGGTAAACAAGCATGTCACAGTCAACATGTACTTATTCCCCCTAGCAGAGCGAATCACGGGGCCTACAAAGTCGATTTGTAAATCTGACCATGGCAGTGTCATCCCCCTCTTTTGGAGAGGCGCGCAGTGCGTGAGGGATGATGGCTGAAATTGTGCACACACAAGACACCCCTTCAAGTATTGGTCGAGGTCCTGCCCCATGTGTGGCCAGTATGCAACCTCTCTTACGATTTCCAATGTTGTGTGAAACCCCCTATGACCGGCGGTGGCCGCATCATGGGCGTGACTTAACATCAGGCTTTGGAATGAGGTAGGAACCACCCACTGATCGTGGCCAGCTTTGGATTTCCTTACCAGCAAACCGTCTTGGATTCGGAACATTTTTGGACATTTCATCAACACTCTTAGGTCCTCTTTCCCAGTGTAATCGGTATCCGTCAGGGGAAAGTTCTCAGGGTCCTCAAGGTGTTGGTAAAACTTACCAATAATTGGATCCCCCTTCTGAGCTGTAATCAAATCAGCATCAGAGGTCTCCTTACTCCATTGTGCAATTGAAAGATCATTGTGAGCATTTGTCTGGGACCTAGTGATAGCAGTGACCTGGATTTCCCCCAACAGGGACTCAATCTCAATTAGATCCCCTTGGATGGCCCCGGTTTTGGCCAGCTGATCAGCTAAGTCATTTCCAGTTTTGTCTGGTCCCTCTACTTTGGAATGACCCTTGATCTTTTTCCAATAGATGGTCATTTCATTCGAGGTGACCAGATCATCAATGTTTTGGATCAACTTCCCATGTTTCAAGGGTTTGTTGTTAGCACATAACATGCCTCTGGTTTTCCAATTAACCAGGTGCTCCACGAACCCGTTCCGTACATAATCCGAATCTGTGATTATGACCAGTTCGTGGAGTTGATGCTGGACAGCAGTGAGGATGGCCTGATGCACAGCCATCAATTCTGCCACCTGACTACTTCGGGGACAATTTTGTATCCAGCGGAGGGTTCTGGGGACTCATTCACCCATGCATTCCCTACGCCGGCCACCAGTTCTTTCTCCCCGTCGTTGTCAACATGGTAAGAGCATCCGTCCACATACACAGTGGGCATTCCCTCACACGTGTCCTCGTCAAAGACTTTGTGTGGGGAATTAAGGTATGCCTCCATGTTGTCCTTGATTTTTAGACTTTCGTCCTCGAGACAGTTTTCTCTGGCACAATCATGCAAGTCAGCCAGACCTTGCGCGAGGGGACTCTTCTTGTTTTGGCCATATCTGACCGCCACAGGAAAGCCTTGCATTGACAGAATCCAGGAAGTAATTCGGGAATTACTCACATTTCCGGCCCGGATTCTATCACTTTGGAGATATTGCAGAGGCTGGTGTGGAGTCTCCACTATGATATGTTCCCCCTGGATAAACGGGCGGTAATTCTTCAATGCCCACACCGTTGCCAGGAGTGCCTTCTCACAATCGTTGAATTTTTCCTCCACAGAGGATAAAGTTTTGCTCGCATAGGAGATTACTTTATTGACCTTGTCATGCTTTTGGTATAATACTGCCGTCAATCACGTATTAGAGAACCCCGTCTCCAGGAAGAACTCCTTGTTTCTGACAGGGTAAGCTAGGCAAGGCGCTTGTGAGAGGCTTCTTTTGAGTTGTCTTACTGCCTCGGATTGTTCTGGACCCCATTCCCACTTGACCCCCCCCCTTCAGGAGATGAATCAGGGGTCTGGTGATCTCTGCGTAGCCCTCAATGAACTTTCTGCTGTAATTAGTCAGTCCAAGGAGGCTCCTTAGTTCCCGCAGAGTTGTGGGGTCTTTCAGTTTCTGAAGTGCTTCCACTTTCTTTTCCTGGGGACAGAGACCCTGAGGAGTAATCTCATGCCCCAAGAAATTAACATGGGTTCTACACCACTGTGCTTTCTGAAAGGAAAGTTTTGCTCCGGCGGCCGTCAACATTTCAGAACATAACGGATCTCCGCTATGTGTTCCTCCACAGATGAACTTTTGATGAGGACATCATCTACATAAGCCAGGTTACCCCTCGCACCCAGGTCGGGCATGGCCTTATGTAGGAAAATATTGAACTCATTACCGGAGTTAAGGTATCCGAAGGGAGTCCGGGTCCATGTGCACTGCTGGCCCCCAAAGGTAAAAGCCAGTTTGTATTGGTCCTCCCTGCTGACAGGCACGGTCCAGTATCCATTGGTCAGGTCTATTGCAGTGAATACCTGTGACCCCTGTATCTGGGCCAGCCCTTGGACAATGTAGGGCAGAGGCCATCGGGAAGTATGGACCCGTTTGTTGAGCTCCCTGAGGTCGGCGCAGAGTCTCCACTGGCCGTTTGGCTTCAATATTCCCAGCACCGGATTATTGAAGGTGCTGTGGACTGGGCGGATTATTCCCCGGGACTCAAGGTTCTTAATTATTTCAGTAAGGGACTCCATTGATGCGAGAGGCAAGCGATATTGCTTCACAAACACAGGAGTCATGCCAGGGTCCGTGGGGATTGTTGTTGTGTGGATGTCGGTGCGACCACAGTCATATGAGTCTACCGCAAAGAGATCTTGGAAATCCAAGAAAACTTGTTTCAACTTTTGCTTTTGTTCCAGAGTCACACAGGCATCAGCTAGGTTGACTCTCTCTTCCACCATCTGCCTGAAGCCTGGAAAGACTTCTGGTTTGGCTATTTCAGCGGCCTCCTCCAGCTGGGTGGAGAAGTCCCTGGTCAGAGTGCTGATTTGGACTGGAGGCTTCAGGTGGGAAAGGCAGCCCTCATGGACCTGGAAAATCACCTCATCCCTCCTGAAGTCACAAGTCACATCTTCCTTACCATAGGGGCAGGAAGTGTACACCAGGAAGTTCCCCCCATGCCGGGTAGAAATCCTGTCTGGTGTTGTATCGTCATCACTGTCACTGTCAAAGCAGTCCTTGGGGATTGGCCCTAACAGTTCATTACCTAAATCTATGGAAAAATGTCGGTCATCAACCGCCATTCCAATAATGGTGCCTGCGGCTAGAGTAATACTCTTTAAGTCGCTGTTATCCACCTCTATTAGAATGGTGTCATGTTCTATGTTGACTAATGGTGTTGGGTTTACCCCCAACCCTTGCTGTTGGAGAGAAGCGTTTAGATGTATGTAAGCATCAGGGTTTTGCAAATATTGTCCTCTTTTAACTTTCACTTCCAGGGAGAATTGTCGGGTCCTTTCTGGGATGGTGACTTCCTCTTTGATCTGAATTTCAACTGCATAAGGTAGCAATTGAGCTGATCTAAATGCTTTTTCTGGATCATCAAAGCCCATGGGATTATCCGCTAATCGGGACCAAGCTTTGAAGTTTATTAGGTCCAAACTAATGGCAAAGCGATTGGGAATGTCACTGCCTAAGTAAAAAGCGGCAGTGACGTCTCGCACGACCCAACAATTGTGGACTATGCTCTTGTTGCCAATGGAGATTTTGAGCATACACCGGCTTGGCAGGAGATGTTTGGAGTTGGGTGCTTCCAGGTCCATTTCCCATTTGTCTATCAGTTTGAATGTGGGAATGGCTGGATCTTTTGGGAGTTGGCGGAACATGGCTTCGCTGATGAAGCTCTTACCGTTGTTCACACACACTCGAGCGAGAACAGAGTCCTTCCCATCATTTAACTGGACAGGGATGAACAACTGCTCTCCAATTTGCTGAATAGCAGCAGGCTCTGAGCTGATTTCACATCTTTCTGGACTATAGGAGTGGGAGTTTCTGATTGTGGATTAGTATAGAATTTCAGAGTGTTTCCTTCCAGCGTGGAATACCACTTTAGACTGGAAGGAAGGTTGATTTTCAGAAATAGAGAGGACCCCCCCATCACCAGTCTGTTGTCCTACTGCTATTACTGTCACGTCTGGAATTTGGCTATTCTGGAAGTGAAATTCTACTTGGTCAGATTTTTGTTCAACCATGTGGCAGGTGCCGTTTAAACTAACATGGTTGACACTCTGTTTTAATTTTATTGGTCGGCTAGTCTGGGTCCAGAGGACCTTGTTCACACAATCTATTAGGGGTGACAACCTTCTCAGGAGGTCATTCCCTAGTAAACAAGGGGTGCCCTCTGGAGTCACAACTATGACCGGGTGTTTCAACTTGTGTCGCCCAATTTTAATGTCCAAATCTGCCGTCCCCTCGACGGGAATTTCCTTCCCGTCAAAGTTCTGGAGTTGTCCAGGAAGTGAGGTGAGAGGAATTTGGTAATTCTCTCCCCTTCCTGCATTCAGTTCATCAAAGGCCCTTCTGGACAGAAGGGTAGCTTGAGATCCAGTGTCCACCAGTGCCAAAATTGTACCCTGCCCCTGTACTTGTACCGGGGCATAATATCTTCCCTCCTTCTCCTCAAGGGGGCACAGATAATGCACATTTTTGGACAACTGGTGGGCTAACTTTCTGGTTTTGGACATCGCTAGCGAAGAGATTTGGGCAGAATTCTGTGGAGAGCCTTGGGAATCTGAAAGAAAAAGTTGGCAACTGGAGATCAGAGCCATTGTGGGTTCCCCTGGTTCCGGTCCTGGGCCGCCCCCCCCTTTTTGGAGGCAGTCACCAGGATGGGTTTGAACCAGGGGATTTTCTTGCTGTTGGTTCTGGGATGAGATGGGGGGCGGCGGTAGCTCAGTCTCCACATCTCCCCAGTCTGGATTTGCATCCCTAGGGACCCATTTTTCTTTGGGAGGAGTTCCCCCCTCTCTGAAGGAGAAGATCCTTTTCCCAGGATCCTCTGAGGATCCCTCTCCCTCAAATTGGAAGGTCTGTACCTCCTCCTCAAACTGTGTCTGTTTGGGTCTTTTGTTTCTCCTACCCCCCCTCTGCTCCTTAGGAGGCAGACTTCCAGGGGCAAGAGATTTTGTTTCCGGTTCCTGGGTTTCCAGGGGCTGTTTACAAGTGAGGAAGGAAGCTTCCTCCAAGGCTTTACACCCCCCTTCCCTTTGTGCCTCCTCCCTGGGAACCGGTGTGTTATCGGGGTCCAGAGTTGGGTGCGTTCTGCGCCGGCATGCCGATCTGAGGGTTCTGCTGAGCCCTCAGTATGTGACCCAGATCCCGCGCCATGTTTTGAACCTGGCGCTCTAACTGGGAAACCCGCTCAGGCTGATACAGGGCCCTGTTTTCTCCCCTGGGCTGATCCCGGGAAGGGTAGCTATCCCTTCTTTGGTAGTACCCCTGGTTGGGAAGATTTGGATACCCCTCCACCCTTGGCCTCCCCTCTCCCGGATTCGGTTGTCTGGGCTCAGGGAATTGGGGAAAGAAGGGTGGAGGATTTTGGGGCTGGAAATTGGGTGGATACCTGGGGAAAAAGTTCTGCCCAGGATTTTGAGAATTTCTGCCCTCCTGTGGGAAGTTGGGAGGGAAGTTCCCTGGGTTAGGTACTTGGCTGGATCCCCCCCTTGGGCTGGAGGAGTCCACACATAACCCATGATGGGTCTGTTTCCCTTGTAACGGGGGCTTACATAATCAGGAGAGCGAGGGACCCCATTTGTGGGGCTGCCTCCCTGGCTCCCTGTCTGTGACTGGCCCGAGGACCTTCTGGGCCTAGCATTATTAGGTGCAGGTAGGTTTTTAGGCCCCCCCATCTCCAACTCTAAAACAGGGGTGACCTTTACTTCTGCCACCTTGGCAGCAGCAGGGGTGCTGTTGGTTTTGGGGTTTTTAGGCTGGTTTTTGTTTTCCACCGGTTTCTGCACCTCGTAGATGCGGGTGGCTTGTTCAATGACCCATTCTAAAGATCTTTTCTCATGAAAATCTCTCACGAGCTGGGTCATTATGTATTTGGGCAAGGCATGGAAAAACGTATTAATAAATTCTCTGCTATCCGTGCGCACCCTTCTTGTGGTCTGTGCAAAAGCCTGCTTTAACTCCTGCACAAACTCTTGTGGGGCCTGATCCTCCCCACATTGTAAATTGTAGGCTGCCTTCCGAGCCTCTTGGGGATTTCTGTGAACAGAAAAATGTTTTAATAAGGCCGCCCTATAGGTGGACCACCTGGAATGATTTTGGTCCTCCAGCCCTGCAAAGAAACTGGAGTACTCTGGGGAGAATGTCCACTTTACATATTGGATACAGCTTTGGCTGTCCTTCAAATGGAAAGTCTCCATCATTTGCTCAAACAACTCTAAGTGCTCCCAAACAGAATACTTGGCATTCTTATGAAACGGCGTGATGACGCTCCTGATTGCCTTAATCTGCTTTAAGGGGTCCTTAAGCAAGGCCCTTTTTGTCTTATTGGCCCTTTTGGTCCAGGTAACCCTGGTCCATTCATCTTCTGACTCAGAGGCACTGCTCCCAGAGGTTCCCGTCTGTTCTTCCAGGTTTTCCCGGATTTTGCGAGCCTGGGAATGCCTGGCAGAATGTGGGGACCTGGTCTCCTGTGTCCTGTACCGCTCAGAGGAGTCTTCAGATCCCTCCTTGCTGCCAGGATTTGATGGGTACCCCCCCACTGACCTAACTGGGCAGAGGTTTTCAGGATGCCCTTAATGGGCCTACTCACCTGGGGTTCCCCATCAAATTGCACTGTGCTTGGGTGCCGATACCCGGATGCCCGCCCCTCCATTCCTGGGTGGTACTGGCCTATGAGCCCCATGCTTCTGGCTGGATAGTAATCTGCCATCCCTGTGGCCCTGTGCTCATGTGCGCCAGGGGACATGGGGGTGGCAGAGTCCAGGGACTGAGAGAAATAAAGGCCTCTGGTACTAGGGCTCCTGGGGTTATGCTCAGGAGTTTCTCTTTCCCAGCAAACCTCATCTCTATCCGCCCCTGCTCCCTGTTGCAATGCAAGAGCCTGCGCCTTCAGTTCCTCAGTTAAGGCCTTACTAGACTCTATCAGTCTCTCCTGCATCGCTACCTGTTGTTGGAGCCTATCATTGTGCTGGCAGAGAGCCTCATTCTCTCTCTGCGTTTCCTGATTGGTCCTGGAGCACTGGGCGAGTCTTTGCTGCAGGAGGGTTACCTCCTGAGCTGTGTCCCTATTGGCCTGCTCCTTTCTTGCCAGAGCATCCGCCACCTTCCTGGTGTGCTCTAACAAATTATGGTGTTCTTTTTGGAGGTCACCCAGTCCCTGGAGGGACAGGTGATTTTCTTCCATTTTCCTTTTTAAGTGGCAGACTTCCTGGCCTAAGGCGTCCCTTTCCTGACTAAGAGTCTGCATCTGTACCGTCAGGTCGTCCCTTTGCCTTTGGAAGGCACCAGATTTCTGGCGCTCCTGATCAAACTCTGCCTGGGTATCCAGGTCTTTCAGAATCAGTTTATTGCTCTCTGCCTTCACTCTATCTAGATGACTTTGCATGCTCCGTGCATGCCCTATTAAAGTCTAATTGTTGCTCCAGCTTTTTCTGGCTCTGCAGCAGGGAGTCCAAACCTTCTTGGTACTCCTTCTGCAAGGCCAGAAATCTGGTATCCTGGTCAGCCTTTTCCTGTTGCAGGATGTCCATATCCCTCTTTATTTTAATGATGTGCTGTCTACTCTCATTTTCTGACTCCTGGCTCCCCTGCAGCCTCTGTGCAGAAGAGACCAGGTCAGATCGGACCTTCTCTAACGCCATCTGTCGCTTATTCGCCAGATCTTGGCTTTCAGTACATTTATCCTGCATGCCTCTCATATATAGGTACAGGTATGCGGCTATCCTAACCATCTTGTCTTGTTCATCCTTAGCTTTAGGAGCCATGTATAGTTCACTCAGGGCCACATGTAGGGGACCCTGATCTCCCCATATATCTGACCCTGTTTCAGTGACCTGTTGCGTGATGTCCTGCAACCAAACCGTTTGGTCCTGATGAGTCCACTCACCTCTCACAAATAACTTATGTAAGAAGTGCTCTCTGGCTATTTTCATGTCTACTAAGGTCGTCATTCTGGAATTGGAGTTCCTTCCTGACTTACAGAAGTTTGTATTTTATTTTTGCAAAACAGAGCTTTTCCTTAGAGCGTTCCTTTGAGGAGTGCTTTACAGCGTAACACAGCGTGGTGATCCGACCGGATATGTGTATCTGGTCAGCTGGCACACTGTATTAATCTGCACAAATGGTAGATCTAACCCAAACGTCCGGCACGAGCCCCCAATTTGTAAGAGGATTCAATTCAACACTACAGCTAAGTCAATGCCTAGTCTGGGATACTGAATGGAAACCCTTATTGATATATCTTTATGTCCAGTTCATGCGTTCTGGATGACTACCCCTATATAACACCCCTCTCTTTGAATCCCCCTGACCCCACTGAGCCAAGAAGTAGTTCTGTTTTGCAAGTTAAAAGGTTTATTTGATAATTTAAACAATAGATATATATATCACACTTTATAATAATTTAATAATTGAATATCGCACTGAATCTGAGCACTAATCAATAATGGATAGTCTGGCACTAGCACACTTCTTTATAATCAATGATGAGTGGTTATAGGATGGATAAGATAGCAACAATACTTTATGGTTTCAAATGGATGCAAGGTGGAATGAAAATGCAGTACAGAAAATACTCAATATGCATTCAACAAAACAATGTAATCACTTTTCTCTGGCAATCCCCTCCCCCCTTTATGCAATGCAAGGAAATGAAAGGAAAGCACACAGTTCTCAGAAATACAATCAACTGTAATTCAGTTCACCCCAGCAAGCTTAGACTACAGATCGGAGTTTTAAACACAGGCCCAAAATGCTTTTACATGTGCTGGCAATGAAGTGAAAAATATGCTAAAATGCTTTTAATTCCCTCTAGAGGTTCAGGGTGAGTGGTATCAAGTTAATATTAGTCCAGGCTCGCTTTAGCAAGGATCTAGGAGTAACTAGCAGGTTAAACGAATTTTTGGCAACTGAAAGCAAAAAAACTGCTTTTTTCACAGGTTGAGAAATTTGCAAATCACGGCAAATTCGCGAGTGCGTTTTTCGCGATTACAGAGGAACTACAAGGACTAGCACTATCGTTTTGGGGTCCCAGGACAGCCTGGGATCTCAGCTTCCAGATGAAAGTTACTGCAAGTCTCTAGGAAAAACGGTTACGGAGATATGAGCGATTAAATAAAGGTAGTTTTTCGGATTTGGAATGTTAAAATTCAAAGTGACAAGTGCAACTTGCAACTAGAAAATGACAGGTGGCAGCTTTACAAATGACAGGTGACAGTTAGGAGGCAGTTCTACTTAGATTAAAATAGATTGAATTATATTATTTTAACTAAGAGATTGGTTCTGCACAGTCTGCTAGGTACTCACAATATATTTTTTAAATAAATGGGCCTCGCCACGGATCTGGTCAGGTTTTAGACAGGACTCTGGTCTGGTCTCTGCACTTCACAGTGATCTGGGTCAGCTCTCTCTCTCTCTAGCCTCTCTGGATTCTGGAGATTGATGGATTTGAAGTCTGGATCTCTGGATGTGGTATGGTCCGGCAGAGCGCGTTGCAGCAAATGGAATTGAAGGTCCCTATCTGTCCTGTCTGTCTGCTTTTATGTGTTTGGAAAGTGGGTGTGTGTGCAGCATCACTAAGCTCTACCCCTCTCCACTCGTCATTGGCCACTTCATACTCTTCCCCTTGATTGGGGGAATGAAATGTCATCATGATGAGGTCTGGTTATGATACAGAGAACCCACCCCTGCCAAATTACACACAATCTATATTTTGACCCAAAAGACATATTTGCACAGGTACACATTTGTTTAAAATTGCATGCACCCATCACATATCACAGGAGGTATACCCTGTCCAAATCTGCTCTTCCTGGGAGCTTGCATTCAGAAATGGCAACATTTGCCCTTTTTAACTGATTTCGCAATATCGGACATTAACCCAAATTTACACACATGTGCGCAAGGAGTATGGACGTTAATTGATGAAGTGTCAGATTTTTAACATGCATACATTTTAAGTAATACCCTCTTAACTGCTAGTTTGCCCCCAGATCATGCCACCGGTTCTAGAAACCTCTTAAAATGTGGGCAGAAAAATCACAAGAATTATGGTATCATTTAAATAATTTTCACAAGTCCGTACTATGAGTTATTCATCTTTTTCTAAAACCATATTCTGGCTACAGGGGTGTGGTTTCCCCCCAGCACAAGGTTGAATTTCTGGTTTTTCCAGTTCTGCCAAGCCCAGAGACCCTGCCCCTCCCAGCTTCTGCCAAGAGGAAGCTGTTTTACGACACCTGCAATAAACCATCTGCCTGGGCCCTGGAAGGCCCATTGTTCAAGAGGAAGCCATTTATGGCCCCCATAATAAAACATTTGCCTGAGTCAAGACAGGGCTCTGTTCAATTTCCTGCAGAGCCCAGGTAATTCAATCAGGGAAGTGTCATATCCCTTTTGGTGGGAGCAGCAAAAGGCAGGTAGGCCTGGGAACACAGCTGTTGTGCAAGTCTCATCTCCTGTCGGGGGTAGCTGGTGGGCAGAATTCAGTTCCTTAAGCCAGGTTTCAGATAAAATGTCACTTTTTGTTCCCAAGTTTAAGTCAAGACAATTTTTACATATGCAGCTAGAATGCTGATTTTAAGTTTAAAACTATGACATTTCAACAGTTACAGACTATGTGACACTCAAAAGTAGGTCACTTATTTATTTTAAACATCTGGATTTTTAATGTCTGTAGTTCAGTTAAACTTAAAACTGCTGACTCCATAGCTCAGCCAGTTTGGTTATAAGCACAGTTCTGGGCTCTTCATCTTCCCAGATTTTTGTAGGCACACAACATTTCCTTCTGCCAAATGTCTGCTGGTGTTCAGTGAACATTTTGCATATGTGCAATGTTTAAAATGGGCATTTGAAGCTTGCATTCAGGGAAACCAGGGTGGTTTTTGAAGCGCTGTTTTGAGCTAACCGGCGCTACTGTTTTTCCTTTGGCAACCCATTTTGGTGTGCGCACAACTGCGCAGCTCTCCTGGATTCTGGGATGAAATGATGGGCGGCAACAGCGCATCCCCATCTTTACCCACTCCAATGATTTATTTTTGTTCTGGGGTAAAATGATGGGCAGCAACAGCTTAATCCCCACATTTACCCCGTCTAATGATTCCACATGGGTCAAAACCCTCCACACTTCTTTATCCAACTTTGTGAGGACAGCTCCTAACCCCACTGGGCTGGCGTCAACTAAGAGTTTGGTGTCTCATTCAATGTTAATGGAGGCCATTCTTGTGATGCTGGACAGCGAGTCCTTTATTTGTTGGAATGCCTGTTGATGTTGTGCTGTGCATTCCCACTGTTTGTCTTTATTTGTTAGTTCTCTTAGGAGCGCTGCAAGGGTTGCAAGGTCGGGTATAAATCTTGCGCAGTATGTCACCATGCCCATGAAGCTTCTCACTTCGGTTGCTGAAGTTCGGGCTTTTGTGGTCTTTATGTCGCTCACCTAGGCCGGGTCTGGTGAGACGCCGTTTGAGTTGAAAACATACCCGAAGAAACTAAGCTCCTCCTGGCAGAACTCACATTTCTCCGCATTCAGGGTGAGCCTGGCCTCCTCCAGCCGTTGTAAGACTGCTGCTAGTCGTTCATGTTGTTCCCTGGCAGTGGTGCCATAGACTAGTATATCGTCACCTATGTAGGTGGCCCCCTCCAGGTCGAGTAGAACTGTCCTAATATCGTTTTGGAAGATCTACGCTGCTGAGGATATGCTGAAGTTCAATCTTTTATATCTTCCTAGGCCTAGGTGGAACGAAAATGTTGTTATGTATCTTGATTCCTTAGCAAGACGCAGCTGATGATAACCTGACCTGAGGTCCAACTTGCTAAAGAATTTGGCACCAGTCAGGTCTACGACTAGTTCATCGATGGTTGGCGTGACCTGGCACTCTCATCCGATTGCCGCATTTGGTAGCCTCATGTCTATGCATATCCTTGCGGTATTGCATTGCCTCGGCTTCTGTGCGACAACCTTTGGTGATACCCAAGGGGTTCTCCCCAATGTCATTTCGATTAAACCAGATTTTTCCAATTTCTCTGGTTCCTTTTCAACCTCTTCCCTCATATGAAAGGGGGTGCGGTGGTGCTATACTGCCGTCGGCTCTATCGTTGGATCTATATGCAGCTTTATGGTTCAGCCGCGAAGGCACCCTTCGGTGATGCTTTTCCAGAAGGTTGACGATCTCTGTCGGGTTGATGCTTAAAGCAAATTGAATCAGGTGCAGTTTCTCTGCTGTTCGGCAGCTCAATAGTGTCTATTGGCCCTCGTCTACCACGTATATTCTCGTCTGGCATGAAAAGCTGTCGTATGTCAGGTTGGATCTGAACGACCCTTGCACTTGTAGTGGATTCCTGTTGCCATACGCAATAGTTGTACTTGCTTGTTTTGAAGCATTGTGTTTGGGTTGAGTTTGTTAAATGTTTTGGTGGGCATGACATTTACAGTTCTCCGTGTCAATGACCACCTTGGTGGGGTGTCCATCTGACAAGATGGTGCAGGACGGTCGTTTGTTCTGTTTCCTTTCCCATGTTTCGTTTTATGAGGTTTTATGGCGGAGATCATATGTACACAATGTTCTCTCTTGCCTGATCTCCACCTTTCTTACCCTCGTCTGTCTGGGGACATGCTTTTGTCCGATGACTCCTCGGTTTCACTGCTGCTGGGCGATCTCCATGTGCTGTCTACCGCCCTTGCTCTCCCTCTTCCTCTCGGTTGGCAAGATGATCAGCGTTGATTAGAGTCTCTTAGGCATTCCTGTTGGTTCGCTTTTTTTGGGTCTGAGGGGTTTAAACACACCGCTGCCAAGTGGTGTAGTCGTTTGCATTTTCGGCATGTCATGCCCCATGCTGGTCACGGTTTTCCTCGGTGCCATGGGCTGCCGCACCATTTGCATGCGTCGTTTCGCCCTAGCGTGTGTCCAGGTTTTTGGTAGTTAGGGCGCCTTTCTTCCTGTGGCCGATTGTCTTGCCGTCTCTTGATGGCTGCGATTTCTTCCCTCTTTTGGGGGCTATCTAGTGGTAAGTGCTGTATCGCAACTTTTATCACCGCTACTTGGTCATCCGTACGTTCTCTGAGCCATCCCATCTCTAGTATGTGGGTTAGTGGAATGTTCTTCTCCGATAAAATAGCCCTTCGCAGTTTCTCAGGTGATAGTCCATTTATGAATTGAAGGCGGATTCCGAACTCCTCGTCAGGAGACTCACACCCTACAGCTAGTTCCCTCAGCCTGGCTTGAAAGTCGTCCATTGTCTCCTTCTCCCTTTGGCGGGACATGCAGAAGTGGAATCTTTTGTAGTTGGGTTTGAGATCTGGTTTGAATTTTCTTGTTAAAGCTGTCTTGGCTGCGTTGTAATGATCTGAGGCTCCATTGTTGTGGAGCATGTTAAATAGGCGCAGTGCTGCCACCCCAATGTTCAGCCGGAGGAGTGTGCGCATCCTTTTCCCCTCGGTGATATCTCTTGCTTGTAAGTGTAATTCGAACTGTTGTAGCCATATGACCCACCGGATCGCAGCCCCTATGGTGTAGGGATCAAATGCCCCATGAGTGTTGTCTGTGATGACTCTTGGTTTTCTGGCCTGAAAATATTGCTCCTCCTGTCTGCAGCACTGTTTCCTGCTCAGGATGGGCCCCCATTAGGGCTCAACATGTTTGCTGCTTGTGTTGTGCTTGCAGCAAGCGAATTCTGCATGATTCCCGCGGTTTCTTTGGTTGCAGTAGCACACCAAGGAACCCCCTCTTGTTTTGATGGGGATGAACAGTTCCTCACTCTTCTCCACTGCAATGGATGAGTCAATCCTAGTTTTATAAGTTTCCCTGTGAAAAAATGCAACTGGATTGTGGGTGGATCTGCGCTGAATCCTCACTTTATTGGTTGCCCATTGACCACGTTCGTGGATTGAAACGTATCTTGGATGGGCCTGGCCTGCAATATCGCTGCCGTGCAAGCTGAGCATTGGTGGGCAATGGATTTAGAACATTGCAGCAGCTCATTTGCTTACCGGAGTGAAGGAGCGGTGGAGTGGAACGCTTCAGGCGTTCGAGCAAATGTGACGTTCGAATGCTCCATGAACGTTCCTTTTTTTCAGCGTGTGTGGCGCGCGTGTAAATTGCATCGTTTTTCTGCTGCGCCGTGCACGCCTGGTCCAGGTCTCCTCTTCGCCAGTGTTCTGTATCGAGACAACTCAAACCTCCAGTGTAGCGGGGCAGAGTAATGCATGCAGGCCCGCACGGGTTTCAAACATATGGGCGCACAAAAACACAATGCAACCACTTCATGTCGGTGCTTTCTCCGGACTGACGTAGTTTCGGTTCCACTTTATTTTCTCCACCCACATCACGTGACTCGGGTCTCTCCTCATCCACGTGACTGGGCTACACCACACCTTCAACCCATTAGTTTGCTCATTTGCTCATGGGGCCACTCTAGAAGGCATCTGAAGGTGCGTGTCTAATATGCACAAGTGTTGACGCCCTTTAAAATCTCCTGTATTTTTCTTACGTAAATGATGAGAATGGATTTATTATTCTGAAGAGGTACATGGAAAAAGTGAGGCTGGAAGATTCATTCTGAGCTACTGCTAAATAGATTGTTGTGTTCATAGGTGGTTAGCATATGTTCTTTGCTGAACAAAGAGAGCCAATCATTTACCTGCGCTGTTTAAGACTAATAATTGCATACTAGCAGAACATAGTGCATAATACACCCATCTCTTTCTCTCTCTCTCCCCCCCTCTCTCTCTCTCTCTCTCTCTCTATGTCTCTATCTCTCTCTACCTGTGTCAAGTGACGCCGCATCGGTTGCTGACAGCAGTGTCACCAGAAACGAATCACACATATCTTGAAGGAGTGTGAATGGGGGCAGCTTATTTTATGGTTAAAAGTAGAAAAATAGTAGCAGTGAAAGAGGCATTCCATGGGGTGAAAACCAGCCTGGTATTTAGAGAAAATACATTCTTTGTGGAGAGCTGAAGGGAGCCCGGGTATTGCTATGTGACATCTATTGAGGTTCTGGAATTATTTAATTTTCCTAACATTGTAAACTGTCTCTTTTTCGAAATAGTATAATGTTCATTTCTAATGATCACTTCCCATATATATATATATATATATATATATATATATATATATATATATATATATATATATATATTGTGCTCATAATAAGAATGTTACAATTTTATTACTGAGAAGAGCACTTTAACTAACCTAGAATTACGACAAACATTTTTGTTATAGAAGATTATCATTCAAATATGACAGTTTGGTGCACTCCTAATGTACTCTTTCAAAGCCCCATAGGAGGAAATGGCCAAATAGCACCAATGAGGGTTCCCGTTTGTTTGGCATAAAATCAAATAGCATTTTGGAAACATAAGAGTGGCTACAGATATTTATATATGACACATATATCTGTGATAAAAATGCTTGGATCACTAAGTACCTAGTGTGAACATTAAAATGCCTGTAACTATCAACTATATAGATGGATTTGAATGAGGGTAAGTTAGACCACTCAGCTTAAGACAGGGGTTTGCAACCTTTGGCTCTCCAGAATGTTTGGACTACCACTCCCATCGACCCTAGTCAGCAAAGTCAAAAGTTAGAGGTCATGGGAGTTGCAGACCAAAACATCTGGAGAGGCGCAGTGTGCAGACCCCTACCCTAGGAAAAGAGCAGCCAAGACTGCCTGTTTCGAGCCTGTTCACTGATGCTCACTTTTGACTTCTTTTATATTTCTTTTTCTAGTACTGCCGTTTAACAAGGTTTGAAATAATGGCTATGTTACAGGAAAGCTATACCTTATATGCAGTATAAACTTTTACTGTACAGTAGATATGGAAACTGTGCCTGATTCAGGGAAGCCTTTGGTACGTGGGTGAGCATCATCACTTAAATAACATACACTAATCGAGTTTGATTCCTCCTATGTGAACAATGCTCTAAGTTAGGTCTCGTAATGTAGGTGGCTGGTTTAGACCACTGAGAGTCATCAACTTCAATTTTTAATAAGCACAGTTTTAGAGTTGGCTTAAGGTAGATTAACTTTAACTTGTTAATAATGTACTAGTAAATAATAGAACATTAATAATAATGTATTACTGTTTTAGTTCAAATCAGAACTTTTCATAAAATCAACATATATTAATACCACATACATTGAACAATCACACTGAAAGAAACACAATCCATACTTACAACAAAACAATAACATTAATGACAGAATAATAACAGCACTTAATCAAAATCAGCAAACCTCATGTGCAAAGAAACAGCACTGCACCTGGTTACAATTCCTCATATAGTACATCATATATTTCATAGTTGCCATCGTTTAGCTTACAATCATAAAATCCATATAATTCCCTAACAATTCTTCAGTTTTGTCCATACCTGATAAAGTGCCACATGTGTGGATGTAGAATCTGTGTTTAAGCAGTAATTCCAAAAGTCCATACTTTTTATACTCTCATAATCATGGACTAGCTTCCCAAGTGAGGTCATATACAGGGGGCACATTATGGGAGATCGGCAAATCCGACAATACCTCTCTTCTTCAGCAAGACCCCATCTGACTCCCCAAATGGCCCGTACTGGTAGTAAATTTGCAGGGCATCATAATGTGCGTCTGACAAACTCCTGGGTGGGGACACTGCACCCAGTACACATGGGGCTTTCCAAAAGTGTAACTCACAGTATTCACAGCTAAGTAACCTTTTAGTTTTTCTAGGTGGGTGTAGTTGCATCACCAGTCCCATCTATTAAGTTTCCTGCAAAAGACCCCTTTAGCTGTCTTAAAGTCTTTGCAGCAGTTTAGGTCAAGATGCCACTGCATTAGATCAATTGCTCGTTATTTAGTTTCTAATAATTTGAACCTCGCAGTAAAGGCTCCTTGTGCAAACTACTACCCAAAACCGCTTGCACTGGACACTGTGCGGATAACAGAGATTGTAAACACTTCTTAGCGCCATACCTGTCAGAGAGATCAAACCGAATTCTAGGCATATGTATTCCATGGGCGTCGATCAAGGCAGCCCCAACACAGTAGGCCAGGAATGCCCCTCGAGTCTGTTAAGCCAACTTAAATTGTGCGTTGCCAGAGCCTCCAGTTCATATAGGACGGAAGGAAAAAACGACTGTATGATGTGACTATCCCAACCAGGGAATAGCCCACATACTGGTGGACAAATCTGTGGCAGAGAGAGCTTAGTTGCTTGGCTTTCCTGGTTTTCAGATCTATGATGTTGGAATAATTAGATCGGTTTGATACAGTAATTCCCAGATATTTAACTGCTTACTGTTAATTATATCAAAGTGGCTAGAGGGCCTGGATAATTGCGTCTGTCCAAACCATGTGCTTCACATTCTCCATCAGCTGTACTCTGGGAGTTGCATTCTTCATTCAGATGCATTGGTCTGTAGTTGGGTGGGGAACCCTGAGCTTCAGCGTCATAGGTGTTCTCCTATCAATATAATCACAGGGGCATGCTGTCTGCTCTTCCAACGTGAGGCGGCCGTGGGCAGTATGCCGATCCAAGGGAGTTTCACTGACGTGGAAAGTGAGCAGCCATAAGTGCTTTGTTCAAGCCTCTTTTTATTTGTGTATTACATTATAGTTATTCTAAATGTAGTACTGTAGTGTTGTTGAAACATGAAGTACACTAGTGTGTTTTCTACTTCACCTCACAGCGCTAAGCGGGGCCATCCCCTATTATGCACCCCCCCTCCACCAGGATCCAAAACATAAATGCAATTGTTACATTATTCGTAATAATCACACATACAATTTGTATAGAATTTGGAAAAACAAGATCACATTTATTGGAGTCATAAATAATTTGGGGGCGGTTGAGCCCTAAGTGAAGCAATCTTCTTAGACTTCTAAGGTGCCCTTTAGGGTTTTACCCGGGCTTGCAATAGTTCTTATTGTCCTGGGTGACAATTGTCACTTCCAGTTTTGCAGAGTAGCGGATGTCCGCCTCCGATTTTCAACTGCCAAGCAGTAATTTCCAGGGACCACTGAATCTCGTTGATGAGGAGACTCAACTGTCCATAAGGATAGAGGGTGCTAGAGAGCCAACCAAGATGGCGGCTTCCTAGAGAGCTCTCTGTGGCTCCAAATTAATCCTGCAACATCAACGCTTCTGTGGTGACCTGTTCGTTGGCAGCTAACGCCGTGCAGTACTATGAAACCCTGCTGCACAATTTGAGACTATTTTCACTTCGAGCGGTCAAACATCCGCACACTTATGGCCCAAACATCACAGGCCCGCCGGCCCACGCTATCTGTGTTACCGAGCTGCAGGCGCAGCTAGAAGGCGAGGAAGGAGGTTCCCCATGGAGCCGAACTGCCTTCCAAGACGAGCGATCAACGAGCGCCAATCCAGCCCGGCTAAAAGACCCGAGTCGCTTCAAGAAGGCAGGTGGACATGTGCGTCCCATGTGCCCAGAGAGACGCGGAAGTCTCCTTCCCCGCGGAGGCTCGGAACGGGGAGTGGAAGTGACACCAGATAGTGTGAGCAAATCCAGTCTGGTGCCCAGGTAGGAGCAAACTGCAGCGTGCAAGGCTTCGGGTTTGCACCCCCAACGGGCCCGCAGGGCACCCCAGCCTACCTGCGCAACAAGAAACATCAGTGGAGAGCGCGGAGGTAAGCGCCTCCACTGGCGACCTCCACCAGCCCTCCTGGGAAATAATATTTACACGCGAAACAGCCAGAGACAACACGCTCCTACTTCGCGGCCAGAGGAGCAGCTGGAAAGCGCCCACCGTGATAGTTCCTCGCAACGCTCCAATAAATGAGGGACAACTGAGCAGCCAGCTCAAGCCACCTGGCCCCACCTTAGCACACCAATAACTGCCCCCAACCATCCAACAGCAGTCACAAGAACCAAAAGCACTTTGGGCACATGCACGCGGATCCAGTAGGAGACACTGCATAGCATAGCCAAACCAACGCAATAAACAATACCTGCCATGGGGCCTACTCGCGGTGAGACTGGGACCAAATTGTAAGAGCTGCTGGCAACACGCCACCAAAACCGCACCAAGAGCAGCACAACGCTGACCGAACAGTACCGCTGGCCAAAGGTCCCAAGATCTACGCAACTCCCCCAAAATACCATTCGCTGCAACCGCATGCGCAGAGAATCCCGGGTTTATGCCAACCTGCGGCAAAGACCCAACACGACCCCCAGACTGGATCCAAATTACCTAAATCACACAATAATCATCAACCTACCCCTCACAAGCTACCTAAAATAACAGTTAAAATCATCTCAAGCGACTCACCACGCCGGAATACTACCACCATCGGCTCATGCCACCAACATCCACAAACTTGCAGAAACCAAATCAAAGATAATCATGGGGAAAACTGACAAGTCCCAAAAAAAACTGAACTTCGAACCCAGTTCTTCCATTAAACCACCTAACGCCAGCAGCAGACCGGAGTCACCAACTCCAGACACAGCTCCAGTAGAGGAGCAAGCCCAGAATTTCAACATTAGAGAAATCCTAATGGACCTAAAAGCTGGAATTGGAGGACTGGAGAGCAAACTAGATACTCTATCGTCGAAGGTAGACCAACTCCAACACCGCCTCGACAAACATGCAGATAGGCTGGACACAGTCAAACAACACGTATTGGACCTCGACTATGGCACTGCAGCTCTGACCTCCAGAGTCTCCATCCTAGAATCCCAAATGAAGGCAGTCTGCGCCAAGAACAAAGATTTATAAGGGTGCTCTCGCAGAAACAACATCAGAATTATCGGGGTCACAGAGCAACAACTTCAGACTAAAATGGAAGACCATATCGAACAGATTTGCATGGAAATATTTGGAAAAGAATCTCTCTCCCAGCTATTTGTTATAGAGAGAGCACACAGAATCCCCAATTCCAGACCAATCGCCGGCGCAAACCCACGCCCAATCATAGCAAAGCTACTAAATTACAAAGACCGCGACCCAATACTCAAGGCTGCTAGAGAAAGAGGAAAACCTCAATATGACGGGGACCCAATCAAATTTTTCCCAGATTTCTCCCCAACACTTCAGACACAAAGGCGTTCATACACAGCTGTCAAACGGCGACTGCAGGACAAACAAAAACTCTATTCAATGCTATTCCCTGCAAAACTCTGAATCCAACACAAGGGTAAAGCCCAATTTTTCAATACACCAGAAGAAGCCAATGACTTCCTAGACCGCGCTGGATGCAGACCCGCCTCAAACAACCCAAGGCCACAACGAGGAGACCGAATGTGCAGGGACCCGCCATAACAGCCGGCTATAGCAACAAACGACGGTGGTACCACTCCAACTCCACCATCACGCAAGATACTCACCACAGAAACACAATCCTACAACCACAGGGAGCCTCTCTCCCTCTTGGAAGGCTACTAACGCCCCAAGCACAGCAATGTTGACAGTTTTGTTCACAAGGGTGGGCACACCGTGGGCCAGTTGGGGGTTGCCCACGCAGGGGAGGGATGTTAATCTCACTAAGTTATTATTGACTGTTCACCAACGTTCTAATGCAAAACAACCACACACCCCCACCAGGATGACCATAAATATCAACAGCTTCCCATCCACGCCCATGCGTCAACCGAAACCAGCCGACCACGCGGAGTCCAGCAGTCTTCATTTAACCCTCCTCCCATGGATCTGTTTAAAGTAGCCACTTGGAACATCAGAGGTGGCAACCAACCAGCTAAAATCAGGAGGATCCTTCAATACCTCAGGAGGCATAAAATCAGTATTGCAATGCTACAGGAGAGCCATCTCATGCCAACTGCAGAGCAACACTGGGCCCGTTTATGGGGATGTCATAGATACTTTTCATCATACTCATCTTTTGCAAGAGGGGTCGCAATCTTAATTGACAAAAAAGCCAACTTCAGCCTAATTGAATCAAGGAAAGACACAGAGGGAAGGGCTCTACTGGTGAGAGGAATACTTGCTGGAAAATAAATAGTCCTGGTGAACTCTTATGCCCCCAACACGGACGGACCAAATAACTTCAACTGGATCATGTCTCAGCTAGGAACACTCACCACAGCAACAATCATCTGGGGCGCAGACCTCAACACCCCACTAGATCCAAAAATTGACAAATCTCACTACACAGCCAGCAAACCCTCCAAAGCAAGCCATCAGGTGAATGAGATTTGTCAAGCATTCGAACTGACCGATATCTGGAGACACACCCATCGCGATGTGCGTGAATACACATTTCACTCAGCAGTCCACAAAACCAGCTCATGCATTGACTATATTATGGTATCGACCAGAAGCCCATACTGCTGGGGATCCAGTCAAATCCTCCCACAATCCTTCTCTGACCACTCAATGTGACACTTGAGTTTACTCTATCCAGCACCAAGGCGACTGTCATCAATTGGAGATTCAAAGCAGGATCATTATCAGACTCTGTATTTGCATCGGAGCTACATCAAGAGATCACAACCTTTCTTGAAATAAACCAGGACTCGGTTAGCTCTGCCGGAACTTTGTGGGAAACACTGAAATGCTATGTACGGGGTGTGTGCATGGCGAAAGAGAATGTCATTCTAAAACTAATATGACGCAAATTGACAAACAGTGAATGACGTCTGAAGGAGCTCAAACGTAAATGCACAACATCCAACGATCCACAGACCCAAGCTGAGCTGAAAGAAGAATTGCTGAAATTTCAAGAATCAGCTGAGCGCGAGCTGAAGTTCCTCGGACGCAGACACCAGATCCGACAATACGGCGAAGGCCAAAAACCCGGGGCACTTCTGGCCCACTTACTAAAAATAGACAAAACACCTGCCCGCGTAGAACATATCCGTGACGCACAAGGAACCCTAGTCTATACAGAGGAGGAAATAGTATATACATTCCACAAAACTTTTATCAAGACCTATACAGCTCCAAAAACACCCCGAGCCCTGAGATACTCCAAGACTTCCTCAATGATACCGAACTATACTGGGTAGACCAAGAACTTCGCGAACCACTAAACACACCCATCTCACAAGAAGAAATAGTAGAAGCAATAAAAACTCTTCCACACACCAAAGCACCAGGTCCCGACGGCCTTACAGGAAAATTCTATAAATCACACGTGGCCACCATAGCTCCAATACTCCTCCGAGCATATGAAGAAGCCCTAGAGCAGGGGATCCTCCCACCCACACTATGCGAAGCCAATGTGTTCTTAATACATAAACCAGGCAAACCGCAGGAAGATTGCGCCTCGTACAGACCAATTTCCTTAATTAATCTTGATAACAAGATACTAGCTAAAATTCTAGTGACACGACTACTTCCTCTCATGCCCGCACTAGTATTAGGTGACCAGGCCTGTTTCATCCCGGGGCGCACCACAACCTACAGCATCCGACGGCTATTCGGCGTCATTGCGGCACTTGACCCAACACAACAAGCAATCGCTGTCCTACTGGACGCCGAAAAGGCCTTTGACTCCGTAGAGTGGCCATATCTCTTTGCGACGCTCAAACAAATGGGACTGGGGAACCTCTTTATCAAAATGATTTTGCTGCTCTATAATGACCCTCGATCCTACATTACCCTAGGCAACACAAAATCACCCTGTATCAGGCTAGAACGTGGCACCAGACAAGGCTGCCCCCTATCTGCCCTCATCTTTGCCTTAATAATGGAACCCCTAGCCTCAAGACTAAGATCCCACCAACTCCAGAGAGGCCTCACCTTGAGCCCGCATAAAATAGTAGTCTCCCTATACGCCAACGATGTTATGCTATTCGTCAATGATCCCCAAACAAACCTCAACCCGATAATGCGCGAAGTGATCAAATTCAGTAATATCTCATTTTATTTATTCAGATTTGTAGAGTGCACGTCAGCCTGTGGGCATCGTGGCGCTTGTTACAGACATATCTTAGTTGCATATACACAAGTAATACTTAATTTACAGGAGCAGGTATGACATTTGTACAAATTTACAGTGCAGTATATTTACATAGGTTAGCGAGTGTCACATATTATTGTGCAAGGAAGGAGGTCTTAAGTTTCCTACGAAAAATCGGGAGTGAGTTCTCCGCTCTAATGTCTGCAGATAAAGCATTCCAGGACTTGGCAGCAATGTAGGGGAAGCTTAGGCCACCGCCTTTGGCTTTTTTGATGCGTGGGATATGGAGTAAATTAGTGTATTGCGTCCTGATGGGACGTGAGGAGGAGGGTTTGGAGATGGTCTCTGATAGGTAGGGCGGGGCGGAAAGAGAAAGGCATTTGTGTGTGAGGGTGAGGATTTTGAGTGTGATCCGCTCTTTGACCGGGAGCCATTGGGCTGAGTGTCTGGCCTGGGAGATATGTTCTCTTCTTGGGATGCTAAGAGCGGCCCGGAGAGCATTGTTCTGTGTGACTTGTAGTCTGTTAAGGTTTTTTGCCGATGTGCCTGCTAGGAGGGCATTGCAATAGTCCAGTTTGGATACAATGGTTGATCTGGCTATTGAAAGGCAGTTAGGCTTTGAGAGGTATGGCTTGATGGCGTTTATAAGTTTGGTGGTATGCGCAGATGAGGAAGTTATTGCGCTGACTTGTCTGGTCATTGATAGTGAGGAGTCTAGGTATACTCCTAGTGTCTTGACAGCTGTGGATACGGGGATGATGGAGTTGTCAATGGAAAAATTGGCGTACAGTTTGTCCAGTTTGTCTAGGGTGCTCTGTTGACCTAGTATCATAATCTCAGTCTTGTCTCCATTAAGGCAGAGGCCATTAACTGCCATCCAAGCCTGGATGATGGAGTAGATCGTGTGGAGTGCCTTGGCGTCTTCGTGGTATGATCCTGAGAGAGGTAGAAGTACTTGTGTATCGTCCGCGTAGTTCGTGTACGTGATACCATGTGAGTCGAGTTTGTCAAAGAGAGGCTTAGTGAACAAGTTATAAAGTGTGGGTGCAGTGCAGGATCCTTGAGGGACCCCGCAATGGATTGTAGTGGGTGTGGCGTTAGCAGTGTCCGAGAAGACTTTCATGGCTCTTCCCTCAAGGAAGGAGGTGATCCAGACAGCTGATTATTTAGAAAAATTGGCTGAGTGTGTGAGGTGAGGGTCTTGTGATCAACCAGATCGAATGCGGCTGAGAGATCTAGGAGGAGCAATAGGGCTGGCTTGCCCTTATCCATGATTTGGGTGATCTGACTCTTTAGATCCACCAGGGCTGTTTCGGTGCCGTGTCCTTTCCGGAAGCCTGATTGCCTGGTCCCTAGGATGGAGTGGGTTTCCAGAAAGTGTTGGATTTGGCAGTGTGGGGCTTTGTCCAATAATTTCAGGAGGAATGGCACTGTAGTTATCGGTCTGTAGTTGTTGGGTTGAAGGGGGTCGAGGGTAGGTTTTTTTAGGAGGGGGCGGACCCAGGCCTCTTTTAAAGCTAGCTGGGATAATGCCTGATTTAAAGGACGCATTGATAAAGGCCGTAAAGAGCGGCGCAAAGCAGTCTGCGCAGTCTTTGATGAGCTTGGGCAGGCATATATCGCCTTTACAAGGGGAGGGTTTGAGATTTTTTAGTAAATTAATAACTTCTGGTTCAGTGACGTCCCTGAAGGAGAAGTCAGGTATGGTGGGCTTAGACGAGGCGGGTGTGGAGTTGGTAGGCTTGGTTCCTGTCTGTTGAGGTAATGCTTTGCAGTGGTCTTTGATTTTCTTTTGGAGAAGGTCAATTTTGTGTAGCATGGCAGCTTGGATACTAGCACACCAAGCTTCATTTTTGATGATTTAATCAGGTGTATTAGGGGGGGAGATGAGCTCTTTAAAAATGGCGAAGATTTCTTTAGAGTGCGTTTTGTCAGTAGAGATTTGTGTGTTGAAGGCGTTGGCTTTAGCAGCGGTGATGGCTGTTTTGTATTGGTGGGAGATTAAGTTGAATTTGTTAAGGCCTTAAGACCAATCATTCCAAATCAGTGATATTTCTGCTGACGCCAAATACCTCTAAGTTCCTTGATGATCACGGATTTAAATGGGAAAGTTCCAAAGTCCGATACCTCAGCATCTATATGTCACTTAATTGTAACCAAATATTCAAAGACAACTATGGAACGACAATAAATTCCCTTCAGAAGTGTATTCACAGATGGAAGTCTCTCCCACTAATGTTATGGGGGCGGGTCTTAATGACCAAAATGGTGATTCTCCCCAAACTTCTTTATCTATTCACAAATATACCCCTGATAATACCACACTCTTTTTTCCAAAAAATAAAAAGCCTTATCCTCAAACTAATATGGGCTGGAAAGCCAGCAAGAGTCGCTCACACAACGTTGACATTACCAACATCACAAGGCGGCCTCACACTCCCAAATATGGAGAAATACTATTGGGCAGCACAGGCACAATTCTTGAGCCATTGGTACACTATACACTTTATACGCCCACATGTGCAGGTTGAACGGGCCCTAGCGTCTCCAAACATACTGAGAGCTGTTATTCCCAGCAACCTCCCAGTACCGCACAACACGATGAATACTGTTCTGTCCACTTATGCTATTTGGAAGAAAATCGCCAAAAAATACTAAATACACATGAGATATTCCCCCCTACTACTAATCAAGGTCATCCCTGGCATACCCCTGACAAGTGAAAAGATATTTCATCTATGGCTCAACAAAATCAATATCCGATCCTTTGGTGACCTTTTCCCTGAAGGCATGTTTATAACCCCACAGATGGCCAAAGAGAGAGGAGGTAATACTTCACTCGATATATATATCTACTTTAGTCTACGTCACACACTACAAGCCCAGTTCCCATCATTTCCCAAGCAGCCAGCGACATGGGACTTGCTACACAACGTGATCCAGGCAAAGGGAGAGGGAAGACAAGTGTCCATGATATACAAATCCCTACTAACAGACACAGCAATTAGCGACACCCGCACGAAACGACGATGGGAGACAGCCATCCAGTCTACAATACCAGAAGACGACTTGACCTACATTCTTCGCCAAACCCAGAAAGTCGCTATAAACACTTGCTTCAAACAAATTAATTTCAACTTTGTGCATCAAACTTACTATACCCCTGCGAAAAAACAGCGTCATCATCCGGAAGTATCAGCACAATGTGAAAGATGTGGCGCCCTGGCCGCTGACTTTCTCCACCTCGCCTGGAACTGTCCCGGGATATCCCGGTTCTGGTCTTCGGTCCTACAGACAACTGTCGATATAGTAGGAGAGGAGCTAACCCCACTTCCGACCATTGCACTTTTAAACCTGACCAAATACTTGCAACCTCCGTCGAGGAGACTAGCTGCCCTTCTCCTGGTGCTGGCACGCAGAAGAGTTGCCTTGACATGGGGACGTGGAAAAGACATGACGTACTGCCAAGACATGGACACCAAATTCATACCCCTTCACACGTGACCCCCCGACATCTGGGGTCCATACATCGCCTACCTACTCTCCATCTCAGATACCTCAGATTCTCAATCACAACTCTTGCAAACGCAGAGGGCAACTGCATCCACATCTCCTATAACCAACGTGTCGGACTGAAGTACAGTGAACAAGTCAACAGAATGGAGCTTAAATCTGACATTACAAGAGGGAAGGAGGTTAAGCAGGGAATTTTGTATGTTATGAACTTATTTTTGTAGACTGCACCCGATTGATGCAGATCTGGTTTGTTTTTATATGGAAAACTTAAAATAAAGTAAAATAAATAAATAATTAATGTCCATAAGGGACTCGTTCAAATTTGGCTCGAGTGCAGCCATCAGGAAACCACCCACGGCCGAAACCGCAATGTCAAACTCCTCCCTGGCTAGGACTGCCTTGTAACTCCACCATGCTTTGGGGGTGGCCCCTCACTGCCCTCAATGCCCCCAATAAATTTCCGACCTTATCAACCTAAATCTACACTCCTCGTCTCTCATTAGCACATCCTACCCATTTTAGAGCTGCAAACACACCACAAGGAAACTTTTGCCGTATGCTGTCTGACTGCCGGTCAATCACTCCCATATCCTTTTTATGGATCACTCATGTCTCCGTTCTTTTGGGAATGGCCCACCTATGGTATCTGATCACCAGGTCAGTACCCCCTCAACACTGGCCCCACCGTTTCGGGCCAATATTCTCACCATCCCTTCTTTTGGGTGTCCATTTTGAATGGTGCAAAGCACCTGAAAACAATTATTTGGTCATACGAGGTTTTATGCTTTTGGTCTTCTGTTGTGTACCTTGCAGGCAGGCTTGTGTTGTGTTAATTTAATATTCCAATGCCTGTATGCAAAGTACTTGCCAAGGCCTCACTCACCCTAACTGTATTTCATACTTCTAATTGTAAGCTCTCTCTGCAATATTTGGATTACTATCCAATCTTACTGCTGAGCCTGTAACCCGCGGCACTATCCCACACCTCACCAAACATCTGGGCTCTTCTGCAGTGCCCATGGCCGGGTGACACCAGTCAGTAGTGGTTGTATTCCCGTGTAGCAGGGCACCCAGGGGTATCACTTTTCTGAGAAAGTGTTGCACATAGCAGATATTCACCTGCTATTACCATACAAACATAGTTGGTTCTCATGTATCTGCTTCAGAAAATTGAGGGGCTCAGCCGACCATGGCCGCATATTGACCTGCAGCGTGCAGCTCCCAAACCCAAAATGCTGCAGCGAGCGCTCAATCCCAGAGCTATTCCAACTCTTGAAACCAGGCGTTAACATGTTTAGAGCTGTCTTTTCAACCTTTCCGATCTTTAAAGCAGCCCTGCATTGGTGTGCTTTTAATATTATTACCACAGACTGCCCTCAGTAATGTCATTGATACCCAGAAATGTTCTCCCGCTGGGCACTGTTCCCACATTTTCCTTGCTCAATAAATACCCTGCTAGCCATAGTTTGCAGGGGCCGGCGCTGGGCTGTCGTACATTATTTATCAGTAGCCCACCAGGTTAGCTGGTGTTCCACCCTTTGGCCGTAACATGCTTTCTCTGCTCACATTTCCCAAGCATCCTTGTATCCTGTGCTATTACCTATTGCAAGGCCCTGGGCCAACCGAGGCCCCGGTAACAAGTGAACACCTCCCACTCCAGGGTCCCTGACCTTGGGCTAAGACCATATTTTGCAAACATTAACATTGCACTTAAACTATCGTTCCAATCTTAACTTGTAATTAAAAACAGGTGGACCCGGGGGTCCCTCTACCTTGTGAAACGTGCCGTTAGGAAATTGGAATTGGCAGGTGTGTACGCTCCCCCTGGATAGGTGATCCCCTAGTAAATGCGTTTGATACGGTCTCACTTAGTTAGAAATGCAGATATTCTGACAGGGGTGGGGCATGCCTAGGTCTGTGTGCCTTCAATCATCGTGTTCTGTTTTTCTACGTGTTTATTGTTCCGTGGCACAGCACATCCCCAAGGCTAGATTTTCCTGACTGCACTCACAATAAACCTTTATTTCTTATGGTTGTAAGTGTTTCTGTTGCACCTTTGCCTTACTACAAGTTATTTGTACCTTCCTTAAAGCCCTCTCTCCCTCCTAAAATAAACCTGGCTGCTATCTCTATTATCCCAAATATTCAAGTGGTACATCCTTAGCCTAAGAGTGGGGGTTTGTACCATCCCGTGATGTATTTACTAAGCCCTTAGTTGGCCTTTCGAAAAACTGTCCTGGCACTGAAAATACCATAATATCCTTCAAGTGGGCCAGGTATCCATAGTATCATGTACTATTGAAGGCTTGTTGATCAACCGGTAACAATGTACATGCTTACCACCTTTGGACCCCTAATTGTACATAAAAAACATAATTGGAAATTGTCAGTGCACTCAAGCCCCGGTCCAGCAATCCAGTCTTACCGCTGAGGCTGCACCTTGTGGGAGTATCCCACACCGTACAACAATTCTGGGTACTTCTGTAGTGCTCATGGCCATACTCCTGAGACTGACATGAGGCGGTCCTCGTCGTCCTCAGATATCTCCGTTTCCTATGACAACACATAATTATTAGTCTATTAATATCGACACTGCAAGTATCGAAAAAATTCCCCCCAGTTGGCCCCCTCGGTGATGATGGACCCTCTGGTGGGCCAGTAATTTTCATTTATTTATCCTTTCATTCCTACCACCTGACCAGCCCTATGATAGAGGGGGGAGGTTCTAAATGGCAACCTTGTGTTGCCATGCTGAAGGTCTGGCGACCACCAGACACAAACAGACAACCTATCAATTACCGCCAACATTGGTCAGTGAAATGTTACCCAGGATATATATTGTGGTGAGGGGGCCCGAGTTACATTCTCCTTCCATTACCTTGGTGTTTTCTAGGGAGTTAGCCCTGCTCAGACCCTTCACATCCAAGCCTCAATCTTTTTACTGGAAGATCTAAATGTACTGCGCCGGTGCAACCAGCCTGGGAATGTGTGGGCGTGGAAAAACTGAAAAGCATGTCAAATCTTTTTCATGAACAGCTATCACACCTGTTTAAATTCAAGGGGCCCTAATTCCTTTCTTGTGTGGCAGCTCCTCTGATACAGTGCTGCCAATAGGTCACGCCCTCGCAACGCTGGGCGCACACACATACTACAGTGCGCGTACCTCCGCATTCCATGCAATTGCCTTAAAAACCACACGCCTTTGGTTGCTCTTTCATTTGAGTGTCCATTTGTCAGATGTACTTAATTAATGCGACTGTTCTGTATAATGTCTATTGCCCAAAAACATCTAACTTGATATGGGGCGCCACTCCTGCCATTCCCTGCCGTGTTCCCTCAGCATCCATTGCATGATATGATATTCATAAAACCCCTAAATATAAGTACTCCTAAATGCGACAGTACCCAAAGGAAAAGGGATGGTAGGGGAAAACCAGGCAACCGATCTTACTAGGCCTTCTGTTATTAGATCATCAAAGTGTGATAGCAGAATATTGCAGGGGGAAGTAAGGGAGGGAATTTCATTTTTATCTTTACAGTTGTTATAATAATCAGGAGACACTCCTTTCCTCTTGAGTGCCCCATAAAAAAACTCTTCAACTCAGTCATCCATAGGCACCTTACCACTAATGTCCACGTGACTGACCTGCCAAATGATCCTTTATCCTCTCAAGATACACTTGACCTGTGTGTGATACATAAAACAATCCGTTATTCAACAAAGTCACATAATAATGCATTCTTATCCTCACCCACTTGGGGCTCCTAAACCTTGTCTAGCAACCTTTTGTCTAGGCACCTTATAAATACCCAATAGTAAATAATTATGTATTTTTTATCTATATCGCTAGAGTACAGCGTCTTACATAGGACATATTTACTTACATTAATATTACTACCCAATCAAATTGGTACTTATTTCTTGACCCGAGGAAGTAGGCCTTGCCGGGATTTGTACCTGAGACCTGCGGGTCAACCACAGGTCAATGCCAGTAGCATTTAGCGTACTGGCTCTATCAATTTATATTTAAACGTGCTGTTGTACCGCAAGCAATGCTGAGGTACGCACTTTAAAAACGGTGGGCCATGCTTTTCCCATGCAACCTGTACACGTATCTCAAACTGTGCCTTTACTCCAACAACGCTATGAAATTGGGCAAGAGCCGTACTCCCAGTGGGTGTTTACCTTGAGCATGCAATTGCCAAACATTTTTATCACAAACCAATAGAAAGAAACTCTCCCTCCTATACATACTCCTTCATAAAAACGTAAGCATCCAAGAAAATGTTTGCATGTCACCCTAATTTTCTCTTTCTCGGACCCCGCTGAAGTTGTTTTTAACCCATTCTGGGCATCAAGCCATGCACCCATTAAACGTCCAGAGAAAACCCAGAGGCATTCCATTGGACCATTAAAAACCATGAAAGTGCGCACAATACTTGCCCCGCAAAGCGCTGTAATTAACCATCCCTAATAGTTTCAACATTATTGTGCGTGTGGAAATCTTTAAGAAGGGCGTATGAGACCTATGCAGCTACTCTCTAACCGTGTTCATTCAGCCCCTAAAAATATAAATATGTGCCACTCAATGCTTATGCCATAACAGCATGGGTGGCTGACCACTAAATACTAGCTCCCCAGTGCCTGCATAATTTCAGGGATACGGACATGTGGATCAAACACAGCTCTGAGCCACCAGTGTTTAGCCCACTGACTCATCTTCACGGCTCTAATAATTAACCAACAGTTTGCGCCCTGCACATCCTTTGTCATGGCAGGGATTAAAACCAAGCAACCCAGAGCCTCTACCTTGAAACAACAAGGATACTGTCTCACAGGGTCTGACTGTGCCATAAAATTTGTCGCTGGGCACCAATGAAAAACTGACCAGAAATTGCAAATGGCTATTTGCTCCTTTTATGACACAGTTTCATGAAACAAAAACGGGTAAGAACCCATCCAAATGCGGCCCATTGTCCCTGCAGCCCTCACTAATCAGTGTGTCAAACCCCTAATGTTACTTCACTGCTTTCGTGCAGACGCTGCGCCACAACACCATTTCAAAATTATCAACTGCGTGAAAAATGCACCATTATAGTTTCCCACAATATACATTGTAGTCCGCGACAACAGCCCTCATGTGAATTCCCAGCCTCAAGCTCATACTACTCGCACTGTGGGCTACATTGACCCACTCAACAGAATTCTTCTCCATAACCAAGCTGTGCTTCTGCAGTCAACAGCAAAATGGCTGCGCTGGCGCCTTGGGGGCACCGTTGTGTCAAAACTGCACCTTGCAGCGACAAAAGGATGGCTGCACCATCTTGTCAAACACAAAATGGACGAGTTGGAACCAGGAGCACACAGAGAAAGGTGCCAGTGTGTTCTGAGGTGCACCCAAAAGAAGCGAATAAAATCAGCGCTGCCCTGCTGCTTGCAAAACCAAAAAGATCCCATTAAAAAAGGGAATATTTAAAATTAAAAAGAATGCTGCTCTGATGCTATTTTCATCTGTTTTTCACCAAACTACTTTTATTAATAAGGCCTTGACATTCCCATCCATATCTGCATGGTGCTTCAGCAGAAGAAAGCATGACTCTGAATGACAGGCTCTGTCAAGCCAAACTTGGGAAAATAAAAGAAGCTTAATTTTCAGCCGCACGGGAAACGATTTACTTTTTGAGTTACAAAGTGTCAAAGACCAATAATTCAAAGAAACTCCAGCTCTCTGGGCTATGTCAATTTCAGTGCATCTGTGTTTAAACAAATTCCTGCCTACAAGGAACTAACTGTGGCTGCAAAACAATATTGGTAAGTCAGATGGAAAAACCGAATTTGAAAGGAAAATGCCAGCTTTCACCACATGTGTCAAAATGGGCTTTTGCAAACCAAAGAAAAGAATGCTTGTTTTAAAAGTACAATGTTGAATAAAAACGTATCCTTGCCTAGCAATGTGAAAGGAGATTGTGCTGTGGAATATATATATGGGAGGTTTTATTCAGCATGCTTTCTTAAGATTCAGGACAAAAATAAACAAGATAAGGAATTATAAGACAGTGGCTACATGGGGGAAATTAGCTTAAACCAGGTTTCTGCTTGGAGGATGCTAGCAACAGAAGGCCCCTCACAGTAGATTCTAGAACACAAGTGATAATTGCTACCTTTACAGACTTTGGTCTGTGCTCCAGTCTCTTGCAATAGGATTTCTGGGACAGGGATGTGTGAAGTGGATAAGGGGCAATAAACCTTCAATCAAGCTGGGAAACTCCCATCCTCCCTCTGGGGGAGATGACAGTTGGTGGTAGCTAAAGAGAAAAAAAATGGTCCAGTGAAGGACACAGGCCAGCCCATTTGCTTGCAAAGACTATGTTATTAATAAAACTTATAAAGTTTAAATGTGATTTTATGGGTTTTCATTTAAGACATTTTTGCATTCTCTGCCATATTGGGAACAGAAATGAAAGAGAATTGGGTATTCTAAGGAAAGTATATATGATGCCATTGCGAATTTCAATGCTGACATGCCTAATGATAATCCATTTTAGGCCGAATATTTCACACTAAAAATGAACAAAAATTATGAGAAGGGCGACACAATGTTTTACAGACTGCAGAGTTGGACCGGCATGTGCTGCATAAAATGTGTAACCTGCTTATGTAATTTGTTAAAATGCCACCACTGTACAAATGTGCCATTTATGTCAAAACTGAATTTTAGCTAAAGTAACTGTGGGAGGATCTGGATATTGTAAAACTCACATCATAAATCTGACATCATGCCCTTGAAACCCAACCAGCTGAGAGCAAGGTGTCAACCATTACCCCTGACCAATCCAGTTGTTTAGAAGCGTGCTCAGGTAAGCCTGCCCCGCACATCATCTGATGTCACCATGCTCTATGAAAAGGGTATCTGACAGAACTCTGACACACTCTTTCCTGAATTTCCTTCGCCTGCTTTCCTGATCTTCAACATTCATCCTGCCTGATTCCAGATCCCACTGCAAAGCCAAAGCATAAAGCCAAAGCATAGAAGGGCCTGAATTCTGAAATCCCACTAAATCCCAATAACCAAAGGGAAAAGCTGTGGTATTCTATGGGAAGCATCCTGAAACCAGAACTGCTTTTTGCCCACTTACTGCATGCACGCTGCAACCCTGCCATCCAGCTGTCCTTGTGATCCGGTGACCAGACCTTTGCCCAGCTGTCTTTTGCCAGGAGAGTCCGCTATCCGTTGACCAGAATCTTTTGTGACCAGAACCCTGACTGTTCCAAAATCCCAAAACTCAAGCGTGGACTGTGAGTACTTCCTCATCCCAGAGAAACACACAGTCTCCCCATCTTGACCCTTTTGTCTTTATTCCACTCTCTAATCAATCCTACCCATACCCTGGTAACTTGTTAAAACTGTTAGAATTCTCAGTGCACCCTGTCTTTGGCTTTCTAAGTGCTAGTGCCATCTCTTTATTAATTCTGTTTTTGTGTTGATCATAAGCCCTTAGTCATATTTGGAGTAATCAAACTAATTTCCACATAAAGTTGAACGCTGGGGTGACAAGGTAGATGTTGCAAATCAACCTTGGATCTTACTGTGCCCCTCTTTAACAATATAGTCTTAATAATCTAGTTAAATTGAAACCTGTCCTGTTTCTAAGCTGATTTTCTCTCTTCCACTGCTTTATTTTACCAAAAGCGATCCTTCTTCGATCTTGCAAATCTCATCCAGTTCTGTAGCTAGAGACCTCCTTTCACTTCTATATTGTCCCTGTGATATACATCTATCCCCCTGCCAAAAAACCACATTCCAATTCAGTGTTTTTCACCCGTCTTATTTGAAAACCAGTTTTTACATTTCAAGCTAAAAAAAAGTGTAAATGCAATGTCTCCATGTGTAAATCTGGCTGCACTGTGTTTTCAATTTCAACCTGCTTTGTGAACTGTATGCTTTTGTGACACCTTACCTTATAGTTGCTAGTGATATAACACCCCTGATACTGTGATAAAACATATGCATAGCATTATTTTAACACACATACAATTAATTATTTATCTAAATCCGAGTTTCATTTTAGGCCTTTGAAAAGGGTTTGGCTCTTATTTTGTGAGGGAAAGTCTGATTTTGATTCTGTTTGCTGCGTCTTATTCCTGACTACCTGCTAATTCTTTCTATCCACTCAGAATTCGAATACTTGTGGGTTGAGGGAATATTGCAGGTGGAAACCTTAACTTGGGTGCTATCTATCCTAATTCAAAAAGTGCTCCTATTCAATTGTGCTTTGGAAATGTCCTTGTAGAAGGTTAACCAAGTATAGTTCAGTAGTTTCTATTGTAATTATCACCCCATTGGTAATTGCTGCCCAATATTAAAATTTGTGCGATTTTTGTGAGTTTTAAAATAAATAAATATTGTATTTTCACCAACCGGCCTGGTTCATGGTCCATTGTGACCCGGGGTATTTGTAAAAGCGGGTGTGAGACGGGTCTGGTATCGGCTCAATTTGAATTCATTTAAATTATAGAAAAAGCATTCCTATTGAGCGCCACATCCCATGATAAGACCAAGTGTCCTGGTCCGGTGTGTGACGCCCGATTGGAAACAAGCACTGCAGGATAACATATTTCTATGGGATGCACATTTAGCATATAGCGGCAGCTCAAGGAACAGCAAACTTGCAATAAAGTATGTCCTCACTGTAATGTAATCCACATAACCAATAACATGTCGCAATAAAAGGAAAGGGATCTGACCTGATAACACCCCATATATGTGTGGGCTAAACAGTGGTGCTAAAGTGCACAATACAACATGCATCCCCATTTAACCGGGCCACTGTGTCTTGGATTCCTCCCTCCCTCTTTATGAGAAACCATGAAGATTACCCCTGCTATAGTTAGGGAGTCTTGATTCTATTAAAGAAAAGGAGGCTAGCATTATGCTTCATCTTCACATTTATTCCTGTCTGCAGCAGTTTCAACAAAACAAAAACGTTACCACTTCCCTGATGGGAAAAAACATTTTTCTTTTCTTCATTTTTTAAGAAAACTACATTTCCCTTAAGTCCAAGTCTATCTGTAGTCCATTATGCCTCGAGCACATGATCATAGTCCTTCCTGTTCCTATTATCCCCCTCTTCTTTAATGCTCTTAACTGCACTCCAGCATGTAACCAAAAACTCTGAACTTGACCAAATATGCAAACTCCTCTCCCCTCTGCACTGCTCTGCATGGTCTCCGTATATGCCTGAACAGGCTTTTCTGCTCAACCAGCCTGTGCTCTTGCTAGCCTGCCTCAGTTGTTCTTCTGGTCATCTCCTACCAAAAAAAACCTAAAGAGCATATTAAGGAGGCAGATACACAAGTCTATTTCGAAAGGAAATTTCATTACGGCACAATCAATGGCATTTGTCATTAACTATCGTGTGTATCTAGGGTGGGAAAGTAATGCTCACCTCCTTGTCTTTAATAGAATCGAGACGCCCTGCGCTATTAGCAGGGCTAATCTTCATTCTATGTCAAGACCGGAGGCAAGCATTAAGCTTGTTCAAAGCTTGTCATTACTGTCGCTGCAACTGATTGCACAGGCTTGAAACAGAACGTTCTGAACGTAGTATCACTCGCCCAGTTGGCTGCTTGCAGAATATCTTGTAAATATGCTCCTTGCGCTAGTGCTTTTGAAGTCATTGAGCCCCTCACAGAATGCGCTCCAAACCTAGACATGTCCACCCCTGCTAATTGCATCACCTTGCGCACCCATTTCACTATGGTGGCTGTTGCAACTGCGTTGTGTGGCTTTCTGCGCGCTTTAAGCAATTGCGCTGTCTCCATTGGTCTCATCTCCGCTGTCCTATGCTCGTATTCCTTTATGCAGATACACACCACTTGGGGTGATTGTGTAGGTAAGGGTAAACTATTGCCGTGGAACCTGTCTTCGTTCTCCTGACTATCGGGAAGGTAACTCCTTCTGGTCCGCATGCCTTTCTGTTCACGTCCAGCGCTCTGACGTCCGCCACTCTCCTACAGGAGACTAGTCATAAAAGAATTGCTAGCTTCCCTCACAGTTGTTTCAATGATAGATATCTGTTTCCTGGCCAGCTCGCAAGTAGTTTCAAAACTATTGTTACTTCCCATATGACATTGTATCTTGGCTCTGACGATCTCCTGAATCAAACTCCTCTAAGGAGTCATACAACCGTTGCGTTCTCACTGATGGGCATGTCTTCGACAGGTAGGTGTCCCGCTGATATGGTAGACCTGTACACTCCTATTGTATTTTACATCTTGCATCAATTCTGCTAGGAAATTCAAGATCTCTACTAAAGGGGCTGAAACGGGATGAAGATTTCTCCCTTTGCACCACCGAGACCACCTTCTCCAAGCTGCATCGTAGCTCCATCTCGTGGACGGCGCCCGTGATTCTGCGATGAGGCGAGCAGCTTGTGTGGAAATGCCTGGGTCCCATTGTCTCCTGCTATCATGCACGCTATCAGTGGGAGAGTCCCTCTCATTCTCAGAGGATGATATGACCCAGCAGGGTCCATAAGTATGTTGTCTCCTGGCGGAAGTACTCTTGGGTAATCGGTCACTAGTTCCACTAGTTCCATTATCGTCGGAAACCATACTTGCGACTTCCATATTGGAGCCACTACTATCATCCTCGCTTCCTCTCTGCGCACTTTCGCTAGTACTGTGTTCATCATCTAAATGGTGGAAATATGTAATGCGTTGCTCCCTCCAGTCTTGGAGGAAAGTGTCTACTCCTGCTGCTGTCGGATCTAACTTCCAACTGAAATACCTGCTCTTCTTCGCGTTCAACCTAGACGCAAATAGGTCTGCGTGGACTGGTCCCCATAGCTTCTCTATCTGTTGGAAGATATTCTTGTCCATCATTCAGTTTCTGAAATTTCTGTTTGCTACTACATTGAGCGAACCTGGTTGATAGTCCGCTACCACCGAGGGGCCCTGATTCGAGGAAAAAGTGCCAAAAATCCTTGGCTATCTCTGCCAGCAATCTGGATTTCGTCCCTCCTAAGTGGTTGATATATCCGACTGCTGATATGTTGTTCATCTTCAGCAGAATACTCTCACTTTTCCCTTCATGAAGGCTTTGATCGTGAATGACTTGGCAAGCAGTTCCAGGCAGTTGATGTGCATCTCTCTTCTGCGCTCCATTTGTCCCCTGTCTCTCGCTCCCCGCAGCGGGCTCCCCAGCCTGCTCTGCTGGCGTCCGACTCTATCAGCAGATTGGGTCGGTTTCCGAATATGGATTTCCTGTTCCAGGCATCCATATTCTGTAGCCACCATTCTAATTCTATCTTGGAATCTACGTCGAAGGGTACTGTCTGGTGATACATAAGCCTCTGCTGCAGGTGCTTTATTTTTAGTCGTTGCAGGGCTCGATAATGTAGGGGCCCTGGACTTATAGCTTAAATTGACGCTGCTACTAGACTCACTACTCCCACTATCGTCCTTAGGGTCACTACGCTCTTGTCTAGGCAGCTCCTTAGCTCTCTTTTTATGTCTCTTACTTTTCCGGCTAGTAGCTCTAAGGTGCCTGCCTTGGTGTCTATGATGAATCCGAGAAAGTCTATTCTCCTCGTCTGGTTCACGTCTGACTTCTCTCGATTCACTAGGAAGCCTAGTGATGCTAGAAGCCCCTGCTCCCAGCCTGTCTGATATTGGAGTGTCTCTCTGCTGTTCGCCATCAGCCCTTCTCTCTGATTGCTGCCGCTATCGGTTTCATGAGCTTCGTGAAAGCCGAAGGTGCTGAGGCTAGCCCAAACGCCATTGTCGTAAATTGCCAAAATTGGACGTCCCAGTCAAAGACTAGGAAGGGCCGATATTCCCTTTGTACTGGTACTGTGAGGCACGCGTCCTTCAGGTCGATCCTTGTGAGCCAATCTCCTTGTCTGAGGGTATCCCTGAGCTGGTGAATCCCTTCCATCTTGAAATGGCAGTATGTCACCCAGCTGCTCAGCTCTTTCAGGTTTATTACCGGTCTTACTTTGTCTTTCCTGTGCACCAGAAACACGTTGCTTATAAATGCTGGGGTTGCGCTGCAAGGCTCTATAGCTCTCTTCTGTGCTAAGCTCCGCAGCTCTGCCTGTAATGTCTCTTTCTCTATCTGGCTATTTGTATTGGTCGGGGTGGTTTGGTCTGCGTGGGTACTTGTATAAATTCTAGATGCAACCCTTTGACTGTCTGCAAGACCCAGACATCGCTGGAAAGTGCACACCAGTTGTCCCAGAACTGTTGTGTTCTCCCTCGAACTGGCAGGTATGGGATATGTCTCACCTCTGGGGAAACTTTGTCCTCTTCTCTGGTCTCTTCCTCGTCATCCTCTCGGGAAACACCCTCTCGTGGGGAAGAAAGCATCTTGGTGCTTATTCTCCCAGTAATGGGCCCTGTTATTCTGAGGCATTCTTGCGACTTGAAAGCGACCGGTCGCTCGGCCTCGATACCGACCAGTCCCAGAGAAAATTCTGCCTGGGATTATCTTCTTTATTGATGCCTGGGCCTTCTATAGGGAGGTGTAGGTGCCTACAAACCTCCCCATTTCCTTCCCGAACGTCTCCCCAAATAGTAGGCCTTGTGCTGCTTCTCCCACCTCAAATGAGGCTAGGTCTCCTTACTTGGGGTTCATCTTTACAAGGAGGCCTCTTCTGCGCTCCGAGGATATGGCGCATTTTATGTTGCCTAAGAGGCAAACGGCTCTTTGCGCACATTTGGCTAGTATGTCTGGGTCCACCTCTTCCCGGTGTCCCGGGACTGCTCCACCAGGTCCATAATCTTGGCCAGGGGGCCAGCGATGTCGAGGACCTTCTCCTGGCAACTTTTCCAAGACCTGTCTATCCACTTCCTGGGGTCTCTGGAGGTCTATGACACGAATGCTAGCATTTTCGAGTCGAGTTCTGGCGCTTCCGCCACTTTCCCCGGCAACTCTGATTTCGGACATTGGGCCCGCATGCGCTGCCTCACTTCTCTCTCGAGCGCTTTGCGCAGTCTCTGAGTAATAATCTTTGGGACTCATGGTGATGGCAGCCAGACTGCTGATTTATGGTTTCTTATATTTTCTTTTTCAAACATGTGTGCTATCTTACCGTCATCCTCTATGTTGTTCTTAGGAGGAGGCTGAGGCTGGTCCTCCTTAGCTCTATCGTCCTCATCTTGCGAAGATCGTGGGGTTTCTGTGGGCTCTTCTTCGAATCCTGCCCTCCATTTCCCATATTTACCTCCCCTGGGTAGGGGGTCGTGAGGCTCAGCACTCCCGACTGGCGCATAAAAACGTCCCTTAATTTCATAAATGCATTGGTAGCCTCTGGGGCTTTATCATCTGCCCGTCTGGTTGACCTAGGGGGTCAGAAGAGTTCTCTCTCTTCCGGGTCTTGTTACACCCCTGAGGAGCCTGTGGCGTGGCCATTGTGGACGTGTTCTCCTTGTTATTGGTGCCTTTTTTTCTCCTGCCTTAAAAATGTCTCGATGGTCGCCAGTCTCTCTTGTAGGGGTCTCACCCCTTGTGCCACTGCCTCTACCAGTGAGTTTCCCAGCACTTCTCGGAAGCTATATTCCAGGTCTTTAGCCTGCTCCTCCTCGCTCCATTCAAATTCTGTCATTTTTATGTGCTGTTACAGTGCCTTGGTGTACCTTGATGAAGTCCTCTGTTTGTGTTTGTGTTTATTCGCGGGCTGCGACCCGCGTGTGTTAAGGGGCGGGGCTACCGCCCGACGGCAGTTCGAGCCTGGGTTCACTGAAATAAAGACGTGTTGCACCCCAGCTCTGTCTCGGCCCTCTCTTGGCGTGCATGAGTGAGAGTCCGACAGCAGAGCGTGAGGAGGTCCATGTGTGAGCACATTACAGTACGGGAACGTCAAAAGCACACAAAATGCCTTGAAGCATACCACAGCACCACGTGGTACGGCAACCGTCAAAGGCACACACAATGCACTGAATCCAGCATTCAATCGGCAAAGCGACGGTCACGAGCAGATGGTGCGGCGACCACCCAAGGCTTGGCCGCTAACTTTACCCAAGACATACACGGCAGGCGTACCAAATTAAAGTAATTCCAGACAAAGAAGCTTCCCATGGCAAATGTCCCCAGAATTATAGCTGCTGGAGGTAGAAGGACACCTCCGTACGCCTCCGGGGGAGGAGGAGAGGTGTTAGGTACCCCCGCCTCCCGGGCAGGGCTTGTGGCCAGAGGGGCGGCCCGCTATGCAGGCTGTCTCTCTAGCACCCCGCAGTCTGCAAGGGATTTCTATGGAGCAGTCACTCATACTTGACTGCTGATGCACTAATTCCATCCACCCTCACAGGCATCAGACTGTCTTGGATAATCACTGCCATATTGTGCCCCCCTTACTGCATCCAAAGGTCACCCTCAAACCACCACATAAAGGTCACTTTCAGCAGAGTAATCAACACGGATGTGTGTTTACATTTGCATTCCAAATACTAAACACTTATAGTACCTTTGCCTACCAAGTGATAGAATGGAAATCTTTAATGACTACCCCACCGCAGCCATTACAGGTGAATGAACACGTTTTATTTATTGTTTATTTTAATTTTAAAATGTGTTTTTATTGATTTTCAGCATAGCATCGAGATACATCTTCACAACACAACCATCATAATCAGTGACATATAATAGCTTTGCCAGCGTTGCAAAGAGTTACAATGACAGTAGTGTGAAGTAGATCTGCAGTAACATTTTTAGTTTCCAAGCTTGTGCATAACGGCACGTAAAACAACAGTAAGAAAATATATAGAGCTCATTCGAGTCATCTCAGCACTTTGGGGAGGACCGGCCAGGGTGGTAAACCGTATGCCAGTGAAAGCGTGTTTCCAGTCGTACCAACAACACAGTGATACCTTTCTCGTTCAGGGTGGTTTGTCATCAGAGGGTGGGAACATCTGCACATTCGAGTCTCTCCATGCAACAAACGCATCAGACTGTTCAACTTCCTCGTCTCTTGTGGCCCCGGCCCACACCTTCGTCTCCGCAAGCCACCAGCATTCAGATTCCCTGCGCCACTGACTATATTAGGACCCCTGCTTGTTCTTCCAAGACATAGCGATACGTCTCTTGGCTACAACGCACGCCAGATCCATATTTGTAATCACATGCCTGCTTTTTGCAGGCTTAGGATATATCCCCAGCAGGCATTCTAGTGGGTTCCACTCAAACCTGACAACCCCCGCTGCCCTGCATGCCTGTTCAATGTGACACCACAATGATTGTGCCCACTTGCATTACCACAGCATATGTATCAGGTCTGTCCCTTTTTCGTTGCACCAGGGGCATTCGGGCACTGTTTCTTTGTTAAAGTGCGCAACTCTGCTGGGAGCCATGTATGTACGGTGTAGTATGTTAAGCTGTATAAGGTGAAATCGCGCCATTTTTTACAGCGGTCAAAGCCTGTTCCCATTATTTTTCTGTGATCTGTGTACCCCTATTGCTCTACCATTTGCTCTTCAGCCTTTCATGTGTCGTGCTGAAGATGCCCAGGAGACATTCGTAAATTCTGGATGTCTGCCTACAGCCATCTTCCAGATCGTACAGCAGGGAAAAAAGTGCTTCCTCTTCCAGCTCGGCAAGCCATCTATGCCACTTTTGTCTAGCCATCTTTTGCACCCTTGCATACCATAGGAATTGGGCAGCGGGCAACCCCTTGTTTAGCATCAGGCTGTCCAGCTCCCTGAAATTTCACATTAGCAAACATGTCTCCCCATGCGTATATGCCATTATTTTCCCAAGTTCTAGCTACTCTCAGATCTGGCAGGTTCGAGCAGGTATCTGCTATAAGAGGGGTATTTCGTGAGTAGGAGTGTGGTAGGTGGGCCAATATCAGCACCATGGTCCAAATCTTCCTACCCAGTCCCACAATCAAGCATTCGGTGCCCATGCAGGTTCCTGGAGTATTTCCTTGAGTTTGTCTGGCTTCACTACCGACTGCAATTGGTTAGTTTCCATGGTGATGCCATCCGATAGCCATAATGTCACATACCGCAATTGGGCAGCCAAATAGTATAATTCTAAGTTCGGGAGCTGTGCTTCCCCCTTTTGGTACGGTGAGTATAGTGCCTTAAGCACTATTCTGCGCCGGCCAGTACCCTACATGAAATCTCTGATTCAGATTTCTAGGTTCCTGAAGAACCTTGGCTCTATGTATATAGTGTACATTTGCAAAGGCGTGTAACAGTCTTGGGAGGATGATCATTTTTGTTAGAGAGACTCTACCCTTATCCCATCTGTTGTCCAGATTGTGTTAAGTCGGTGTGTGCCTTGTGGAGTGTGTGCAATTCGAACCCCTAAGTATTGGAATGTGACTGTTTCCCACTTCAGTCCCAGGTCCGTTAGGTCCTCTGCAGCTTTCCGTTGGAGTACTGCTAGCGGGAACAGGTATGATTTCTGCCTGCTAAACGTGATCCCCGACAGTTTTGCAAAGTCGTTTATGACATCTAGTAGCATGAGGAGATTGTGGGTCGGCTGACATATATATAGCAAAATGTCATCAGCATATAACCCACGAAAAAGGAAAAATTCTTGATTGGTTAGCTGACACCAACTGTACCACCAACATACTATCTATCTCCCCTACGCCGTGGTCAGACCAGAACACTATCATCTTTACCACCACCATCAGCACTAAAAACCAGAACCACACAGTCACAGCATCCTCAGCCTTGTCTAGCAGCCTTAAAAAAATGAATAAAGACAATATGCTACCACTCCTAATGCCTATATAAACACCAACCATCACATAATGACCCATCAAACTTAGTATGTCAATATAATGAAATCATGCTAGATGTTATTGACAAAGTTGCCCCCTTAAAAAGTAAAAAAAATAAACAATCAGCACACATCAACTCTTGGTTCACCCCTGAACTCAAAACAATGCGTGCCTCTGAAAGAACTGTGGAAAATAACTGCCGCAAATCGCCAAACTCAGCAAACAAAAGCCTCTTCCAGGCAGCAGCCAATAACTACAAAAAAGAAATTCTCTTAGCGAAAAGTGAAGTCTACAATCATAGAGTAGCCAATGCTCAATCTATTACCAGAGAACTTTTCACCATCCTTCCTGAACTAGAATCCCCAGCACCTACTCCAGACCACACACAGTGAAAGACGGGCAATGGTGTTCTAATATTACAAATGCATTAGCAAACACAATCTCTTTACTTTAACTCAAAGTAGAACAAAGAAAAATGAAACTCTGCCTCACACAAACTCAGCTAATTCCATCTGCCATAGTGGAGGCTAATAAATTCTCATTCTCTCCTCTTTCGATCCCAGACACAGTGAATATCATCAAGAGCTTAAAGCCATCTAGATGCAAAGGCGACATCTGCCCGGCAACCCTGATAAAAGAATGCGATCCAGAATTCGCACCATTCATCACTAATAAATGAGGAACAACTGAGCAGCCAGCTCAAGCCACCTGGCCCCACCTTAGCACACCAATAACTGCCCCCAACCATTCAACAGCAGTCACAAGAACCAAAAGCACTTTGGCACATGCTCGCGGATCCAGTAGGAGACACTGCATAGCATAGCCAAACCAACGCAATAAACAATACCTGCCATGGGGCCTACTCGCGGTGAGACTGGGACCAAATTGTAAGAGCTGCTGGCAACACGCCACCAAAACCGCACCAAGAGCATCACAACGCTGACCGAACAGTACAGCTGGCCAAAGGTCCCAAGATCTATGCAACTCCCCCAAAATACCCTTCGCTGCAACCGCGTGCGCAGAGAATCCCGGGTTTATGCCAACCTGCGGCAAAGACCCAACACGACCCCCAGACTGGATCCAAATTACCTAAATCACACAATAATCATCAACCTACCCCTCACAAGCTACCTAAAATAACAGTTAAAATCATCTCAAGCGACTCACCACGCCGGAATACTACCACCATCGGCTCACGCCACCAACATCCACAAACTTGCAGAAACCAAATCAAAGATAATCATGGGGAAAACTGACAAGTCCCAAAAAAAACTGAACTTCGAACCCAGTTCTTCCATTAAACCACCTAACGCCAGCAGCAGACCGGAGTCACCAACTCCAGACACAGCTCCAGTAGAGGAGCAAGCCCAGAATTTCAACATTAGAGAAATCCTAATGGACCTAAAAGCTGGATTGGAGGACTGGGGAGCAAACTAGATACTCTATCGTCGAAGGTAGACCAACTCCAACACCGCCTCGACAAACATGCAGATAGGCTGGACACAGTCGAACAACGCGTATTGGACCTCGACGATGGCACTGCAGCTCTGACCTCCAGAGTCTCCATCCTAGAATCCCAAATGAAGGCAGTCTGCGCCAAGAACAAAGATTTATAAGGGTGCTCTCGCAGAAACAACATCAGAATTATCGGGGTCAAGGAGCAACAACTTCAGACTAAAATGGAAGACCATATTGAACAGATTTGCATGGAAATATTTGGAAAAGAATCTTTCTCCCAGCTATTTGTTATAGAGAGAGCACACAGAATCCCCAATTCCAGACCAATCGCCGGCGCAAACCCACGCCCAATCATAGCAAAGCTACTAAATTACAAAGACCGCGACCCAATACTCAAGGCTGCTAGAGAAAGAGGAAAACCTCAATATGACGGGGACCCAATCAAATTTTTCCCAGATTTCTCCCCAACACTTCAGGCGCAAAGGCGTTCATACACAGCTGTCAAACGGCGACTGCAGGACAAACAAAAACTCTATTCAATGCCATTCCCTGCAAAACTCTGAATCCAACACGAGGGTAAAGCCCAATTTTTCAATACACCAGAAGAAGCCAATGACTTCCTAGACCGCGCTGGATGCAGACCCGCCTCAAACAACCCAAGGCCACAACGAGGAGACCGAATGTGCAGGGACCCGCCATAACAGCCGGCTCTAGCAACAAACGATGGTGGTACCACTCCAACTCCACCATCACGCAAGATACTCACCACAGAAACACAATCCTACAACCACAGGGAGCCTCTCTCCCTCTTGGAAGGCTACTAACGCCCCAAACACAGCAATGTTGACAGTTTTGTTCACAAGGGTGGGCACACCGTGGGCCAGTTGGGGGTTGCCCACGCAGGGGAGGGATGTTAATCTCACTAAGTTATTATTGACTGTTCACCAATGTTCTAATGCAAAACAACCACACACCCCCACCAGGATGACCATAAATATCAACAGCTTCCCATCCACGCCCAAGCGTCAACCGAAACCAGCCGACCACGCGGAGTCCAGCAGTCTTCATTTAACCCTCCTCCCATGGATCTGTTTAAAGTAGCCACTTGGAACATCAGAGGTGGCAACCAACCAGCTAAAATCAGGAGGATCCTTCAATACCTCAGGAGGCATAAAATCAGTATTGCCATGCTACAGGAGAGCCATCTCATGCCAACTGCAGAGCAACACTGGGCCCGTTTATGGGGATGTCATAGATACTTTTCATCATACTCATCTTTTGCAAGAGGGGTCGCAATCTTAATTGACAAAAAAGCCAACTTCAGCCTAATTGAATCAAGGAAAGACACAGAGGGAAGGGCTCTACTGGTGAGAGGAATACTTGCTGGAAAATAAATAGTCCTGGTGAACTCTTATGCCCCCAACACGGACGGACCAAATAACTTCAACTGGATCATGTCTCAGCTAGGAACACTCACCACAGCAACAATCATCTGGGGCGCAGACCTCAACACCCCACTAGATCCAAAAATTGACAAATCTCACAACAAAGCCAGCAAACCCTCCAAAGCAAGCCATCAGGTGAATGAGATTTGTCAAGCATTCGAACTGACCGATATCTGGAGACACACCCATCGCGATGTGCGTGAATACACATTTCACTCAGCAGTCCACAACACCAGCTCATGCTTTGACTATATTATGGTATCGACCAGAAGCCCATACTGCTGGGGATCCAGTCAAATCCTCCCACAATCCTTCTCCGACCACGCAATGTGACACTTGAGTTTACTCTATCCAGCACCAAGGCGACTGTCATCAATTGGAGATTCAAAGCAGGATCATTATCAGACTCTGTATTTGCATCGGAGCTACATCAAGAGATCACAACCTTTCTTGAAATAAACCAGGACTCGGTTAGCTCTGCCGGAACTTTGTGGGAAACACTGAAATGCTATGTACGGGGTGTGTGCATGGCGAAAGAGAATGTCATTCTAAAAATAATATGACGCAAATTGACAAACAGTGAATGACGTCTGAAGGAGCTCGAACTTAAATGCACAACATCCAACGATCCACAGACCCAAGCTGAGCTGAAAGAAGAATTGCTGAAATTTCAAGAATCAGCTGAGCGCGAGCTGAAGTTCCTCGGACGCAGACACCAGATCCGACAATACGGCGAAGGCCAAAAACCCGGGGCACTTATGGCCCACTTACTAAAAATAGACAAAACACCTGCCCGCGTAGAACATATCCGTGACGCACAAGGACCCTAGTCTATACAGAGGAGGAAATAGTATATACATTCCGCAACTTTTATCAAGACCTATACAGCTCCAAAAACACCACGAGCCCTGAGATACTCCAAGACTTCCTCAATGATACCGAACTATACTGGGTAGACCAAGAACTTCTCGAATCACTAAACACACCCATCTCACAAGAAGAAATAGTAGAAGCAGTAAAAACTCTACCACACACCAAAGCACCAGGTCCCGACGGCCTTACAGGAAAATTCTATAAATCACACGTGGCCACCATAGCTCCAATACTCCTCCGAGCATATGAAGAAGCCCTAGAGCAGGGGATCCTCCCACCCACACTATGCAAAGCCAATGTGTTCTTAATACATAAACCAGGCAAACCGCAGGAAGATTGCGCCTCGTACAGACCAATTTCCTTAATTAATCTTGATAACAAGATACTAGCTAAAATTCTAGTGACACGACTACTTCCTCTCATGCCCGCACTAGTATTAGGTGACCAGGCCTGTTTCATCCCGGGTCGCAGCACAACCTACGGAATCCGACGGCTATTCGGCGTCATTGCGGCACTTGACCCAACACAACAAGCAATCGCCGTCCTACTGGACGCCGAAAATGCCTTTGACTCCGTAGAGTGGCCATATCTCTTTGCGACGCTCAAACAAATGGGACTGGGGAACCTCTTTATCAAAATGATTTTGCTGCTCTATAATGACCCTCGATCCTACATTACCCTAGGCAACACAAAATCACCCTGTATCAGGCTAGAACGTGGCACCAGACAAGGCTGCCCCCTATCTGCCCTCATCTTTGCCTTAATAATGGAACCCCTAGGCTCAAGACTAAGATCCCACCAACTCCAGAGAGGCCTCACCTTGAGCCCGCATAAAATAGTAGTCTCCGTATACGCCAACGATGTTATGCTATTCGTCAATGATCCCCAAACAAACCTCAACCCGATAATGCGCGAAGTGATCAAATTCAGTAATATCTCATTTTATTTATTTTATTTATTCAGATTTGTAGAGTGCACGCCAGCCCGTGGGCATTGTGGCGCTTGTTACAGACATATCTTAGTTGCATATACACAAGTAATACTTAATTTACACGAGCATGTATGACATTTGTACAAATTTACAGTGCAGTATATTTACATAGGTTAGCGAGTGTCACATATTATTGTGCAAGGAAGGAGGTCTTAAGTTTCCTACGAAAAATCGGGAGTGAGTTCTCCGCTCTAATGTCTGCAGATAAAGCATTCCAGGACTTGGCAGCAATGTAGGGGAAGCTTAGGCCACCGCCTTTGGCTTTTTTGATGCGTGGGATATGGAGTAAATTAGTGTATTGCGTCCTGATGGGACGTGAGGAGGAGGGTTTGGAGATGGTCTCTGATAGGTAGGGCGGGGCGGAAAGAGAGAGGCATTTGTGTGTGAGGGTGAGGATTTTGAGTGTGATCCGCTCTTTGACCGGGAGCCATTGGGCTGAGTGTCTGGCCTGGGAGATATGTTCTCTTCTTGGGATGCTAAGAGCGGCTCGGAGAGCATTGTTCTGTGTGACTTGTAGTCTGTTAATGTTTTCTGCCGATGTGCCTGCTAGGAGGGCATTGCAATAGTCCAGTTTGGATACAATGGTTGATCTGGCTATTGAAAGGCAGTTAGGCTTTGAGAGGTATGGCTTGATGGCGTTTATAAGTTTGGTGGTATGCGCAGATGAGGAAGTGATTGCGCTGACTTGTCTGGTCATTGATAGTGAGGAGTCTAGGTATACTAGGGATGATGGAGTTGTCAATGGAATAACGGGGATACGGGGATGATGGAGTTGTCAATGGAAAAATTGGCGTACAGTTTGTCCAGTTTGTCTAGGGTGCTCTGTTGACCTAGTATCATAATCTCAGTCTTGTCTCCATTAAGGCAGAGGCCATTAACTGCCATCCAAGCCTGGATGATGGAGTAGATCGTGTGGAGTGCCTTGGCGTCTTCGTGGTATGATCCTGAGAGAGGTAGAAGTACTTGTGTATCGTCCGCATAGTTCGTGTACGTGATACCATGTGAGTCGAGTTTGTCAAAGAGAGGCTTAGTGAACAAGTTATAAAGTGTGGGTGCAGTGCAGGATCCTTGAGGGACCCCGCAATGGATTGTAGTGGGTGTGGCGTTAGCAGTGTCCGAGAAGACTTTCATGGCTCTTCCCTCAAGGAAGGAGGTGATCCAGAGAGCTGATTATTTAGAAAAATTGGCTGAGTGTGTGAGGTGAGGGTCTTGTGATCAACCAGATCGAATGCGGCTGAGAGATCTAGGAGGAGCAATAGGGCTGGCTTGCCCTTATCCATGATTTGGGTGATCTGACTCTTTAGATCCACCAGGGCTGTTTCGGTGCTGTGTCCTTTCCGGAAGCCTGATTGCCTGGTCCCTAGGATGGAGTGGGTTTCCAGAAAGTGTTGGATTTGGCAGTGTGGGGCTTTGTCCAATAATTCCAGGAGGAATGGCACTGTAGTTATCGGTCTGTAGTTGTTGGGTTGAAGGGGGTCGAGGGTAGGTTTTTTTAGGAGGGGCGGACCCAGGCCTCTTTTAAAGCTAGCTGGGATAATGCCTGATTTAAAGGACGCATTGATGAAGGCCGTAAAGAGCGGCGCAAAGCAGTCTGCGCAGTCTTTGATGAGCTTGGGCAGGCATATATCGCCTTTACAAGGGGAGGGTTTGAGATTTTTTCGTAAATTAATAACTTCTGGTTCAGTGACGTCCCTGAAGGAGAAGTCAGGTATGGTAGGCTTAGACGAGGCGGGTGTGGAGTTGGTAGGCTTGGTTCCTGTCTGTTGAGATAATGCTTTGCAATGGTCTTTGATTTTCTTTTGGAGAAGGTCAATTTTGTGTAGCATGGCAGCTTGGATACTAGCACACCAAGCTTCATTTTTGATGATTTAATCAGGTGATTTAGGGGGGGGGGAGATGAGCTCTTTAAAAATGGCGAAGATTTCTTTAGAATGCGATTTGTCAGTAGAGATTCGTGTGTTGAAGGCGTTGGCTTTAGCAGTGGTGATGGCTGTTTTGTATTGGTGGGAGATTAAGTTGAATTTGTTAAGGCCTTAAGACCAATCATTCCAAATCAGTGATATTTCTGCTGACGCCAAATACCTCTAAGTTCCTTGATGATTTCGGATTTAAATGGGAAAGTTCCAAAGTCCGATACCTCGGCATCTATATGTCACTTAATTGTAACCAAATATTCAAAGACAACTATGGAACGACAATAAATTCCCTTCAGAAGCGTATTCACAGATGGAAGTCTCTCCCACTAATGTTATGGGGGCGGGTCTTACTGACCAAAATGGTGATTCTCCCCAAACTTCTTTATCTATTCACAAATATACCCCTGATAATACCACACTATTTTTTCCAAAAAATAAAAAGCCTTATCCTCAAACTAATATGGGCTGGAAAGCCAGCAAGAGTCGCTCACACAACGTTGACATTACCAACATCACAAGGTGGCCTCGCACTCCCAAATATGGAGAAATACTATTGGGCAGCACAGGCACAATTCTTGAGCCATTGGTACACTATATACTTTATACGCCCACATGTGCAGGTTGAACAGGCCCTAGCGTCTCCAAACCTACTGAGAGCTGTTATTCCCAGCAACCTCCCAGTACCGCACAACACGATGAATACTGTTCTGTCCACTTATGCTATTTGGAAGAAAATCGCCAAAAAATACTAAATACACATGAGATATTCCCCCCCTACTACCAATCAAGTTCATCCCTGGCATACCCCTGACAAGTGAAAAGATATTTCATCTATGGCGCAACAAAATCAATATCCGATCCTTTGGTGACCTTTTCCCTGAAGGCATGTTTATAACCCCACAGATGGCCAAAGAGAGAGGAGGTAATACTTCACTCGATATATTTATCTACTTTAGTCTACGTCACACACTACAAGCCCAGTTCCCATCATTTCCCAAGCAGCCAGCGACATGGGACTTGCTACACAACGTGATCCAGGCAAAGGGAGAGGGAAGACAAGTGTCCATGATATAAAAATCCCTACTAACAGACACAGCAATTAGCGACACCCGCACAAAACGACGATGGGAGACAGCCATCCAGTCTACAATACCAGAAGACGACTGGACCTACATTCTTCGCCAAACCCAGAAAGGCGCTATAAACACTCGCTTCAAACAAATTAATTTCAACTTTGTGCATCAAACTTACTATACCCCTGCGAAAAAACAGCGTCATCATCCGGAAGTATCAGCACAATGTGAAAGATGTGGCGCCCTGGCCGCTGACTTTCTCCACCTCGCCTGGAACTGTCCCGGGATATCCCGGTTCTGGTCTTCGGTCCTACAGACAACTGTCGATATAGTAGGAGAGGAGCTAACCCCTCTTCCGACCATTGCACTTTTAAGCCTGACCAAATACTTGCAACCTCCGTCGAGGAGACTAGCTGCCCTTCTCCTGGTGCTGGCACGCAGAAGAGTTGCCTTGACATGGGGACGTGGAAAAGACATCACGTACTGCCAAGACATGGACACCGAATTCATAAGAACTTTACCCCTTCACACGTGACCCCCAGACATCTGGGGTCCATACATCGCCTACCTACTCTCCATCTCAGATACCTCAGATTCTCAATCACAACTCTTGCAAACGCAGAGGGCAACTGCATCCACATCTCCTATAACCAACGTGTCGGACTGAAGTACAGTGAACAAGTCAACAGAATGGAGCTTAAATCTGACATTACAAGCGGGAAGGAGGTTAAGCAGGGAATTTTGCATGTTATGAACTTATTTTTGTAGACTGCACCCGATTGGTGCAGATCTGGTTTGTTTTTATATGGAAAACCTAAAATAAAGTTAAATAAATAAATAATGTCCATAAGGGACTCGTTCAAATTTGGCTCGAGTGCAGCTATCGGGAAACCACCCACGGCCGAAACCGCAATGTCAAACTCCTCCCTGGCTAGGACTGCCTTGTAACTCCACCATGCTTTGGGGGTGGCCCCTCACTGCCCTCAATGCCCCCAATAAATTACCGACCCTATCTACCTAAATCTACACTCCTCGTCTCTCATTAGCACATCCTACCCATTTTAGAGCTGCAAACACACCACGAGGAAACTTTTGCCGTATGCTGTCTGACTGCCGGTCAATCACTCCGATATCCTTTTTATGGATCACTCATGTCTCCGTTCTTGTGGGAATGGCCCACCTATGGTATCTGACCACCAGGTCAGTACCCCCTCAACACTGGCCCCACCGTTTCGGGCCAATATTCTCACCATCCCTTCTTTTGGGTGTCCATTTTGAATGGTGCAAAGCACCTGAAAACAATTATTTGGTCATACGAGGTTTTATGCTTTTGGTCTTCTGTTGTGTACCTTGCAGGCTTGTGTTGTGTTAATTTAATATTCCAATGACTGTATGCAAAGTACTTGCCAAGGCCTCACTCACCCTAACTGTATTTCATACTTCTAATTGTAAGCTTTCTCTGCAATATTTGGATTACTATCCAATCTTACTGCTGAGCCTGTAACCCGCGGCACTATCCCACACCTCACCAAACATCTGGGCTCTTCTGCAGTGCCCATGGCCGGGTGACACCAGTCAGTAGTGGTTGTATTCCCGTGTAGCAGGGCACCCAGGGGTATCACTTTTCTGTGAAAGTGTTGCACATAGCAGATATTCACCTGCTATTACCATACAAACATAGTCGGTTCTCATGTATCTGCTTCAGAAAATTGAGGGGCTCAGCCGACCATGGCCGCATATTGACCTACAGCGTGCAGCTCCCAAACCCAAAATACTGCAGCGAGCGCTCAATCCCAGAGCTATTCCAACTCTTGAAACCAGGCGTTAACATGTTTAGAGCTGTCTTTTCAACCTTTCCGATCTTTAAAGCAGCCCTGCATTGGTGTGCTTTTAATATTATTACCACAGACTGCCCTCAGTAATGTCATTGATACCGAGAAATGTTCTCCCGCTGGGCACTGTTCCCACATTTTCCTTGCTCAATAAATACCCTGCTAGCCATAGTTTGCAGGGGCCGGCGCTGGGCGGTCGTACATTATTTATCAGTAGCCCACCAGGTTAGCTGGTGTTCCAACTCTTTGGCCGTAACATGCTTTCTCTGCTCACATTTCCCAAGCATCCTTGTATCCTGTGCTATTACCTATTGCAAGGCCCTGGGCCAACCGAGGCCCCGGTAACAAGTGTACACCTCCCACTCCAGGGTCCCTGACCTTGGGCTAAGACCATATTTTGCAAACATTAACATTGCACTTAAACTATCGGTCCAATCTTAACTTGTAATTAAAAACAGGTGGACCCGGGGGTCCCTCTACCTTGTGAAACGTGCCGTTAGGAAATTGGAATTGGCAGGTGTGTACGCTCCCCCTGGATAGCTGATCCCCTAGTAAATGCGTTTGATACGGTCTCACTTAGTTAGAAATGCAGATATTCTGACAGGGGTGGGGCATGCCTAGCTCTGTGTGCCTTCAATCATCGTGTTCTGTTTTTCTACGTGTTTATTGTTCCGTGGCACAGCACATCCCCAAGGCTAAATTTTCCTGACTGCACTCACAATAAACCTTTATTTCTTATGGTTGTAAGTGTTTCTGTTGCACCTTTGCCTTACTACAAGTTATTTGTACCTTCCTTACAGCCCTCTCTCTCTCTTAAAATAAACCTGGCTGCCATCTCTATTATACCAAATATTCAAGTGGTACATCCTTAGCTTAAGAGTGGGGGTTTGTACCATCCCGTGATGTATTTACTAAGCCCTTAGTTGGCCTTTCGAAAAACTGTCCTGGCACTGAAAATACCATAATATCCTTCAAGTGGGCCAGGTATCCATAGTATCATGTACTATTGAAGGCTTGTTGATCAACCGGTAACAATGTACATGCTTACCACCTTTGGACTCCTAATTGTACATAAAAACCATAATTGGAAATTGTCAGTGCACTCAAGCCCCGGTCCAGCAATCCAGTCTTACCGCTGAGGCTGCACCTTGTGGGAGTATCCCACACCGTACAACAATTCTGGGTACTTCTGTAGTGCTCATGGCCATACTCCTGAGACTGACATGAGGCGGTCCTCGTCGTCCTCAGATATCTCCGTTTCCTATGACAACACATAATTATTAGTCTGTTAATATCGACACTGCAAGTATCGAAAAAATTCCCCCCAGTTGGCCCCCTCGGTGATGATGGACCCTCTGGTGGGCCAGTAATTTTCATTTATTTATCCTTTCATTCCTACCACCTGACCAGCCCTATGATAGAGGGGGGAAGGTTCTAAATGGCAACCTTGTGTTGCCATGCTGAAGGTCTGGCGACCACCAGACACAAACAGACAACCTATCAATTACCGCCAACATTGGTCAGTGAAATGTTACCCAGGATATATATTGTGGTGGGGGGGCCCGAGTTACATTCTCCTTCCATTACCTTGGTGTTTTCTAGGGAGTTAGCCCTGCTCAGACCCTTCACATCCAAGCCTCAATCTTTTTACTGGAAGATCTAAATGCACCGCGCCGGTGCAACCAGCCTGGGAATGTGTGGGCGTGGAAAAACTGAAAAGCATGACAAATCTTTTTCATGAACAGCTATCACACCTGTTTAAATTCAAGGGGCCCTAATTCCTTTTTGTGTGGCAGCTCCTCTGATGCAGTGCTGCCAATAGGTCACGCCCTCGCAACGCTGTGCGCACACACATACTACAGTGCGCGTACCTCCGCATTCCATGCAATTGCCTTAAAAACCACACGCCTTTGGTTGCTCTTTCATTTGAGTGTCCATTTGTCAGATGTACTTAATTAATGCGACTGTTCTGTATAATGTCTATTGCCCAAAAACATCTAACTTGATATGGGGCGCCACTCCTGCCATTCCCTGCCGTGTTCCCTCAGCATCCATTGCATGATATGATATTCATAAAACCCCTAAATATAAGTACTCCTAAATGCGACAGTACCCAAAGGAAAAGAGATGGTGGGGAAAACCAGGCAACCAATCTTACTAGGTCTTCTGTTATTAGATCATCAAAGTGTGATAGCGGAATATTGCAGGGGGAAGTAAGGGAGGGAATTTCATTTTATCTTTACAGTTGTTATAATAATCAGGAGATAATCCTTTCCTCTTGAGTGCCCCATAAAAAAACTCTTCAACTGAGTCATCCATAGGCACCTTACCACTAATGTCCACGTGACTGACCTGCCAAATGATCCTTTATCCTCTCAAGATACACTTGACCTGTGTGTGATACATAAAACAATACGTTATTCAACAAAGTCACATAATAATGCATTCTTATCCTCACCCACTTGGGGCTCCTAAACCTTGTCTAGCAACCTTTTGTCTAGGCACCTTATAAATACCCAATAGTAAATAATGATGTATTTTTTATCTATATCGCTAGAGTACAGCGTCTTACATAGGACATATTTACTTACATTAATATTACTACCCAATCAAATTGGTACTTATTTCTTGACCCGAGGAAGTAGGCCTTGCCGGGATTTGTACCTGAGACCTGCGGGTCAACCACAGGTCAATGCCAGTAGCATTTAGCGTACTGGCTCTATCAATTTATATTTAAACGTGATGTTGTACCGCAAACAATGCTGAGGTACGCACTTTAAAAACGGTGGGGCATGCTTTTCCCATGCAACCTGTACACGTATCTCAAACTGTGCCTTTACTCCAATAACGCTATGAAATTGGGCAAGAGCCGTACTCCCAGTGGGTGTTTACCTTGAGCATGCAATTGCCAAACATTTTTATCACAAACCAATAGAAAGAAACTCTCACTCCTGTACATACTCCTTCATAAAAACGTAAGCATCCAAGAAAATGTTTGCATGTCACCCTAATTTTCTCTTTCTCGGACCCCGCTGAAGTTGTTTTTAACCCATTCTGGGCATTAAGCCATGCACCCATTAAACGTCCAGAGAAAACCCAGAGGCATTCCATTGGACCATTAAAAACCATGAAAGTGCGCACAATACTTTCCCCGCAAAGCGCTGTAATTAACCATCCCTAATAGTTTCAACATTATTGTGCGTGTAGAAATCTTTAAGAAGGGCGTACGAGACCTATGCAGCTACTCTCTAACCGTGTTCATTCAGCCCCTAAAAATATAAAAATGTGCCACTCAATGCTTATGCCATAACAACATGGATGGCTGACCACTAAATACTGGCTCCCCAGTCCCCGCATAATTTCAGGGATACGGACATGTGGATCAAACACAGCTCTGAGCCACCAGTGTTCAGCCCACTGACTCATCTTCACGGCTCTAATAATTAACCAACAGTTTGCGCCCTGCACATCCTTTGTCATGGCAGGGATTAAAACCAAGCAACCCAGAGCCTCTACCTTGAAACAACAAGAATACTGTCTCACAGGGTCTGACTGTGCCATAAAATTTGTCGCTGGGCACCAATGAAAAACTGACCAGAAATTGCAAATGGCTATTTGTTCCTTTTATGACACAGTTTCATGAAACAAAAACGGGTAAGAACCCATCCAAATGCGGTCCATTGTCCCTGCAGCCCTCACTAATCAGTGTGGCAAACCCCTAATGTTACTTCACTGCTTTCGTGCAGACGCTGCGCCACAACACCATTTCAAAATTATCAACTGCGTGAAAAATGCACCATTATAGTTTCCCACAATATACATTGTAGTCCGCGACAACAGCCCTCATGTGAATTCCCAGCCTCAAGCTCATACTACTCGCACTGTGGGCTACATTGACCCACTCAACAGAATTCTTCTCCATAACCAAGCTGTGCTTCTGCAGTCAACAGCAAAATGGCTGCGCTGGCTCCTTGGGGGCACCGTTGTGTCAAAACTGCACCTTGCAGCGACAAAAGGATGGCTGCACCATCTTGTCAAACACAAAATGGGCGAGTTGGAACCAGGAGCACACAGAGAAAGGTGCCAGTGTGTTCTGAGGTGCACCCAAAAGAAGCGAATAAAATCAGCGCTGCCCTGCTGCTTGCAAAAACAAAAAGATCCCATTAAAAAAGGGAATATTTAAAATTAAAAAGAATGCTGCTCTGATGCTATTTTCATCTGTTTTTCACCAAACTACTTTTATTAATAAGGCCTTGACATTCCCATCCACATCTGCATGGTGCTTCAGCAGAAGAAAGCATGACTCTGAATGACAGGCTCTGTCAAGCCAAACTTGGGGAAAATAAAAGAAGCTTCATTTTCAGCCGCACGGGAAACGATTTACTTTTTGAGTTACAAAGTGTCAAAGACCAATAATTCAAAGAAACTCCAGCTCTCTGGGCTTTGTCAATTTCAGTGCATCTGTGTTTAAACAAATTCCGGCCTACAAGGAACTAACTGTGGCTGCAAAACAATATTGGTAAGTCAGATGGAAAAACCGAATTTGAAAGGAACATGCCAGCTTTCAACACATGTGTCAAAATGGGCTTTTGCAAACCAAAGAAAAAAATGCTTGTTTTAAAAGTACAATGTTGAATAAAAACGTATCCTTGCCTAGCAATGTGAAAGGAGATTGTGCTGTGGAATATATATATGGGAGGTTTTATTCAGCATGCTTTCTTAAGATTCAGGACAAAAATAAACAAGATAAGGAATTATAAGACAGTGGCTACATGGGGGAAATTAGCTTAAAACAGGTTTCTGCTTGGACGATGCTAGCAACAGAAGGCCCCTCATAGTAGATTCTAGAACACAAGTGATAATTGCTACCTTTACAGACTTTGGTCTGTGCTCCAGTCTCTTACAATAGGATTTCTGGGACAGGGATGTGTGAAGTGGATAAAGGGCAATAAACCTTCAATCAAGCTGGGAAACTCCCATCCTCCCTCTGGGGGAGATGACAGTTGGTGGTAGCTAAAGAGAAAAAAAATGGTCCAGTGAAGGACAAAGGCCAGCCCATTTGCTTGCAAAGACTATGTTATTAATAAAACTTGTAAGACTTTTATCTTTGCAACAGGACTTCGCAAAAATGTAAAAAGTTAACAGTTTAAATGTGATTTTATGGGTTTTCATTTAAGACATTTTAGCATTCTCTGCCATATTGGGAACAGAAATGAAAGAGAATTGGGTATTCTAAGGAAAGTATATATGATGCCATTGCGAATTTCAATGCTGACATGCCTAATGATAATCCATTTTAGGCCGAATATTTCACACTAAAAATGAGCAAAAATTATGAGAAGGGCGACACAATGTTTTACAGACTGCAGAGTTGGACCGGCATGTGCTGCATAAAATGTGTAACCTGCTTATGTAATTTGTTAAAATGCCACCACTGTACAAATGTGCCATTTATGTCAAAACTGGATTTTAGCTAAAGTAACTGTGGGAGGATCTGGATATTGTAAAACTCACATCATAAATCTGACATCATGCCCTTGAAACCCAACCAGCTGAGATCAAGGTGTCAACCATTACCCCTGACCAATCCAGATGTTTAGAGGCGTGCTCAGGTAAGCCTGCCCCGCACATCATCTGATGTCACCATGCTCTATGAAAAGGGTATCTGACTGTCATGATCTCTGCTTCCAAAAGGTCAGGGTTTTCCCAACTCCCTTGGAAGCAGATCCATAACCCAGGTTCGGAGTGCCAACCAGTCCCAATTGGGACCTTTTGGACCCAGTCCTGGCGCCAGTGGCACCAGGCTCATAAATATGCCCAGTCCCAGCGCTGGAAGCGCCGGGCTCATAATGCTTGGGTGGACTTACCTGCAGCAGACCATGCTGCTTACTTGCCTGCCAGTTGAGCCTCTGATCCTCTTCTGTTTGGAACTACTTTTCCTGTTGGGTGGGGCAGGAGCCACTCCCTAGGTTCAGAACACTGGAACTCTTCTGGAAAGCAGGAACTCTTTTCTTACCTAGGCGTGGCTGTGGAAGGAGACACCTAAGCACTACAGGAGGCTATTTAAACCACACCCGATGGATGAATCTTGCTTTGCGTTATTCTGCATCCTCTGCAGCAGAACGCTCATCGTGTCTTCTGCATCTGATCCTGGGCCTAAGGAAAAAGGCTTACCATCCTGAATCCAGTCTTCAGCAACACCTATAAAGACAAGAAAGAACAGGTTAGCATTACGGTCTTCAGTGACAGCGCTTCACTTACCTGGTTCATTCGGCTGTCACCAACGCCTCACGCTGCATTCCGGCATCTGAAAGACAAAAGCTTACCAACTCTTCGCACGCTCCGGAGGCCTTCGGCGCTGCATCCCGCATCTGAAAGACAAAACAAGGTGCGTTTAAAGACATTGGGGAACTTTAATACTCACGTGCCATTACTCCTTTCCACATCTAACCCAGTGGGTATTCCGGCACCCTGCAGCCGCTCCGAACTTGTACCTGCAAAATAAAAAGACAGTTAGAGCGCATCGTGAAGCAGGCAACAAGCGCTTACTTACGTGCTTCCAGGCGCTTCTATTCATCACACGGGCTCCATCTTCAACTCACTTCAGCCCGTCATCCGCCATCGCCAGAACCCTGCAAAACAAGAGACATCATTACTAAAGACTTTTAAAGACATTAGAATTACTCGAAACTTACCGTTCGTGCAGTAAACGACGGACAGCAGTCCTCTGAAGTCAAGAGGCCTGCTCCCCTTATCCAGTGAAGAAACTGGTTACAGCACCCTGCCCCGAGGCAGATGGAGAGCACGGGGTTCACTTACCTAAGGTGAGAGCGTTAACCTTTGGGGTTCTACAGGAGAAGAGAAAGGGAAGAAGAGAGAGACATTCAATAACCCAGTTCATTAATCCCATATTTTCTATCTGCAGACATCTTACCCTTCGAGTCAGACATACAGTGCACAGAGGTCCAGCCCAAAGAGCCAGCCGTGTGTTACACATCACCTTTGAAGATACGGTATACGCCCAGTCAAGACCGGCGCCTCTACGGGAATCAGGTGAGCGTTACAGAACGCAAAGCCTACCGCAAAACTCCCGTCCAGGCGCTATGGAAACCTCGAATACCGACCAGCTAGCCCAGTTACTTGGGGAACTAAGGGCAGAAGTGCATGCAGCCCGTCAGGAAACGAACGCTCTAAGAAGGGAACTGATTATTTCCAAGGAGCGAACAGATGATCTCGCTAGACAATTGCTACAGTCACAAGCCGGACAGACCCCGTTACCCGCATCTGGGGGAAATCTTCCTTCTACATCCTCTATGAATCCAGTGCAGATCAACCTACCTGGGAATGTACCTCTGGCTCCGCCCGAACGATTTTCTGGTGACCCAAAGAGGTTTGCAGTATTTATCAATCATGCCGGTTGCATTTCTTATGCCGGCCAGCAGCCTTTCCAACTGATCAAGCTAAAGTAGCTTTCGTGCTTTCGTACCTTAGTGGCAATGCGGCAGACTGGTCGATCCCTCTAGTAAATCAAGATGATCCAGTCCTCCATGATTTTCAAGCTTTTCAGCTCAGTATGGAAAAACTGTTCGCAAGACATTCACAGGGGCAGGCCTTGGACAATGAGCTTCTTTCGTTGCGACAAGGTAATCAAGACCTTTTGGCTTATATTGCGTCTTTCAACAGACTGATAGTGGAAACTCAATGGCCTCAGGACAAAAGGATTACGCTGTTTCATAGAGGTCTACGTGGAGAGCTCAAAGATGTGTTAGACCAAGTAGTGAATCCCCCACAAGATTGTTCGGACTATATAGACTTAGTCGTTCAAATAGATCACAGACTGCAGAACAGGAAGGCCGATCGTTCCAAGTTTGATGCTCGAGTATTTTCCAAACCGCCGACTCCTTCCAAAGGAGTAGACTCCGGGGAACCCATGCAAATAGGGGGCCTGAAAGGTCCTCTAACACAAAAGGAGCGGGAAAGGAGAAAACAGTTGCAATTATGCCTCTATTGCGGAAACTCAGGGCACTTTCTTCGAGACTGTCCGGTGAAACCTGCCAAGAAGGCAGTAGGAGCTGCAGTTACCAAAGTTACAAACTCTGAGCAGGGAAACGACCTCGCCCGACAAGAATAGAGGTCCTCTTGCCGAGCGTGAAAACCAGTTCCGTGACCTCGCATTTCGTGATACCTATGGTATCGGATTGCATGTAACCGGATCGATTACATGCAATTGAAGCTTACGTCGACAGCGGTGCCATCGGCAATTATGTGGATCATGAAATGGTTTTGAGGATGAATCTAACTCTTTGTCCCAAGGCTGTAAAGGACGTCATTTCTACGGTGGATGGAACGGAGATAGCCTCCGGACCAGTAACGCATACCACTCAAGAAGTGACGCTAGTAAGTCAAGATGGACACCATGAGAAGATCGTGTTCGATGTGATCAAGGCTCCTCAGTTTCAGATTATTCTAGGAATACCTTGGTTAGAGAAACACAATCCTCTGATCGATTGGCGAGCAAGAATGGTCCAGTTTCCAGAATGTGTCTCTACTTATCACCCTCCACCTGGTGTTGCACTGGCAGCAATTTCTTCAGAGACTCCCCAGTTACCTCCCGAATACCTAGAATACCAAGATGTTTTCCGGAAGGATCAGGCTAACTCTCTACCTCCTCATAGGTCTTATGACTGCCAGATAGACCTGATACCTGGATCTACTCCTCCTTGTAGTAGAAATTATGCCCTCACCGAGCCTGAGAACCTTCACCTTCGACAATACCTGGATCAATACCTGGCAAATGGGTTTATTCGTCCTTCCAAGTCCCCTGCTTCTTCAGCTTTGTTCTTCGTTCCAAAAAAGGAAGGAGACCTTAGAACTTGTATAGATTATCGCTCCCTGAACCAGATCACCGTCAAGAATAGATATCCGTTACCTTTGATCCCTGAACTCCTGGACCAAGTCAGAAAAGCATGCATATATACAAAGCTGGATCTTAGAGGAGCCTACCACTTGGTACGAGTAAAAGAGGGCGATGAATGGAAGACGGCCTTCCGCACCAAATATGGGCTATTTGAATATCAAGTCATGCCCTTCGGACTTTGCAATGCCCCGGCCGCCTTTCAATATTTTATGAACGATGTCCTCAGAGAGCTCATAGATGTGTGTGTTGTTGTTTACATTGACGACATCCTCGTTTATTCTTCATCGGAATCTGAACATCGGAAACACGTGAAAATGGTCCTCGAAAGATTGCGTCAACACAAACTTTTCGCTAAGTTGGAAAAATGTGTTTTCAACGTGACTGAAGTTGAATTCTTGGGATTCATATTATCACCTAGCGGAGTGCGTATGGATTCAAAGAAGGTCGATGCAGTTCTCAAATGGCCATCACCATCCTCCGTAAAAGGTGTGCAAAGCATGTTAGGCTTCGCTAACTTTTACCGCAGGTTTATCCCCGAATTTTCTCGAATAGTCCAGCCCATCACTGCCTTGTTAAAGAAAAACAAACGTTTTGAATGGTCTACCAAGGCGGAACAAGCTTTCCAGGATTTGAAGACTAAATTCATCTCTGCACCAATCTTAAAACACCCTCGCCCCGAACTCCCCTACATCGTGGAAACTGATGCTTCAAGCCTTGCCATGGGGGCAGTTCTATCACAAAAGGACCCGGTAACCAATCAGTTGCATCCCGTGGCATTTTGGTCCCGCAAATTCTCGCCTCCTGAAATCAATTACACGATTACTGACAAGGAACTTCTGGCTATCAAGTCTGCCTTTAAGGCTTTGCAGCATTATCTGCTGGGGGCCCGACACACCGTTACTGTGATTACGGATCACCGAAACCTGCAATATTTGAAAACCGCAAAAGCCCAATCCTCTAGACAACTCCGTTGGGCATTATTCTTTGCCGAGTTTGACTTCATAATTACCTATCGACCTGGTACAAAAAACGGTAAAGCTGATGCCCTTTCTCGGATGGGAGTGGAAGAACACTTGATCAACCCTAAACCTGTACCAATCATTCCCGAACAAAGAATTCTGGGTGTAATCGCCACACAATCCATAGAGGAAGTTAAGGATAAAGCCAGGCAACTTGTAACTCCAGCAGACATACAGAATTGGCATCTGCAGGGAAAGGACTTTGCAGTAAAGGACAACTTATTGTATTTCCAAGAACGATTATACCTGCCCAGCACAGATTTACAGAAAAAAGTAATCTCTTGTTATCACGATTCATTAATGGAAGGACATCCCGGTATGGCCAAGACCTCAGAAAAGATCAAGCGCTACTTCTGGTGGCCGTCTTGGAAAAAAGATATCAGAGACTTTATAATGTCCTGTGGAGTATGCGCCCAAAACAAGAGTCAAAAGGAAAGACCAGCAGGCCTCTTACGCCCTATTGACATCCCACCTCGCCCTTGGCATACGCTTTCTATGGACTTCATCACCGATCTACCTCCATGCTCCGGATACAATACGATTCTAGTAATCGTGGACTTATTCTCCAAGATGGCGCATTTCATTCCGCTCAAAGGCTTGCCAACAGCAGCAACTCTGGCCCGAGAATTTCTCGAAAACATCGTCCGACTGCATGGTTTTCCTTCGGTTCTAATTTCGGATCGAGGTAGTCAATTTATTTCTCATTTTTGGCGAAGTTGCTGTCGGTCGGCTCAAATTGATGTGAGACTATCGACCAGTCACCACCCTCAGACCGACGGACAAACCGAGAGGACCAATCAAACTCTGGAACAGTATTTACGCTGCATGCTGCAACAAACTGAAAAAACTTGGAAAGACATCCTTTGGATAGCCGAATATGCCTACAATAACTCTGTCCATTCGGGAACTGGGAAAACCCCGTTTTTTCTTTTATACGGCAGTCACCCTCGAACCTCGGAGTTGGATCCCCTCCAAGATCTTGAAACACCAGCAGTAGACTACCTGCATTCTACAATCACCCAAGCCTTTAAGGAAGCTGTTTCTCACCTTCAAAGGGCTAAAGAACAATACAAGAAAGGAGCAGATCAACATCGGAAGGAAGCCCCTCAATATCAAGTAGGGGATCAAGTCTGGTTATCCACCAAATATCTACCTCTAAAAGGGCCACGCACATTCAACCCAAGATACCTTGGTCCCTATTCCATCACTACCATAGTAAACCCAGTAGCGGTCAAGTTGGACTTGCCCCCGCACATGAAGATACATCCGGTCTTCCACGTCTCTCTATTAAAACCCGTGCAACCTCAAACCCGACTAACTAAATCTCCAAAACCCATCCTAGTTGATGGAGAACTCGAGTTTGAAGTCAAAAGCATTCTGGACTCCAAGATCTCCAAATCTAAACTATTTTACCTAATTGACTGGAAAGGCTACGGCCCCCAAGAGAGATCCTGGGAACCTGCTGAATATGTCCACGCTCCTCGCCTAATCAAAAGATTTCACCGAACATTTCCTGACAAGCCAAAACCCCCGGAGAAGCCCGGTTTGGGAGGGGCCTTGAGGGGGGGTACTGTCATGATCTCTGCTTCCAAAAGGTCAGGGTTTACCCAACTCCCTTGGAAGCAGATCCATAACCCAGGTTCCGAGTGCCAACCAGTCCCAATTGGGACCTTTTGGACCCAGTCCTGGCGCCCGTGGCACCAGGCTCATAAATATGCCCAGTCCCAGCGCTGGAAGCGCCGGGCTCATAATGCTTGGGTGGACTTACCTGCAGCAGACCATGCTGCTTACTTGCCTGCCAGTTGAGCCTCTGATCCTCTTCTGTTTGGAACTACTTTTCCTGTTGGGTGGGGCAGGAGCCACTCCCTAGGTTCAGAACACTGGAACTCTTCTGGAAAGCAGGAACTCTTTTCTTACCTAGGCGTGGCTGTGGAAGGAGACACCTAAGCACTACAGGAGGCTATTTAAACCACACCCGATGGATGAATCTTGCTTTGCGTTATTCTGCATCCTCTGCAGCAGAACGCTCATCGTGTCTTCTGCATCTGATCCTGGGCCTAAGGAAAAAGGCTTACCATCCTGAATCCAGTCTTCAGCAACACCTATAAAGACAAGAAAGAACAGGTTAGCATTACGGTCTTCAGTGACAGCGCTTCACTTACCTGGTCCATCGGCTGTCACCAACGCCTCGCGCTGCATTCCGGCATCTGAAAGACAAAAGCTTACCAACTCTTCGCACGCTCCGGAGGCCTTCGGCGCTGCATCCCGCATCTGAAAGACAAAACAAGGTGCGTTTAAAGACATTGGGGAACTTTAATACTCACGTGCCATTACTCCTTTCCACATCTAACCCAGTGGGTATTCTGGCACCCTGCAGCCGCTCCGAACTTGTACCTGCAAAATAAAAAGACAGTTAGAGCGCATTGTGAAGCAGGCAACAAGCGCTTACTTACGTGCTTCCAGGCGCTTCTATTCATCACACGGGCTCCATCTTCAACTCACTTCAGCCCGTCATCCGCCATCGCCGGAACCCTGCAAAACAAGAGACATCATTACTAAAGACTTTTAAAGACATTAGAATTACTCGAAACTTACCGTTCGTGCAGTAAACGACGGACAGCAGTCCTCTGAAGTCAAGAGGCCTGCTCCCCTTATCCAGTGAAGAAACTGGTTACAGCACCCTGCCCCGAGGCAGATGGAGAGCACGGCGTTCACTTACCTAAGGTGAGCGCGTTAACCTTTGGGGTTCTACAGGAGAAGAGAAAGGGAAGAAGAGAGAGACATTCAATAACCCAGTTCATTAATCCCATATTTTCTATCTGCAGACATCTTACCCTTCGAGTCAGACATACAGTGCACAGAGGTCCAGCCCAAAGAGCCAGCCGTGTGTTACACATCACCTTTGAAGATACGGTATACGCCCAGTCAAGACCGGCGCCTCTACGGGAATCAGGTGAGCGTTACACTGACAGAACTCCGACACACTCTTTCCTGAATTTCCTTCGCCTGCTTTCCTGATCTTCAACATTCATCCTGCCTGATTCCAGATCCCACTGCAAAGCCAAAGCATAAAGCCAAAGCATAGAAGGGCCTGAATTATGAAATCCCACTAAATCCCAATAACCAAAGGGAAAAGCTGTGGTATTCTATGGGAAGCATCCTGAAACCAGAACTGCTTTTTGCCCACTTACTGCATGCACGCTGCAACCCTGCCATCCAGCTGTCCTTGTGATCCGGTGACCAGACCTTTGCCCAGCTGTCTTTTGCCAGGAGAGTCCGCTATCCGTTGACCAGGATCTTTTGTGACCAGAACCCTGACTGTTCCAAAATCCCAAAACTCAAGCGTGGACTGTGAGTACTTCCTCATCCCAGAGAAACACACAGTCTCCCCATCTTGACCCTTTTGTCTTTATTCCACTCTCTAAGCAATCCTACCCATACCCTGGTAACTTGTTAAAACTGTTAGAATTCTCAGTGCACCCTGTCTTTGGCTTTCTAAGTGCTAGTGCCATCTCTTTATTAATTCTGTTTTTGTGTTGATCATAAGCCCTTAGTCATATTTGGAGTAATCAAACTAATTTCCACATAAAGTTGAACGCTGGGGTGACAAGGTAGATGTTGCAAATCAACCTTGGATCTTACTGTGCCCCTCTTTAACAATATAGTCTTAATAATCTAGTTAAAGTGAAACCTGTCCTGCTTTATTTTACCAAAAGCGATCCTTCTTCGATCTAGCAAATCTCATCCAGTTCTGTAGCTAGAGACCTCCTTGCACTTCTATATTGTCCCTGTGATATACATCTATCCCCCTGCCAAAAAACCACATTCCAATTCAGTGTTTTTCACCCGTTTTATTTGAAAACCAGTTTTTACATTTCAAGCTAAAAAAAAGTGTAAATGCAATGTCTCCATGTGTAAATCTGGCTGCACTGTGTTTTCAATTTCAACCTGCTTTGTGAACTGTATGCTTTTGTGACACTTAACCTTATAGTTGCTAGTGATATAACACCCCTGATACTGTGATAAAACATATGCATAGCATTATTTTAACACACATACAATTAATTATTTATCTAAATCCGAGTTTCATTTTAGGCCTTTGAAAAGGGTTTGGCTCTTATTTTGTGAGGGAAAGTCTGATTTTGATTCTGTTTGCTGCCTCTTATTCCTGACTACCTGCTAATTCTTTCTATCCACTCAGAATTCGAATACTTGTGGGTTGAGGGAATATTGCAGGTGGAAACCTTAACTTGGGTGCTATCTATCCTAATTCAAAAGGTGCTCCTATTGAATTGTGCTTTGAAAATGTCCTTGTAGAAGGTTAACCAAGTATAGTTCAGTAGTTTCTATTGTAATTATCACCCCATTGGTAATTGCTGCCCAATATTAAAATTTGTGCGATTTTTGTGAGTTTTAAAATAAATAAATATTGTATTTTCACCAACCGGCCTGGTTCATGGTCCATTGTGACCCGGGGTATTTGTAAAAGCGGTTGTGAGACGGGTCGGGTATCGGCTCAATTTGAATTCATTTAAATTATAGAAAAAGCATTCCCATTGAGCGCCACATCCCATGATAAGACCAAGTGTCCTGGTCCGGTGTGTGACGCCCGATTGGAATCAAGCACTGCAGGATAACATATTTCTATGGGATGCACATTTAGCATATAGCGGCAGCTCAAGGAACAGCAAACTTGCAATAAAGTATGTCCTCACTGTAATGTAATCCACATAACCAATAACATGTCGTAATAAAAGGAAAGGGATCTGACCTGATAACACCCCATATATGTGTGGGCTAAACAGTGGTGCTAAAGTGCACAATACAACATGCATCCCCATTTAACCGGGCCACTGTGTCTTGGATTCCTCCCTCCCTCTTTATGAGAAACCATGAAGATTACCCCTGCTATAGTGTAGGGAGTCTTGATTCTATTAAAGAAAAGGAGGCGAGCATTATGCTTCATCTTCACATTTATTCCTGTCTGCAGCAGTTTCAACAAAACAAAAACGTTACCACTTCCCTGATGGGAAAAAAACATTTTTCTTTTCTTCATTTTTTAGGAAAACTACATTTCCCTTAGGTCCAAGTCTATCTGTAGTCCATTATGCCTCGAGCACATGATCATAGTCCTTCCTGTTCCTATTATCCCCCTCTTCTTTAATGCTCTTAACTGCACTCCAGCATGTAACCAAAAACTCTGAACTTGACCAAATATGCAAACTCCTCTCCCCTCTGCACTGCTCTGCATGGTCTCCGTATATGCCTGAACAGGCTTTTCTGCTCAACCAGCCTGTGCTCTTGCTAGCCTGCCTCAGTTGTTCTTCTGGTCATCTCCTACCAAAAAAAACCTAAAGAGCATATTAGGGAGGCAGATACACAAGTCTATTTCGAAAGGAAATTTCATTACGGCACAATCAATGGCATTTGTCATTAACTATCGTGTGTATCTAGGGTGGGAAAGTAATGCTCACCTCCTTGTCTTCAATAGAATCAAGAAGCCCTGCGCTATTAGCAGGGCTAATCTTCATTCTATGCCAAGACCGGAGGCGAGCATTATGCTTGTTCAAAGCTTGTCATTACTGTCGCTGCTACTGATTGCACAGGCTTGAAATAGAACGTTCTGAACGTAGTATCACTCGCCCAGTTGGCTGCTTGCAGAATATCTTGTAAATATGCGCCTTGCGCTAGTGCTTTTGAAGTCATTGAGCCCCTCACAGAATGCGCTCCAAACCTAGACATGTCCACCCCTGCTAATTGCATCACCTTGCGCACCCATTTCACTATGGTGGCTGTTGCAACTGCGTTGTGTGGCTTTCTGCGCGCTTTAAGCAATTGCGCTGTCCCCTTTGGTCTCATCTCCGCTGTCCTATGCTCGTATTCCTTTATGCAGATACGCACCACTTGGGGTGATTGTGTAGGTAAGGGTAAACTATTGCCGTGGAACGTGTCTTCGTTCTCCTGACTATCGGGAAGTTAACTCCTTCTGGTCCGTATGCCTTTCTGTTCACGTCCAGCGCTCTGACGTCCGCCACTCTCCTACAGGAGACCAGTCATAAAAGAATTGCTAGCTTCCCTCACAGTTGTTTCAATGATAGATATCTCTTTCCTGGCCAGCTCGCGAGTAGTTTCAAAACTATTGTTACGTCCCATATGACATTGTATCTTGGCTCTGACGGTCTCCTGAATCAAACTCCTCTAAGGAGTCCTACAACCGTTGCGTTCTCACTGATGGGCATGTCTTCGACAGGTAGGTGTCCCGCTGATATGGTAGACCTGTACACTCCTATTGTATTTTACATCTTGCATCAATTCTGCTAGGAAATTCAAGATCTCTACTAAAGGGGCTGAAACGGGATGAAGATTTCTCCCTTTGCACCACCGAGACCACCTTCTCCAAGCTGCATCGTAGCTCCATCTCGTGGACGGCGCCCGTGATTCTGCGATGAGGCGAGCAGCTTGTGTGGAAATGCCTGGGTCCCATTGTCTCCTGCTATCATGCACGCTATCAGTGGGAGAGTCCCTCTCATTCTCAGAGGATGATATGACCCAGCAGGGTCCATAAGTATGTTGTCTCCTGGCGGAAGTACTCTTGGGTAATCGGTCACTAGTTCCACTAGTTCCATTATCGTCAGAAACCATACTTGCGACTTCCATATTGGAGCCACTACTATCATCCTAGCTTCCTCTCTGCGCACTTTCGCTAGTACTGTGTTCATCATCATGAATGGTGGAAATATGTAATGCGTGGCTCCCTCCAGTCTTGGAGGAAAGTGTCTACTCCTGCTGCTGTCGGATCTAACTTCCAACTGAAATACCTGCTCTTCTTCGCGTTCAACCTAGACGCAAATAGGTCTGCGTGGACCGGTCCCCATAGCTTCTCTATCTGTTGGAAGATATTCTTGTCCATCATCCAGTTTCTGAAATTTCTGTTTGCTACTACATTGAGCGAACCTGATTGATAGTCCGCTACCACCGAGGGGCCCTGATTCGAGGAAAAAGTGCCAAAAATCCTTGGCTATCTCTGCCAGCAATCTGGATTTCGTCCCTCCCAAGTGGTTGATATATCTGACTGCTGATATGTTGTTCATCTTTGCCCTTCATGAAGGCTTTGATCGTGAATGACCTGGCTAGCAGTTCCAGGCAGTTGATGTGCATCTCTCTTCTGCGCTCCATTTGTCCCCTGTCTCTTGCTCCCCGCAGCGGGCTCCCCAGCTGGCTCTGCTGGCGTCCGACTCTATCAGCAGATTGGGTCGGTTTCCGAATATGGATTTCCTGTTCCAGGCATCCATATTCTGTAGCCACCATTCTAATTCTATCTTGGAATCTACGTTGAAGGGTACTGTCTGGTGATACCTTAGCCTCTGCTGCAGGTGCTTTATTTTTAGTCATTGCAGGGCTCGATAATGTAGGGGCCCTGGACTTATAGCTTAAATTGACGCTGCTAGTAGACTCACTACTCCCGCTATCGTCCTTAGGGTCACTACGCTCTTGTCTAGGCAGCTCCTTAGCTCTCTTTTTATGTCTCTTACTTTTCCGGCTAGTAGCTCTAAGGTGCCTGCCTTGGTGTCTATGATGAATCCGAGAAAGTCCATTCTCCTCGTCTGGTTCACGTCTGACTTCTCTCGATTCACTAGGAAGCCTAGTGATGCTAGAAGCCCCTGCACCCAGCATGTCTGATATTGGAGTGTCTCTCTGCTGTTCGCCATCAGCCCTTCTCTCTGATCGCTGCCGCTATCGGTTTCATGAGCTTTGTGAAAGCTGAAGGTGCTGAGGCTAGCCCAAACGCCATTGTCGTAAATTGCCAAAATTGGACGTCCCAGTCAAAGACTAGGAAGGGCCGATATTCCCTTTGTACTGGTCCTGTGAGGCACGCGTCCTTCAGGTCGATCCTCGTGAGCCAATCTCCTTGTCTGAGGGTATCCCTGAGCTGGTGAATCCCTTCCATCTTGAAATGGCAGTATGTCACCCAGCTGCTCAGCTCTTTCAGGTTTATTACCGGTCTTACTTTGTCTTTCCTGTGCACCAGGAACACGTTGCTTATAAATGCTGGGGGTGCGCTGCAAGGCTCTATAGCTCTCTTCTGTGCTAAGCTCCGCAGCTCTGCCTGTAATGTCTCTTTCTCTATCTGGGCTATGTGCATTGGTCGGGGTGGTTTGGTCTGCGTGGGTACTTGTATAAATTCTAGATGCAACCCTTTGACTGTCTGCAAGACCCAGACATCGCTGGAAAGTGCACACCAGTTGTCCCAGAACTGTTGTGTTCTCCCTCGAACTGGCAGGTATGGGATATGTCTCACTTCTGGGGAAACTTTGTCCTCTTCCCTGGCCTCTTCCTCGTCTTCCTCGCGGGAAACACCCTCTCGTGGGGAAGAAAGCATCTTGCTGCTTATTCTCACAGTAATGGGCCCTGTTATTCTGAGGCATTCTTGCGACTTGAAAGCGACCGGTCGCTCGGCCTCGATACCGACCAGTCCCAGAGAAAATTCTGCCTGGGATTATCTTCTTTATTGATGCCTGGGCCTTCTATAGGGAGGTGTAGGTGCCTACAAACCTCCCCATTTCCTTCCCGAACGTCTCCCCAAATAGTAGGCCTTGTGCTGCTTCTCCCGCCTCAAATGAGGCTAGGTCTCCTTACTTGGGGTTCATCTTTACAAGGAGGCCTCTTCTGCGCTCCGAGGATATGGCGCATTTTATGTTGCCTAAGAGGCAAACGGCTCTTTGCGCACATTTGGCTAGTATGTCTGGGTCCACCTCTTCCCGGTGTCCCGGGACTGCTCCACCAGGTCCATAACCTTGGCCAGGGGGCCAGCGATGTCGAGGACCTTCTCCTGGCAACTTTTCCAAGACCTGTCTATCCACTTCCTGGGGTCTCTGGAGGTCTATGACACGAATGCTAGCATTTTCGAGTCGAGTTCTGGCGCTTCCGCCACTTTCCCCGGCAACTCTGATTTCGGACATTGGGCCCGCATGCGCTGCCTCACTTCTCTCTCGAGCGCTTTGTGCAGTCTCTGAGTAATAATCTTTGGGACTCATGGTGATGGCAGCCAGACTGCTGATTTATGGTTTATTATATTTTCTTTTTCAAACATGTGTGCTATCTTATCGTCATCCTCTATGTTGTTCTTAGGAGGAGGCTGAGGCTGGTCCTCCTTAGCTCTATCGTCCTCATCTTGCGAAGATCGTGGGGTTTCTGTGGGCTCTTCTTCGAATCCTGCCCTCCATTTCCCATATTTACCTCCCCTCGGTAGGGGGTCGTGAGGCTCAGCACTCCCGACTTGCGCATAAAAACGTCCCTTAATTTCATAAATGCATTGGTAGCCTCTGGGGCTTTATCATCTGCCCGTCTGGTTGACCTAGGGGGTCAGAAGAGTTCTCTCTCTTCCGGGTCTTGTTACACCCCTGAGGGGCCTGTGGAGTGGCCATTGTGGACGTGTTCTCCTTGTTATTGGTGCCTTTTTTTTCTCCTGCCTTAAAACCGTCTCGATGGTCGCCAGTCTCTCTTGTAGGGGTCTCACCCCTTGTGCCACTGCCTCTACCAGTGAGTTTCCCAGCACTTCTCAGAAGCTATATGCCAGGTCTTTAGCCTGCTCCTCCTCGCTCCATTCAAATTCTGTCATTTTTATGTGCTGTTACTGTGCCTTGGTGTACCTTGATCAGGTGTTATGGCACGTCCACTTACTGTGATTTATGGTGTGGCTGCACCCATGTTTTTGTCCTGCTGTGTAGGCCTCAGGATGTGCTCTTCGAGCTTTATACTTGCAGCGCTTGTCTTGCTGCCAATCAAAGGAGCTTTCCGCTTGCTGAAATGTCTCTGTTTGGGGAACTGAGGCTTTCGTTTGATATGCAACCTCTCCACCTTTCCCTGCCTCTTGAAGAGGTAATCTGGCGCTCCGTTGCGCACAATTTGCTTCTCCCCGTCTTATACACTCGAAGCACGGACTGTTTGTATTATACGTGCTTCGTTTGAATGTCATCTCGGAGGAAACTCCTCCTTCCCAAGGGTGGGAGCTCCGTTCTTTAACTTACGCTACTAATGCACGTTGAGCCGAGGGGGAAACTCCTCCCTCCAAAGGGTCGGGGGCTCTGCTCCTCTGCTTGCGCTTCTGAGGTGCATTGAGCTCAAAGGTAAAAAGGCGTGGCCCACTTCCCCAAGGGTGGGGGCCCACATTGCTTGCTCCGTCCTCCCGAGGGAGGGGGCTGGCGCTTTCACGCTGCAGAGTTCGGCGGCTCCCTAGGCATGCCGACTCCAGCTGACTAATGTTCTATCGTCACACTGTTAGCACCTTAATTAAAATACATATTCCATACAATGCTAGATAACGCGTGCGCTTTCTGCTGTCGCTGCGCGCACTGTAGCAGGGTAAAATCTCCTGTATAAATAAAGCGTTACACAGTTAAGCAAATATGTGACTTATCTGCTTGGAGAGCAGGAAAGAAGAGAGGGAGATGACAGGAACAGGAAGGACTATGATCACGTGCTCGAGGCATAATGGACTACATATAGACTTGGACCTAAGGGAAATGTAGTTTTCATGCAGGAAAAAAATGTGTTTTCCCATCAGGGAAGTTGTAATATTTTTGTTTTGTTGAAACTGCTGGAGACAGGAATAAATGTGAAGATGAAGCATAATGCTCGCCTCCGGTCTTGATATAGAACAAGCATCAACCATATGGAGTGCTAAACTCCGGTCTTGCAACAGAGGCATAGCTTGCCAGTGCGGTATTGCATGCAAATTAAAGCGAGGCGATTGTTAACACCAAGCCATATCGCCATTTTGAAACAGTGCAACAGTTAAATACTCTTGTTCAATCATTAGCAAAGCTCCCATTTTCTTGCGCGCCACAGAGAATATTTGAACTAAATCATTCTGAACACACAAATCCTCTCCATAAATCATAAACCAGGCGACAACCGGCCCTGCACGACACAGTATTTTCCTTGCCTATTGCCCGCAAGAGGCTCACCTTCCGTGTTACCGTGTGGGTCCCAGCCTTCCAAAGCAATTCCCCACTCAGCGCGGTGACCGTTCTGGGTAAAACATTTCCATATTTACAGCCCCAGTGCCCCCTCGCAATAATTTATCATAAAATGCTTAGATCTGTCAAATAGTGTAAACCACTGTGTCCTACAACTGAAAGCTTGTAAAAGAGACATAAAGTTATAGATAGGATGATGCCATCGCAGAACGGCAACCACTCGAGACCCAAATAACCGTCAAAAGCACACAAAATGCCGTGAAGCATACCACAGCACCATGTAGTACGTGTGATGTCCTCACTCTCTTTTCGACGGAAGTCCTCTGTTTGTGTTTGTGTTTATTCGCAGGCTGCGACCCGAATGTGTTAAGGGGCGGGGCTACTGCCCGACGGCAGTTCGAGCCTGGGTTCACTGAAATAAAGACGTGTTGCACCCCAGCTCTGTCGGCCCTCTCTTGGCGTGCATGAGTGCGAGTCCGACAGCAGAGCGTGAGGAGGTCCATGTGTGAGCACATTACAGTACGGGAACGTCAAAAGCACACAAAATGCCTTGAAGCATACCACAGCACCACGCGGTACGGCAACCGTCAAAGGCACACACAATGCACTGAATCCAGCATTCAATCGGCAAAGCAACGGTCACGAGCAGGTGGTGCGGCGACCACCCAAGGCTCGCCCGCCAACTTTACCCAAGACATACACGGCAGGCGTACCAAATTAAAGTAATTCCAGACAAAGAAGCTTCCCATGGCAAATGTCCCCGGAATTATAGCTGCTGGAGGTAGAAGGACACCTCCGTACGCCTCTGGGGGAGGAGGAGAGGTGTTAGCTACCCCCGCCTACCGGGCAGGGCTTGTGGCCAGAGGGGCGTCCCGCTATGCAGGCTGTCTCTCTAGCACCCCGCAGTCTGCAAGGGATTTCTATGGAGCAGTCACTCATACTTGACTGCTGATGCACTAATTCAATCCACCCTCACAGGCATCAGGCTGTCTTGGATAATCACTGCCATATTGTGCCCCCCTTACTGCATCCAAAGGTCACCCTCAAACCACCACATAAAGGTCACTTTCAGCAGAGTAATCAACACGGATGTGTGTTTACATTTGCATTCCAAATACTAAACACTTATAGTACCTTTGCCTACCAAGTGATAGAATGGAAATCTTTAATGACTACCCCACCGCAGCCATTACAGGTGAATGAACACGTTTTATTTATTGTTTATTTTAATTTTAAAATGTGTTTTTATTGATTTTCAGCATAGCATTGAGATACATCTTCACAACACAACCATCATAATCAGTGACATATAATAGCTTTGCCAGCGTTGCAAAGAGTTACAATGACAGTAGTGTGAAGTAGATCTGCAGTAACATTTTTAGTTTCCAAGCTTGTGCATAACGGCACGTAAAACAACAGTAAGAAAATATATAGAGCTCATTCGAGTCATCTCAGCACTTTGGGGAGGACCGGCCAGGGTGGTAAACCGTATGCCAGTGAAAGCGTGTTTCCAGTCGTACCAACAACACAGTGATACCTTTCTCGTTCAGGGTGGTTTGTCATCAGAGGGTGGGAACATCTGCACATTCGAGTCTCTCCATGCAACAAACGCATCAGACTGTTCAACTTCCTCGTCTCTTGTGGCCCCGGCCCACACCTTCGTCTCCGCAAGCCACCAGCATTCAGATTCCCTGCGCCACTGACTATATTAGGACCCCTGCTTGTTCTTCCAAGACATAGCGATACGTCTCTTGGCTACAACGCACGCCAGATCCATATTTGTAATCACATGCCTGCTTTTTGCAGGCTTAGGATATATCCCCAGCAGGCATTCTAGTGGGTTCCACTCAAACCTGACAACCCCCGCTGCCCTGCATGCCTGTTCAATGTGACACCACAATGATTGTGCCCACTTGCATTACCACAGCATATGTATCAGGTCTGTCCCTTTTTCGTTGCACCAGGGGCATTCGGGCACTGTTTCTTTGTTAAAGTGCGCAACTCTGCTGGGAGCCATGTATGTACGGTGTAGTATGTTAAGCTGTATAAGGTGAAATCGCGCCATTTTTTACAGCGGTCAAAGCCTGTTCCCATTATTTTTCTGTGATCTGTGTACCCCTATTGCTCTACCATTTGCTCTTCAGCCTTTCATGTGTCGTGCTGAAGATGCCCAGGAGACATTCGTAAATTCTGGATGTCTGCCTACAGCCATCTTCCAGATCGTACAGCAGGGAAAAAAGTGCTTCCTCTTCCAGCTCGGCAAGCCATCTATGCCACTTTTGTCTAGCCATCTTTTGCACCCTTGCATACCATAGGAATTGGGCAGCGGGCAACCCCTTGTTTAGCATCAGGCTGTCCAGCTCCCTGAAATTTCACATTAGCAAACATGTCTCCCCATGCGTATATGCCATTATTTTCCCAAGTTCTAGCTACTCTCAGATCTGGCAGGTTCGAGCAGGTAACTGCTATAAGAGGGGTATTTCGTGAGTAGGAGTGTGGTAGGTGGGCCAATATCAGCACCATGGTCCAAATCTTCCTACCCAGTCCCACAATCAAGCATTCGGTGCCCATGCAGGTTCCTGGAGTATTTCCTTGAGTTTGTCTGGCTTCACTACCGACTGCAATTGGTTAGTTTCCATGGTGATGCCATCCGATAGCCATAATGTCACATACCGCAATTGGGCAGCCAAATAGTATAATTCTAAGTTCGGGAGCTGTGCTTCCCCCTTTTGGTACGGTGAGTATAGTGCCTTAAGCACTATTCTGCGCCGGCCAGTACCCTACATGAAATCTCTGATTCAGATTTCTAGGTTCCTGAAGAACCTTGGCTCTATGTATATAGTGTACATTTGCAAAGGCGTGTAACAGTCTTGGGAGAATGATCATTTTTGTTATAGAGACTCTACCCTTATCCCATCTGTTGTCCAGATTGTGTTAAGTCGGTGTGTGCCTTGTGGAGTGTGTGCAATTCGAACCCCTAAGCATTGGAATGTGACTTTTTCCCACTTCAGTCCCAGGTCCGTTAGGTCCTCTGCAGCTTTCCGTTGGAGTACTGCCAGCGGGAACAGGTATGATTTCTGCCTGCTAAACGTGATCCCCGACAGTTTTGCAAAGTCGTTTATGACATCTAGTAGCATGAGGAGATTGTGGGTCGGCTGACATATATATAGCAAAATGTCATCAGCATATAACCCACGAAAAAGGAAAAATTCTTGATTGGTTAGCTGACACCAACTGTACCACCAACATACTATCTATCTCCCCTACGCCGTGGTCAGACCAGAACACTATCATCTTTACCACCACCATCAGCACTAAAAACCAGAACCACAGTCACAGCATCCTCAGCCTTGTCTAGCAGCCTTAAAAAAATGAATAAAGACAATATGCTACCACTCCTAATGCCTATATAAACACCAACCATCACATAATGACCCATCAAACTTAGTATGTCAATATAATGAAATCATGCTAGATGTTATTGACAAAGTTGCCCCCTTAAAAAGTAAAAAAAATAAACAATCAGCACATATCAACTCTTGGTTCACCCCTGAACTCAAAACAATGCGTGCCTCTGAAAGAACTGTGGAAAATAACTGCCGCAAATCGCCAAACTCAGCAAACAAAAGCCTCTTCCAGGCAGCAGCCAATAACTACAAAAAAGAAATTCTCTTAGCGAAAAGTGAAGTCTACAATCATAGAATAGCCAATGCTCAATCTATTACCAGAGAACTTTTCATCATCCTTCCTGAACTAGAATCCCCAGCACCTACTCCAGACCACACACAGTGAAAGACGGGCAATGGTGTTCTAATATTACAAATGCATTAGCAAACACAATCTCTTTACTTTAACTCAAAGTAGAACAAAGAAAAATGAAACTCTGCCTCACACAAACTCAGCTAATTCCATCTGCCATAGTGGAGGCTAATAAATTCTCATTCTCTCCTCTTTCGATCCCAGACACAGTGAATATCATCAAGAGCTTAAAGCCATCTAGATGCAAAGGCGACATCTGCCCGGCAACCCTGATAAAAGAATGCGATCCAGAATTCGCACCATTCATCACTAATCTCATCAACAGCTCCTTCACTACCAACATGGTTCCAAGCGACTTAAAAACAGCCTGGGTTCTACCCCTACACAAGAAACCTACTGTAGATTCTAACATCCCCACTAATTTCCGCCCCATCACCACTGTACCATTCTTATTAAAAATACTCGATCACGCAACCTATCTGCAGATACAAATATATCTAGAAGAAAACAACCTCCTCAGCGTAAGACAATCAGGCTTCAGGGCAGGTCACGGCATAGAGACTACCCTGTTAGATCTAAAAATGCAAATGGATCAATACAGAGACAAGGGGGAACTGTGCATCCTCCTTCTCTTAGATCTCTCTTCAGCCTTCGATCTAGTAAATCATGACATCCTCTGCCAGCACCTAGAACACGCCTCACAATTCTCAGCAGATTCCATCAAGTGGATTAAATCATTCCTCTCTAATCGTACCATGAGGGTCTTCTCTGATAACTCGGCAGCCCCGCCAGTCCCTGTGACCTGTGGTGTACCTCAAGGTTCCTTTGTGTCACCCACACATTACCATGCATTTACCAAGCACTTGTTAGATAAACCAGACAACATGGGTATCAGGTACACAAACCATACAGATGATACACAAATACTAATACCTGTTACAGGATGCCATGACACTGACTCAAATCCTTTATCATCGATGGCAACGTTATCACAGTCGCCAACGAAATAAAAACATTGGGAGTGTACATCGATTCCGCTCTTACCTTAAACAGACAGGTTAACGCTGTTGTTTCCTCAGCAGCGCACACTGCCAAACTGATTAGAGCCAGCAAACCATTCCTCTCGGCTGACAATCTGATCACCGTGGCTAGAGCCCTGATATTATCAAGGATAAACTACTGCAATTCACTATTCGCAGGAACCAGCTCAAGAAGCATCAAAAAAGTACAGGTCATCCAAAACAACGCCATTAGGGCTGCCTTAAACATTCCTAGACATGACCACATTTCTACCATCAGAAGAAAATTCCACTGGCTCCCGGTCCAAGATAGAATTAATTTCAAAATACTGATGCTCACCCATTAATGCATTACCAATAAGGCACCTCCTTACCTTAGCAATCTTATCCGCAAAGCCAATACCAACAGACCTACCCGATCCCAGTACACTAACCTCCTCATCACACCCAACTACAAAAGACAGAAAGCAGGAGGAGCAAGCTTCCCTACCATAGCCCCCAAACTATGGAATGCCCTCCCCATTCATCTTAGAAATTACACCTCCTTCTGGTCCTTCAGAAAAGGCCTAAAAACTTTTCTCTGTAAGACTGACCACCTGCAATAGCTGCTTAGTCATCTGTTTAATATTGGCATGAATCTTGTACATAATTTGCATATAAATGATTATATAACTGTATATTTGCTTGTGTATATGCTCTCTGTGTAAAAGTGTAATTCTGCAACCTTGAAGTTAGGTGTTTAACATCTTGTAACCATTTCCTTAAGTATGTAACAGCGCCTAGTTGCCTTTGGGATTTGAGCGCTTTATAAATGCATAAATAAATAAATAAGTAATGATATGAGGTGTCTTGTGCCTCCCACATCAATGACCACTGCCAAATATTCCTGTCGCAGGTACACCGCCAGGGGCTCCAGTGCCAGTATGTATAGCATCGGCGTAAGCGGGCAACCCTGCCGGGACCCTCTTTGTATGTCCCATACCTCAGATATGCATTTCCTGGATTTAACCCTAGCCACCCACTTAATGTATGCTTCACCAAATCCAAACCCTTTCAGCACTGCATACATCCACTCCCAAAACACAGTCGAATTGCATCCAATGATGCTATAACTAGATGTGCCTGTAGATCATTAGTTTGGTCTATTATGTGTTTTACCCTGCGTAAATTAGAGGCTGTACAACGGCCTGGTACAAATCCCGTTTGATCAGTATGTATGATGGTGCTTATGGCCCTGCGCAAGTGGCCAGTCAGTATGGTCGTAAGTATTTTGGCAAAACACAGTCGAATTGCATCCAATGACGCTATCACTAGATGTGCCTGTAGATCATAAGTTTGGTCTATTAGGTGTTTTACCCTGCGTAAATTAGAGGCTGTACAACGACCTGGTACGAATCCCGTTTGATCAGTATGTATGAAGGTGCTTATGGCCCTGTGCAAGCAGCCAGTCAGTATGGTCGTAAGTATTTTGGCATCATAATTCAGCATGGCTAATGGGTTGTAAGAGTCACAGCTCTCCATGCGCTTCCCAGATTTAAGTATGGGTATCACCATCATCTCTCGCATACCGAGTGGTAAAACACCTTTTTCATATGCCTCCTCATAGACCTTAAGCAGTGGCATTTGTAATATTGAGCAATATGTCTTGTAAAATTCTGACGGTAATCCGTCGCTCCCCGGGGCTTTACCTGTAGCTAATGCTGTTATTGCATCCCGCACCTCTTCTACTGAGATGGGTTTGTCTAGGTCCTCAACCTGTATTTTAGTCAGCTGTGGGAGTCGGATCTGGTTAAGTGCGTCCTCAATCTCCTCATGGAGTATCTGCATATCATGACTATACAACTTGGAGTAATACACAGCAAAGAAGTCATTTATAGCTATTTGAGAGCTCCATGGAGCACCACTCTCATCTAGCAGCAGCGTGGGCAGAGCTTTGGGTTGTTCCCGTTGGCATAACCATGCTAACAGCCTACCAGACCTATCTCCCTTAGAATACAACTGTGTCACCCTTGCCTCATAATCAAAGTTAGAAAGTCTGCCCCATGCCTGCGCACATAGCATTCTCATTTTCGCAAGGTCTTTTCCTGCTGTCCCGGCAGAGGCCCACGGGCCTCCAGTTTAGCAATTCTGTCTTCCAATGCCTCCAGCTCTGCATTCAGTCTTCTGCGTGTGCCCCAGCCTTTGCTATCATATCACCCCTGATAACCACATTCAGTGCCTCCCAAACTGTGCCCAGCTATCCACACTGCCTACATTGGTCTCCAAGTAATGCACTATGGAATGGCGCAGTGAATCTCTGATTGGCCCATCCCGCAGAGTATCTGTGGGCATATGCCACGTCGGAATAGGGGTCCTAGCACCCCCCATTTCCCACACAGTCATCAGCGGTGAATGGTCTGACATAGTACGTCCTTTATATTCTGCACTGACAAATTCCAGTAACTGTTGCTCACCCACAAACATGTAGTCAATCCTGGTATATAAGTCATGTGGTGACAAGTAATACGAGTACCCCTGAGCATTTGGAGTTAGCTCCCTCCAGATATCTATAAGAGCTAGCTCAGGTAGGGCTGTGTTCAATGATTCAGTAGCCAGGGGTTTCCTCCCTGAGGGGTGTAGATCTGTCTAAGAGAACATCTTTCACGCAATTAAAATCACTACCCCAGAGTAGCATCACATCCCGTCTCAGTGCCGTAATCACATTATTCGGAGAGTAGGAGTTTACAATGCACACTCCCCTTTGGCCAATGTGGCCACAGAGGATCACATATCTTCCACCCACATCTGTCACCACCTCCGATACCTGGATTTTATTTTATTTTTGGATTTGTAGACCGCACTACAGCCCACGGGCATTGAGGCGCTATAAGGATATGTAAGAGGGCTTGCTTGAGGGTTACAGGAGTGCGGCCCAACAGAAAATGCTTAGTACAATCTGCTTAGTTACATAGTCAATTGTTACAATACATAATATAGTAGATGGATGGTGCAAGGATACAGATACATGGATGCATATATTGCACGGATACGGATACATGGATGCATAAAAGGGGGAGCAGGGCCCACTCAGACAAATAGCCTAGTCTTGATGGCCTTCCGGAAAGCTGTGTGCGAGTCTAACATCCTCATCTGGGCTGGGAGGGTATTCCAAAAGGTTGCAGCCATGGTAGGGAAGCTTGAGCCACCTGCCCGCACTCTGCGTGTGGGAGGAACAGTGATACGATTTGAGTAAGCAACTCTGGAAGGTCTAGTTGATATCTGTTTGATGTTCCTTTGTGCTAGGTACAGGGGTTCTAGGCCGTGAAGGCAAGTGTCAAGGCAAGAGTTTTGAAAACAAGTGACACCCACCTGTGATGTCTCCTACCAAGAGCAAGTAGAAAGGCTCGATAATGGACTTTTTTGGGGGACAGGCAAAAGCTTGAGAGGCGATTCCCTCACAAGTGTAGAGGAACTGCTGCATCCACCCATACAAGGATACCTCTAGCAAATTGTGATAAAGTAGAGCCGTATTCCGTCCCGCCCTATCTTGACAAGCGCTGTTCCTGTTCGTCCGGTAACAAGTGGGTCTCCTGCAACATTGCTATGGATACACGCTTCCTGCGGAGGTAGGGCCTCACCCTATTTCTTCTAATGTATGATCCCAGTTCCCTCACGTTCCAAGATAGAAACTTAACTTGTTTCATAGAGGTATTTAGTGTTCAGCCATGTCTCCCACCGTATACAGGCACGTCTGATCTGTGTCCCATGTATGCCTCGCACCCTTGCCCCCAAAGGTTTATGGGTGCGACCCATTGCCATTTTCCGTTGTAACCAGTCATATCTCTCCCCCCATTGCATACACTTTCTGAGGTCTATATAACAAACAAACAGAACCAAGTTCAACAGCCCCTTAAATCCAAGGGATAAACACCACCCAACAGAGAGTCCCTATTCGGGGATACCCATACCGGCAAAGCTATACTTAGCCTTTGTGTGCCAGACAAGGCCAGCAAATGGCTGGCCCTAAGTAACACCAAGTTCGGGGTTGTCCAAGCACCACCCAGTAGTGACACTGCTAGCCCCCATTGTACACAGCTTACATGCGGCCGCATTCCCAAATCAGTTGTAGTTATCAGTTCAAGTTGAACAGGTTACCATAGACTGCGTTGCCCGCAAGGCGAAGGCCCACCTCTCAAGGAACCCCGGTTCCTTTTGATCAGGGTGCGGCAGGCCACCACATCAAGCTGTATTTAGCGTGTCTCAAGCTGTTCGCCACTGTCATTCACATGTCTCTGCATTCAGTAGCAAGTCAAACAGGTGGTTCCCTGAGGCCTTTGGCATACTCCTCATCACCGTTCCCCAAGTTATTGTGCTTGAGCCACATATTTGCTGCCACAGGGGTCTCAAGAAAATGTGTCCTTCCTTCATACAAAATCTTCAGCCTGGCTGGATACATCAGCATGTATTTTATACCGAGTCATCGTAGCTGCGCTTTAACGGACACAAATGTGTTCCTCCTCCATTGCATCATAGGTGTATAGTCAGGATATATTGCTATCTTGGCATTGCCTCTCTGGATTGTCCCACCTTCCCTGGAGAATTGAAACACCACTTCTCTGTCTCTGAAGTTTAGGATCCTGCCGATGACTGGCCTGGGGTACGAGCCAGCAGGTGGTTTCTTCTGGAGGGACCTGTCTGCTCTTTCCGCCGCGAAACCCTGTGACAATTTCTCGAGGTAAATCTCCTGCAGTAGCAGGTTCTCAATTTAGCCCGTCGGGTCACGGCCTTCCGTGTCTTCAGCAGTCCTAGCACCATTATGTTGTTTCTACGGGATCTGTGGCTGCATCCTCAGCTTGTGACTCCATAATGGCCGTTTCATGATTCCGGCACCTTCATCCTCACTGTTAAGTCTCCAGCGGTCGTAACCGTGTCCTTCAAAGTAGCCTCTGCTGTCGTGACCCTCTCAGTAAGCGAGCACACATCTTGCCAAAGCAGCTGTATATCTATGCTCACCACGTCGATTTTTCCTTCCAACGAGGATCTCAGCTCCGCAATGGCAGCCAATACTTTAGATTCCTGTGCGTCTTCCTGTGGCACCGCCAGCTTAGTCTGAGCCCTATAGCATTACCCAGAGCACAAGATTGGATTGTGCCCTAACGCGGCCAGCAGCTTGTGTGAGGGTCTGGGGGAATTGAACATATATTTCCCACTTCTCCTACCACTGGTTGGGCTGATGCACAACAGCAAGCCTAGCACGCAGCAATTAGGGTCTTCACTGATGTTTTCGCTGTGCAATCTTCGTCAGGTAGTCCAGTACGTGGGTTCCGCCTAGTGCGGCTCCATATGGGGCTCTGTGAGGTTCAGCAATTCAGTGAGCGCCAGCCAACACTATTGTATGCAGCCTTAATGCGGCAGAGTGGCCCCAATGCTAATCCGTCCATTCCACCAATCTGATGTAGTCTGCGTGGTTCCCCGTGGTGTGCATCTGGTCCCCCGCCACCACAGCCCCCCCAGGGGTCTCTTATCATGCAAGCACAGTAACTGTTTTAGCCACAGCTTGTCTTTATATGTGTTCTCCTCACTCTGGCTCGCTTGTCGCACGTAGCTGCTTCCACGCAGCTGTCATTGTGCCTCTTCCAAGTGGGTGCTGCTTTGGATCCCGTGCCGCAATAGTATGGGGGGAGGCGGAGTCAACTTCCAACTCGCCTGCGTTATGGAGTCTCGGTCACCTCAACTCTCCGGTTCCCTGCTGGATTCTCTCTGCTGCTCCTCTCCTTATCAGCAGGCTGGCTTGGCTGCCATCTTGCGTCTTGGCATGTTAGACTTCCATGCGTCCTCCCGGGCTGCAGGCACTCTGTTTCTCTGATCCAAGCGGGTCACTGCATAGTCTCAGATTTACACAACCTGTAGGTTGTACTATAATGCGAAAAGTGCCTTTTCATGCTGCGTTAAGGGTCATTCCCTAGGATCACAATGGGAGCTTTGCAGGACACATCTGCGCTACATGAGCTCAGGACATGCCCCTTTTTTATTTACTGTTCATTTGTATAGCATCAAGAGTGGTCGCAGAGGCTTTAAAGTGCCTAACACTTGACTGATTTGCCAATGCATTGATATTTATTTTGAAATGCATGCATTGCACACTGAAGAGAGGGTGCCGAAGATGCCCCTCCTCACCCCCAGGTTCATGTCGAGATGAAGAGCCAGAAATTCTCGCAGCCACCCATCCTACGTTGGACGAATCCCGAGTGCACCAATGATTGACAAGTACACTGAAAGGTATCCTCTAAGCCAGCCATACAGACCAAATACAATGCAAATCTTTACATGTGTCGGAGAAGAACTGCAAATAAACCCATGGAAGTACAGGGATATATATGGAACCTGATAGGACCAAGTGTGACAAATATATAGAGAGCCTAGCATAACATGGACAATGTAGAAACCGCAGTATAAAGGTTAGGACAATTACAGCAGGCCTCGAGCCATTGAGTATGAGACGAGCAAAGCTGATTCAGGCTGCACAGAGAGTAAGACGTGGAAAGGCAGCCTCACAGCCAAGGTCAGAGATACAAGGACTCATTCCAATCCCCACCAGCTGCAGAAAAACAGAATAAATCCTCATAATTGAAAGCTGAAGAGCTGGATTTTATGGGCGTCCCTAAACACGTGGTACAGCCAAACAAGACAATGGACCGTCATCCATGGTGGGAAAAGGAAGCCAATCCCAGCAAGCCAGATGCAGACTGCAACAAGTGTTGCGCCATGAGGAGCATATTCTTATAGGCAAAAGTGGTGCACACCAGTTACAATACAGACACATAATCGCTCACATCACCTTGAAGAGGTGCACAGCGAGCTGAGAACTCGATCGAGTTCCAGGCCTGGGCAGATCACCTCTAACCAATCACAGTTTTGAACTTATGGCCCTGGCGGGTAGCGTGTCATGCAGCGGATGGGAGGTAGAGTATTACACCAAATAATCAGACCAAATCAGGAAGATGGCAAATCGTCAACTGTTTTAACAAACAATTATCTAAAACAGGGAGTTACAATGGACATCAACGGACGTTGCACAGCATTCTCAAAGCATTTCATAAAAAAACATACTTTTATTTAAAACTTCATCATACGTGATGTTATATGTGGCAAATAAGAAAAACATATGGGGGTTTGTGATAGGCTCAAGGGGAACATCTAAGTATACTTTCTATACAGGGTTGGGTTGTGATTGGGTATCTATGATCAGGTGGACAACTCATGCCCACCCCTAGTCCAAGTCATCTTCAACACTTATTAAGTACACAGTATCTCATTGGCTCTCAAACTATAGGGCCCTTCGTTATATGGCCCTCTACAATTGGTTGGCACGCTCGTGCCATGTCTAGAACATTCGGTCCACTGGCAGCACGTAAACTAATTCCCAGGTGCCAGGAGGTGGACTTGACTTTACGTCCCCACCCAATGAACCCAACGTCTCTCATCACCCATGCCTTCTGTCATGAAGATTGTCTTTGAACTTGGCCTTGCAAAGAATCCTTGTCTCTGGGAATATAAGGGAGTGAGAGCACGCTCTTATCATAGTTCTGGAACTGCATGCCCAACAATATTTTCATCCTCCGCTCACGTGACAGTACTTCGGCCTGGTTTGCAGTTTTTAATTGTCTTAAATGAATAAAACTTGGCACTGATGGTGTTCTTTCTTGCACCTTGATCGGGGTTGATCCAGCAACTCACGTTTGCTGCCTTCAAGAATCGATAACCGAGCAAGCCAAACAGCTTCACCCTTCAAGTCTGTGATCTCAGTTTAAGCCTTTGCTGCGACACAGCTCTCGATCCTTCTTTCTCCGTGGGTTTGAACTTACAAAAATTTGTGACACCGATGTCCAGTTTCTATATAAAGGCGGCTCTGCCTGCATTCTATTTACTACGTATAGCTAGCTTCTATGATCACTTAGTCTACCTCTGCTACTGTCCCTACTAAGGGAATGTGTACCCGTGAATAGGCCAGGTATCGAACGACTTGCATTTTCTGCAGTGCCCTTCACACGTGCAATCTTCTTTTTGCTTGGGAACGTTCACTCTGTTCTTTATTTCATCATCAATATCTATAAAGTCCATACACCTTCTTCATCTTATCTTCTTATTGCGTCACGCTCGCTTCTTGTGACGTCACCAGCTTCTCTTTCTCTCTTCATATTCCTTTGGGGATTGCCTCCAAGAGATTGTCATCTCTTCGGAAATACATCTGATAGGGCTTTCTTAACGGATACCTTTTCTCGAAGATTCTCTGTGGAATAGTCACAACCGTTGGTGTCAAGCATGGCACGATTTCTGTCTTCCAGCATAGAGGTAGTAGGGGTGCGGGACTTCCTGCAGAGGCATTCGGCTGCTCCTCTACAGTTTGGAAACCCAGGGGTGGATGGCAAGGGGCATGAACCAAAGGTAAGCCCACTACTCTGCAACAATGTTATAGATGGTTCCTTGGGGATGGGACAGGCCGACCACCTGACATCTAAGGACCAGTAGAAAAACACATATAGAGTCTCCAATAGGCAGTAATGCTCTCAGTACCCAATCCCTTGTGCTGACAGTTTTTTTGGGAAGGGTCCAAGTGATGACGTCAGAGTCACACAAAACCATGCTGCATGCCATGCAAAGTTGAGATGTACCAGAGAATTCCTGTTTTCTTGTATTGATCCCTGTGTGTTTTATTTGCAATAAACTGCAGTTTGTACTTGCCGTTGGCTGAATCCTACGTTTGTTCTGGGGAGGGTGTTGGGCCCTCGAAGCCGGCAGACACCCAGCCATATTCTGGCATACCTGGGAGTCCCTTCCAACAAGTTGGTAGCAGAGGATGGTTGACTGCGCCAGCCCGACACGAAGCAGTCTCCTCCGCCGCAGAACCTGAGGTTGCAGGACCCTCGCATATTGTCATGATGCCTACCCCCGGAGCACCAGGCCAGGCCCAGCACCCCCGGGAGCAGGCATCATGCCCCCGGGTAAAAGCCCAGCGGCCCCTTATAGGGGCTCTTTGGACTCTGTCCTGACGCCTTTGGCGCCAGGCTCATGTTGGACATCAGTCCTGGCGCCATAGGCGCCAGGCTCATAGAGGAAGGTGTTTTGTGCACTTACCTGATGCAGACCATGCTGCAAGATTCAGGCCTCCCTGAGACCTGAAAGGGACTATTTTTTCATTGGGACTATTTTGCCACTCGGGCGTGGCCAGGGAAGGATACTTACCTGGAACTACTTTGGGGGCTATTTAAGCCACGCCCAGACAGTAGCTCACGCTTCGCGTTGTTCTGCATCCAAGCAGCTGAACGCTCACCTTGTCTGCTCCTGCATCTGGTCTCCAGCCACGCCCGCCTCGATCCTGGAAAACCTGTAAGGAAAGAAGAGAAGAGAAAGGTGAAAACCAAGAATTTTATCAAACTTCTTACCTGCATCCGGAACCTTCACCCCAGCGTTCCTGAGAAAAGACTTTCATTTAAAAGCACCGCGTTGCTCGCTGCAGCGCCGCGCTTCACTCACCTGTCCTCGGGAGTTCTTCTGGCTCCACCACGACTGTCTGCACCGGTCGCCACATCTCTGCGCCTAGGGGAGAAAAGAAGAGACAAAAGGTGAGCAGAAGAACATTTGAGATAAGCCTAATTTTCCGCCATAACACTTACCGGTCTTCTGTTGGTGGATCATTCCTCATTTCGGGTCGGCGCCGCTACGTTGGCAGGTACCGCACCCCGGCCCCTATGGGGAAAGGACAAAAGACATTACTGGAGGAATTTAAAGACATTAAGAGGGATCGCCCCCATCGCTAACTCACCTGAGTTTACCATCGGCAAGTCAATCCCTCAACGCATCGCCTTCATTCTGCTCCTGAAATAAAGGACAGATCACAGGTTAGGAAGGCAACAGAAAAGGAGGCTCAACACTTGAACTTTTGTAATCTTCATACTTACAGCATTCCGCTCGGAAAAGTCAAGTGGATTTTGCCAGCGCCATTCTGAAAACCAGTGAAGTAACTGGACAAACATGCGCCCCTGCACCAGAAGCAGGATGGAGAGTTCATCCTTTCAAACCATAAGGTGAGCTTCAACCGGGGATTTCGGAGGAAGTTAGAGAAGAACGAAGGGGGAAGGGGGTAGTAAGCACACTATTCTGCAGACTGTTAATCCCCTTTCTCATCTGCAGAAGGATATTCCTACGGGCCAGACAAGCAAGATTTGAGGGTCCTGTTCAGTCGGTGTTCCGAGTTCTGCGCATCACGCTCGAAGAGGCCACAGCAACCCAGCCTAGACCAGCGCCTCCGTGGGAGTCAGGTGAGCGTTACACATATTTCGAGAAGGACGGGAGTGTGTACCCGTGAATAGGCCATCACAAGCCAGCTTGGAAATATCCTGCCCGAGGTCAGCGAGGCATCCAAGCAGACCGGGACGGGGAAGTTGCAGCTTTGGGGGACGCGGCAGCCGAGCAACATCAGCAGACCACGCATTGCAAGTATTGACCCAGTCACATAGCAACTGTGGGTGTGACGGAGGGTACTGAGTATTGTGAAGTAACGTTGAGTACTGTCGAGTATTGTCAAAGTATTGTTTAGCATTGTTTATCTTAGTAGGGACAGGAGCAGAGGTAGACGTCATATGTGGTTAGGGAACATTCAAGTTTAGAGGTAAACGGTTCTGGTGAACAACCTAGACTATTGACTTGAAAGCATGGAAGACAGAAGTATGTACATAGTGGTTTTCTGTGGGTTGGGCATTTTAGCTCGGGTCATAGATGATGGTATTTCTGCAAGGTTTAGCAAGGGAGCTGACCTAGATTGCGGAAGTTGATTCGACTGGTTAAGTATCGAGAGGAGGCGTATTATTTTCTAGGCGACGCAGCAGGTGCAGATCGAACACAAGAGAATATTGGTATACAGCTGGGGGAGTTTGTGTTGGGGTTGTGTGTATTTTGGGCTAATGGGCTGTAAAGTTGTTTGCGCGGTATTTAGCTTCTCAGCGCTATGTGGATAGAAAATTGGTGATGTCACCCGTAGATTTTTACATAAAACCAATCATATCATATCATATCATATCATATCATAAAACACAGAGAGCACGATACGGTGAGGAGCTAGCATTGGAAAAATTGAGATTGGCAGACGAGGTTGGCCAGTGGTGGTGCACGGAAGGCGCATGCGCAAGATTTTGGGTGTGCCTGAGGAGGCAGCGAGTCTGAAAAAGGGTGGTGCGCAGAGTTGGCAGGTTGTGGAGCCAGAGAGGCTCATAGTAAATTAACAACATTGTGATTACATTGTTTTCCTTCCTTAACAGTGGACTATCAAAACCCTCAATTTGAGGTAAGGTAAATGCAAGAGCAATGTATCAAGGGAAGTGCAGGAGTGACACGCCCCTCCAGCACCTGTGTAAGACGCTCCCACCCTATAAGGACAAGATATGCAAGTATAGCATAGAATGGTCTAACGGTACCAAGGGGAAGCTAACTAAACCATGGCCACCTTGCAGAAGTTTCTCCAAAGATGTGCAGCAATCACTACTGACGCATATACAGGGTACCTATAAGGGGAAGAAGCTAGCAAGCCACATTGGTATATTTGAGCTTTGAAGAATGTTCCAAGAAGTCAAGGGGAACACAGCGAGGTGTCAGTGGATGCTGACCCAGCAGGGTATGCAGGGGCCCGCGACCCCACCCTCCGCTCCACCACATGTCCCTCCGAGCGTGGTCTCCGATGAGACAGACGATGAGCAGGGGATGTACCGATTACGAGAATTAAGAGCAGCAGAGGGGTATTCAAACCCGACATATAAACAACCATCATCATATACTAGGGAAGAGGGGCAGAGAGGCGCAGGGCAGCTGACCCCTGGGCGAGGAGCAAGCAGCAATGCGCAGAAGAGCATGAAGGAGGGGCTAGTGAGCATAGCCAAGAACAAATTGATAGGTTGACAGATTCCTCGGAAGCTGGAAGGGAAGACAGATAGGCAGACAGAGGGGCAACTAAGGCAATGGAAGGTTTGAGGGGGAGCCGCAAAGCTACAGATTGGGTTGAGATAATTGAGGAAGCAGATAGGAAGGAGAAGGAAAGAGAAGAGAGTTAGAGAGAGAGAGAGGACAGGGAAAGGCGAAGAGAGGAAGAGAAGGACCAGGTGCAGAAGGAAAGAGAAGAGAGGATAGAAAGGGAGCGCAGAGAGAGGAAGAGAGAGGAGCAGGAATAGCAGGACAGGAGGATAAGAGAGCTAGAGGAGATCGAGAGGTGGAAGGAGGCAGCGGAGCAGTAAAAATGCAAGTTGATAGAGGAGGAACAAAGAAAGTCACAGGTGGAGAGATTGGCAAGGGAGCACACACGCAAGGAGGAAGATGAGGGAGCAATACGGGCTATAAAGACACAATGGACAGTGCATCGGGGAAATGACAGAGCTGAAGGGGGCAGATGAGCAGAACCGGACAGCACGACCACATGAAACAGAAATACCACGGACCAGGACAGAGCAGGCCTAGAAGCCTGGGGGGAAGAAGTAGATATGACTTTCGGGACATCGACATCACCATGAAAATCAACACGGACACAACCACTAGAAGACTGAGCTTTGTAGACAACGTTTGCAGTAACATGGGCTTGGGATCCGACAATGAGGGACGAAACAGTGGGGATCAGAGGGGGGAGCTACGCAGGCCGCAGTCCATGGCGACAGGGACGGACAAGAGGGTGACATGGGAGAGAGGGACCGGTACAGGGGGAACAGGAGGTGGCAAGGATGAGCTCAAATGTAACATCTCAATCGAGGGCCCTGGTCCCCATCCTCCATCAAACACCAGGCATCCATGAACATTCTTCAGAGAGAGAGACAAGAGAAAATCAGGCACCTGGAAGGGTCTCAGCAGTCTGTATTAACTGTAGTTACAAGACACGCTCTAGACACACACTCAGAAAACATTTTGCCTTCTACCTGCTTATGTAGGCTATTTGGATGATGCAACATCCTTATGCAAATTACCACCTTGGTCAGAGTATGCTTCTGATAGGTCCTCTTAGTCAGAGAAAATACATCACTTAAATATCATTGGATGGCTTATCTGGTGTACACCAACCCGACATTAGTATAGCTGGCATTGACAATTTTCTCTAACCCATAAATTTGACAAGCTTATAAATTTGACAAGCTTATTTTAGACTTGGCTGCACACATTTATGACAATTCTGAACTTCTGCCAAAAACACTTTCATCATATCAATGTCTACTCTTTATCTGATTTTCAAGGTCCTGCCATGTTAGTTAGTGCCTTATACTGTGGAGAAATAGATCAACTCTATTATATGGTGCCAAATTATACAGTGGTCTCTCAGAATGGTCTCCATGAAGCACATTGTGCACTTCTCATTAAGAACATAGATAAATGTATCCACGTTTCCCTTGCTTTATCTAGCTTCATCATTAATCTTGACTGCTTTTCCTGCCAAGTTCCATTTTTAACCTAACAAACCAAATTATCTCACTGAGAATGTATCAGCCTCTGTTGCTTGTCTGAAAACTCTTGGCATGAGTCATAGTTTTTCACACCTGGCTTAGAACTGGCCATCATTTTGTACTTGAGTTATCCATTTTGAAATATATTTTTGTGTGACACTGTATTAATTCTTATGGGAGCTATTATGTATTTATTTAAGCATCTTTCACTTTGTAACCCTTATTCATAATATATCTTTATACACTTATGTGTGTGATATTTAAAGTACCCTTCACTTCTTGGGTCATTCTAACCCAAATATGCACAGTGCCATGAGCACTTTTTACCTTAAATAAAGGCACTATAATCCTGATTTCTGCAATAATAGAACCATTTCATCTACATATCATGTTATCTATTCTCAGTTGAGGGGGAAGGGGTTGGCACCCCTATACACATTGATGGCCTAGTACCATACGTAGAGAGGCTCAGAGACCTCCCAGGACGAAGGAAGGAGGAGACAGCTATAGTATGTTCCAGGGAGAGGATCCCGGAGGGACCCAACGAAGACATCCGAATACCCATACCCGAGCCAATAGTCGTGTACACCGACATTAGAAAAGCAGACAGACAGGTCAGACTAACTAGAGGTGCGAATGGGGAGGTAGGGTTCACACAGATGCCCCTGCTAGAAAAGGGAGGGGGGCAACCACAATATATACCATGGAAGCATATTGACAAGGAAAACATAAGGTGTAGGTTACCATCATTGTCAGCAGGTGCTGGGAAATGGATATATGAGATGGAAAGGATGACAGCGGGCCAGAGGTTAGCAGTGGGGAATGAGAATGCGAACAAGCTTTGTCTACTGCCGCATTCGCAATAGAGAAATCAGCAGGGATTACCATGGGGTTCGCATTGGTAGTGTCCTCTCATTACTGGGTCAAATTTTCCACTGTAGTAGGCTATGGGTCTGTGCCTCAAACTTGTCTTATGTGTCAGTAAAGCCTTCATCACTAGTCCATCAGTGTGTGAGAACAGGAGAAATTATTTTTTATAGCCTTGTCACACCTGGATCATGTCAACATAGTCGACATGTAGATGCTGGAATGGGCCTGCTGGCTGAGGTATGGCTCCTCTCACAACTCTCAACGCATGTTCTGCAGTGAACTGCTTACATGCCAAACAATTGCTTAGAAATTCAGCCGCTTGTTCTGCCAAACTAGGACAAACCCATGTTTCTCCAATATGGGCAGCAATGACCTCTTTTCCTGTGTGTGTTGGATAGTGCAACTGTGTCAGTGCAGTGTTCAATAATCCTAGTAGCATCACCACTTTTCCTGTGTTGTTCTGCTGCCATGGGGCATCTGTCGGACATACTGTACATCTCCTCCTGGTCCACAGCTCTTTCTCATCCCTGGGTGCAGCTCCCTGCATCTCCATTATTTGTGTTTCTGGCAATGCATTGTTCCCTTCCTTCAGTACCATGTTCCTTGCATAGTTTCGGGCATGTGATGCTGTCTCCACTTCTAGTAGCTCTCCAAAATATGCTGTGCATGTTGCTTTTGAGTCTGCTGCTTGTGCTCACCACGGTCCACTTTCTTTATAATGCAAATGGCATTATTCTGAACTTTTTGAAGTTTGAAATTTTTGCCTTTGGAGGCACCTCCAAGAAGTGTGTTACAGTAATCAAGACGAGAGAGGATTGTAGCTCTGGCCAGGGTTTCTCGGTTTTTGTCAGATACAAACAACCTTATTTGTCTAAGCAGATGTAAATGATATTGCAAGGATTTAACTATGGCATCCACTAGGGTGTCAGGGTTCATAGAGGAATTTAGATAAGAGCCCAGAGTTTTAACTGTACTAAGTATAGGAGTTGGGGAGCCATCAATTGCAATTTCTGAATATCAGGGATTCAGTTTAGATCTTAGAGCTTGGGGGCCGAAGATTAGCAGCTCTGTCTTCAAGTTGTTCAGGCACATTTGATGGGTATTCATCCACTGTTTAACCTCCAGAAAGATGTGATTAAAATCGGAGGAATCAGAGACATAGCCACCAGTCAGAGGAAGTAGAAGCTGGGTATAATCTGCATAGTTTGAAAACAGAATGTTGGCTTCTTCCAGATGATCACACAGGGGCTTAATATAAAAGTTAAAAAAGTGCAGGGGACAGGCACCCCCCCCAAGGGACTCCATAGAGGATCGCAGAGGCATCGGAGCTAAAGCCTCCTCAATCTACTGCTGAGACCCTACCAGATAAGAAAGACTGAATCCAGGAGATGGCTTGAGAAGAGAATCGACCAGCATTTTCTAAGGATTTAATAAGGATATCATGATCCAGCAGATCAAAAGCTGCAGATAAATTCTGGCAGCATCAATAGACTACACTTTTGTTATCCACTAAGTTTAGCATGTTGGATTGGAGATCTAGTAAAGCACTCCCAGTGCTATGATGTGCTCTGAAACTTGATTGCTTAGGGTATAAGAAAGATGACGAGTCTGGAAAAGCTTGAAACTACTTGTTAGCAATTACATCCACCACCCTGAGCAGAAAAAAGGAGTTTGTAATCGGTCTAAGGTTAGCAGCGTCTTCCGGGCTAAGCTCAACCTTTTTGACCAAAGGTGCAACAGTTACTTTCTTGATACAATCAGGAACCATGTTGTTTTTAAAAGAGGAGTTCACGAAACAGGTCAAAAAAGGGGCGAAGAGGGGGTTGTCTCGTGTATGAGTTGGCTAGAGAGTTAGGGCAGTCATGATCTGACGTGTCCCTAACTAGCTGGGGGATCCAGGTAGAGAGATCCGAAGGATTAATCTTTTTAAGGCTTCTGCTACAGATTTTCATTAATGACTTAGAAGGTTTTTTTTTACTGAAAAAATAGGATGAATTAAAAATGCAATAAAGAAATGATCAGACCAGATGCAGGGCTTAGTGCGGGTGATAGTTCCGGCTCATAACCCAGTCTAGAGTTATACCTTTGTTATGAGTAGAATCCCGGTTAAGGACAGTAAAATCACAGTTGTGGAGATTCATCTCAAGATTGGTAGCTTCAGGGTCTGAGATTTCCTCTGACCAGTGGTTAAAATCTCCACGAACCAGAGTGGCACTGCCTGATCTGTTATAAAGCTGTAATATTTGAAAACGTTTGTCATTGAAATCAGGCATATTGTGGGAGAATGGTACACCAGAAAGATGTTTAAGCAAAAATGGTCAGAGGGGGTACATTTAAGATGAATAATCTCTCATCTGGCACAGGAGATAGAGGCTTCATAAAGACCAAGGTCTTTCCTGGCAATAATTGCCACCCCTCCCCCTTTGCCTGTCCTGAAGCCAGGTTTCAGTGAGGCACAGTAAATCAAGGTTCTGTTCAAGTATGTAGTCCTGGATGTCAGTAGTGGGAGAGTTCAGTTATCTAATGTTAAGAAGGGAAGCCTGAAAGTCATACTTTCTGTCGCCATGCTGGCGCTGGAGTGACGGGTCAACGCTTCCAAGGGTTCTAATTCAGAACGAGCAGGAAGGCTAGAACAGTGCTCTTTATTCCGAAAAGATGTCAAAGAGACTGGAGGCGTGACCAATACTCAGTTTCTGTCAGTGCAGTATTTTGGACCTGGGCCGTTAGATGGTGCTTCTTGTGTGCCGTTTTTATGTCCTTCACTTTGGTGGGAGGTGTAGGGGTGGCCGATGGGGTGGTATCATCAAGTTGGTTAAGACATTTTCTGACTTTAGCTTCACGTGCTACCTTCTGAGCTGCCAGGACTAGTGGGATTTGGGCAGGGTAACCCACAGAAAAACATGTGTAAGAACGTAGTCTAGTAGAGCCAAGGCAAACGTAGGATTACCAGGCAGCTGCACATACAGTAGCAGGGGCAGGAAAGTAAGGTAAAAGCCATACTTATGAATGGTCAAAGGCCCTCAGCGCCGCATGTGTGATGTAAACTGGGCCACAAGACAGCACGAAGTGTGAAACGTCACGGATCAGCAAAGACCGGACTTGACTCAGGTGCACCGGCACTGGTGCGCTGGCACTGGTGCGCCTGGTCACCCAATATGAGATAGACTGGGGCTGCTGGGATATGTAGTTTTCCTGCCCAATGGAGTCAAAGCTAATGCTAGTCTTTGAATATTCATAACTTGGGCTGCTTCAAAAGCAAGTTTCGAGCATCTTGCATGCAGCAATAACAAAATGAGTTTTAGTGTCTCCACAAAAAGAATCCTTACAATAACATTTGCATCTGTTCAGAGTCCACAAAACGATTACATGATTTGCATTCTTCTGGATTGCAGAGGTTGAATGGATTTAATGAAACCATATTTTTCCATGGCAACAGAAGATGTAATTTCAGATACTTGCATGAGGACTGAACTCACTATTTTTTTAGTTTCCGTGTCTTTGAAGTGGTAAGTGCAGTATTTAGCAGAAACACCTTTGCTGTCACACTGTCCATCGCCAGTAAGCCAGAGCCTTTTTCCAGCAAGAGCATTGTCCATTGACATCTGTTCTAGTGTCCATGCCTTGCTAATAGCGGGGAACGAGAAATCCTTCTGATATTTGCAGTATTGGGTTCTGAAAGGAACTTGAGTCCCATAAAGTTGGAAAAACTCTGCTAAACAAGAAAGCAGATGAACAAAGTACATTTCCAGCAGGCACTTTTCCAAGTATATGTTAGGCAGACCATGAAAATGAATTATGGTTGTGTGCATAGCTACTCTTGATCTTCAGGTTGGTGCTTTTGACTACACGAGTAAACTTCACCAATGGCTCCCCACAAATCCTCCTATGCAATTTATGATCACATTTAATCATGTTCATAATCTCGATCAGGCAGCAGTCAAATACAATGTATTTTGGTTCCTTTAATAGCCAATCGTCCAGAAGTATAGTGGTTTGGGATTCCATGGTGGTGGATAAGTCCTCAACACTAGGAAGAGTGAAGACCACACTCTTCCGCCCGAACGCGGTGACAAGGGCAAACACGTCTGGTTTCACTGTTTTTGCTGTACTGTGTGTTTGGAATCCTGATAAGAAGCCTGGAGCCTGGAGACTGCGACGAAGATCAAAGACTGTTCAAAGACTGTTCGGTGGAGAGAGTGCCTGATAGTGTCATCAGGAAAGGCAACATTTGTAAGACTTGCTCCAGGCAGTAAAGAAACAACATATCCCCTGTTGCTTTAAGGGGGTTGCCGTCGCTGGCCACGCCCATCAGGGAATCACCTGTTATAAGCTAGGCCCTGTGACCCTTGCAGCGCTAAGCCCAAACGCGGTGACATGGGCAAACGCGTCTGGTTTCACTGTTTTTGCCATTTGTTCTGGGAGTGCGCGGAGGAGGACCGCAGCGAAAAGCTCCTGAGACTTCACGGCTGAACAGCATCTATATAACTGTCATAAAGGAATGGTAAGGACTGATTGCTCTCTTCTACATTATCATTTAGTTTGATTGGGAATCTCGAGAGACTGTTGGAGCCATCTCCTATGATCTCGCGGGAACAGGGCTTTCTTTGCTTTGATCTATGTGCTACTAACAACCTCTATTGCTAATAGGCAATATTGAAAGCGTGTTTCAGGCCCTGATTATTAGCGTGAGAGCTCTCTGCACATAGCTGCTCCCCCGCCGTGGGTCAATTTACTCATAGCCATATTTTTTTTAAAAGATCGAAACAAGGACTGTGGGTCAAGGACCTTTGACTCGGTCTGTGGCTGAGAGGTTTTTTTTCTTTTCTCCCTTCATATCTGGCATAACTGGGCGGCTGTATATTCATCTGAGAAAGGGATATGATGAACAATTATAATCTGCGAAGTGGACAGCTGGAAGATAAACTGAACCTATTTGATCCTCAATGCCATTTCAACCCCAGTGGACCGGATAAGTCTGCCAGAGAATCTCCAAACAAACCATTTTAAATTGGGGAGGGGCAGGTTTCTGCTGCTAAAAAGCACTTTCGCAAAGGATTCTGAAGTTCCTTAAATCACTGGTCTATCTGTAACTAAGATAGACAAACCGAAGGATACAACCAACGCCTCGCCACTAAATACTGCACCCAAATCCACCCTAATGTCGAATTTCAACTATACAGTCATGGCCACAACAATGAAAAATACTATTGAGGACCGCGTCCCAAGACTTACTGAGGCAGCAGCTAAAGACTGCATATCCATGTTAACGAAACAGTATTCGAACTGTCAACAATCTTTAGACAACTGTTTTAACCAAATTGATCAAAGCTCGCATTCTTCTATCGTTGCCCTGCATGTCCAAGATTTAGATTTATCCATTGAGCAAAATCCTGTATTTGAACTGTGACCAGCAACTGAGGAGGAATGCTTGATGAAACAACAAACCAGGAACCGGTCTCTGAGCAGCAGAAAAGGGATTCTAAACTAGCAGCAATGGTAGGGGAAGACTTGAGACCCCCAACTATTGCAGCCCTAAACTTGGTTCTGAGCTCACTAGTGAAGGTTTATGAAAATATTAAATCAAAAGTGGAACTTCATTCAGCAATCCTGCTGGAATTATCGAAAGATATGGAGTCAGTGGACTCAAACATGGTGGCCTTAAAATCATCTATTAATGAGGAGAGAACTGCATCAACTGATCTCTGGGAATCCTTCCAGGAAGCTCAAATGGACAAAATGGAATCTATACAAATACAAGGTGCTGAATTAAAATTGGGTTTAGCCCTCCTAAAAAAAAACTGGGAAGTGGGCCAGAAAAGCCAAGGGCACTCTGTTGCGCCTGTGAACTTGGAGGAGGGCCAGATGGCAGATAACTGGGAAGATACACCTTTATCAGCTTCTACTATGGAATAATTCATGCACCTTGCTCAACTAGCAGAGGATGTAGTTACTCCAAATGAGAACAAAGATATGCCTGAAGATCCCAAGGTGGCCGAGGAACAGTCAGGCAAACTGAAATCTTTGGACAAAGCTATAAAGAAGCCGAATGGAAAAACAAATAAAAAAAGAAAAGGCAAAGCGGAAGGCTAAAAAATGACACAAAGTAGGAATAAGCTGAAAGAAAAGAAAAAGGAGTTGGAATCCAACGCACAGAACATAAAGCAGTCTGTCAAAAATCTGAAAAAACTGTCTCTGCCATGTGAAGATAAAGGAATTTTGAAAGGACCAAGGCCGGGGTCATCCAACAATCATACATTGAAAGGGGCAGAGATGAAGCCTAATAAGAACAAGGGTGAGCCCTGGCTGGCCATTATCAAAGCGACAGTGAGTAGTCAGACTGACTTCTTGGCCTCTCCAAAGAAAATTGCCCATATTGTCCTTCCTCCAAAACAAAAATTGCATCCAAATATGCCTTCCTTGAAAATTGCTTCAATTTTTCTGAAGCATAAAAAGGATAATGCACTACTGGGTGGACGTAAACAAAGTATGGGAATTATTATTCCATCAGTACAAGATAGTGACCCACACAAGGGCCGTGAAATGGAGAAGCAGAAGATGTTGGCTGGAGAAGATCTGTATGGCAAATCACATTTAGAAAAGACTGACCTAAGGTCATCAAAGCCTGTAGAAATAATGTTCCCAAACCTGAACTCCAAAGCTTCCTCCCTCCCGTCTGCTAAAAAAGGTGCAACCAATATCTCATCTCAAAAGATCTTTCTATCTAAGTCCCAAGACAACAAATCAAAGAATCCGGTTAACCGAGCATTTATCTTGGAAGAGATGAACTGATTGAAGTTTCTGACCTCCAGTGATATTGACAGAGTAAGCTTTCCAGACTACCCAAACATAAGCACAACTGAAATCTTAATGAAGTCTAGATTGGCCTCTGAGTATATGCTGGAGTCAAAGGAGGAATGGTTAAACATAGGTGATATTATATCCAGATCCAATCCCAGCACTGGTTCAAATATACCTTCTATGAAAGAGTCCTCAAAGAGGGGGGATTCTGTGAATCTTTGGGAAATGGTGCCTGAAATCATAGCACAAGAATTTCAGAAGATGGCATGCCTGAACAGAGGCTCTAGCCAACCAGGAACTTAGATGCCTATCATGGAATTCCAGAAGCTACAAATCATTTTTGGGGGATAATCAAAGAGATTTCATTTTTCAAAACTTTGGTTTAATTTCTTTACAAGAAACCTGGCTAGTGGAAGCAGTGGGTATAGAGGGTTTCTCTGTCTTTCAACAACTTGCAGAATACAAAGAGGTGGGTCGCCCAAGTGGAGGTCTTTTGTTGGCTTGCAAAAGAGAGAATTTTAATGAATGCATTTCGGTATCAAACAAAGTCCAGGGACTCCTGGTGGTGAGAGTTCTCCTTAAAGAAAATCTGATCCCTGTCCACTGGGTTGTAATTACAGTATATTGGAATCCTGCGGTGTCGTCTCTTGGACTTTTTCTGCAACATTTGTCTGATATATTGGTTGTAGTTCTATCACAATTTCCTTTGTATAAATTGATAATATTGGGTGACTTCAACTCACAGTGTGTGAATATAGGTGTAAGGTCGCTTCCCCCCAAAAAGAAATCAAAGGATGGGTATGAGTAGGACGAGTTTATGTCGGAATGGAATCTGACTATGTTAAATTGGAATGTGAAGGGGGCTATACCATGTGCACCATTTTGGGAGATAGATGGCTCTTTTTAAACTATTGATTATGTATACATCTCTGGGAACATCTTTAAGAAATGTCTAACTCTGAAGCTGCCTCATACTCTAGACGGTGATCATGCTATGTTGGATTTTGTTATAAGAACTGAAGATATATCATCTAATCTGTATTACTCACATCCTCTTGAGGTGAATACTGTGGGTAATCAAATTGTAAAAATTGAAAAAGGGGGCCAAATATTAAATGATCATCGGGGAAAAGCTATTAGCCAGATATCAGCTGCACAATTGAAAGAACATTGTAAACTTAGCAACTATACTGGCTTCCTCTGGTCTCTCAATCCCCCCAAGGTTGGAAAGGGAAAACCTACTAAAAAACATAAACGCGGCTTCGATAATCAGATCCACGATAAAAGGAAGCAACCAAGAGCTGAAAAATACAAAATAAAGAAAGAAGTAAAAAGTGAGAAGGTTTGTTTAGATCAAGTTAAACAACTTAATAACCAATATAAGAACTGGGTTAGAAGCCATAGGTTTATGTTACTACAAAAAGATGGGGAAGAAATGCTGAAGCCCATATCCCTACAAAATTCCAGGTACTTTTTGTCTATTGTTAACTCAGCTCAACTCCATACCAACTTAACCCAAGAATCATTGATTGAGGAAAAGGCATGGGTGGCTCACTTTCTGAAGGTTTATGCTCCAACTATTCTGAATCCTACTATTATATGCAAGAGACAAATTGGACTCTCCAATTTGATGTAGATGATATTGAGCGTTTGATTGTGGGATGTATTTACCCATGCATCCGAGCCGTACCTCAAAACTGTGCAGTACTGACATGGAAAACATCATGATGGCCAGAGCTTCCCAGAAAATGCACAGGGAATTGCAGGAAGAATAGGCTGCCACCCATTTTTGCCGATGTTATGGGCACAGAAGGACACTGCCTAAAACCACCATTGGACTACCCGCACAGTAGTCTGAAACCATTGGGAATGGCAATGCTGATTGCCAAATGCAACTTAGAATTGTGGGGAATTCGTTCTTCAATCCCAAAAATGGGTGCAGTACCAGTACTCACCACTATCCAAAAGCCGGCAGTTTAAAACCACCCTGTGTTTCTCTGAAGGCAAGCCAAAGTGCCTATTTCAAACATTGCAATATGTGCAAAATATTCACTGAACACCAGCAGACATTTGGTAGAATGGAGTTTTGTGTGCCTACAAAATCTGGGAAATGAAGAGCCCAGAACAATGCTTATAACAAAACTGGCTGAGCTATGGAGTCAGCAGTTTAAGTTGCACTGGATTTAAAGACACTAAAATCGAAAATGTTTAGATTAAATGAGTGACCTATGTTTGGTGTCACATGCCTTTGTAACTGTTGAAATGTCATAGTTTTGCACTTAGAATCAGCATTCTAGCTGCATATGTAAAAATGTTTAGTTTTATTTGAATGCAGGAACTGGGGAACAAAAAGTGACATTTTATCTGAAACCTGGCTTAAGGAACTGAATTCTGCCTGGCAACTACCCCCATCAGGAGTGAAACTTGAGTCACAGCTGTGTTCCCAGGCCTAGCTGCCCTTTTGCTGCTCACACTAAGGATATGCCATCTATCTGATAATTGAATTACCTGTGCTCTGCAGGAAAGTGAACAAAGCCCTGTCCTGGCTCAGGCAAAGGTTTTATTGGCAGGAGTCGTAAATGGTCGTAAAATGTAGCTTCCTCTTGGCAGAAGCTGGGAGGAGCACTGCCTGGGAGAGCAAGCTGGCTTGGCAGAACTGGAAAGACCAGTATTTCTACCTTGTGCTGAGAGGAAACCACACCCCTTTGTAGCCAGAATATTGTTTAGAAAAAGATGAATAACTCATAGAGCGGACATGTGAAAATGTTATAAATGATACCAGAATTCTTGTGATTTTTCTGCCCACATTTTAAGAGGTTTTTCGACCCGGTGGCATGTTCAGGGGGGTGTCAGCGGAAAAGTGGATATTACTCTAAATGTATGCATGTTAAAAATCGGAAACTTCATCAGTTAATGTCCATACTCCCTGCACACATGTATGTAAAGTTGGGTCAATGTCAGAAATTGAAAAATCAGTTAAAAAGTGAAATATGTGCCATTTCTGAATGCAAGCTCTTAGAAACAGCAGATTTGGACAGAGACATGGCTAAATTCAGCCACACCATGTATATGTAATTTCAAGCAACTGGGTAACTGTGAAATATGTCTTTTATTATCAAATATAGAATGTGTGCAATCTGACAGAGGAGTGTCCTATCTGCAAGCCATAAAATGACATCCCTCTGACTCACAGTTCATTCCCCAATCAAATAAGAAATGGAAGTTTGACCAATTAGAAGCTGAGAGAGAGGTAGGGTCAGTGGTGCTAGAACACACCCACATTCTAAACACATAAAAGCAGACAGACAGGACAGATAGGGACCTTCAAAATCCATCTGCCGCTGGAAGCTCTGCCGGAAAAATCCATACTTTACCTCCATCAAACCACCAGAGAGCCAAACTAGAGACTTCAATATATCCAGAACTAAGAGACCATACCAGAGAGAAAGCAGTGCTGTACCCAGAGAGACCCAGACCAGACCAGACCAGAGTCCAGTTTAAAACCCTGACCAGATCCATGATGAGGCCCATTTCACTCAAGAATATAGTGTGAGTACATAGTAAAACTGTGCAGAACCAATCTCTTAGTTAAAATAATATAATTCAATCCATTTTTTATCTAAGTAGAACTGCAGCTTAGCAATTGTGTTATTCTGCCATCATTTTTAAAGCTGAAAAAGTGTGCGTTTAAAATTTGCAAAACCAAAAACGACCTTTACTAAATCGCTCATATCTCCGCGACCGTTTGTGCTAGAGACTTGCCGTAACTTTCATTTTGAAGCTGAGATCCTAGGCTTTCCTAGGACCCCAAAACGATAGAGATAGTTCTTGTGGTTCCTCTGTAATAGCGCTCGGCGCATCCGCGAATTTTACCGCGATTTGCAAATTTCTTCACATGTAAAAACTGCTGCTGCTTGCCTTCCATTTGCCAGAATTTCGTTTAACCTGCTAACTATCCCTGCATCATTGCTAGTGTGAGCCTGGACTAATATTAACTAGATACCACTCACCCTGAACCTCTGAAAGGGAATTAAAAAGCATTTCCAGCATATTTCTCATCCATTGCTAGCACATATCAAAGCATTTGGGCCTGTGTTTTCAAAACTCCTATCTGTGTTTTCAAACTTCTGTAGTCTAAGCTTGCTGGGGTGAACTGAATCACATTTTATTGCATTTCTGAGAACTGTGTGTTTTCCTTCCATTTCCTTGCCTTGCATCAAGGGGGGGAGGGGATTGCCAGAGAAAAGTGATTACATTGTTTTGTTGAAATCATATTGAGTATCTCTATACTGCATTTCATTCATTCAACCTTGCATCCATTTGAACTCTATAAAGCATTTTGTACCACCTTCTTCTTTTGTTCCTATTTACCAGTGTGCTACCTTATCCATTTCATCTCAACTCCTTAGTAATTATAAAGAAGTGTGCTAGTGCCAGATTCTCTGTTGTTAATCTGTATCATATCAGATTAAGTGTGATATTCAATTATTAATTTATTATAAAGTGTCATATATATATCTATTGTTTAAATTATCAAATAAACCCTTTTAACTTGCAAAACAGAACTACTTCTTGGCTCAGTGGGGTCAGGGGGATTCCAAGAGAGGGGTGTTATATAGGGGTAGTCATCCAGAACGCATGAACTGGACCTAAAGATATATCAATAAGGGTTTTCATTCAGTATTCTAGACTAGGCGTTAACTTAGCTGTAGTGCTGAATTGAATCCTCTTACAAATTGGGGGCTCGAGCCGAGACGTTGGGTTAGATTTACCACTTGTGCAGCTTAATACAGTGTGCTAACTGACGGGATACATACATCCGGTCGGATCACCACGCTGCATTACGCTGTGAAGCATTCCTCAAAAGGGACACTCCAAGAAAAGTTCTGTTCTGCAAAAATAAAATACAAACTTCTGTAAGTCAGGACAGAGACCAATCTCTAGAATGACGACCTTAGTAGACATGAAAATGGCCAGAGAGCACCTCTTGCATAAGCTATTTGTGAGAGGTGAATGGACCGAACAGGGCCAGGATGCGTGGTTGCAGGCAATCACACAACAGGTCACTGAAACAGGGTCAGATATATATAGAGATCAGGGTCCATTACATGTGACCCTGAGCGAACTATATATGGCTCCTAAAGCCAAAGAGGAACACAATAAGATTGCCAGGATAGCAGCATACCTGTACCTATATATGGGAGACATGCAGGATAGATGTGCTGAAAGCCAAAATCTGGCAAATAGGCAACAGATGGTGTTAGAGAAGGCCCAATCTGACCTGGTCTCTTCTGAGCAGAGGCTGCAGAGGAGCCAGGAGTCAGAAGATGATAGTAGGCAGCACATCATTAAAATAAAGAAGGATATGGATGTGCTGCAACAGGAAAAGGTAGAACAGGATACTAGATTTCTGGCCCTGCAGAAGGAGCACCAAGACAGTTTGGACTCCTTACTGCAGAGCCAGAAAAAGCTGGAGCAACAATTAGACTTTAACAGGGCATGCACGGAGCAGGTAGCCACCCTGCAAAGTCATCTAGATAGAGTGAAGGTAGAGAGCAACAAACTAATTCTGAAAGATCTGGATACCCAGGCAGAGTTTGATCAGGAACGCCAGAAAGCTGGTGCCTTTCAAAGGCAGAGGGACGACCTGGCAGCACAAATGCAGGCTCTTAGTCAGGAAAGAGACGCCTTAGGCCAGGAAGTCTGCCATTTAAAAAGAAAAATGGAAGAAAATCACCTGGCCCGCCAGGGACTGGGTGACCTCCAAAAAGAACACCAGAACTTGGTAGAGCACACCAGAAGGGTGGAAGATGCTCTAGCAAGAAAGGAGCAGGCCAATAGGGACACAGCTCAGGAGGTAACCCTCCTGCAGCAAAGACTGGCCCAGTTCTCCAGGACCACCCAGGAAGCACAGAGGGAAAATGAGGCCCTCTGTCAACACAATGATAGGCTCCAACAACAGGTAGCGATGCAGGAGAGACTGATAGAGTCGAGTAAGGCCTTAACAGAGGAACTGAAAGCACAAATGCAGGCTCTTGCATTGCAACAGGGAGCAGGGGCGGATAGAGATGAGGTCCGCTGGGAAAGAGAGACTCCTGACCATAACCGCAGGAGCCCTAACACCAGGGGCCTTCATCTTCCCCAGTCCCTGGACTCTACCACCCCCATGTCCCCTGGCGCACATGAGCACAGGGCCACAGGGATGGCAGATTACTATCCAGCTAAGAGTATGGGGCTCATAGGCCAGTACCACTCAGGAATGGAGGGGTGGGCATCCGGGTATGGGCACCCAAGTACAGTACAGTTCAATGGGGAACCCCAGGAGAGTAGGCCCATTAAGGGCATCCTGAAAACCTCTGCCCAGTTAGGTCAGTGGAGGGGGTACCCATCAAATCCAGGCAGCAAGGAGGAATCTGAAGACTCCTCTGAACTGCGCAGGACACAGGAGACCAGGTCCCCACATTCTGCCAGCCATTCCCAGGCTCGCAGAATCCGGGAAAACCTGGAAGAACAGACGGGAACCTCTGGGAGCAGTGCCTCTGAGTCCGAGGAAGAATGGACAAGGGTTACCCGAACCAAAAAGGCCAATAAGGCAAAAAGGGCCTTGCTTAAGGACCCCTTAAAGCAGATTAAGGCGATCAGGAGCGTCATCACGCCTTACCATAAGAACGCTAAGTATTCTGTTTGGGAGCACTTAGAGTTGTTTGAACAAATGATGGAGACTTTCCATTTGAAGGACAGCCAAAGCTGTATTCAATATGTAAAGTGGACATTCTCCCCGGAATACTCCAGTTTCTTTGCGGGGCTGGAGGACCAAAATCATTTAAGATGGTCCACATATAAGGCGGCCATCCTGAAACATTTTTCTGTTCACAGAAATCCTCAAGAGGCTCGCAAGGCAGCCTACAATTTGCAATGTGGGGAGGATCAGGCCCCACAAGAATTTGTGCAGGAGTTAAAGCGTGCTTTTGCACAGACCACAAGAAGGGTGCGCACGGATAGCAGGGAATTTATAAATACGTTTTTCCATGCCTTGCCCAAATATATCATGACCCAGCTCGTGAGGGATTTTCACGAGAAAAGATCTTTAGACTGGGTCATTGAACAGGCTACCCGGATCTATGAGGTGCAGAAACCGGTAGATAGCAAAAGTAATGCCCAGAAAAACCCCAAAGCCAACAGCACCCCTGCTGCTGCCAAGGTGGCAGAGGTAAAGGTCACCCCCGTTTTGGATTTGGAGATGGGGGGGCCTAAAAACCTACCTGCACCTAATAATGCTAGGCCCAGAAGGTCCTCGGGTCAGTCACAGACAGGGAGCCAAGGAGGCAGCCCCACAAATGGGGTCCCTCGCTCTCCTGATTATGTAAGTCCCCGTTACAAGGGAAATCGACCCATCCTGGGTTATGTGTGGACTCCTCCAGCCCAAGGGGGGGGATCCAGCCAAGCACCTAACCCAGGGAACTTCCCTCCAAACTTCCCACAGGAGGGCAGAAATTTACCAAACCCTGGGCAGAACTTTTTCCCCAGATATCCACCCGACTTCCAACCCCAAAATCATCCATCCTTCTTTCCCCAATTCCCTGAGCCCAGACCACTGAATCCGGGAGAGGGGAGGCCAAGGGTGGAGGGGTACCCAAATCTTCCCAACCCGGGGTATTACCAGAGGAGGGACAGCTACCCTTCCCGGGATCAGCCCAGGGGAGAAAACAGGGCCCCGTATCAGCCTGAGCGGGTTTCCCAGTTAGAGCGCCAGGTTCAAAACATGGCGCGGGATATGGGTCATATACTGAGGGCGCAGCAGAACCCTCAGATCAGCATGCCGGCGCAGAACGCACCCAACTCTGGACCTGGTGCTCCAGAACAATGACGGGGGCAGCACCCCGATAACTCACCGGTTCCCAGGGAGGAGGCACAAAGGGAAGGGGGGTGTAAAGCCTTGGAGGAAGCTTCCTTCCTCACTTGTAAACAGCCCCTGGAAACCCAGGAACCGGAAACAAAATCTCTTGCCCCTGAAAGTCTGCCTCCTAAGGAGCAGAGGGGGGGTAGGAGAAACAAAAGACCCAAACAGACTCAGTTTGAGGAGGAGGTACAGATCTTCCAATTTGAGGGAGAGGGATCCTCAGAGGATCCTGGGAAAAGGATCTTCTCCTTCAGAGAGGGGGGAACTCCTCCCAAAGAAAAATGGGTCCCTAGGGATGCAAATCCAGACTGGGGAGATGTGGAGACTGAGCTACCGCCGCCCACCATCTCATCCCAGAACCAACAGCAAGAAAATCCCCTGGTTCAAACCCATCCTGGTGACTGCCTCCAAAAAGGGGGGGGCGGCCCAGAACCGGAGCCAGGGGAACCCACAATGGCTCTGATCTCCAGTTGCCAAATTTTTCTTTCAGATTCCCAAGGCTCTCCACAGAATTCTGCCCAAATCTCTTCGCTAGCAATGTCCAAAACCAGAAAGTTAGCCCACCAGTTGTCCAAAAATGTGCATTATCTGTGCCCCCTTGAGGAGAAGGAGGGAAGATATTATGCCCCGGTACAAGTACAGGGGCAGGGTACAATCTCGGCACTGGTGGACACTGGATCTCAAGCTACCCTTCTGTCCAGAAGGGCCTTTGATGAACTGAATGCAGGAAGGGGAGAGAATTACCAAATTCCTCTCACCTCTCTTCCTGGACAACTCCAGAACTTTGACGGGAAGGAAATTCCCGTTGAGGGGACTGCAGACTTGGACATTAAAATTGGGCGACATAAGTTGAAACACCCGGTCATAGTTGTGACCCCGGAGGGCACCCCTTGTTTACTAGGGAATGACCTCCTGAGAAGGTTGTCACCCCTAATAGATTGTGTAAACAAGGTCCTCTGGACCCAGACTAGCCGACCCATAAAATTAAAACAGAGTGTCAACCATGTTAGTTTAAACGGCACCTGCCACATGGTTGAACAGAAATCTGACCAAGTAGAATTTCACTTCCAGAATAGCCAAATTCCAGGCGTGACAGTAATAGCAGTAGGACAACAGACTGGTGATGGAGGGTCCTCTCTATTTCTGAAAATCAACATTCCTTCCAGTTTAAAGTGGTATTCCACGCTGGAAGGAAACACTCTGAAATTCTATACCAATCCACAATCTGAAACTCCCACTCCTATAGTCCAGAAAGATGTGAAATCAGCTGAAAGCCTGGCTGATATTCAGCAAATTGGAGAGCAGTTGTTCATCCCTGTTCAGTTAAATGATGGGAAGGACTCTGTTCTCGCTCGAGTGTGTGTGAACAACGGTAAGAGCTTCATCAGCGAAGCCATGTTCCGCCAACTCCCAAAAGATCCAGCCATTCCCACCTTCAAACTGATAGACAAATGGGAAATGGACCTGGAAGCACCTAATTCCAAACATCTCCTGCCAAGCAGGTGTATGCTCAAAATCTCCATTGGCAACAAGAGCATAGTCCACAATTGTTGGGTCGTGCGAGACGTCCCTGCCGCCTTTTACTTAGGCAGTGACATTCTCAATCGCTTTGCCATTAGTTTGGACCTAATAAACTGCAAAGCTTGGTCCCGATTAGCGGATAATCCCATGGGCTTTGATGATCCAGAAAAAGCATTTAGGTCAGCTCAATTGCTACCTTATGCAGTTGAAATCCAGATTAAAGAGGAGGTCACCATCCCAGAAAGGACCCGACAATTCTCCCTGGAAGTGAAAGTTAAAAGAGGACAACATTTGAAAAACCCTGATGCTTACATACATCTAAACGCTTCTCTCCAACAGCAAGGGTTGGGGGTAAATCCAACTCCATTAGTCAACATAGAACATGACACCATTCTAATAGAGGTGGATAACAGCGACTTAAAGAGTATTACTCTAGCCGCAGGCACCATTATTGGAATGGCGGTTGATGACCGACATTTCTCCATTGATCTTGTAAATGAACTGTTAGGACCAATCCCCAAGGACTGTTTTGACAGTGACAGTGAGGACCATACAACACCAGACAGGATTTTTACCCGGCATGGGGGGAACTTCCTGGTGTACACTTCCTGCCCCTATGGTAAGGAAGATGTGACTTGTGATTTCAGGAGGGATGAGGTGATTTTCCAGGTCCATGAGGGCTGCCTTTCCCACCTGAAGCCTCCAGTCCAAATCAGCACTCTGACCAGGGACTTCTCCACCCAGCTGGAGGAGGCCGCTGAAATAGCCAAACCAGAAGTCTTTCCAGGCTTCAGGCAGATGGTGGAAGAGAGAGTCAACCTAGCTGATGCCTGTGTGACTCTGGAACAAAAGCAAAAGTTGAAACAAGTTTTCTTGGATTTCCAAGATCTCTTTGCGGTAGACTCATATGACTGTGGTCGCACTGACATCCACACAACAACAATCCCCACGGACCCTGGCATGACTCCAGTGTTTGTGAAGCAATATCGTTTGCCTCTCGCATCCATGGAGTCCCTTACTGAAATAATTAAGAACCTTGAGTCCCGGGGAATAATCCGTCCAGTCCACAGCACCTTCAATAATCCGGTGCTGGGAATATTGAAGCCGAACGGCCAGTGGAGACTCTGCGCCGACCTTAGAGAGCTCAACAAACGGGTCCATACTTCCCGATGGCCTCTGCCCTACATTGACCAAGGGCTGGCCCAGATCCATGGGTCACAGGTATTCACTGCAATAGACCTGACCAATGGATACTGGACTGTGCCTGTCAGTAGGGAGGACCAATACAAGCTGGCTTTTACCTTTGGGGGCCAGCAGTACACATGGACCCGGACTCCCTTCGGATACCTCAACTCCGGCAATGAATTCAACATTTTTCTACATAAGGCCATGCCCGACCTGGGTGCGAGGGGTAACCTGGCTTATGTAGATGATGTCCTCATCAAAAGCTCAACTGTTGAGGAACACATAGCGGAGATCCGTTATGTTCTAACACAGTTGAGGGCCGCCGGAGCAAAACTTTCCTTTCAGAAAGAACAGTGGTGTAGAACCCGTGTTAATTTCTTGGGGCATGAGATTACTCCTCAGGGTCTCTGTCCCCAGGAAAAGAAAGTGGAAGCCCTCCAAAAACTGAAAGACCCCACAACTCTGCGGGAACTAAGGAGCCTCCTTGGACTGACTAATTACAGCAGAAAGTTCATTGAGGGCTACGCAGAGATCACCAGACCCCTGATTCATCTCTTGAAGGGGGGGGTCAAGTGGGAATGGGGTCCAGAACAAGCCGAGGCAGTAAGACAACTCAAGAGAAGCCTCTCACAAGCGCCTTGCCTAGCTTACCCTGTCAGAAACAAGGAGTTCTTCCTGGAGACGGGGTTCTCTAATACGTGCTTGACGGCAGTATTATACCAAAAGCATGACAAGGTCAATAAAGTAATCTCCTATGCGAGCAAAACTTTATCCTCTGTGGAGGAAAAATTCAACGATTGTGAGAAGGCACTCCTGGCAACGGTGTGGGCATTGAAGAATTACCGCCCGTTTATCCAGGGGGAACACATCATAGTGGAGACTCCACACCAGCCTCTGCAATATCTCCAAAGTGACAGAATCCGGGCCGGAAATGTGAGTAATTCCCGAATTACTTCCTGGATTCTGTCAATGCAAGGCTTTCCTGTGGAGGTCCGATATGGCCAAAACAAGAAGAGTCCCCTCGCGCAAGGTCTGGCTGACTTGCATGATTGTGCCAGAGAAAACTGTCTCGAGGACGAAAGTCTAAAAATCAAGGACAACATGGAGGCATACCTTAATTCCCCACACAAGGTCTTTGAAGAAGACAAGTGTGAGGGAATGCCCACTGTCTATGTGGATGGATGCTCTTACCATGTTGACAACAACGGGGAGAAAGAACTGGTGGCCGGCGTAGGGAATGCATGGGTGAATGAGTCCCCAGAACCCTCCGCTGGATACAAAATTGGTCCCCGAAGTCGTCAGGTGGCAGAATTGATGGCTGTGCATCAGGCCATCCTCACTGCTGTCCGACATCAACTCCACGAACTGGTCATAATCACAGATTCGGATTATGTACGGAACGGGTTCGTGGAGCATCTGGTTAATTGGAAAACTAGAGGCATGTTATGTGCTAACAACAAACCCTTGAAACATGGGAAGTTGATCCAAAACATTGATGATCTGGTCACCTCGAACGAGATGACCATCTATTGGAAGAAGATCAAGGGTCATTCCAAAGTAGAGGGACCAGACAAAACTGGAAATGACTTAGCTGATCAGCTGGCCAAAACCGGGGCCATCCAAGGGGATCTAATTGAGATTGGGTCCCTGTTGGGGGAAATCCAGGTCACTGCTATCACTAGGTCCCAGACAAATGCTCACAACGACCTTTCAATTGCACAATGGAGTAAGGAGACCCCTGATGATGATTTGATTACTGCTCAGAAGGGGGATCCAATTATTGGTAAATTTTACCAGCACCTTGAGGACCCTGAGAACTTTCCCCTGACGGATACCGATTACATTGGGAAAGAGGACCTAAGAGTGTTGATGAAATGTCCAAAAATGTTCCGGATCCAAGACGGTTTGCTGGTAAGGAAATCCAAAGCTGGCCACGATCAGTGGGTGGTTCCTACCTCATTCCGAAGCCTGATGTTAAGTCACGCCCATGATGCGGCCACCGCCGGTCATAGGGGGTTTCACACAACATTGGAAATCTTAAGAGAGGTTGCATACTGGCCACACATGGGCCAGGACCTCAACCAATATTTGAAGGGTTGTCTTGTGTGTGCACAATTTCAGCCGACATCCCTCACACACCGGGCGCCTTTACAAAAGAGGGGGATGACCCTGCCATGGTCAGATTTACAAATCGACTTTGTCGGCCCTGTGATTCGCTCGGCTAGGGGGAATAAGTACATGTTGACTGTGACATGCTTGTTTACCAAGTGGGTGGAATGTCTCCCAGCCCCAAATTGCAAGGCAGAAACTGCAGCTGCCTTGATGATTAACCACATCTTTTCCCGTTTTGGTCTACCTCAAAGGATTGAGTCAGACAGAGGTAGCCACTTCACCAGTGAAGTAATGACAAAGATGTGGGAGATACTGGGGGTCAAAAGGAAGTTGCATATTGCTTATCGGCCAGCTTCTTCTGGGGCAGTAGAGAGATATAACCGGACAATTGTGAGCATATTAAAGAAGTTTGTGGCAGATTCTGGGCCAAGTTGGGATATCCGATTACCTCTGGTCCTAATGGCTATCAGATCTACCCCTTCATCTGCAACCAAAATGTCACCATTTGAGTTGATGACTGGGCGCAAGATGGTGCTTCCTCAGCATTTGCTCTATAGGACCCAAGAGCAGACACTGATAAATGCCTCCACTACTCATGAGTATGTAGAGAATTTAAGGAAACACCTCCAACATGCTTTTGCTTATGCTCAGCGGAATCTAGAAAGATCAGCTGATAGCATGAAGACCCACTATGACCTGAAAACTTCCAGGAAGGAATATCAGGTGGGGGACCGGGTCTATCTATACAACTTCCAAAGGAACCAGGCCAAGCAGCGCAAATTTTTGCCTACATGGAAGGGACCCTTTGAGATCATCGACAAGATCTCACCTGTGGTCTACAAAATCCACATCCCCAAAGGCGGTTCGGCAGAGGGGGAAGACAAGTGGGTCCACATAAACCAGTTGAAGTGTTGCCATCCCAGGCACACTTTGCAACAACTGGAGGAATCCTCTGGAATCCTAGCGGGTACTGTATCAGACTAATTCAGTTCCAATCATAAACATACCACATCTAGTCTCTAAAATATTGTGATTTGCATGAAACTGTCTCTTAGTTATACTGTTTTTATCAAAATAAGAATGTAATGTTTCGTTATGATGAAATGCATATGCTGCCCCACTATCTCAACAGTGGTGGAAAAACGTCTATGAGTAGGTATTGCCGCTCTTCCTTTGTCGTCCTAGGAGAAAGAAGACCTTGAGACTGACCAAGGAGGACGATCCGGAGACCGGGAACGAAGATCCAATGGGCCCAGTGGACCGCCCAATACTCCCATCAGGACCGGCGAGGAAAACCAATCGATCCGACCGGATGGAGGAAAAGATGCTGAACTGTGCCATCTATTGGAAGAAGATGAGGAAACATCCCAGGTCTTGCGAGTCCCATTCGTGAAATAGAATGGCCATCGCAAGAGGGGGGCTTGTGGGATGTATTTACCCATGCATCCGAGCCGTACCTCAAAACTGTGCAGTACTGACATGGAAAACATCATGATGGCCAGAGCTTCCCAGAAAATGCACAGGGAATTGCAGGAAGAATAGGCTGCCACCCATTTTTGCCGATGTTATGGGCACAGAAGGACACTGCCTAAAACCACCATTGGACTACCCGCACAGTAGTCTGAAACCATTGGGAATGGCAATGCTGATTGCCAAATGCAACTTAGAATTGTGGGGAATTCGTTCTTCAATCCCAAAAATGGGTGCAGTACCAGTACTCACCACTATCCAAAAGCCGGCAGTTTAAAACCACCCTGTGTTTCTCTGAAGGCAAGCCAAAGTGCCTATTTCAAACATTGCAATATGTGCAAAATATTCACTGAACACCAGCAGACATTTGGTAGAATGGAGTTTTGTGTGCCTACAAAATCTGGGAAATGAAGAGCCCAGAACAATGCTTATAACAAAACTGGCTGAGCTATGGAGTCAGCAGTTTAAGTTGCACTGGATTTAAAGACACTAAAATCGAAAATGTTTAGATTAAATGAGTGACCTATGTTTGGTGTCACATGCCTTTGTAACTGTTGAAATGTCATAGTTTTGCACTTAGAATCAGCATTCTAGCTGCATATGTAAAAATGTTTAGTTTTATTTGAATGCAGGAACTGGGGAACAAAAAGTGACATTTTATCTGAAACCTGGCTTAAGGAACTGAATTCTGCCTGGCAACTACCCCCATCAGGAGTGAAACTTGAGTCACAGCTGTGTTCCCAGGCCTAGCTGCCCTTTTGCTGCTCACACTAAGGATATGCCATCTATCTGATAATTGAATTACCTGTGCTCTGCAGGAAAGTGAACAAAGCCCTGTCCTGGCTCAGGCAAAGGTTTTATTGGCAGGAGTCGTAAATGGTCGTAAAATGTAGCTTCCTCTTGGCAGAAGCTGGGAGGAGCACTGCCTGGGAGAGCAAGCTGGCTTGGCAGAACTGGAAAGACCAGTATTTCTACCTTGTGCTGAGAGGAAACCACACCCCTTTGTAGCCAGAATATTGTTTAGAAAAAGATGAATAACTCATAGAGCGGACATGTGAAAATGTTATAAATGATACCAGAATTCTTGTGATTTTTCTGCCCACATTTTAAGAGGTTTTTCGACCCGGTGGCATGTTCAGGGGGGTGTCAGCGGAAAAGTGGATATTACTCTAAATGTATGCATGTTAAAAATCGGAAACTTCATCAGTTAATGTCCATACTCCCTGCACACATGTATGTAAAGTTGGGTCAATGTCAGAAATTGAAAAATCAGTTAAAAAGTGAAATATGTGCCATTTCTGAATGCAAGCTCTTAGAAACAGCAGATTTGGACAGAGACATGGCTAAATTCAGCCACACCATGTATATGTAATTTCAAGCAACTGGGTAACTGTGAAATATGTCTTTTATTATCAAATATAGAATGTGTGCAATCTGACAGAGGAGTGTCCTATCTGCAAGCCATAAAATGACATCCCTCTGACTCACAGTTCATTCCCCAATCAAATAAGAAATGGAAGTTTGACCAATTAGAAGCTGAGAGAGAGGTAGGGTCAGTGGTGCTAGAACACACCCACATTCTAAACACATAAAAGCAGACAGACAGGACAGATAGGGACCTTCAAAATCCATCTGCCGCTGGAAGCTCTGCCGGAAAAATCCATACTTTACCTCCATCAAACCACCAGAGAGCCAAACTAGAGACTTCAATCTATCCAGAACTAAGAGACCAGACCAGAGAGAAAGCAGTGCTGTACCCAGAGAGACCCAGACCAGACCAGAGTCCAGTTTAAAACCCTGACCAGATCCATGATGAGGCCCATTTCACTCAAGAATATAGTGTGAGTACATAGTAAAACTGTGCAGAACCAATCTCTTAGTTAAAATAATATAATTCAATACATTTTTTATCTAAGTAGAACTGCAGCTTAGCAATTGTGTTATTCTGCCATCATTTTTAAAGCTGAAAAAGTGTGCGTTTAAAATTTGCAAAACCAAAAACGACCTTTACTAAATCGCTCATATCTCCGTGACCGTTTGTGCTAGAGACTTGCCGTAACTTTCATTTTGAAGCTGAGATCCTAGGCTTTCCTAGGACCCCAAAACGATAGAGATAGTCCTTGTGGTTCCTCTGTAATAGCGCTCGGCGCATCCGCGAATTTTACCGCGATTTGCAAATTTCTTCACATGTAAAAACTGCTGCTGCTTGCCTTCCATTTGCCAGAATTTCGTTTAACCTGCTAACTATCCCTGCATCATTGCTAGTGTGAGCCTGGACTAATATTAACTAGATACCACTCACCCTGAACCTCTGAAAGGGAATTAAAAAGCATTTCCAGCATATTTCTCATCCATTGCTAGCACATATCAAAGCATTTGGGCCTGTGTTTTCAAAACTCCTATCTGTGTTTTCAAACTTCTGTAGTCTAAGCTTGCTGGGGTGAACTGAATCACATTTTATTGCATTTCTGAGAACTGTGTGTTTTCCTTCCATTTCCTTGCCTTGCATCAAGGGGGGGAGGGGATTGCCAGAGAAAAGTGATTACATTGTTTTGTTGAAATCATATTGAGTATCTCTATACTGCATTTCATTCATTCAACCTTGCATCCATTTGAACTCTATAAAGCATTTTGTACCACCTTCTTCTTTTGTTCCTATTTACCAGTGTGCTACCTTATCCATTTCATCTCAACTCCTTAGTAATTATAAAGAAGTGTGCTAGTGCCAGATTCTCTGTTGTTAATCTGTATCATATCAGATTAAGTGTGATATTCAATTATTAATTTATTATAAAGTGTCATATATATATATATATTGTTTAAATTATCAAATAAACCCTTTTAACTTGCAAAACAGAACTACTTCTTGGCTCAGTGGGGTCAGGGGGATTCCAAGAGAGGGGTGTTATATAGGGGTAGTCATCCAGAACGCATGAACTGGACCTAAAGATATATCAATAAGGGTTTTCATTCAGTATTCTAGACTAGGCGTTAACTTAGCTGTAGTGCTGAATTGAATCCTCTTACATGATAAAAAATCTTCTAGCTCTAGAGCAGCAGGGCCTAAAGGCCTATCAAATTCAGCTCTGAAAAATAACCCTCTTGTTTGGGCCAGAATATTGAAGACCCTGGTTAACAATATTATTGGCCCTCATTCTGAGTATGGTGGTAGTCATGGCGCTATTTGCGCCATGACTCCCTCCCATACCGGTACCGACTCCGGTTTGGTACAATGGGGACTTATCGGTCCATTCCGACCTTGGAGGGACCGGTAAATCCGCATTTACCAAACCATTCCCCATTCCCTTTTGAGCTCCCATAGGGCTCAATGGGAATGGGGAGGGCGCAAATAACGGGCCGGCGTATGCCAAGCCTGTTATTTGCACCCAGGTCCCTTAACGGGTCCGGTCCTTAACATCTGGTCAGACCAGACGTTAAGGAAGGGACCCGCTAAGGGACCTCGTAGTAGGGCGGTAAGGGATTGCCGGCACCGGTCTCCTTACCGGTGCCCGGTATCCCTTACCGCCCTACTCTGAATGAGGGCCATTGTCTCTAAAACAACTCCAGATTCATGGAGACAGGCGATCATTATTCCAATCTATAAAAAGGGAGATCGAACTCTGGCGATCAATTATAGGCCAATATTGCTATTGGATGCAGATAGAAAAATCTTTAGTGGTTTAGATCTGATGGAATTGGAGAAATGGGCTACATCAAATGGTATAATTCCAAGAGTACAGACAGGCTTTTGGAGAGGTTCATGAACTACTCTGAATATACTAACTCTTACCCGTATTACATCGCCATCATTCGCCAAAGCAGGCACTCTGCTTTTTGCGGCTTGGGTCGACCTTTCCCAGGCGTTTGACACCATAAACAGAAATAGGCCATGGCTTCAATTAAAAAAATGGGGTCTTCCAGACGGCCTCCTAAATATTCTTATCCATCTTCATCAAGATTCTGTCCTTAGAGTTAGACTTACAAAATCGGGTCTTCTCTCTACTACTATTAAAACAGAGAGGGGGTTCATCAGGGGTGCCTCTTGGCTCCTTTTCTGTTTATATTATTTATGGCGGATCTGTCTCAATGGTTGTTGGAGAAAGGTTTGGTGGTTCCCAGGATTGGCATAGCTAAAACATCATGGTTGGCTTACGCAGACGACATTGTGGTAATGGATCACACCCAAGTCGGTCTCCAGCAGCTACTGATAGCCCTAGCGGAATATGCTAGCATTAATGACCTGGCTATTAATCCAGCTAAGTCAAAGAATGTAATCTTTAAACATCCTAACAAAATAACCAAAACATATGTATGGCATTTGAACAATACTGGGGTTCCTATTGATAAAGGGGTTACCTATCTAGGGTGTCAGATTCCATCCTATCCTTCCATGTCTCATCTTCTAATAACCATTGAGCCCAAACAAAGCAAGATGGGGGCGCAAATGAAAAGAGTGTATATCAAGTATTGCAGATTCTCCTTGATACAGCTGATTAAAGTTTATGTGGCAAAGGTCCTTCCATCTATCAGCTATATCTTAGAGTGCTATCCACAGTCTTTTGATGTTAATTGTGAGTAAACAGAGAGCCAGCTATGGAAAATAAGTTATAACTCTGCCAAACTGTATACCAATCTCATGTGTAAGGTATGAGCTGGGCCTTGGATCTTTGTTGTCTGTAATGGAATGGAAATGGTTGAGTCTATATAGATTGATTCTATGTCCTCAGAAAACATCTCTATATGATGAAGCTGCAGATCAGATGAAAAAGAACAATAACACCTTTCTTAATAGTCTGAGATCTTTTTGCAATAATATACTAGTAGCGGCAGACAGCACCATTGACATTCTAATCCAAAATCCTTTAAATGTAAAGGAATCTATAAAGCAAATGGATTGGATATGAACCATTTCCAAGATGAGAGCGGCCAAACTATCATCATCCTGGACACAAATTGACAAACCTATTCAATCCCTCCCAGCATATTTAAAAAATTCATCAAATCCGAGATTAAGATCAGATTTCTTAAGATTCAGGCTAAATTTGGTCTCTCATTGGAATTGCAGCATATTAGAGACCCAATAGCCTTCCCGTCTAACATCTGTGATAGATGTGAGGAGTGTGCAAAACAAACCATGGTTCATCTGCTATCAAACTGTATGGGAACATTGTCCCTGAGATTGATAAGATTTCAAATATTTGTCCATAATTTGAACATTTTAAACACAAATTTGTTTTGGGAAAGATTATCGCAAGGCCAAGAAACATTTCTTACGTATGAAGTAACATGTTTTTTAATTGATTTGAAATTTATTGCAAATGAGATTTAGCTGATTTTACTTTGTTCTGTACCGATAAGCATATGAGTTTCGGGGATTTTATGTTTCTAACTATACTTTTTTCTATGTTTTTCCAAATTGATTATCCTAAGGTGGCAGTGATGGATTTATTTATGTGTTGCGTATCTTCTTGTTTTTTTTTCTTTTTGTTTTTCCATTAAGATCACTAATGTGTAAATTAGTATTGTGAAAATGTTAGTGTTGGTATTTTGTGTTTCTCTGTGCAAAAAGTTAAAATGATAACTAATATGAAAATAAAAATAAAAAATAAAAAAACGAAGACCACATCACAAGCACAATCGTCAATCAGTATTGAAGATGCTTCAGTTATTTCTGTGTGTGATATTTTAGATTTGTCCACATTTATTGGGGAAACAGGGAACATTGTATGTTTCTTAGATAGATTTTAATAGAGGGTGTTGATTGTGTTAGCGGTTCTGCAAGTAATTCCGAAACATCTTTTGTGTTGTCGGTCTCTTCTGGTTAACATTGTGTCCTGTAACAATGATCAAGGGTTACTTTCCATGGGTCACTGCTGTCATTCAATTCACTGGACATCTGCATCACGACACTGAATCCTGCAAGGACCATGCTGAGCCTCAGAATGTAGCTGCTTCAAGTGACAATGATTTGGCAACCAACATCATTAGTTTGTGTAGTTCTCTGAGTTTTTATGCTCCTCTTATTCCTAGGTGTCTAATTTAAGAGAAAAGAAAACATGCTTAATTTATAGCACACATACAGAATATATGAATTACAACATGAAAGTGTAATATCAATAAAATAACTCCAAAACAACTTATTTTTTATAAAAACCTTTCTGTTACGTACCCTTGTTTCCCGAATTTTCCTGGTAACAGTCAAATTGGATTTGCCGACCACTGGACCGTGCTGAAAAACAGCATTTTGAAATTGTATAAACCTTGAGATTTGCTTTTCCACTTAAACAATCATGGATACATATATACAAATATAACAAAATGTCACTATTGAAACCACTAAAAAATATAAAATATTACATCACAGTTGCAATGGATAACTGATGTTTTACAATATCTTATATATACCTCTTGTCCATGTGTCTCTCGAATTTCGACTGCATCAGTAGTACATTCCTTGTACATAACAAATTCAAAGAACATTGAAAACATTGTTAAACAATTTAATGTTAAAATCTTTGATCGCAGAAAGTACATCTTGAGAAAGTTGATTTAATGATTGTCGACCTTACAATATCAGTGAAACTATGTAAAAAGATGCAGTTAATCGCCTGATTAAAGATCTTTAATTAGTATTAACATAAAGTCAAACACTGTATACATGTAACATTTTAAAAAGACATATTTGAAAAATGTACCTGATAAACTTCAGAGATGTCGCAGGGAGTTGGTGCAAGATCATCCTGCAAAACATATTGGGCCTCATTACGATTTTGGCGGTAGCCATGCCACTATTGGCGGCATGGCTGCCGCCAAAATCGGGTCTGGGTTCCCAGATTGGGGAATTACTGGGCCATTCTGAGTTAGGAGGGCCCGGTAATTCCTCCCTCTAGGAACCCGGGCCCGGACCTTCCCCATTCCCATTTCAGCCCCCAGAGGGCTGAATGGGAATGGGGAAGGGAGCAAACAACGGGCCAATTACGAGCGGCCTGTTGTTTGCTCCCTCTTCCCCTCACGGGACCCTCTCTGCACGTCTGGTAAAACCAGAAAACATTGTGAAAACATCAGTAAAAAAGTACATTTTTTATGAAGGTTTACTTTCATTGTTGCATGTGTTTCTGAGATAAATTCATCAAGGTTGTTCATCTAATACATTGCAATTTGCTGAAAGTATTGCAAATTATCGGGGGCGTGGCTTGGCGGCCATGTGAGGGTGAGCGGAATCTTAGAGATCCCCATGATCTGGCACATAGATCCGCCAAAACCGGTTAAAATTTACAGAAATTCGCATGGAAAGCGCAGGGGAGGTGTCGGAAGACCTGTGGAGTAGATAGCTGCAAGCTGGGGAAGAATCAGACTGAGCTGGTGCCAGCAAGAGGACCAAAGTGACTGCAATGCCATACATAAAATGGCGGCGCGACTCGCTAGCCTGACCAAGACTCCCCGCGAAGACAGAGGTGCAGACGAAGCCACAAGGAGAGCGGGTGGGTGAGGAGCCGACCAGTGGTGAAGCAAGTGAGCGCAGCCGGAGGAAATTTCCCGGCGGGAGACCTGGTGACCCCATACCAATACGGAGTGGCTGGAGGAGACCAAGCTCGCCAGGTTGAGGTGGTGAGGAAGTTGGCGGTAGGGTCGGGCTGCTCCTGACCGAGGGGCAACACAAAATGATTGGGGGCGCCCGCGGCCTCAGCCAAGGGATTCACACCATACTGGGGAACGGAGCAGGAACCCACCTCCCCCCCACAGGGAACAAGGAGGCAGCCATAACCGAAGTGGCAGGGCCACGGAAGACCTGAGGCAGTGCCGGCGCTCCAGCTTGTTCTCAGGAGAGGGTTGCTTCATCTTCCTTTCTTTCCACGTCCTGGGTCTCCTACGAAGTGCGGGGGGGCATGGGAAATTCATTAGGTGGGGCCAAGAGGAGCCGGACAGCAGGAAGGAAGCCCACGGACCCTCTAACGGAGGGGCACTTAAGAGCACAGCACCCCCAGAGACAAGATCACACAGACATGGCTGCATCGAGAACCCCGCTCACACCCACGGATCGGATACAGAAAGATGGTGAGCGCGGGTGGAGGCTCGGCACAGTGAGGAGGATTGCTTCGCTCGCCAGGACGGCTGCATAGGAGGGGTGCCATGGGGGATAGGGGAACCCCAACGCAGTTGAGGGGTGTGGAGGACATTGGCCTACACATCAGCAAGGCAGGCTCTGAGAGGACTGAGGCCTGCCACGCAGTCACGTAGGCGGCTGTACCAGCCAGGCCCTGAGTATCACTCTGATGGATAGGAGTAGCCGGCAACGAGGTCTCCCATGGGGAAGGAGACCGCTGGATATAACAACATGCCGCAGCTGGCCACTAACAGTGGGGGCCCCCACCCGACAATCAGGGAGGTCGAGAGACGGCACGAGAGAGGGGCAAAACATGCAGGAGAGGCAGGAGTGAACCCCTATGCACAAGGGTTAAACACAGAGCCGGTGGTTGGAAGGTAATGGGCCCGTAAAGACTGCTGGAAGCCAGAGCATCACGCATCAGCTGGGGTACACAGGCCCTTCTTCAGACGAGTACACACACTGGCGAGAGAGTTCCTATGGGGCGGAGGGAAGAACAGGATCGCACTGCACACATTACAGAGGGATTACGAATGGGGGGGGGGGGGATAAAGCTACCAGACTTTGAACACTACTACCTGGCGGTACAACTCCAGTTCGTTGTGAAATGGTTGGGGGATGACACATCCATAGACACACTTCTCTTTCAGCCATCAATACGTCATTACTACATGAGGGAACTCCCAAGGCTGGAAAAGGCTCTAGCTAAATCATTCCCAACTATGGTCCAGCTGGGCCTGACTCTGTGGAGGAGAGTGTGGAAGATGCAATGAGAGCGAGACCCCCTACTCAGGACAAATTCCCCTCGTGGGGCTAGTTGACACACAAGCAGCATCCCTGACCCCTACCGCATGCAATGGGAAGACAAGGGAGTGGCACAGACCGGAGACCTATGGAAAGAAGGGCAGTGGGTGGATTTTCAGACCTTGATAGATGAACAAGGAGTACACAGCGGACAATTCCTTTTGTACAACGATATGATACAACTGATCAAGAAAAGGTGGAAGACATTGCTGGGAGAAGGAGACAGCGAGGGAGCACTGGATGCGTGGTACGACGTGTCGGAGGGAGGACACACGATATTCAGACTCTATGAACAGCTCCAGCGTAGCAATAATGGAAGGGCGTTGCCAGCAAGAGCCAGATGGGTGGAGGAACTCCAAAAGACCTTCACCGAATGAGGAGTGGAGCAGGACACTTCGGTATGTGAAAAAAGTCTCCAGTGAAAACGAGGGCAGAGGCAGGAGGGATGCGAATGCAAGCATGGTCACCAGAAACCTACCTCCTGGGGTTGTTCCTGAGGGGCGATAAAAAACGGACAAATATAGCGAAAATGAAAGACTTAGGGCCTCATTCCGAGATTGGAGGTAGTCATGGCACTATTAGCGCCATGACTGCCTCCAATAACGGTACCGAGTCCGCCCTGGTTCAATGGGGACTTACCGGTCTATTCCGACCTTTGCGGGACCGGTAAGTCCCCATTGAAAATGGCAATCCCCATTCCCATTGAGCCCTCATAGGACTCAATGGGAATGGGGAGGGTGCAAATAACGTCCCAGCGCATGCCAAGGCCATTATTTGCGCCCAGGTCCCCTAACGGGAACCGTAGGGTACCTTTGGTCCGACCAAACGTACGTTAAGTGTCCCATTGGGGGACCTCGGAATAGGGCGCAAAGGGATTACCGGCACCAGTGTCCTTACCGGTGCCCGGTATCCCTTTGCGCCAGGGTCGCAATGAGGCCCCTAATTTGTATTCTGGCCAAGCGCCGCATAGCGATGGCATGGAATTCAAACACAGGACCATCAGCAGAAAGGTGGTGGGCAGACCTGAGAAAATTGACAATAGCGGTAACATCAGTGTGGACCACAGTGGCGCAGGCAGGAGAGGGGGAGAGTGGGGCCAGACTGCTTGCCTGGAACTCTCTTATACAGGACCTCTTTCACTGCATGGAAGAACATGACACGACAGGCCCTAGCAGGCCAGAGGAAGATTGAATTCCTGTGGTCAAATGGAGCAAGGGAACCTGGAGAGGACGGGGGACATACTACAAAGGACCGAAAGTGGGTGCCGGGGATGACCGATGCTGAACATGAATGGCAATCATGGAGTGAGCTGAGCTGACGCTCCGAGAGATGGAGGAAGAAGTGCAGATCCCAACACGAAGTGCCAGTTGTAGTGAGGAGTTTGTTATTATTGTTAATGTTTGTCTGTGTTTGAGTGTTGAAAATTAATAAAGAGTTTAAAAAAAAGTATTGCAAATTATCAAAACAATAACTTAGCTTAAATGGAAAAAATATATTTTTAATCTATAGCTATTAGTATAAATCAATACATTTTCACTTCTCATACATCATACTCCAAACCGGTTGCAGTAGAATAATAGTATGTTGTTGAAGTTCCAGGCTACACCTATAAGCAGTAATTGTACTAATAAAGATGTAAAACCAAAATCAAAAAAACACAAAAATGACATGCAAGGGATGGTCGATATTGACAAAGAAGCCTACAAGCCACTTTATATCAAATGCTAATATTAAATATAACACTAATAATATGTTTTAAGTTGAACTTGAAAAATTCAATTCTAAAAAATGTACTTGAAAGGTGAGTTAGGTTGCTGTTGACTTGGAAATAGTGGTCGATATAGCATCACAGTCCTTTAATCCATTTGTATTTTCATACCATTATTCGATAGAAAATGTACATTAGTCTTATAATTTAGACCACATCAAAAATGATTAAAAAAACGTTTGTGTGCAAGTCGCTTGGCCTCACCATTAGGATGTTGGACGTGTCTGTGGTTTCCTCCATGGTAACAGTCTGTACTTCCATCATGCCATATTTTTAAAGGACGCAATATGACTGTGTGTTTGGAAGGGCATCCCATTGCACTGAACTATTCAAGTATCCCGAAAGTAGGGATACACAAAGTAATCTAAAGTTCAAAATGTATAAACCACAGTACATCGTGTTACGAAGGAAACTTGTGTAATAAAATATCAATGGAAATATTCCCCAAAAACAGAAAAACGTTTGTTATGTTACCTGTTCACAGACTAGTTCAATATATTGAGTGATCATTTATAAGATCTATTGTACAGGAAAATATAGAAAATGGGTCAGCGTGTGCTGAAATTCTGTTGGAACTGCATTGGGAAGTAATTTGCGAAGGAGTCTGTGGCAATGCTTTTTAGTGTACTGTAATTGTTCATACATATCTTTTGAGAAGTGCATGCTGCAGACGCGGAATTGATTGCCCCTCACATCATCCAAGACATCCTTGGCTCTGCTTTCAATTTCAGACACTGGAAATCTGCAGCTCAAGAGCCATTTTCTTATTAAATTGAAATCCTTTGGAAAAACATGTAGAACTGTACGCTGACTTTTATCATGGCTGTTATTATTGCAACCCAAAATGATACAAGAAGGCATTGTTGGATTGTCCTTAGGATCTATTAAAAAAATACATAAATATTACTATCAAAAAAGTATCACAGTGAATAAACCAAACATCGCATTCCTTTTAATAATAATAAAAATATTGAATTTACAAAAAATGGCACCTAAAGTAGACATGCATTGAAAACATACACTATGAACAATTACATTTGTAAACAATACTCTGTGATGTTATGTGCCAATTACAGAAAAAATGCGGTAGGACGGTTGATAATGGTATAGACTTTTTTGAATAAAATAAAATGAGAATAGGGTGTACATTGAATATAAAGCAATAGAAAGTGGCCTAGCAGAGAACATTGACATTACAGAAAACAATAGTAAGTTGATTAACCGTTACTTAGAAGAACAGATTAACCGATTCAGCAAGCAAAGTAAAATGTGGAGGGATAGCCATATCTGTTGTCGATTTCACAGATGTTTTTCTGGTAACTTCTAAAGTATTAATGAAGACTTACAGAAGTGGATGTGTGACATGTTCGTTCACACCCACCAAGCCTCTATGACAATATTTGACCGCCTCAAACCCACCAGTGCAGCCCACTTGAGAGCACACAGCCACAGGTGCAAACTGTCATTGATAGCAGAGAGGGATGGATGTGGATGAGGCGAGCACCATAGGCACGGAACACAGTCAAAGGACACTGACATGTAGGGCTGGATTGTGGTCATAGTTCCTGAATAGTGAAGAAGCACAGAATCAACATTGAGGTAAATAACAACATTTTTGTTTGTATACATTAAAGAAAAGTGGTTTCCCATTAACATTAAATGTTAAAGAAAGACAAGCGAAGAAACAGCCATGTTACTAAAACACATTGTGAAAAGACAAGATTAATAGGCTCAAATTAAAATGTTTGCAAGAACACATGTTTAAATATGGTTTGGTAAAGACATTAGTACATAATATAAGAAATGAAAAGCGACTACAGAGTTCATTTCAGGTAGTGTAAGTACCTATTTTCAGTGCGACTTACTGGGAAGATAGCTGAACAGAGCAGAAACAAGTCACGGAAGCTCGAAACGAAATACACTGGCACGAAGGAAAAAGAAACTCCAACATTGTGTGATTGCACTTGTTGAGGAACAAGACGTCTAGGCATTTCCATGGAGACACATCAATAGAGGACGTTAACATGAGATGTGGATTGGTGTTGTGAAATGGGGCATGAGCATCTAGTGATGTCAGCGATGATCAACGGATAATATTAGCACAAAATGACGGTCCCCGACCCGTCATTTTCGCATGTGTCAAAGTGCAAAAAACTCAGGTAAATTGCAGTGGAAGTTTTTAAGAACGATATATGTATGCTTGAAATACATGCCCGATCGATTGGGCCAATACAATTTCTGACCAAACTACACCTTTAAGTAGAGATGTTTAAAACTGGCAAGGCTATGCTTAACTGGCAGGCTGGCACATTGCGCTGAACATTGGAGGCTTTAAGAGAGCAATGGTGTATTTAGACATTTCCCCAGGCAGGTTACCACTTTTATTTGCAATTCTCGGTAATTGAGCAGCGTGGGTCACCCTGAACAGACAGCACTCTGCACCATTCAAGCAGCACTAAGGTCTACAATTTGGTGGTAACACCTTGCAACTAATTCTGTAACTAGTTCTGTTAAATTCTGGCCTTTCCCAACACAACGCTTTACACGCCATGATATCCTGGCACAATATTAAAACTCATGTAATTTATACTGACATATGAAGAATAATTGTCATTGTGCTTACAGTTGATGCCCTGGCAACAGAAGTATTAGGATATTTAATTTTTCATACAGAATTGCTTCTAAATGTCTTTTTTTAATCCAACGTTCACCGAATATTGTGCTGTAGGAATACACAATGTTTACCTTCCAAGGTCACTTTGGGCTACTTCGCCCACGTCAATATCGAAAAACATTTATATCGTCCAATTTTAGTTGCCCCCACCCCTCCTACTTTTGCATGTGACCCCGTTTGTGCCCGCCAATAAATTTGATTCTTAGAGACATCACTGGTTACACACAGTTTCTCCACTTAAGGAGCATTCTCAAAATTCTACCTGATCTGAAAAAAAAGAGTAGGATGCAGAATGAGTCAACCCTGCAAGTGCAGTCCTGCTTAAACCAAGAGAAACTGGCCCCCTCAAAACTATGAAATACAGCAGCACACACGATAGGCATTCGAAGAGCTGACCGCTAGCAGACAAAACACAATTTCTACCATCACCGCTAGCAGACAAAACACAATTTCTAGAAAAAGACAAATGTCAAGAGCAAAACATTCTTAGGAAGCTTGTGAAGCACCTTTCCTGCAATTTAGGGCGCACAGAATAAGGATTGTGATGAAGTTTTTGTACAAGAAGGGTTTCTGGATTTCCTGCTTCAGCGGTTTGTTTGATCCAGGGCAAATCAATGTATATTCTTGTCCCTAAGACTGCTCATTTGCCAAAAACAAATGTGCTTAAAGACAAATTCAAGCCAGTAATATGGAAAGTATACCAAAAGGACAAAAGATATTACCATTCTATGTCAAGACTGGAGGCAACCATTATGCTTCAACTTATTTATTACTCTTCAGCTTGCCTACTAGTCTTTAATAGAATTAATACTCCCTGAGCAATTAGCAGGGGTAATCTTCATTGATAGGTAGCGGGGAATGGGGGGTGTGCATACAATTATAGGTTTTCATACTATTATATTGCGTTTTGCTATATTCTTTCTCTTTTGAGACAACAAGGAATTGTACCCTGTCCCTCTTCTTGACGTGCCCGGTTGTCGCCAGGGCTAGGTTTGGGCTCCTTAAGCACAGTAAGTAAAGAAGTAAAGACATGAATCCGATTCCTGGGGTGCCCCGCTATGCTATGGGGACCCACTGAGGTATGCCGCCTGGGCTCTGTTTTGACTGGGAACTGTCAGCAGTTTGCACAGAGTGATGGTCTGGAAACCACGTGCTTCCCAGTGAACGCGCCTTGCAGGCAATGTCATTTAGAGCTGCTAAGCTGATTTGTTGCAAATAGACCAACTCTAAATCCTTCCTGGGAAATAAAAGGTGACATAAGGCACCAGAGATTACAGGATGCTGAACGGGTGACCGCAACCCTTCAGGTTGCCCCGAGTTCCCTTCTCTTTTACCGCTATTTGTTACAACATTAGAAAAACTGCCGCCCAAGTCTGCATGTAAAATTTGTGTGGGCAGGCATCTCAGAAGTCACTTGTCCATCTACTGCCGTTCAACTTGTGTTGACAGGCTGCTAGAATAAGGGGTCTATGGGGGTGTTGGCGCCGAGGTTGAGTTGGATTTCTTGTATCACATTATGTGCTGCCCGACAATTGGAGTTGGATTTGTGGTCTTCCAACATTGGTGTGAAAGCAACTTTGTCCAGTAAGACCAGAGGATGGAGCAAACGGCCCATGACTGCAACCTGCTTGCTGGGATTTCTACCATGGTGAGCAAAACATTATATGGACCATGGTACAAAATAACATGGACCATTGACTTCCTACCTTGCTCACCCTGCCCCATTAAGCAAAGTACACAGACGCACTGATTCATCCCTTCCATGTAGTCATGAAAGCTGGGGCTGGGTGAGTGCGACTGCCATGAAGGATCATTGATCTTTATCCATCTATGAGACTGAGGGCCGGATTTACAATAATCTTTTCAATGGACATTCCCATTTTAAAACATTTTAAGTAAATCAGGCCCTGAGAGTACAACCCTACCACTATGGCGGGAGACCCTCAGTACTTGTGAATGGTCCCTAACTGTTTTACACGATTTTCCCCTATTGAGTCAAGTGTGTGGCTGAGAAATAAATTTTTGTTTTTTTTGTGTTCAAATTTGTATTTTAAATACACCAATAACATAGAGAGAAAATGGTGCAAGACCCATTGCCATTTCAGCACTAAGGCCAACATGCAGCTCTGCAAATGGGCAGACCCCTGCTTCTCCAGCTGTGGGCACCACACACATTCCTGGCAGTGCACCAAACACACTTTCAGCCCTTATTGTTTCAGGGGGGACATTCAACTCTGTCGATGCACCTCAGTCCTGTCTTGCAGCTCTCTTTGATGCTTGCTTCAATAATGGGTTTGAAACGCAACTTTGCCAATGGAACACGTTCCAAGTCAATTTCACCTCCTGATAGTCTGGTATTAGCATAATCGACCTAAAAACATTTGACCTAAAACATTTGATCGAATTTAGTTGATTTTTTTGGGTCAAATTTAATTAAATATATAGATGGAGGTGAGTAAGCATATAGATTAGGTTGAGGGGAAGTGTGGGGGGGCTTGCGGGTTGGGGGTCTCCCCCCACATTTTAGACCAAAAAAAAAGGTCAAATAAATTCGATCAAATGTTTTAGGTCAAATAGACCCAAACCGATTGTCCAGGTCTTGGGAATTCACAATGCTCTGCAAATGCACGTCGCTACTGTATTTTCGTGCGGTGCTGTTCTTGTACTTGGAGCCGCACACAGCTCTAACAGTGCAGATGAATGCTGAACTGGAGTGCCCCTGCTGTTCCAGTGGATATACCCGCAACCACTCTGCAAATACACTCCTGCTATTTCATCTCAGGTGCCCATGTGCACTTCTGCCAGTGCAGCCCAATCTTGCAGCTTCCATAATGCTCATGCACTGTGACAACCCGTCAGCCCTACCAAAGCGCCCCAATCGGGACATGCATCATTCCCTAAGGTTCCGCAACAGGGACTGGAGCACAGCTCTACCATCACCGCGTCCTTCTGACCAGTTGCAACCGTTTCTAGAGCCAGCACACAGTTCCTTTGGAGCAGCTCAAATGCTTCATATAATAGCACTGAAACACATGCACAGCTCTGTCAGTTTTGACCGACAGGTCCACCTCCTTCCTGCCCGTTGTTACTTTAAGTATTAAGAATAGACCTGCAGTACTCTGCCATTTCACCTCCATACTGCCTCACAGCAACTCCTGTTATTCCGATTTCAGATCCAAATACAAATCTGCCAGCGCCTAACCTCTGGTGTTTCCTTACACACGATGTGTTTGGAAGTGAATGCAGAAGCATGTGATGGAAGGTGGAATGTTATGGTGTGAATGAGGGAATGCTTGTGGTGAGGCTTCTGAGCCCAGGCAGTTGGAGAGTCACTTCATGGGTGATGGGAGCCAGTGTCTGTTCCTTGTAACTGTTCCTGATAAGCTTACCTGATGTAGCTATAAGAAGATGTAAATAAAGCTTAATGGAACTTACCTGCAGCCTAAGGAAGGCCCTTTGTTTCACTTCACTCAGCCCTGCTGATGACCCTTGCAATGCACGAGGCAGCTGGTGCCTGCGGGCCCTGGGCGATGGCACAGAAGGCCCATGCCCACGGCCGGCCCTGGACCCTCAAAATGAATGAGCATCGTGCTCTGCTATTTCAGTACCATGGCTGGGAAACTGCTGGTCCTGCAGCATCCTAATTTGTTAAATGCGTTAAGTGTAACATAGTGATCTGGTATTGAAATGCTAATCTCACAGTCTGTGTCAAAACACTGATGTGTGTTTTAGATTGTAACACCTGAAGCCCATGTGATGGTCAAATATAGCTCAGTGAGCTCACTGCCTGCTGCTTAGGAACGTGCAGGTCACAGATTTAAATACAAGCAGGACTGAATCAGCTTTATAACCTTGATGTTGTCAAATTAGAGTAATTGTGTTAGTTAAAATAAAGACCATGTGGTTTGTAGTATGTACCTTGTTAACAGATAACATTATTGTCAAATACATCACAGGCCTCGTAGCTTCACTAATAGACTGCTGGCCCTGTGCACTTGTGTGCTGGTGTTAGAGTTTGATAATTTTGCCTTTTTTAAGAAAAAATCATGCTCATTATACCTCAATAGCTGGTGAACATATGCAAGGGAATGTGCGTAGGTAGTATAATCCTTGGCATTTGTCACATGCTAGCCCTGTTGTTTTTTTTTTAAATCTACCCTATACTGTTTCCTGTCTGTCCCACCAGTCATCTCATGCACCGTGCAATAGTGTACATGAGTGGTGGTTTGATGCTATTCCCTCTAGAATCTATAGCAACATTAGTCATGGAGGCATAAGACATCAGGTTGTGCCTTTTATCGCCTACAGTGCTCCACTAGTGTCACTGTAAGGTCTGTAAGCCTTTCCACTGTGAGACCTCCCTGCAGAGCGTACAGTGACATAAGTTACGCGCACAATGTAAAGGGGTCGAGTGGAGGAGTTACGCTCAGTTGTCTAGCTGGGTTATGATGTCCGATTCCTCTGCTGCACAACTGGCAGCTGCTTTTGTGCTCTTATACAAATACACAATTGGAATTTGCTGCCATCTTGTATTGCAATTGTTCCTGGTGGCGGCACAGGTTGCAGACAAAGGGGCTGTTTCATGCAGTTTTGCCGGGGTGCGTTGCTTCACAGTCGGAAAGTGCGCAAAGGTCTGTATACGCGGCTGGAATTGCTATGCGTGGGGGCTCATCGTGGGCACTCCGGCCGCTACTTGCGCATGGGGTTACTTTGCGGGAACAATCCCATGAATATGCGGAGCGCACAGATAATCTTAACGCACGCAGGGATACGCAAAGTCACTTTGGGTTGCGCAGGCTTTCTGAGATCAATGGGGAACTTGTGCCTGCACACAGAAATCAAAAAGTAAAATAATAGGTTTGCAGGTCCGGTAACAACGGCACCGGTAAGCTTGCCTGTACCGTTGTTACGTGACCGTCAAACTACGAGGTCTGCTCGCGGGTGCCTTCCTGTACGTCAGGTCTGACCTGGCGAGTGTACAGGCACCCGCCAGCAGACCATGTCGGATGCACCGGCACCATTCACGAATGGTGCCGGTGCATCCGACCTTCCCATTCCCATTGGGCTCAATGGAAATGGGGAGCATTTTTTACCGGCACCCGGGAATGAGCAATTACCGGTTCTGGCGGGGCCGGAATGCCCCGGTAATTGCCCATTGCTAGGCGCTGATAAAATGTGCAAGTTCGGCGGCAGCTTGCCAGTTGTTTTACCAGCAAGGCTACCTCCGAACTTGTGATGAGGCCTATATAAAATGACTACCTCCCATTGTCGAAAACGTAATGGGAGAAGGCAAGGTTCATAGCTGGTTCAAAGATCTACGTGATCTTATAAAGTTCACTGGTTACTCTGGAAAGCCAAAATAAAACAGCGCACATATCACAAAGTGCCAATGCAGAGAAGGCAACATAGAAGACCATAGACCGTTTGATATGCTTTTAGGGACTTCAGGGTTAAATGCGCCTAGAAGGTCTGAAAGTACCCTGGGGTGCTTTTCTGATTATCATCTTTCTCGGATGTGGTCAGTGGCTTCTGCCGCTAATCCTCTGGAGGGTTCTTTTGTGATTTCTGAAAAGGACTTGTAATGCCCCACACACAGAATAAACCACGCCAAGGTGTGAGTTCCCTAGCCACTCAGACAGTGGCGTAACAGGGGCCCCGCGACCACATGTTCTGGAAGGGGCCCCGCTTGGAGTAAAAAAAACTTTTTTTTTACATTTTCTTTTTGGATTTACTCTGCATTTCTAAAGAAATGATTTCTGTAACAGAAATAATTTCTTTATGAAGGCAGAGTGAATACAAAAAGTCTTGTGGCTACCCCCACCCCATGACATGAAGACCCTAGGCTGGTGGCCTCCATGTCATGGGATGGGGGAAGCCCAATGATTTCAAAAATAAATAGTTTATTTTTGAAGTCACTCTGCCTTAATAAAGAAATTATTTCCATTATGGTTGAGTCCTTAACGGAAATAATTTCTTTAAGAAGTCAGAGTGATTTCAAAATGAAACAATGGGCCTCATTACGAGCATGGCGGTAGCCGTGCCTGTATGGAAGGCACGGCTACTGCCATGTTCGCTACCGGCACCGCCTCCCGCGATTGGGCAATAACTGGCCCATTACAAGATGAATGGGCCAGTAATTGCCCATTCGCGGGTGGCGGTATTGCCGGGCTCCCGATCCCCATTCTGCCAAATAGGGCAGTTATGCTTGCGGGTGCCGCTCAGCCCGCCAGATCAGACCTGGCGGGCTGTCATGGACCCGCGAGCAGAACTCGTAATGCGGCGGGACGGTATGAACCGGCACCGTTCATACCATCACCGCCAGGGTCCTAATGAGGCCCAATGTATTTTTGAAGTATTATGGCCCCCCTCAACCCATGACGTGTGCGTGTGTGAGTGTATGGTGAAAGAGTGCACACAAATGTATGAGTGGCTGGGTATGCGTGTGTGCGTGTACGGTGAAAGGATGCACACTGAAATGTATGGGTGGCTGCCTGGGTGTGCCTGTATGATGAAAGTGTACACACTTAAATGTATAGGTGAATTTCTGTGTGACGGCATGGTGAAAGGGTGCACACAAATGTATGGGTGGCTGGGTGTGCCTGTATGGTGAAAGGTTGCACACTTAAAGGTACAGGTGGCTACCTGGGTGTGCCTGTATGGTGAAAGGCTGCACACTTAATTATATGGATGGCTGGGTGTGCGTGTGAATATATGGGTAATGGTGTGTGTGCTTGTGTTCAGGAGCGCAACAAAACCTACATTTCAGGGGGGCTAACTTTTCAAATGTTGGGAGAGTGCTAACTTCACGTGTGGTGGGGAGGTGCAAACCTATTTGTGTGGGGGCATCTAACTTCTTTACGCATTTTAATGAGACTATGGTAGTGCAGCCTCAATGTTACAAGCAGTTAACTCTCTCCTCTCCTTTAGGTCTGAAAGCACCCACTTATGGGCTGCTGTGAGAATGACTGGTCTCCTGTTTCCGCTCTACCCTCCCAATCACTCCACTGGTATGCAAGTACTAAACCCACATCACAATTTCAATTGCTTAAAAAATTTGGCATTTGAATGCAGGTAAAACAGTGAAATGATGTACATTAGTAATTTTATGGGCTGGGCCCTTCTTTTTTTTCAAAATATTTTTATTAGCATTTCTTAGTTGGCATTACATCCTCTCTGGGCCCTTCTTAATGGCAAAACCCAGGTGCCGTTTAACATCTGTCTTCTATTGTCGGAGAAACAAATGAGTCCAGTAAAGTGAAACTGATGCATCGATTAGCAAACAAGTCATGTTTTGAGGTTTTTAAAAAAAACTTAAATGTGCTCTAGCTTAATTCCAGAGCCGTGGGGCAGCAATGGAAAATCTGTGCTTTCCTGCGGGTTTAAAGCAGGATTTAGAAATTCCCAACCATTTTAAATCTTCGGAATGTAGAGAACAGGCGGCTTTTACTGCTGAATTTTGTTTTGCAGATTTAAATGGTGTCAAGCCATGACAACACTTAAAAACAAGACATACAACCTTACAATCAATTATGCATCTAACGGGAAGCCAAAGAAGGACCTTTCTAAAGGTGTCACCAAATCCATTCCAGATAAAAGAAAAATCTATCAGACTGCATAACCCTGAACTGTCTGTAGCCGAGCAAGTTGATAGCCAGGAGTGCCCAGAGAGAGTGAGGTACAATATTCCAGTATGGAGCTAATGAGGGGAATAATAGCCACTGGAAGGCATTTCCTATCCATTCATATCAGAATCCTTCAGAGCAAGCAAAGCTTATCAAAAAGTGGCCTTCAACAGTTGGTTTATTTGGACGTTCGTGTCAGAATCTTGTTCCTAATAAAAACCTAGGTTTTTACCTTAGTAGCATAACTTGTTGGTAAGTTAAATAATGCAGGAAAGAGCAGAGTTGCAAAGCACAGCAACATTTACTATTTGGATCCAAGTGGATGACTGTTTTACTGAGGTTCAGCTGTAGCCCATTGGATAACATCCCATGTTTAACTTCACAGAGACAATTAACGAGGTCTCCACGATTAATATTGGCACCATCAACGTTATTAACATGTACTTGAGTGCAGTGTGCATGTGAATGGGATGAAAGTCCACACTTAGGAAATATATCAAACAGTGGGCGGGTGGAGATATGAAATAACGGTGCAGGCAGCAGGGAGCCCGGTGGTACTCCAGAGCACACAAAAGGGCCTACTTAGCTTTCCAACTTTACCTATCGCATCCTATCATTTAGAAATGACCAAACCACATTAATGCATGTGTTGAGATGTTAGCTCAGCTAGACGAGGCAGTAATGTTTCAGTCATTTTTCACAGTCAAAGACAGAAAAAAGAGGGTTATTTAGCTCTTGAAGTTCGTTTCCAAGTTGCCCAACCCTGGGGTCTTGTATGACTTCTGAATAGCCCTTGATCCTTCTGTGCCCTGAGACTCCTACGGCCACCAGAGTTGGATTTTAGGGAACAGTTACCACCTCAAGGCAGGCAGGCCTACACGCCAGAAAATATCTCACTGTTTCCAGGAATTTTAAATTGTATTCTTATTTATTAGTTATTTGTAATGCGCACTATACAGCAAAATTGTGTTTCAAGGCGCATCAAGACAAGAGGGTGGATAGCACTGGCGTAACAGGGGCCCCCGCAGCCCCTGTGATGCAGGGAGCCCCATGCTGCAGATGCCCAGCAGAGGGCCAAGTGGCGATGGAGGGTGCCCCCTCAGCAGGGCTTGCAGGGGGACACCCACATTTTGTGTTCCACCACTGGTAGATAAGGAAGTAGGAATAAAACAAAAAACAATAACCTTCTTAAAAGTTCTTGAAACATTCGGAAGTGCTATAGCATGAGAGCAGGGGAGAGAGGGAGGAGGATGAAGAGAAGGGAAGAAAACAAACAAAACGCTCTGACTAGGTCGTGAGACAATTTAGCACGTGCAAGTGCTGAGACATAAAAAGGGGAGTGCCGGAGGGGAAGGAGGTGAGAGGTACAGTAAATACAACAATTAAAAAGTGAAGGAACAAGTAGGTAAACTGCATTAAGTAAAACCTGGCATGCAATTATGACAAACAGGTAAGAGTGAATGCAGACTGGAAAAGCCTCGCCTTGTGGGGCTACATCAAGCATGCAGACAGCAATTAAGACTAAGCAGGTTAGAGTGACTACAGGCTGGAAAAACCTCGTCTCCCGGAATGAGTGGCTACAGCAGGCATGCAGGCAGGCAGGCAAAAAGCATAACACAGTTTCAAAGTCAATTGGTGGTTGCAGGTAAATCCATGCAAAACCCAGCAAGTTTCCAAAGTCAATCAGTGGTTGCAGGTAAGACAATGCACAACACAGTAAGGCTCAATGCAAAACACAGCAAGGTTCCAAAGTCAATCAGTGGTTTACAGGTAAGTCAAAGCACAGCAACAGCAAGGTTCCAAAGTCAATCCAGGGGTGAGGTGGGAGGAGCAGAACCCAGATGGATGAACGAAGGGAGAAAGCAGGCAGAACAAGCACAGCACGGGGCAGTGAGCCGTGGTCAGGAGGGTGGCGGTTGGTAAATGACAAGAAGAAGCCCAGGCTGTTGTTAGGCAGAATTCTGTGCAGTTCCCTTAGGGAGCACTACACACAATTAAGACTACAAGTGGTAATACAAGTTCACCTTTGGTACAATCCTGTACTACTATGTTAAAGTGGTAGCAGTAGCGGAGCAGCCAGACTTATCTCAAGAGTATATGAGCAGTAGCAGAGATTACACAAATGGACCACAATTACTGTGACTCAAGCAAACACTGACTTAAGGTTTCAGGTAAGAAATATAAGTACATTTATTTTTAAACCATCTGTAAAACACAACACTTCTATTAATTCAAAACCACACGTAAAATACACTACAAACAACCATTTCACTTGGTACAGTATAACTCAAGGTAAGAAAGACTTTACCGGGAATACATATGCGATCACTTTTTGACAGTAATGACAGTTCGGTTTTACGAAAGATATGCTTATCCATGGAAAGAAATGTTACCGGGGAAAAAACACACTTAGCACCTGAGTTAACCAGAGCGAGTTGGGGGCAAAAATCATAGGCAATACTTTTGTCAAGGCAGACAGAATCAGAGAAAACTCGCTGACAGAAATACAAAAGTCAATAGGCCAGAGCCAGTGTCAAGTGGAACCGGAATCCTGTTGTCGAGGATCACACAGACAGTTCGAGATTCAACGTTGCCAGGAGTACTTGGATATTGTCAACAGAGGAAGCAAAAGTTATAAGAAGGAGGGAAGACAAGGCCAAGCCTTGGATGAGGAGTAAAGGGATTCACCCTAGTTCCTTCGAAGCAGAACACAGTACCTTATTCAAGGAAGAAACTGGTGCAACGGCAGTTGTTCCTGGTAGTTCCCTGCAGACCCACGGTTCCTGGGTCTTCGGTCGTGGAGACGAGAAGGAGGACGTCTGGATGGGTCTGCACTACCCAGGGATGAAGCCAGCAGCAGTGACGGTGAATAAAAGGTGCGCTCCTTTAAAAACAGGAGAGGCTCTTCAGATGGCTATCCAGACCACTACAGCAATGTGCAGCGATTTCGACCACGAAGAGGATCCTCTGGCTGTGGAAGATGAGCTGGTTGACCCCACCAGGCTCAAGGGAAGAAGACTCTGGACTGGATCTTCTCTGGTCGTCGAAGGGTAGATAGCTCAGGACCGCAGCAGGGCTTCACCGGGACAGGGTAGTTGCAGCAGCCGTCTTCTTCTCCGCTTCTCTTCGGTTCCTTGTAGTTTGAGTGGCAACTCTGACTTCCAGCCCAAGAGTCCTGCCTTTTATGCGAAAATCACCCAATCACACAGCCTGGCTGTCAATCACGCAGCAGGGGGGTTGTCCAGCCCGGACAACCACCTCAGCCAATCATGGCAAAGTGCGACTCGGGTTTCCTAGGATACCCTGTGCAGGGGGTGACTACACCCCTCCCTCACATTCAGCCCACCTAGACACCCAGGCTCCTAGAGGAGGGCTTCTTGGCAGAAGCACGTCAAAAAAGGTGAAGAAAGAAGGCATACCTGGTTTGCCGTGCAAAGTAAAACACAAGAAGGACTTTAACAAAAAGAAATGGTAAATAAACCCGACCAGAACCAAAAGAAAGAGTATTTGGTCAAGCGGGTTTATGTTCTAGGCTAATATAATAGCCTAAAACAATACCACGTTTATATAGTATAATCACGGTAGAAAAGTCAGGGTAGATACCACTGCCACCAGCCAAGTCGAAATGTTAAAAGAGCAAAACAATGCTCTAGGAGGTACAGATAAAAAGGGCTAAGGATTAACCCTTTCCAATACTCCATGTAAGATGGGGTGTACTGGGTCTGTGGTTATTTGACTATGTAAAGTTAATCGCAACTTTACCCTTTTCTGGGGGACAGTAGTCAGCCCCAGAAATGGAGTCGGTTGGAAGCCTAAAAGACAACCCTGTGTCACTGCACTGAAGGTGCTGTGTAACGCACAAAAAAGTGGGGCTACTGAAGTGGTGTGCTCCAGAGTCCACAATCACAAAAACAGATGAGATACACATGGCAAAACACAGGTAAGAGTGGGGGAAAAGCTCACACTCTTACCAAGTGGAAAAAAGTAAACTCCAGAAATCCAGCAAAGCTGCTGAGGGACTCACTAGGAAAGGGAAATTAGCCATTGAATGAGAATTCTCCCTAACAGCTGTGAATTCAATACCAAGGGTGCAGATACGCAAATAGGAGACACAGCAAGTCAGAGCAGTGGCTGCAGATCAGAAAGGAAGAGGGGCTCATAGGGGTGACATAGCAGCCTAGGGTGACAGAAGGCAGAACAAGGGGGAGGGAGGAATCCAAGGCAAGTGGAAAATAAAAGGCAATCGGCAAGAATAGTCACGATTGCTGGGTCAGGAGGGAGAGGTAAAGTGTCCAGGGACGGAGAAGCGGGCAGGGCACCGTCATGTGAAGGAACTCTGCATCACAGGGAACCTGTGGATACCCCAGCTGGGCCCAGAGGGGAGAAAGTGAATCAGTGGGAGGAGAATAACATGAGAAAGATGACGACGAGAAGCACAAGAGATGAACACAACCCACAACCAGTGGAAGGCGGCGGGCAGAACCAGGGGACAGGAGGAAGAGGCATGACTGAGGGGGAAAGGAGAGGTTGAGGAAAAAGAGTGCAAATAAGAATAAAGGAGGCCTCATGCTTAGAAATAAACAGAATCTTCAGGGCGGAGTTGCACAAGTGTTTCAGAGCGTGACAAGGCAAGGGAGGGGAACAGGGGAGAACAAAACAGTGATCTTACTAGGCCCAGTGACATTCAGAATACGCAAGTGCATGGGAGAGGAGACAAGTGGAGACTGGTGTAAGAAGCAAATGGGGGGGTAGGGTGGGGGAAACCGGAGAAAGGAGCCAGCAACCCCCGGCAGGAAGGAGGCAAGGGAGAGAAGTGGGACAGGAAAGGGGGAGGGCTCCAGAGGATTGCGCAATAGCACTGGCATAGTGAAAGGGAGTATCGTGTGACAAGAACTTTGCGAACAGGAGAGATAGTCTTACTCTGATTAGATGATCAGACGGACAGTGGTGTAAATATTTAAGGGCCCAATCAGGCCCAGATAGGCACAGACATGCTTGCAGCCTTTCCCGCCCGCCTCCTTGATGGAAATGAGCCAGCTTCACCTGCCGGCTGTGGGTAGGCCCAACCAATCGGAGTGTGGTGAAGGGCACTCCTCCAGCACAAAGCCCAGTGCTGGATTCACAAGGATGGCGGTGGCCATCTTAAAGCAGCATCGATCTTCGTACTGCCAAATGAAGTGTCTTGAGTGCTGCCCCCTCACTCCTAGGTGGAATGGAGGAGGGGGGCTAGCACATATGTTGGTGAATGGACTTCTCCATCGCTGGTTGGAAACATTGTGTTAACCACGATGCACACCGTATTCACATATTTATTCAAGTATATCAAATTTTGACTCAAGGCAATTAATCTTAAGGTGAATGTAATTAGAGGTGCAGAGGAGAAGTACTCAGCCTTGGTATCTAGGCTGGTCAAATATACCAAGGACAAATGGTTTCCTAATTAAGGAAACCCGCGTGCCCGGCACACTACCAAAAAGGGCCTAGGCCTGTATGTAATTTTAGAATAGTAGAGGTATATAACTGTATTACTAAGGAGAAAATACAGAAATATCCTCTTAGTTTTCTAAGTAGTTCTTGGTTTTATGAATGTAGTGGTTTTATTTTCCTTGCAATGGCAGGGAAATTTCTCTGAGATAACCCAATTAATATTTGACAATTCATTTGTTTATCTAAAACAAATATTTATTCAAATTTTGACAAAAAACATTCAATTTTGATCTGGCCCAACTCGTTTCGAGTATTGCTTTCACTCTTCATCAGGGGCAAAATATTATTTTTTCTTACACAAAATTATTCTCTGGAGAGAAAAAAATGAATAATCCAATATTAATAATACATTCCAATATATATTAGTTGTTATGAAGTTATGTTTTTACTAAATGCACATATGAAAACTAAGTAGAAGCACAACATGCTGTTTCTGTGTAGGTCATGTGGCGAAACATGGGCTAGACCTCTTCATGGTACACAGTATCCAGGAGGGTCTTCTTTGCCATCCAGCATCCAGGAATGTTATCAATGACTGGCTCAAACATAGCGAGCCAGACCACTAAAAGAAAAGTTCAAAAATTGCAATTTGATAAACAATTAATCGTAATGTGATGGTGTAAAACCCTAGTATACAACCAACTTCATGCCGAAGCATTTAAAAATGTGAATTAAACATATTAGCTGGTGCCCCTCACACTCTTAGTTTGTAGCCCCCTGAGGAAATAAACACATTTAGACAAGAATTACAACAAATGTTTATCCAGAAAGACATCAAAGGTGAAATTAGTGATTGCAAGTCAACTTTACAAAAATTAAAAAATATTTTTAATTATAAGTATTAAGTCACATCTTAATGCACATAGACAAATATGAAACAAAAAATCATCAAAAGTACCTAAAACTTAAAGCATAATCGATGTAGTCCAAACAACGAAAGACAATATGTTATCTGAAAGCATGCTTTCAAAGAATATATAAACAAAAAAAGATCTCCAATCTGAAACAAATGTTAACTGTATAGTAGGTGGTATTAACACTCGCATGTTGGCATGTGCCATCGTTAGGAGCACTCAAATGTCACTATTAAGAAGGATAAAGAAGTTTAAAACACACAGTCTCATTTACAGAAACACCTTTGAATGGGAAGGCCTCATTGAAAAAGGCTTTGCAAATCAGGCCCTCCGTTATCTAACAAAACTGTCCAAGCTAAATACAAAAATGAAGTACTCTCGGATACCGTTATTAAAGCCTAGTATCAGACACACTTACGTTGAGAAGATACGCCAACGCAATGTCAGCATTCAAATGAGCAAGTGTTTGCCAGAAGTTAGCATTTCTCGAGCAAAACAGCTCTCCTTTAAATGTTTTAAGGTTTGGCTGGAGGGAGCTTTGCTCGCTTCCTTGGAGAGCGAATGACGATATGCACAGGGAGGCGCCCCACTTTCCGTCAGCTGCCTGGTCATGCCTGACCAGCGCTTCCTTCCCAATGCTCTGCTACAGCAGCGACCATTTTGCAAGGGCCAGTGAAGCTGTTTACCTGGTGAGAGATTTGCTGAATCTTGCTTTAATGGGCCTATGCTTTTTTCATGCTGCTACTTTTCATACTTACTGGAAGAGTAATGTTTTTTCGCTTTTGTGCTCCTAGTTTAACTGTCTGCATTGGGGATAGATTTTGATTGGTTGCCTGATGCTTTTAAGTACATTTTTTGTTTTCATGCTGCTTCTGCAGTCCACTTCCACATATGGTTAATAGGTGGTGCTCTTGCTCAAGAAGTGGACGGCTAAACACTGACCACATTATTTGTGGCCACATAATGCTATTTTTCCCCTCTGTGCTGCTAATTCATCTGAGAAAGTTAAAGAAGGGGGCGTGCAGTATAAAGAAGAGGCTTGATACGCACAGCAAAATTGGCAAAGCAGGTTTGGAGTGCATCGGATCCGACCTTGTGTAAAAGTCTGGGCTGGTGTGTACGCGTCGGCTAGAGATGAATAATGCTACCTGTAGGCGCTCCTCTAGTCTACACTGCCCAGTGCATTGACACTTTTTCCCCTTATGTACTGAATTTATTTATAGGGGCTGCTGGAAAAGAGACTGCCCCGCAGCAGCCCCCGCCTTATAAGCGTCCCCCAAGTGCCTGCCACCGGAAGTCATGTCTCGGGGATGCCTCCTCCACCTCACAGGGTCGGAAGTGTAGAGGGTAACCACCCCCGGAAGGAGGCGGCCAGAGGGGACAGCACGCTATGTTGGCTGTCCCTCTAGAAAGCCCCAACCTGGGCATGCCTGCCTCTGAACAATTGACAACGCAGGTTTCCAGTGCATCGTATCAGACCTTGTGTAAAACCCTGGGCTGGTGTGTACGCTTCGCCTAGAGATGAATAATGCTACTTGTAGGCACTCCTTTAGTCTACAGTGCCCAGTGCATTGACATGTGTTCCACCTTTGTGCTGAATTTATTTATATTTATAATTTGTAAAGGTTGCTGAATGTTACCTTTGTTTTCATGCTGCCTGGTAGAGTGATATGTTTTCATGCTAGTCGAGCCGTCTGCTTTGGGAAGAGATTTGTTGAATTGTGCTTGAATTATGTTTTTAAGTGCCATTTTTGTTTCCATGACACCGGTACAGTCCAGAAGCACATGTGGGTAATAAATGGTTCTTTGCAGTCTGGCACAAGTAATGCATGGCTAAACAATGGCAAATATTTTGACGACCACAACAACTATGCAACATTGCCCTCCCTCTATCACACACTAAAGCAGCTGATGAAGCGAAAGAGGGAGACCTGCAATAGAGAGGGGAAGCGGGCACTCTCCCAGAAAAAGGAGAAAATGGCTTGTGTGTGCCTAGTATCAGTCATTGTGCAGCGGGTAAGGCTACTTTGTACGTTGGGTCTATACCTTTGCTCGTTTAGTCTCCCATGCCTAGATTTCCTTCCACTAATGCCTGCGCTTCTTCATATTCTTAAACGTTGCGACATGTTGCAAGGCTTAATACAGTCACATGTTTAGTAAGGGGCTATTCTGGTCTGCATGGGTGTGCCTCTCTTGTAATCGCTGTGCCAGGGCCTTGTGCTGTACTGTGGAGCCAGGCACCAGCACTTGGGGTCAATGGTGTACAGGAGTATATTTCTTCTGTTTTATAATTGTGCAAAGGCAGCAGGCCGCTCCATGATGCATGGCAAAACACTGACAAATATTTGGTGATCTGGTGTGCGTGGGTAAACCACCATTTGCATCTATGTACCACCGCATTGTGCAGTACCCTGGAGCCAGGCGCCAGCAATTGGTATACAGGAGTGCTCTATCACAAACTTTCACAAACAGCATTTTACAGCGGGGCACCAATATTGGATATGCAAGGTTGCAGAGTTGTGGGTCGTTAATTGGTGCTGCTGTGCAATCTGGCACTAACAGGTGCCTACAGCATTCATGTACCATATTTGAGGTTCCTATGTAGTGTAGTGCAGTCTCACACAAGTAATGCACAGGCAGGCAGGCACGTTACCCTTGTCTCACGTTTGCCCAGATGAGATGGGGCAAAGAATATGTGCATCTTTACATTTCACAGCCTTTTGCAACAACAGAGCTAGCCCACTACTGCATGCCGCTAATAGACAGCGTTGTCCAGTTGGACACCAACATTCTATGTATACAAATGCACAACCACAAGCTTAACAGGTGGCGCTTTGCAGTCTGCCATAATATTGGTAGTGCAGCCAAATTAAGCGCGTGTCTCCGTTTTGTTTGCCATGGTGACACAAATGGCCCTCATTTGGAGTTTGCCGGTAGTACCGGGAGGTTACCAGCAAACTCCTCGTACTGTTACCGGTGCCCCATATCCCAGTTACTGGGATATTACGGGTGCCGGCAACGGCAGTAAGTTCCCATTCCATGGAGTCCCACAGGAAAGCACAATCACGTGTTCCTATATGTGTATTTGATTATGCAGCGACAATCCTGCTTCTATTGTGTACTATTGACACATTTGTCAAGGCACTTAGTTGTTTTTGCACATGACATGGTTACTATGCATAAGTGTATATCATAAAACTCTAAGGTCGACTCCTAAAATACTTGTATTTCTGTGCACATTTGTCCATGGAGCTCTAGCAATGACCAGCGAAAAGCAAGTACATCGAAGACCCAAAAAGTCAGGGGTGAGGTACTACTGAAAGCCAGGGGAGTTCTTACTGAAAGCTCACATCCTAACCAAACCAAATTGCAGTATTTCTGAGTGCCTTCAAGGCCTTTGTGTATTTATGATATGTATTAGGGGAAACACGAAGTATTCCAATACACAAACATAATTACTCTCCAAATGTTTGTTTGCAGCTGTTTTCTTTTTCTTTTCTACCCGCGGCACAGTTACCATAAAAGGCCATCATTACCAATCATGGCTATTACTCCCAGCCTCCCCCAGCATAAAATGAGCAGCATGTGGCTGACTGCAGAGTTTCCCACCTACTCAATTTGAATGCAGACACTTAATAGGAAATTGTGGGCAGATCAATTTGCAAAGTCGAAAAACTCCTCTCGTGTCCTGCTCACTGATATCTTTGCATTTCCATGGCTGCAGGAGCTGATTCCAGATCTAGCGGTTTCCCCATGGGTTTGGGAAAGCAGTTGGTTAAAGAAAACCCTGTGAGCCCTTTTGTGCTGAATCATCTTGTTGCACAGGTGCGGGCATAACTCATCATCTTGCCCCCCCCCACCCCCACTACGGAAAGTCGGGGGATAAGTCCTCTCATACATTCTAATTCCTACGGCCCTACCTCAATATAATTTGGGAACCTCAGAAAGGAAATATATAAACTTAAAACAGAAGCACTCTCTGTACAGATAAGGCATATGCTTTATTCAAATTAAACTCTCAATTCTGGGTACCATACTGGCGGATCTTTTTACAAACACTCTTTGACTGAAGGGCATCCTCAAAGTCAAGGTTGGTCAACACGCCTTGGAAATGCCAATTTGGAAAGTCAAGGACGACTGGCTTGGCCACTGCTTGTTTTGTGTGGGTATTCTCCATCCCTCGTGTGGAAAGACTCTTAGTTCATTTGCATTGGGGGATGGGGGCATTCATGGAGGTTAACTATCCTTAACCTTCATAAAGGCATTAACGTGAGTTCCCTGCAAAGTGCCAAGGACGAGTATGCTCGTCCTTTTTGCATAGACTTGCATAATAGCCTGGCACTTAAGGGGTTAATTCCCTCCCTGCGGCCGGGCACTTAAACAAAAATGGCAGCCAGTGCTTCTTTTCTACTGCAGAGCACAGTGGATGTTGTGCATCATGTAAGGAATGGGCTATCTCATTTGCTCATTGAAGTGATGTTGTATTCAGATGACTGATTTCTCTGAAGATGATTGGCTGACCGGACATCTCTTCATTTCTTTATGCAGGAGAAGCAGTACTTTTCCTTCCCAGGCGAGCTTCTCATGCGGATGCTGAAGATGCTGATCCTCCCCCTGATTACGTCAAGGTAAGGGCGCCGGTAGACCACGGCAATCAAGCTCCCGCTGGAGTCTCGTGACTCACATTGGTCCTAGCGGAAGTTGCATGTTTCCATGAGGCTGGCAACGGCATCCGTGTCATGAAGGTAACCTGCACCCAGACCTTAAACCAAAAGCCCTTTAGACTATGGCTCGTGTAGTTTTACTTTTTCGTTTTGAGGTTGGGCCGATCTCGGAAAGCAGATGGCAGTTGTATCAAAACAAGACTGGCTTAAGGTCACACTCATTACACAGAGGCAGGTGTCAGTCATGCATCAGTGTTCACAACAGGAGAATACGTTAAGCTCTGAAGTCTATTTAAAAACATAAAATAAGTGTTCTAATTTCACGTCATCCTTGAAAGTGAATATCCGTGAGTACTCGTGTGCTTGAAAGAGCTGCCGGCCACTGCATTTTCTGCCAACTCACATGCCTAATGCATTTTCACATTTCTACTTTCGAGAATTGTTTGTGGGGGTTGGAGTGTCTCAACATTGTCTAAATCACTGTGCAACAATAGCCATATGCTTTGTGTTTTTAATTTTGTTTTATCATTGAAGCTATGACACAGAGATGGCGATTCATAATAGGACGAGCATCGTGAGCGTTGTGAAGCATCACAGCTTTCAGTGTTCAATTCAGTGTTTGAGCCAAAGAATGTACAGTCCAAGATCACAGTAGCCGGATACAAGAGTAAGGCTGGGAGAGGCTGTGCTGTGCCTTAGGAAATTTGCTAGCATTTACTACCTAACACTGTTGACTACAAATGCTAACGGAGGACATGCAAATGGCCGAAGCTGTGCTATGATAAGACCAGGTTACATAACATATCAAATGAATGGCTAGCTCGTGAGGGATCGGATAGGCTTTGAACATCAGACATTTTGAAGGTCAGAACTGTTACATCAGCAAGCATTGTGTGGACTCTGTAACTTTCCCCACTCTTCTCGTTCACCTGTGTGGTGCGCGCCCCGGTACCAGCCTATTTTTTATAGGAGCCTCCAATCAGCTGCCAATATGCAGATCCACACCATTACGCTTGAGTCCCATTAGCTACATGCATGTAGGCTCCATAAACCAATGATGTGCACCGCATCAGTCAATATTATTCGCCCAGTCCTCATAAGCCCATTTTTGTCTGCTTTTCTCCCGACCCATAAAAACCCAGAAGCCCCATAGCCCAGAGTTTCACTACTAGAAGCCCTACAAACGCCCTTGCCTGTGGAATATCTCACCCTCAGTCCCCCACCTCAGATGCATGCAGCACATTGTAAACCTAAATAAATAAATGTCAGCCCCCCAATACACTTACCTCCTACAAACCAAAACCTTCTAGAAATGGTATGTCCATCACAGTCTATGACTGCAAAGGTTTTACCGTATTCATCCCTGCCTCGGTGTCCCTGTCACTGCCTCAGATTGCTGCCAATGTGCTTACAGCAGAATTTTCTGTTTCTACTTTTGGACTACTGAGGGTTCCATTTGGATTAATGTGGGGAGGAACGGGTTTGCAGTAGAAATGGAATAGAATAAAATCACGACCTAATCATCCCCACACTGCCTTACCTCCACTACAGCTCTCCTCTCCCGCTTTAATGATCTAACCACCTTGCTGTGCCTTTCAACATCCTGCACAACCCCCCATTCAAGAACTCCCAGCAGAAACCCATCAGACAAACCTTCAGGTCCTTCAAGAACTTTCTGGTAAAAGCCCTCACAGAAGACCTCGCCAACCGAACTGCAACTCTTTACTGGAAGCACTGAACGCCACCCTTCCAGCCTCCATCGACTGACATGCACCTCTGAAACAACGCACCTGCAAACCAAAACCGTCAGTACCCTGGTACATGCAAGAACTCAACCATAGCAAAAGAGTCATCAGGAAACAAGAGAAAAGCTGGTGCTGCTAGAGGTCCGCATCTGACCTGGCGCTCCTCAAGGAACTCTGAGCAACTCACCGACAACTAACCAACACAGCCAAGGCCTCCTCAACACCATAGCAGATGCAGACAACAAAAGCAGAGCCCTCTACAAAGCAGTTAAGCACTGCATCAACCCCCTACCTGACCCTGGCAAACCACAGTCCAGCGAAAAATTCACCACCATCAACACCATCTTCTTTGACAAAATCAGCAAGATTTACCAGCATGTAGACACCAGCGCTGCATCCACAGACCCACCACACGTTCCCTCCTCGCAAAATCTCCATACCCTGGACAACTTTCAATGACAGTGGACCTGGTAGAAAACCTGGCTACCCTCAAAGCCACATCATATATAGACGACAACCTCCCAGCATCCATGCTCAAGACCACATCACCCCGGCCCTCATCGACCTTCAAGGCCTCCCACTACACACACAAATCACCTTGCAGAGAAACTCAGCATCTCCAATGGACAGTGCACCACCAGAAGCAAGACTTGAAATCCGTTGCTGCAAAAAGCAAAGGACAGTAAAACAAGCCTTCTCTGCCTACGCCCCAAGACTATGGAACCTCCTCCTGTCAGCATCAGACTCACCCTCATGTTCCTACAATTCAGAAAAGAACTCAAAACCCACCTCTTCAAGGAGTCTCTCCTCCTCAACACCTAGGCCATCACTTCACTCCTCAGGCCACCTGGCTCAGTAGATGCTACCCGTCCCTCTCCACCCCACCACCCAGTACAGCCTTACCCCTCCTCTGTGCCCTTCTGTACCCCCGTTGTATATCTGTTCTGTTTTTATATCTGAAAAGCACTCCATTATGCATCTGTACTGTTGTACACCTCAGTAAAGCGCTCTGTTATGTATCTGTATTGTTGTATACCTTTGTAAAGGGCTCCATTGCTTCTTGAAGCTAGGTCTGCGCTCAGTAAATATAAAGAAGAAAGTTAAAATAAAGGGGAAAATCACATGTAAAAGAGTCATCTATGTCCTGTACTGCCCATTTGGGATGCTATAGGTAGGAAACACTACCTGCAACCTCAAGACACAATTTACAGCGTATGGGAGTCATTGAAAAGGTGGGCATTGCATACCCTATGGCCTGGCACTTGCACAGTTTTTCTACTTTGGAATTGACTCAATTGAATATAACAACATTGCAAGGAAGAATGAGTGAATACTATTACAATTGCAAAGCAAAATATTTTGGATCTGGGGACCATGAAACCACATGGAATAAACATGGATGAGGAGCATTACACCTTCTTAGGAGACTAAGGGCCTCATTACGACCCTGGCGGTAAGGGGTTTACGCCAGCGTTAGCTGCGCCGACCCCTTACCGCCAATTACGAGGTCCCTTAGCGCCATGGAGGTTTTAACACCCGCTTTTAGCGGGTGTTAAAATCCATGGCGCTAAGGGACCATGGAGTTAATTACGCCACCGTAATTTACGGTGGCGTAATTAACGCCTTCCCCACTCCCATTATGCCCTATGGGGCAAAAATGGGAATGGGGAAGGGTAAATGGGGATTGGGGACTTACCGCCCCGCCAAGGTCGGAATGGGGCGGTAAGTCCGCCAACCACCATGGCGTAAACGTAGTTTACGCCATGGTGGTAAAGTCACGGCCCAGGCGGTAACTTACCGCCTGGGTCGTAATGAGGCCCAAAGACTCTTATTGGCGGATGTTAGCTGTGAGCCTCACCGTGGTAACGTGTGCATAAGCATGGTACTGCACTGGTCCTGGAACCTGATCCTTTCACCTAGTCCCAGCTTACTTTCCTTCCTGCCGAACATGCTCACTCATTGCTGGTAACCTGTCTCTAGGCCTAAAGCTGTCCCTCAGGCTGACCAAAGGTCTGAGACGCACCTTGGTATTAAGGGCGTAAGCTCAAGAATGAAACCTTGGAACTCTCATCTCAGGGGTCTTCACTGGTCTGCCCAAGTTGTGACAAGAGGCTGTGAGTGACACCAGGGAAAGACCTGGAGGGACCGCTTGTGGAGAAGAACCTTCTATTGTTTTAAGGACTGTAGGTGTGGCATGGAGACAACTTGAGAGATGCTGTATGGGGGTGTGACTGCTTGTCATTTATATATGGATATGCTCATCTGCCTGAGTAAGTGTTCTGATGGTTGCCATGTGAATGATTCATTCACACAGCACTCAGCAGAACACCGCACTCACTCATATGCACATATTCATATAATAGACACATGCACACAAGCAGTCACACACCCATCCAACCTCTCTTTCTCGATCAGACACATGGAACTCACTAGAACACTTCATTCGCACAGACACACTGTCACTCATGCACCAAACTTCTCTCTCTCACAAACCCACATACACTCACACAACTTGAGCTGGCTGCATCTCTGATCTTCTCTCGTTGGGCTTTATACCTCTTCTTCCAACATCATCATGTTGGAGGAAAAGGGTCAGGGCTCAGGAGATGCACTTCAACCCTCCTCTTTCCTATGCTCGTATGAGGCAGAGGCCAGAGTCTGCTTTTTGATGCCATCTCTGCCCTGAGACAGACAGGCAGAGGGAGGGGTGAAGAGCCCTTCGGGATGCCTCATGCTCCAGATTTTCCTGCAACTCTGAGGGATCTTGAATGGGGTGTGACGTCACCCGTGGTCTCCCTAATGCTTTTCACAAAGCTTTACAGGAGTAGAGGGATGGGTGTTTTAGTCGCCGGCCTTCACTCATGTAAAGTGCTGTGTAGGGCATATGAGAGATCATCAGTCTTTTTGCTGCCCAGACAGCTTGGCAACCATGTTTGAACTTGCACATTTCCATTCAGAGACCACCATCTCCTACTGAATATCATACATGAGCACCTAAGGGAGCACTTACAACCCATCTAGTACTCACCTTCACCACCTCCGTTTCCATGCCTCTGTTCCCAGCCACCATGTAAATGCAAGAGATGCTTGTTCTGTAAACCTTTTCCATGGCAACTATATTAAAAGGTGTTTTGTGGCTCCCCATGGCCCATTTTCCTCCCTCAAAATTAGCCCTTTAATGCTCCAGATATTAGCCCGGTGGTCTAATGGAGATAAACCTTCCAGCCAGTAGAAGCTGTGAGCCCTCAGAATTGTCCCTCACTTCGCTCAGAGAATGTCCTCTAGCTGGCCAGTACAGCTCGCTAGCTATGAGTTTATCACAATATTAGCAGCTTGGAACATAGGTATTATTCACTGGTACAATGGCCACATTTTGAGCAGCCTTACAGCTGCGTGCTACTCACTGCCACCTCCTGCTTACCGCTCCCTCTCAACCTCCATAAGGAGTTAGCACTCACAAGGCCCTTTTTGTTTTATCAAGTCCTATAATGTAACACCATGTTTGCTTCTCCATCACTGCTTCTTTTCAGTAGTAGTCTGTTTTCAGCGTCCATAACATAACCTTGTAATAAACACTGAAAATGGACTACCTGCTTCCAGATGCAGTAACTGAGAATCATTCACAGACTCGGGTAAATTGTTTTCCTTTTTGGGCAACTGCTTAAGCACCCATGTCTTTCACTCCTGTGTGTTAATGTTGATAGGAACCTTCAGGATGCGCCTTCCCTGTTGCTAACTGTTGCATGACTATCGTTGAGGCCTCTGGCTGCGTTGTTATGCCCTTAACCCTAGTAGGCTGGCTGTCTCCACCATGGATGACCTGTCCTGTGGGTTTTAATCTATCTCTCTATTTTCTGTATAGCGCCATTCACCCGGAGGCCTCAGAGCGCTGACAAGACAGACACAACATGAAAACATTCAGGAGTAGAATCTGTTAAGCCGAGCACTCCTTAGGCTTTACCTTTATCAAAGAAAAAGGTCCTTCAAACTCTTTTTGAAGTGGGATAGAGCTGGTATTGCCCTCAGTATGCTAGGCAGCGCGTTTCACATCACGAGAGCCCAGACATCAAAGCTGGTTCCTCCAAGCTTTTTCAGGTTGAAAGGTGTGCATGCCAGGGTTCTATTTTTATTAGATTGCAAGGTTTGTCTTATGGGTGTTTTTTGAACGTGCGAGCATAGATTAAGAGCATTAGCAGACAGGCATTTGTGCACAAGGAAGTTTGGCTTATGCCGTATTCTTTGCTCCAACGGGAGCCTGTGCACCTTCCAGCGTGCCTCCGACACATGTGCTTGCTTCCCGAGCCCGCATACTTCACGCGCCGCTCCATTCTGCACGTTTTGAAGTTTCTTTCAGTCTGCCTGTGCAGTGCCAACCATCAGACTGTTGCACTAGTCGAGCTTTGCATTAACAGTGGCAGATGCCACTAATGCGCTATTCCGCTCCAACAGGTATGGTCTTATCTGCCACGGAAATTTGTTTGAGTATGAACATGATATTTTTAGATGTGCTATCTGTTTATTAGATGTTAGTTGCAAATCTAGGTAGACTCCCAGCATTTTGACTTGCTGGGCTACAGGAAGGATATTACCAGCAATTCGAAAGTGACTGTATTGTGGATCCATTTTTTTTTAACCTTGTACCAGTTCCAATATTCAGCAGCTCAGTCTGCTTATTAAGGGCTAACGAGTTTTGTGCCATCCATGACTGAATTGCTCAGAAGATTTGGTACACTTTTCCACATCTGTGCAGTAGATCCCGAGAGTTCAATAAGAATCTGTGTATCCTCCGCATAGTTTGTGAACTCCACACCCAGACTGTCCATTAGGTCACATAGGGACCTGATGTAGACATTGAACAGCAGGGGCGAGAGACATGATCCCTGTGGCACGCCGCAGGTCAAAAGTACAGGAGAGGATTGATTGTCATTTTTTGTTACTCTTGCTTGTCTTGGTCCGCGAAAGGATTAAACCATTTAGCCGCAGTGTCAGAGCATTTCCCTATTGTGACCAGTCGGTCAACAAAGCATTTATTATCCACCAGGCCAAATGCTGCTGACAGGTCAAGCAAGAGGAGTAGTACAGTTTGACCTCTGTCAACAGCTTTTACAATAGTTGATTTTAGATTCAGCAGTGCCATTTCCATCCCATAATGGAATGAAATCCTGACTCTCCAGGACACAGTAGTTTGTGTTGATCAGCATATTCACAATACTGAAGATAGGCAGTTTTGTCAAGGATTTTCAACAAGAATGCAACATTGGTTGTGGGTTGAAAATTGGAAGCTACAGCTGGATCCCAGTTATCCTTATTTAGAAGAGGAGAAATCCAAGCTTCCAGCAAGCATGTGGGAACCTGTGCTGCAGAGAAGGACACATTCATTATTTTTGTCACCCTCAGGAGTAATGGGAGGAGAGGCACAGAAACTGCTTTCCTGAACACCCGTGAAGAATTGCTCGCATCTCACCAGCTGTTCTTATTCTACTCTATCTCTCCTCTGCTTTTGACATGGCCAACCACTCCATTCTCATAAAGCGGCTCCATGATAACCGTGGTATCTCAGAGCGGGCACTGGACTGGTTGACCTCCTTCCTCACTGACCATCCCTCCCAGGTTATCCTGGGTTCTTTCACCTCACCCACTTCTATCTCCACCTGTTGTGTTCCACAGGGCTCCATCATTTTGCCTTGGCTCTTTAACATCTATCTCTCCCATCTTGCTCAACTTATCTCTAATTTCTCCCCGCACTTTCAGTGTTATGCAGATGACATCCAACTCTTCTTCAGACTACACTCTGCATGGAATTATTTGTGTGTAAAACAGGGATTTGCATGCCATTCTGCCTGCAAATCCCTGCTTGACGAATGGGGATTTGCAGGCAGAATGGCACGCAAACCCCAGTTTTACACGCACATAATTCCATGAATCAGGGCCTAAATGTTCACATAAAAAAGGGCAGGAAGGGCGCAAAGGGTAGATCGGCTGCTGGAATCTTGATTGCTACGAAAAATGGTGTCTGTTTGTGCCCTTGAGACAGAGGCTATGATAGTCGTTAACGTGCAGATCAAAGTAAATCATGCATTGCACTATTTTTTTCTTAATCATCTTTTGCTGCAACCCGTTGCCTGTAGAGGATAAAGTCATTTGGTCTGAATTAGATGGTATATTGGAGCACAACGCAGCCTTATCTCCTGCGCCATACGTGTTCTGTGCTGGTTATTTTAATTTTGTTCCTGGCATTAATCTAACTCTACAATTGCTTCATATCTAGACCTATCAATCCAATGTTTTCATATTTCAATAGCCAGTTTGAGGTAGGTATATATATTTTTTTCTTCAATACCTATTTTTCAGTCATGTAATTTCTTCATGATTCAATCACTTAATTTCTTCATGATTAATGCTTTTCAAATACAATATACTGATTTCCAATGTACAAACAAATACACAAACCAGATTACTACACCAATTAGTTAAAAGATAATTCGGAGAATACATCTGTAGGATTGGTTCACAAAGCTATCGGGTTTACCTTTAACCCGTAGTGCAAATTATGAATGAAGGATAGCACAGGGCAACAGACTGGTCTTGGAAGTAAGACCACGAGAAACTACAGATGTTCGTGTCCTGTATCCACACTTCGAAACCGAACTCGGGTATTAAGCGTGTTATAAAAACCCAATTAAATGCATTTTTCCAAAATTCATAGAGTACAACAAAAAAAATCTAATAAGAAACTCTAGACATATGCACATTGCCTGTTATCACAGTGGGCAATCTAATCACCCTGTATTAACAAAGTATGGTACTGATTTTTCTTCTCATACCACCTCTTTTTGGCAACTAATGAAATATTGTGCCTATACACTCTTGTATATTGATGCCTTCTTAAATGCATGTACACTCTTTACTGTGTTAATTACATCATGTAGAGAGTGCAGCATGCATAACACATTCCCATAAATTCAACAATGATACACCTCCCAATTTGTTTTGACCATGGATTTGTGTTTCTATTCAGCCTTTAATTGGTGCTGCAGGGTCAACGTCGCCTCCTGAGTGGGCTAGAATGTAACAACGTTCACTCTACTAAATAGATGTTTCGGCGGTACTTCTATTCCACCACCTTTGTCAGCACAGTGAATGAACACTGTGTTTAAACAACAAGTTGGACATTGTTTTACTATGTACTGCTATTACTACAAAACAGCCCTAGTCTAAACGACACCTAAATCTGAATCATCAACCTTATTCATCCACTCTTCTTTTAGCTCGCCTGGCCTCAAGCCCATACTCATCGAGCCTCTATTCAATAGAGGCTGGAATGGGCTGGAATGCATCACCTGAAAAAACCTATAAATAATGTATTGGTATTTTCCTAATCTTCTGTTTGCATTTATAATAAATCTCCAGTGAGAGGAAAGGGGATTCCCTCCTACCTGCAGCGCGGATCAGGGTGATGCAGATGCATACCTAGTAAAATTCCATCTTCCAAAACTGTCTGATGTCGAAGCCGGTACACTAGAGGCCCCTATAATGGAAAAGGAAATCAGGAAGGCTGTTGGGAGGTTGCCACTGGGAAAGGATCCGGGGGAGTAAGGTTTCTCTGCTGGGATTTACAAATCGTTCCTCTGTACTAATCCCATTTATGGTGGAACTATTCAATGATATATTGAACACTGGTAGGGCTCTGGAGTCCTTCACTCTGGTGCTTATTTCAGTAATACACAAGGAAGGGAGGGACCCCCAGACGTGTGGCTCATATCACCTCATCTCCCTCCTAAACATAGATGCCAAAATCTACACCCGGTTATAGCAGCCAGGTTAGAGAGGTACATACCAAGATTGATTCATCCAGTCCAGGTAAGTTTCATTAAGGGACATCAGGGGGCCAACACAACGAGGAAAACTTTACACCTGATGCATGAAGCCCGGGGGCTCTCGGGGGACCCCTCCCTCCTCTTGGTAGATGCTGAGAAGGCAATTGATAGGGTGGAGTGGGATTCCTCAAAGCAGTGCTCACTAAATGCGTCATTGGAGAAATGTTTCTCAGGGAAGTTATGGCAGTGTATTCCTCCCCCAAGACATGTGTAGGGGTAAATGGGATACTCCTGGTGGTTTGGTTTGAGAAGGGGTACCAGGTAGGGCTGCCCCCTCTCACTGATGTTGTTCACCCTCTCTGTTGAACCACTTGCGCATATTAGAGCGGACCCCCGGGTAGAGGGAGTCGCGGTGGGAGACGAGACCTATAAGGTTGCCCCATATGTGGATGACATATTCTTACACATAAGGAACCCCCTGTCCTCCATACCAGCCATGATCCAACTGATCGAACGATATGGCTCCTTGGCAGGATTCAAAATTAATAGGGTGAAATCGGTCCTCTTCCCTTTGGATAGGAGGAAGGAATGGGAAGCTGGGCATTTGGATCCCTCGGCTTGCAGGTCAACCTGGGAAACTCATATATCTTGGAATTAATGTACCAAGGGACATATGGGATTTATTCGGGGCAACACCCTACCCCCACCCTGATGGCCAAAATTAAGACTGACCTGGAAAAATGGAGCAAATTAACAATATCATGGCTGGGGCACCTCAATGCTGTTAAAATGGTGGTTCTCCCGAGGATCTTTATTTGTTCCAAATGCTACCAATTCGGATACCAGACTCATTCTTCAGGGAAATAGGGGGTGGGGGGCAATCCAAGTTTCTCTGGCAGACAAAGAGACCCAGGATGTCTGGGGAAGTACTGGTCCTGCCCAAAGAAAAAGGGGGAGTAGGCCTACCGGACATTAAACTATACTACAAAGCAGCCTAGTTTAGTATCCTTATACCTCATATTAGGGTCCAAAGGGATCTTCCATGGGTCTCATTGGATAACCTTCAGTTGCGCCCGGCCACAGTCGGATAATGGGTATGGGTCCCGAGAGGTAAGCTCCCTTGCACAATTCGGGAACACCCGATTGTGTGAACTATTTCGGACATTTTGCGACAAGGCGCAGACATGAGGGGTCACAATGTGGCCCTCACCACTAGGTCATCTCTGGATACTGGGTGTCAGGGAGCCTATTCTGGACCACGAAAAATGGTTCAAGGCAGGATTATGGAGGATTGGCCAGCTCTGGAGGGAGGGTAGCTTCTTCAATATACTCGACTTAGAAGAGGTCCTGGGCATTGGCAAACTCTCAGTCTTCTCTTACCTCCAATTGAAGGGGGTGCTAACAGGAGCCCCATGGGGGGAGCAGACACGGAGAGACCTCACCCCCTTGTACGGGACTCTGGTGGGATCGGGGAAGTGGTCCACGGAGAAGCTTAGAACTAATTGGGAGCAAGACATGGAGGTTGACATAGAGGCAGTACTTTGGGACAGAATGTGTAGGGGAGTTTTGAAGACGTCAAACTCCAGTCAATACAAATTGCATACCATTAAGCTCCTTCACAGGTGACACTATAACCGAGATAGACTCTCCAAAATGTTTTAGAGGGTGCAGAGCTAGGGGCGATTACTGGCATATGTGGAGGCGATGCCCCAGAGTGCAATTCTATTGGGATGAAGTCCTAGGTTTTATTAAGGAGATTGGCAGGATTGCCCGGGCCTAGTAGCCGATGCTGGTCCTGTTTGATCTGGAGGTTACTTGAGGCTGCCGAAAATGTCCTCTTCCCTGCTCCCAGCGGCAAGGGCTTGTTTAACCATCAAGTGGAAAAGTGCTCTACCCCCAGGCAGGAAGGAAAGGATCAATGTGGCTATGAATATATACACTATGGAGAGAATAACTGCAGTGCTCCATGGTCATACATGCCCCCTTGAAATTGAGTGCAAATAATTCATTGATAAACATGTGAGGCCTGGGGCAAACCCTGCAATGACCAATGCTGAGGTTTGAGAAGGGGAGTGCCCAGACCCCATGCAGGAAATGAATGCGGGTAGGGCATGGACCAATGCCGTACTGATATGGACAATACACCTGTGTAGAAGCCAGGTGCCAATGCTAAAAGTTTACTTTCTATTATTGTTTCTTACTGAAGGGACTAAAGATATGGCTATAGCAGTGAGAAATCAGAAGGGAGGAGGCAGGAGTGTGTGCTCGGGGAGGGGGGATACAGTTGGGGAACCTATGCGGGAGGAGGGGCAGAGGGATACAGAGTCATGACTGTCTGTTGTTCGATCCGCCTTATGTCAGTTGTTTGTTGTATTTCATTGAACTTATAATAAAGAGAAGTTTGAGGAAATAAGTATATTGTATTTGAAAAGCATTAATCATGAAGAAATGAAATGATTGAATCATGAAGAAATGACATGATTGAAAAATAGTTATTGAAGAAAAATTAAATGATATATACCTAACTCAAACTGCCTATTGAAATATGAAAGCACTGGATTGCTAGGTCTAGATTTGAAGCAATTATGGAGTTAGATTCATGCTAGGGAAATGTGTTGTGGTATATTTAATCGCACCGCCAATTCATGACATTAGGGGTCCCCCTTTCATGTAGCAGTGATTGTAACTGTTTCTGCTTGGACGATGAACAAGTTGAGTAAGATGAGGCCTCACTGTTTTTGAATGCCCAATGTGGTCAAATGAAATCAGACCCTGATAGATCTGCATGGGGGATTCGATGTACTATATTTATGAAGAAATGGTGTTTGGAGAGACTTTACGGGAATGTACAAGGGGATATACCCATGAAGTTCACCTGGATAGGTTCTTTTTCATCGTCAACTATTGAGTTTTTTCTATATTTCAAATGCTTTGCTGTATAGGATTTGCTCTCTAGTCATAGATTCTGACAGTCCTTGCGATCATGCTTGTTTAACTTGTACTCTGCGTTTAGAGTACCTTCAGCGGGCTTCGCAAATATCATATGTAGGGACTTTAGAAGTAACCTAGAAGGTACTGTTCTGAGTTTATGGGGTAAACCCCTACACTGTTTAAGGTTAAGGCCTCTGGTGATTGGCATGAGTGGACTGAGCAAGAAAGGAGACGCAACAGTTTCCCTGGACATTTTAATCCACATGTATTCTTGGAAGTCCTCTGCGACCACTTGATCACACTGGCAGCAGAAGCCCTTCTTAGTTCTTATTAGCATCACAAACCACAACAAGCTATCCACAGATCGCTTTGTGTAAGTACCATATGAGACGTAATATTAGAAATTTGCAGATAAATTCAAATGAAGCTTGTGCTTGGATTATTGCACTGAGTCAGAAAGGGAAACAGTCTTAGAAAAACTGGCTTAAGTCCTATAGAGTGCGTCAATATCATAATGTTAAATGCCTCTTGGTCATAGTGATCACTCCATATACAGATTATTTTGCTTTGCAAGAATTCTGAATATGGAACAATCTGTATTAAAGTTTCAGGGTAAATGAGTCCCCTCATTAAAATGAATTGACATCTGTTTGCTTTGGAAGCATTTCACTTTTCGTCTAGTTTGACCAAAGTATCATAACTAATTTCTTCAATCCATCTGTTGCCTTGAGTTAAATTGTTTCATTTACTTGGTTTACGTCATAAAAGGTTATTCAAAATCTTGTTTTCTTGCCAAACTAATATAAATCTTCAATAAACAAAAGCCACAGTGCTACATTCTTCTTCCAAGTTGATCGTTTTAATATGCAAATCTCATACCCGTCAATGTTCCATTATGTTGTTTGAATAAATCATAATCAAATTGAAAATAACTCTATGTCAAGACTTTACTCAAGAATAAAACATTATCATCATTACTAACCCATTTTGCTTAACTGGTAGAAAAAAAATATTTTATCCTTACACTGCATATTAATGGGGTACAGTTCAAAACCACCTAACCACATCTAATGTTGCCATAATTAATTTTCAGTTTTTTGAGCACATGAAATTGGGAATAAAATCTGTAGTCACATATACGTGATTGTACATTTTCCTACCAAAGGCTGCAAAACGCTGCCTAAGTAAATGTTTACTTCTTCAAACCAGTGACTCGTTTTGTGGTACTGTTGGACGTTCTCTTGATTAATATACATGTTTATGTGCCTTGGCAATGTGTAAATAAGTGGTATAGTGAAAAATGTTACCTGTCATTTCAGAGATCAATTTTTGATCAATTTGCGTTTTGAATAGTTTTTGTTATAAATCTATTAGATCTGTGGTAGGATCTTTTTCCAATCGTACATATGTTTCAGTGTCAGCTAGTTGTCTTCAACATTCTTGTAAATATTTTGCTTGATCGATTATAAGAGTGGCTGCACCTCTGTCTGCCTTTTCAATATGTATGTTTTTGCTTTCCTTCAAACTCAACAATGCCTTTCATGCCATCTCTGAAATATTTTACTAATTTAGGCCTTTATTAATAATTCTTTTTATACACTTGTACTTGAATCATTTTTGAAAATGTATGTAAAGCTGGTGTAATTTTTTTTAAACATTAATCAGTTTGATTTAGTTGCAGAGCAACTTTCCAAATATAGAAATATACACATTTAACAATTTTACAGTTTAAAAGAGAAATATTTAAAAGGACTGATTACAGTTATTTTAATAATAGTCGGTCATCAATATCAATCTGAACAAATGCAATATAAACAAAAGCAAAGGGAGAAGACAAGTAACAATACACTTAATACACTCAGTACAACCAAACAATAAAAGTCCAAAAAGTCCATTTTAGAGCAACTATACTCTAAATTCACTACTTGAATGTTCCTCTTAAAGCCCTTAACAGTAAGCGTTATTATTTCCCTTAGGGACTCAAACTAGGACCTTCGGTCTCAAGTTTGTTCTTTTATGGGGCAGTGCGAGGAATGTCAACCTACAAAGTCAGTCCTATCAATAGGATCCGCTATTTCATCTAATCTTATTCTTATTAGATACCTCATTATAGAGAGATTTAGATCAATGTATTGGGCATCACACATTATTTCCCAAATTCTGTCATTATCAAGGAGAGTACACATCTCAAAGTGTCTCGAAAAGTATTCCTTTCTATAGTTTCCTAAAGCTTTACAATAAATCATAACATGTTTGAGGGATTCCTTCTGAAGCTGCTTTTTACAGTATCTGCATGAGCCATTTATCTCATTATTTCCAGCCCACCTAATTTCTCTGGCTCTTGTAGGCAATAAGTCAAACCTAAATCTCATAACATTACATCTATACTGCAAGTCAGGATGTTTTTGTATATATCTTGGCAATTCGTTCAGACTTTCAAGTGGGAAAATATCCTGATCTGAAGCATTTGTATTTCTCACATTCAGTTCTTGTTTTTATCCAGTCCCAAATCCTATATTTGGTCTTGGCTCTGACCGGATTTTCTGTTAAACGGGTCTCACTAATACCAGCTTCAGCCATGGTTTCTCTACAATTGACGTTCCATGTGTTTATCATGTCAACATTCTCCTCATCAAACATCTGAGTAACTGTGTTCATCACTGTGGAGTCATACTTCGCTTTCGTTTGGCATTTCTCATACAATAATAACGAATTCCAATTAGCCGCCGCTTGGAAAGATGTTAAACCCAGCTCATGTCTGACGATTGGCATAGGAAAACCTTTTGGAAGCTTCAGAACCATCTTCCAATACATACCCTCCAGTTATGGCCAGTTTGACTGGTGCATCGGCAACTTGCTTGCCACTCCATATGTGATTGTAGGGATTACCCTGGACTTATAGTACATAATTAAAGGTTTAGTTAAAAAAAAAATCCCATACCTTTGTTGTAAGAGCCTGGCCTGAGAACACATCACACGCATTTTGTTTTGAAGATCTTCTTTATATGATCGATCACACTTGCTATCATTAATATTAATCCCTAAATATTTTTTCACAACTTCAATTCTCTCTCCTACTATGTGCCGTTTTTTCAATTTATATATTGCGAGTTGATTACATCCAATTACTAGTATATTCGACTTAATAGCATTGATCTGTAGGTTGTTGTCCCTTGCATGTTTTTCCAGGGCCCCCAACATTCTATTCAACCCTACCGGCGTTTGATCTACAATGATTAGATCATCTGCATATAGTAGATATTGCACCACCTTGTTTTTGATCTTCGATGGAAAGGCTCTGACCTCTTTGAAGTATTTATTGATGTCTCAGATGTAAAAATTAAACAAGATTGATGCAAATAGACACCCCTTCTTCAATCCCACATTTGTCATGATTGCTTTAGTTAATAGGCCTTGGTTATTCAGTTTTACTTTAATTGTTGTTCCTGGATAAAACTGTTGGATTATACTGAGAAGATGATTTGGGCATTTAGCTACTTTCAATTTAGACCATAACATTGGACGGGATACCGTGTCAAATGCTTGTTTGTAGTCTATAAAGGGTACGCATAAAGGTTTTTTTTTTGTTTAGAGTTTGACATTTCTGTGCTTGTAGGAGTAGAAGATTCAGAATTTTTCCAACTCCTGCTACAAACCCTGCTTGGTTCACAACCAACAAGTTGTTTTCTTTAAGCCATTTATTCAGAGCCACTAGAATGATCCTGGCATATATTTTGGCTGCCGAATCCAGCAAAGCTATAGGTCTGTAATTGGCTGGGTCTAATCTATCTCCTTTTTTAAAAATCGGTATGACCGTGGATTCTTTCCACAAAGCTGGTATACACCCTGTTAATTGTATTTCTTTAAAAATCTCTTGCAAAGTAAGCACCCATTTTTCTGGGAACCTCTTAATAGTGTTATTAGAAATGCTGTCGGGCCTAGGGGTTCTGGATGTACTTAGCTTTTTGATTATCTCTTGTATATCTGTTAGGTCAAACACTATTTTTATGTGTAAAGGCTCATACTCCACTACTGTCTCTTTTGGTAGAGATTCTTTATAAAATAAATTTGTGAAATGTTTGACCCAGCCATCTTCACCAATGGTGTTGTAGGATTTGTGGTCTGCTCTATGTTCCTGCGCCATTTTTTAATAAAGCCCAAATCTGTGCACTTGACTTAGAAGCTATTGAGTGTAACATATCTCCATTTTCCTCTTGTACTTTTTGTCGTCGGTACTGTTTATAAAGATTCTGTATTTATTATTTATTATCGCACATTGTTTATGATAGTCATTTCTGTTGATAAACACAATCTTTCGTATAGCTCTTCTTTTCTCATTCTTTTTGTCTCTTATCACAGGATCATATGGTCTTAAAGGGTTTTCTTTGGAGCTACTATGTATTCTTTCCATTGGTCTAAACTGGAACAGTACATCAACATATTGTTCTTCCCTGAATCTAGCCAGGTCCTCTAACAGTTTATCTAGCTTGCCCGATGTTCATTTAATTCTGTTCAGTCCCTGATTGATTCCAAGATGAGGGGTACAATAATTTCGTATGGATCTTTGGGAGCCTTGACATGTTATAACCAAAAGATTGTTGTCACTTAAATTTATATTTACGACATTAAAGTTTAAGATTACATCTATGGATTTTTGGGATACAAATGCATAATCTATGATGGCTTTAATTTATTGTCTTTGCCACGTGTGTTTAGCAGGAACATCCCCTTGTATACAACCATTTAAAATGACCATATTCCTGTCAGACATCAGTCTGAGCCATTTTTCTGCTCTAGGTGATAGTGATTTATGGCTATTCGGTAAACAGTGTACATTTAAATCCCCTGCAATTAGCGTCCAAGCTATAGTTGGATCAAGATTAATTTCATCCAGGAGTTTCGTAACCAATTCAAGAAAGTCCTCTTATTTATTTATTTTATTTATTTATATTTATATAGCGCACAAACAGGCCCGGGGCATCGAGGCGCTGTTACATGCACAGCTTAGTTGTATAGGGCATCAGAGATGCTGTTGGAATCAATATAGGATTAGTTGCATATATACATACAGAGTACATTTTGCCAAGTAGTGATGGTAACAATTAAACATTTGTAAAACATAGTATGCAGCAACTGGGTGCTGACGAGTTTTAGGTGAAGAGTAAGGTTTTTACTGCTTTGCGGAAGGCCGTGTGTGAGTTTTCTCCTCTGAGTGTTGAGGGGAGAGCGTTCCAATGCTGGGCTGCGAGGTAGGGGAAGCTGGTTCCACCTGCTCTGACCCTCTTGATTCTGGGCACAGTTAGCATGTTGGAGTATGGAGTCCTAGTAGGTCTGGAGGTCGTGGGTCGGTGCATTTTCTGATGCAAGTAAGGCTGGGCAGCTTGGAGGACACATTTGTGGGTGAGTGCAAGGGTCTTGACGAGGTTGCGCTGTTTAATGGGTAACCAGTGTGTCTGTTTCCTGGCTGCAGTGATGTGTTCCATTTAGTGTATGCATAGTGCTGCACGTAGCGTGCTATTTTGAATAATCTGCAGCTTTTCGATGTTTTTGGCTGACGTGCCCTTCTGCTATGTTAACTGGATTCCGGTACACGTTTACAATAGCCATGGTTTCACTAGGAGTATCTGTTTCATATTTTAGTAGTTGTAATCCAGGGTGCAGACTTTCCCATTGAGTTAAGTTCCCTGGCGCATCCATTTTCAATGTGCCCATAAGTCCCATCATGGGCCTACCCTTGGGAGGCTTTATAGCAGGTATCCAGCAAATCTGGTGATTTGGCCATACCGGTTCAGTGGTTAGCCACGTTTCCTGAAACAAGATTAGATCATAATTGCTTAGTTTAGCCACATTATCAGGTTACATCAAATGGGTAAAACCCCTGATATTCCATATGGCTATTTTAAAATCAGATGACTGTTTTTTTTTTTAGAGCTAGGCATTATTTTTATGAATGGTGTCAGACACCGCTTTTGTTAGCCACCCCCAATGGGTAGTTTGGCCAACCGGTGTTAAACGCTCCTTCTCTTCGCAAACGGCCACATGAACCTTGTCAGTTTGTCAAAAGTGGTTCAAAGCTAGGTTTAGAGCTTTTTAGAGTGTTTAATTTTAAGGGGTGTGTCCACCTGTGTTGTACTTGCTCTTCCGCTCGCTTTCTTATTCCAAGTACTATATCAAAGCCTCTACCACGGATTTCTTTCCTCTCATACCACAACAGCTGTCTCATTATCAGCAATGGAATTTTTATAATTGCCATATTCATTCGCCCATTTCTGGAAATTGTAACTGACTCAATATCGCTAGACTGTATAGCTCATAGAGCTGGGATCATACCAAAAGCTGTTATTAAGGTGGGTCTATTAGGGAAAGGGTCTCTGGATCTTCTATCAATCATGTGTATTATAAATTGATAAATCTCCATTAGGTCATCAGTATGCAATTGCTCACATTCTCTAATGCGTGAGTCGCTGCTCACACATTTTTTCCCTGGTGTTTTAGTAATTTCTCTCCTTCTTTTAGATATTATCTCCCCTTGTTCAGCTGGGAGCATTCTCTTCTCACCTCCCGTCCCCAAGGTATTTTTTTTCTTCCAATTTTGAATCGTGAATCGCTAGCATTTCCATTTGGATTTACCAGATCCAGACAGTGGGTAGAGTTATTTAAATTGGAAAATATTTCAGACTCAGGCGACTCTTCTTTTATATAATATGTTGTAAGGTTCATCAGGAGACTCATATCTACCTCTTGGTCTGCCTCACCTAGATCGCATATAAATTTCATGCCTGATGTATTGGTTTGTTCACTCGCCACCTGCAGCAATTTGAGTTTCCTTTCTTTATTGTTTTTAACCCGTCCAGGAACGGTCAGAGCTTTTAAAAATGTCTGTTTCCCACTTGTCTAATGGCTACTTTTAGTAGGCATCTGGTTCTTTGTTTTTTTCTTTGTCTATTTTTTACTCTTTCTTTTACGTTTTTTCTGTGGGTGAAACAGTTCATATATCTGTTCATTCTCCTCCGATGTGACCCGGTCTACCTCAACTACACCTTTATCACCATCACCAAGGGGCAAAGGTTTTGCTCCCAGCCCTACTTCCTCTTCATACATCGGAGCAACCACTGATTCATCTCGAGGGGGTCTCCACCACCCTGATCTACTTGAACTTCTCACACAGAAACAGAACTAGTCATATTAACCTCTTCCACACACCGCGGTGGGTTAAAGTCCTACCGCGTACTCCAAGACCTATTTCAGACAATAACACCGCACAATTACATTTACCAGGAATTTTGAATGACAACATATCATTTTTCATCTCTAGCAGCCTCATGTTTAATTGATTTAACTCAGCTAGTACTTGATCAAAATGACACTGAATATTTGAAAGGGCTATTGAATTTTTTTTCCAATAGGTTCCTAAATTTTGGTTAAACTAAAAATGCCCGTATTCATAGCCGCAAGGGTGAGTTCATAAGCAGGAATTAAAGGATCTTTAAATCTGAAGGATGGTCTTGGAGTGGGCCTAATCTAGGACATATCAGATGACACTGTAGAATTCAATATATGCTCACTCTCTCTAAGAGGTAAATTGGGTGAAACCAGCAATTCTGGATCATTTCCCACATTTAGTAGTGACAACAAGTCTGACTCAACATTCATTTGTGTTTCTGGCACAGGAACGTCTCGTCACGTTCATGTATGTTTGGGGATGACAATTTTTCACTTGCATTGCATAAGTTCTTAGTGGGTGTGGATATTGATTTCTGGTTTTGTTGAAAACCCTCCTCATTTGTGTAACATGGTGACCTTTATCAGTGCCCAGCTTTTGACCAATGGTTCCCACATCAATAGACACACTTTCCTCATCTATATTGCACCACCCCTTTCCTCTGGGCTCTTGAACATTCCTTTTACTCTCTCTAACGTCTGTTAGTGCTTGCGAATACAATCTTGGAATGTTTATCGAATCATTCATATGAATTTGTGTAATCGATTCCACAGGTTGAGGAACATAAGGCACAAACTTTGGCATATTAACACCTTCTCATACCGAGCAAGTCTGTAGAGGGTGGGGACAAGACAGACCTTCTTGGGTGAGGATCTCCAGAAGCTCCTAATCTGTAATATGAGTTGGAGCCGCCTGTGAAATCTTGCACGGCGAGTCAACACCGGTAGTAAAGCCCCAAGTTGTAACTTATTTGAACTGGTGGCAAGACTACCGGTGCATTTCCTAGCTGGAGACCACATTTGTCTCAGGTCTGCTCACGCTGACTTGGATCAGGTCAAGCTTTGGATTTTACAATATTGCTTGCAAAATGTCTTACCCGGATGTTGCAAGTCACCAGCTACCTCCTGTAGCATTTTTGGTGCATTCACTGGCATTGCGGTCCTTAGCATACACATGATGATACTTCCAAGTCACAGCTAAGAACCAAGAAGGCAAGGGCAGGCAAGGCAAATTCAAGTAGAAAGAGAGAGAGCTGACTGTATGGCTGTCCCGCTGGACAGCTGAACAGCTGGACAGTCAGCACTCTTAGGAAGCACTCCTGGAAGCATGCGTGCAGGAAGCGCGTGGCCAGCAGTTTTTGTGCTTTCTGGGTAAGGAGGAGGAGCCTTGCCTGCAACAAAGAAAATAGTGAGTTTTACGTGGTTATAGCAGTAGTACACGGAAGTGTATCAATCCAGTTTTCAAGATGTAGTTAGAGTCGTAACAGGCCCGGTCTTAGGGGGGGGCGAGCCAGGCAACTGCCTGGGGCAACACGCCAGCTTGGGGGAGTCTTTCAAAGGCTCCCCTGAGCTCTCCTGGCAAGCGTGCGCACAGGAAGCACGTGGCCAGAGGTTTTTGTGCTTTCTGGGTAAGGAGGAGCCTTGTCATGTAGCAGCAGGTTAAAGTCCTATCGCCGGATTAATCCACAATAAAGTACACAATGGAACAGAGCAGCTGGCCTAACAGTCCGCACTCTTAGGAAGCACTCCTGGGAAGCTGGTGTAATCAATGCTGGTGCTCAAGTACTTTTATTTTTTGTTCCATGTATGGAAAGATGTTGCCATAGATTCCCAATGTGTTGAAATTGTAAAATTCTAGGTCACATTTTCATAAACATTTCTCCTTCCCAACTATTGTTTCAAAAGTAAGGTTAAGTTGGTTTGGAACAGAACTTAAGACTTTTCCACCGAATTCGGTTTCATTATCATTAAAATATACTTTGATATATTAATCAGCACCAGGATCCTAATTTCCTTTATTTTGGATTGCATAAATTCATATGAGTACACAGATAAATTGTCCTCTGTAAAATATTAGTAAACATCTACATCTAAAGTTATGTGCATCAAATTGAAATCGTAACATATATTAAACACTGTGGGCCTCATTACACGGATGGCGGTAAGGATTTACCGGTACCGGTAAAATACCGGTACCGGTAAATCCTTACCGCCTTACTACGAGGCTTTTTGCAGGCGTTAAAATCCAACCCGCAAAGGGACCTCGGAGCTAATTACGGCACCGCAAAATTGCGGTGCCGTAATTAGAGCCTTCCCCATTCCCATAGAGCCCTATGGGGCAGAAATGGGAATGGGGAAGGACAATGGTGGAAGGGGGATTTACCGCCCCTCCAACCTTGGAATGGGGCGGTAAATCCCCTTTCCACCAAGGCGGTGCCGGTATTTTACCAGCATGAGCCATGGCGCTAATAGCTAATAGCGCCATGGCTCACCGCCTACCGTGTAATGAGGCCCTGTGATTTGGTTCAGCGAGTAATCCTTTTTTCTGGAGTTCTTCCTCCTCCCTCTCCTTGTTTATTTGTAGGTTTTTCTAAAAAAGCATTCATTTTAATGTTAACAGACTTGTCTTTTCCGTGATTACTTTGCATTTTGAAAGGATGTAGCTTGGAGCCGTAAGTATTTTCTGTGGTTCTTTATTAACGGGCCTTCCAACCAGCCTTTCACCAACCGACGCTCGCTTTCCGCAGCCTCAGAACGTAGGAGGAAAGCTCATGGGAGAGCGGGTGACGGCAGCAGGTCACTACATAACTCCCTCCCCACAACACCTAACAGAATTAAACCCTTAAAGGCCAACAGTAAAAATGTCAAACTCAGTTAAGAAAACAAAGCCAATAACATCAACACAGAAAAGTCAAATCGAAAACTTAACACACATAATCCTTCAACCACCCAGGCTCGTGTGACCTCCTTCTGCGTGAACCCGTTCCACATCCCAACCCAGCACCTTGTTCATCATATCTGGATCACCACCAAGTCGCACATCACTACTGCTGACACCCAAACCAGATCCGTCTTCAGGTTGAGCAGCACCATCACTGGGCTGCAACCCACCCCTGCCAGGAACACATCCACATTCACCACCTTCACCAACCTGCCCTTCAACCAGACTTCACCACCTTCCACGATGACCACCCCATCCCTCACAGCTGAGATCCTTTTGGGGCCAATAAATTTTCTCTCAACACACTTGTGAGTAAATCTGGGATTCCTGATAAGCACCCACTCTCCACACTCGATCACTCATACACTCCCTCCTGCCAAAATGATCCTTGTTTTTTTTACTATGCCTGACAAAATTCATGATAGTTTCCCTGTCCACTGTAACTGAGCCTGACAAACCAAACCATCCTGGGCACAGCCTCGTTCCAGGTTCCCTGCCCTTGAGGGATACAAACGGAGATACCCTAGTGACTGAATGCAGAGCCGTTAAATAACCCCACGTCATGTGGTCGAAAACCTCTCTCCACAGCTGCCCTGTGTGCAACACCAACTGGATCCCCCCTTTAATATACCTGTTAGCTCTCTGCACGAGCCCATTGGCTCTAGGGTGAATTAAAGCCATTAGAGAATGTTCAATGCCATAACTCTCTAGGAATTTTTTCATGAACATAGAAATGAACTGAATCCCATTGTCAGATACTATCTCCAATGGAAACCCTTCCCTAAGGAAAAACCTACAAAATGAAAACATACTTGAAACCATTGCCTAAGCCTGCGACTGGCCCCATAAAGTCTACTGCCAACTTCTTGCATGGTTGGGATGCTATTGGGAATTAACGAGGTCTCACGCACCACTTTGTTCTTATCGCTCATCTGACAAGGAACATACCCCTTAACAAACCTCTCCGCCATCCTATCCATTCCCAGCCACCAATAGCTGTCCCTCAGCTTCCTATTCGTGGCTCCTTCCCCGAGGTGTCCCTGATGTGCTAACTCCACCAACGCAACCCTAACACCCTTGGGAGGAACAATGCACATACCCCTTCTCAATCTTCCCTCAATGATACACAATTGCTCCTTGACCTCCCGCCAGACCTTAAACCTCTTCTCCAGCACTTCCTTGCTGGGCCACCCTTCCACAGTCCACTTCTTAATACTGTGTAGGTCCTTTTCTACCAGTTCTCCCTGTTCCCATTCCTCACGCCCAACACAGACCACATCGACCTCTGCCATCACGCTCTCCTTACTCTCTTCCACACTCCTTGCCACTTCTTCACCACCATCAGCGGGCATTATTGAGAGACAATCCGCCACAATGTTTTTCTTCCCTGGCAGATAACACACCGCAAAGTCATATTCCTGAAGACCTAAACCCCACCTACTGATTCTAGGGGAACCTAATGCCCACTTCCCACTGACAAATAGTTGCACCAACGGTTTGTGATCAGATCTCACAATGAATCTCCTGCCCCACAAGAAAAAGTGGTTAATGGCCCAATACATTGGCAGAGCCTCCCGCTCAATAACCGAATAGTTTTCTTCAGCCCCCTTCAAGGTCCTAGAGGCAAAGGCTATCACCCTTTCTGTGTTGTTATTGTCGTACTGTATGAGCGCTGCACCTAATCCCAGGACGCTAGCATCCACAGACAGAACACTCCTGTCACCCGGATCAAAATGCCCTATTGAGGGCGACTCTGCTATCCCCTCTTAGATTTAGCAAAATGCTTCCTCGCATCCAGCTGACCATTCAAATCTTACACCCTTCTTTAACAAAAACCTTACGGGTGTGAAGATCACAGCAAAATCTTTCACAAATTTATGATAGTATTCCACTAGACCAAGAAAAGACCTCAGTTGGTCCTTGTCCAATGGGCACGGTGCTCCCTTAATGGCATCCAACAAACTTAATTTCGGTCTGACCCCCTCACTTGACATTACCTGACCCACATATTCTACTTTCTCCACCGCCAACTTACACTTCCTCCTGTGTACAGTCAAACCTACATCTCTCAATCTGCACAACACCATTCTCAGCACCTCCTCATGCCTCTCATTTGACTCTGCAAATACCAAAATGTCATCCTGAAAAATCACAACATTAGGCTTTCCGTGCAGGATTATCTCCATGACCCTATGGAAAACCGTTGCCGATGAGGCCAACCCAAACAGCCAGTGAAACTTGATGGTAAACCTGGGACAGGTCAATTACGGAGAACACCCTTTCGCTGTTTAATGTTGACAATTTCTCCGAGATAATTGGAAGATGGTGACAATCTACCCATATGTTCCTGTTCAGATCCCTCAAATCCACACAGAGCCTGATTTCACCGCTAGGTTTCACAGCAATTACTACAGGGGACAACTACTCCGACCCCTCAATCCTTTCAATAATCCCCTTCTGAAGTAACAACTCAATCTCCACCTTTACTTTGTCTTTGAGGTGTTGAGGTACAGGCCTCACTTTATGCATACTAGGAACTGCTTTTTCTTTATGTTTGATATGGTGTTCAAACCCATCCAGTCTTCCCAGTTCCTCCAAAAAAACATCAGGAAATTCTTTCTCCCATTTGTGCCCGATCTCTGCAATGGTGATGAGGAACTTAACACTGGCTTGTTCTGGTGTGGGGCATGCATGATATGGAGTCATTCCTTCCATTGCTCCTTACTGTGCCAAGGCGTCCCTCTGGCTCACGGCACCGGCAGAGAGGCAGGCAGCATCCGCAGCAGGCCCGCTGATCCCCGTCGCCAAATGAAAGGATGCAGCTTGGAGCCGTAAGTATTTTCTGTGGTTCTTTATTAACGGGCCTGCATGGAGGAAACCGAGAGCAGCCCTCCAACCAGCCTTTCGCCAACCGCCGCTCACTCTCCGCGAGCCACCTCAGAACGTAGGAGGAAAGCTCGTGGGAGAGCAAGCGACAGCAGCAGGTCACTACACATTTCTCTGTTAATTCCCCTGTGTCTGTTGATGAACTTGATAGCATACTGCTGTTTAAACTCCATTGTCTTTGCTGTTGTCTTTCCTCTAAGCCGGTATACATACAGTTTCATTTAGCAAAAGGGTTTCTCCTTTAAATTAGCATAATGTTGTTGTATTCAAATCAGTTGTATAATTATCTGATATTTTATTTTTTTAATTAATATGTTTTCCAGCTCTTGAGATTTAAACTCATCTCCAATGAAGCAGGCATGTATTTAATATAATTTGCCGTTTGATGAAAATGTTTTAATTTTGTATTTGTATTTATTTATTTATAAAGTGCTTTATCCAATGTGCTGCAAATGAAAGAATAAACCTTACAAATAAGAGGAATTGCACATAAAAAGTACAGAAAATTACACATATTTTTTGTTTTATTCAAATCATTTGTATAATCATCCAATATTGTATTATTTCAACCATAGTTTGTTCCATTTCTTGGGGATTCAAACTCTTCTTCAATGACATTTTACTTTAATTAATTTCCACTTTTAATAGTTCATTTTCAATAATAGAACATTCTTGAATAGATAACAATAACACATTAAGTGAGCATGTATTCATCATTTCTCATTTGATTAAAAATGTCTTAATTATTTGTTTTTATATTTATTTATAAAGCATGCTCACCAAAGCGCTGTCCATTAAAGGACAAACAGTACACATGAGAGGAAATACAGTAGGCTGATGAAACTAGGAAGTAGGTTTTCAAGTGGGAAAAGAAAAGCAAAAAATTGGGAAAAGAACAAATACAAAGAGGTAACAATTCTAGTGTTTAGGAACATGTTGGAGAAAGAACAGAAATGAGACTGGACTCAGAGGTTTAGGCACAGCAAAGAGGAATTGAAATTGAGAATGTAATGTACGTGAGAGACACATACTTTGCATACACAGAGATATGGAAGAGCTAAACCATGAACACACATAAAGACGTTTGAAGCATAATGTTCATATAAGTAAGATCCTTAAGCCTTGTTCTATTCTTTTAACCTGGCAATGTTGTACTAGAGTTGTATCATGCAGAATTACATTTACATGTTCTTTCATTAAATATGCTAATTGTTTTGTTGAACTCATTTTAGGTTGATGTTCAAATAAATTGCCCAGTTTAGTATACTTAGAATATTTCGTTCAAACCAGGCAGTGAATAGTCTTAGCTTTTTGTGGAGATCCAAACCCAAGGGTATCACAGTGTTTGTTACAACAGAATCATTCAATGAGAAAACAATCAGATGCAGTGGGGCAAATACATCGTATTTGTTACATAAAACGGCAATCAGATATATTGGGGCATTATAAATCATATTTGTCAAAGAGCCAGGTTTGACAAGTTGTTGTTTGAATGTTGAGTACAACTGTTCATTTCTGATGGGGGTAGGCAGAAAGTTCCATAGAATGGGGTCTGCCACTATAAAACTGTAGCCCCCGCCCTTTTGCTCTTATATCGTGGGATGCCAAAGGAAATGCTGGTGCAGGATCTTAATTCACTTAGAGGTGTTTTTAGGGTGATGCAGTCATTGAGGAAGGCAGGTGCATCATTGTAGATGCACTTGTGGGGCAGGGCGAGAGTCTTAAAGTCAAACCGTGTTGTTATGGGCAGCCAATGAGCATCGTGTCTGGTGGAAGAGATGGAGTCGCTGCATTTTAGTCCAAAGGCGGCTCGTAGGGATTTGTTCTGTAGATGTTGTACTTTCGATAGTTTGGAAGCTGAGGTGCCCCAGAGGAGCACATTGCAATAGTCCAGTTTCAAAAGGGTCAGTACTCAAGCTAATGTTAGACAGTTGTTTGGTGGCAGGAATTGCCTGCTTAGTGAGATGAGTTTGGAAATGTACAGTGGGGATGAAGATGGAGCGTTACTATGTCTGGATTTTGAGGGATCAGCTTCTAGGTTGACACCTAGCGTTTTAACATTTTTCAAGACTGAGATGACTGTACCATCAATGCAGATAAAGGATTAGTTGTTGTCAAGAGATTTGAGACAGGCGGGCGAGCCCACAATGAGGAGCTCAGTTTTTTCATCATTGAGGCAAAGGTTATGTGAAGCTATCCAGTTTTCGATAGTGTGATTTGGGTGTCGTCGGCAAAGTTTGTGTAGGTGATGCCCAAGGAATCAAAGACCTCAAAGAGGGGTTTTGTATATGTATTGTAAAGCGTTGGTGATAGGCAAGATCCTTGGAGAACCCAGAGTGGTACAGAGATGGGATCAGCTGCTTCTTCGCCAATGAAGACTCTAGCGGTACGTTCAGAGAGGAACAAACTAATCCAAAGGGTGGCTTCAGGAGAGAAGTGGAAGTCTTGGCTGAGGGTCTGGCATAGTTTTTCATGGTCAACTAAATCAAAGGCAGTCGAGAGCTCTAGGAGGGGGGGGGTTCTTAGATTACCTGAGTCACGGATGCTGTCCATCTGGATTTTGAGGTCTAGAAGGGCAGTTTTTCGTGCTGTGTTTCATGAGAAATCCTGATTGCCTTTAGCCAAGCAGGCGGTTGCGTTTAAGGACTGGATGAAGTTAACAGTAAGCTACATTATCTAATATCTTCAGCAGGAAGGGGATGGTGGTGATGTAATGGTAGATGTGGGTGTGCTAGGGTCACGAGTGGGTTTTTTGAGGCGATGGGTGATCCAAGCTGATTTGATGTTGGTATGTATAGCATTGATGATAAAGGAGGTGTTGATGAAGTCTGTGATGATGGGAGCAAGAAGGGGGCACATCATTTTACCAGGTGAGCAGGGCAGTTATCTCCCTTGCCTTTACAAGATTTTAAGGCGAGGTTGGTGGACAATACCTGATCCTGAGAGAATTTAGTGAATTTGAAAAAAGGGAATGGTGTGGGGGGAGGTGGAGTTGGCTTGGTTAGCAGTGATAGGTGTGGATGATTTGGAAGCAAGGGAATCTCTTTTGGTCTTGATTTTGTTCAGGAGGGAATCCATTTTGTGTGCCAGGACATTTCGAGTGACTGTGCACCAGACTTTGTCTGCTTGAGTAGAAGGGGCAGTGGGAATGACTGATTCCAATTTTCTGAGTATGGAGAATAGCTCTTCAGTATTGGAGCCTGCGTTAGAAATGTGAGAGTTGTGGAAGTTAGTTTTGTGTGCCACGCCTGCTGATTTGTACGTTTGGGTAGCTGTGGATAGTGTGTTGCAGTTGGTATAGAGGGATTTTGGTTGTACAAGTGTTTTAATGTTCTTTTCTTCCAGCGTATGTTGGTGAGTTCCTCATCAAACCATGAGTTGGCAGGTTTTCTGATTTTTTCAACTAATGGAGCTTGAGCATCTACAGTAAGTTGCAGGCATGAATGGTAGAGGCTGGCAATGTCATGTGGGTTGGTGTTGGTAGGGTTGGGGTTCTTGAGTGAGGCTGCAAGAGTAGGATGGAGGTGATGGAGGCTATGGAGTCTGAGTTTGTGGGTATTTCTGACTAAAATAGGGCTTGGTTTGCGGGGAGGAGCGACCTTTATGTTGGAAACGCAAAGGTGAAAGTCGATTAAAAAGTGATCAGACCAGGGAATTTCCATGATAGAGTAATATTGATGTTGGAGTTAGTTGCAAGAATCCAGTCGTGAGTTCTGCCTTTGTTGTGGGTGGGCGGCTTGATGACTTTGGGGGAAATTCATGTCACCAAGGGCTGATACTAGCGCTGAGACTTTGGTGTCAGCAGTGTCATTGAAGCCCAGGTTGATGTCACCCAAGATAATGAATTATGTGAAAGGCTTCAATAGAGGTGTGATGAGTAGTGAGATGTCCAGGTCAGGGCAATTGCCATTGTTGGGTTGTCGATAAACCGGTAGAATGTTGTAGGTGGTTTTGGGGTTAGTGGTTAGCTTCATAATCAAGATTTCATATCCTGGCAAGGTTGGAATTGGAATGCATCTAATTTGAAGAGTGGTTTTCACTATGAGTGCAAACCCTCCCCCTGGGGCGTCTGGGTGGTTTGACCTGAGGATGATATACTCAGATGGTACAGCTAATGCGAGGGTGGGGGCTGTAGCTTAGTGTAGCCAAGATTCAGTGATGGCTAAAATGTCCATGTGGTGTTCTAGCAGCAGGTCGTGTCCATCAATTGCATATGCCCCAAGGAGTGTGCGTTGATCAGGGTGCATTTTAGGGTTCTTTGCTGTTCTGGTCAATGCAAGAAGGTGTCAATGGGGGTGGGGGTATTTTGCTGGAGGCTTGCGATGTTGGAGCATCGCTAGTAGTGTGCATGTGCTAGTAGGTGTGATTGCGTTCACCTTTGTGAGCAGTGTAATATGAGAGGGGGGTGCTGTATTTGGGGCAAGTTTCGGCCTGGGGTGATAGGTGCTGTTCTGCAAGTGGAGTGAGAGAGATGTCTGTGTGTGTTGGTGTTCTTGGTGAGAATAGCTAGATGTGAAGCAGGTTTTTCAGAGTCTTTTCTTCCAGCGAGGAGACATGGTAGTGGGTTCACGTTAGTGTGAGGCTGGTAGGCCGCAGGGGTGTATATGTGGTTGGTGGTGAGGATGTTTTTGATTGTGGGAGATTAATCCAAAGAGGCAGGTTTTGGTGATGATGTGCTAGTGTGCTTCGGGCAGGGCATAGATCTAGGGGGCAGGTCGTTGACAATGCGTAGCGGCAACGGAGCACTCGTTTGGAGAGTGGGAGGTTTGCTGAAAAGTGTGTTGGTAAGATTCTGGGGTATATTGGGATTGATTTCATCAAGTAGTCCCTCGGGTGCGGGTCAGCAGCAATGCTGGCAGGACACCTTCGGCGGTGGAGTGAGAGTGGGGAGAAATGGTGTGGGTGCTGGTAGGCTCATGGGAAATTGCTGGGATGCAAATAAAGGAATGAGAAGTGCACCGGACTGGGGCTCTTCTTACTTTTGGTATGAAGCAGTATTTCTTCAAGTGTGCGTGTGCTTTGTTTTCCAAATACTGCCCAGTATCTTAATTTGAGGTGTGCACTGGATACAGTTGTCCAGAGAATCTGGGACACCGATCCCCACGTGGATTATATAACCGTCTGATGACCAATAAAGTTCCTCTAAGGTAAACAGTTTGAATCCCCAAAAGATGTAACATTTTGACTCTAATGCAAACACAAACACCATGAATTTGGAATATTAAGACCAAGTGTGAAGATAAACACTTTCTATTTTATAAATTATAATATCTGGACTTCATTGTAATTACAATTACTGAGAATCAGAATCAATAATAATAAAAATACAAGTCTGAACACCCTTCAGGACTTGAAGTATTAATACTTAGAATGTATGTAGCTTCTTCCTCAGAAATGTAAGACATGGAGTGAAAAATGCAGATGTTCACCTGATGCCATCTTTGCAACATTGAGCAAAGGACAGTGTGGCAGAAGCATAAGATAACTATATATATTTTTTTAACATTATTTTGATTAGTGTGTTTCAGTTAACAGTAAACCTTGCACACAACAATGACATTAGCATAGCATCGTACAGTACAATCAAGATAATTATAAATAGAAAAGATGAAAGAAGCAAAAATCCTATGAATAAAATCATTAGAATACAATGCAAATAAAATGTCATATTCCGTCTTTTAGTTTTTCCATATTCTTATTAACGAGGAAATAAATGTTCGTTCACCAAAGATAATGATCTGCCTGGGAGAATAAAATGCCATTATTGATCAGTTACTATATGAGAACAGTTGTGCACATATCTGCCGATATATCTGAGACAAACTTGAGACATTGTGTTAGCAGATTGCACATAGTTTTCAAAGTGGAAAGTGCACAATATCCTCTACAGGTTCTCTCTTCTTCAGGAATGAAGTCAGCACCCATGATCATAAAATATGGTAGAAGTGTATACCGTAGGAGCATTAGCAATCTGGGTAATTTATCACCGGGACAAAGAATTAAATAAGATACTGGTTTCAGCAAAGTGGTCAAGAAATTAACATAGTTTTTTGGGTATGCAGTGATTGTAACGAATAACAAAATAACAAATCCAATTACAATGAACCGAAAATAACTCATTCGAAAATAGCGAATTTGGAAAAAACTAAAAAAGGGGGTGGGAGTGGGAATAGTGGTTTAGGGGCTGGGGAAAAGTATTAGGAACAAAGAAAGGGGTGCTTGGGGTGGCAACCCCCCAAAAACAACGAAAAATGAATTTGTTATTTTGAAATTCGTTATTACGGTATTAGTTGTAATGGGATTAGTTATTTTGTATTCATCAAAATCAATTGTAACCGTTTTTTGGTTTCTAAACATTGTACATTGTTAGACCAATCCCAAAGCTGTGTCTTGTTTTTAAATTGCTGCTTGAGAGTAGCATAATCAAGAGACCATTCAGGAACCCAACCAGTTTTTTCATGAAAACCGTTGCGGGATTGACTGAAATAAGTGGTTTTACCGTTCACAAGCAAAGAAGGTCTACAAACAGCCATAGTACTAAGTCTGCGCAAGTTAGAATCATCCTAATATGCAATGAGCTCCGCCTTATTCCAACTGCAGTTCTCAAAGAAACAAGGCCAAGTCCTAGGAGGTTCGCCTGCAGAGGCACACACTGTTGAAGGCCCAAAAGAGATCTCTATATTTCCCATTTTGTGATAGCTAACCAATTGTGGATCACGGAACAATAATATTCCAAGCCACAAGCTCTCTGTGCTCCTTCCAAAGAAAAACCTACACAGTATTTAGTAACACTCTTGATAAATGCAAATCTTGCAAGGGCTTTAGATTAGAAGTAGCCTGGGATTGGACATGATGTTGTAATTTATGTTTATGAATCAATGTGCTGAGATACTTAATATTTTTAACTGTCTCAATCTTGCATGCGCCTCTCTGCTATGTGGCAGGAACTGTCATAATAGGCTTGTTAGCACCAAATACCTGAACCTTAGATTTTTCAAAATGAATGTAAAGCTCATTACAGTTGGCTTATTTAATGAGGGCTTCAAGGGTGTGTTTCAAGCCAACCTGGATCTAATCCATGAGCACAACATCGTCGTCATAGCCCATGCAGCAGACCTACTCATGTGGGTTGCTTCCATAATTTCCAACATAAATGCTACATGTTAAAAAGTAGTGGTGCAAGAATGCAACCCTGTTTTAACCCATGATTAGTGTGAATACGGTTTGGGTATTCCCAGAATGATTTAGGTGGATTTTCACAGTCGTTTCAGAATAAAGCTGTTGTATTATGTTCAGAATGGTAAGTGGAATACCCAATTTTGCTAATTTATTCCATGATACATTGCAATTGACAATATCAAAATCAGCCTTGAAATCTTTAAAGGCTATCTATAAAGGAGAGATGTCCTTGTAACTTACCTGCCGAATAAAATATTGTAATGACTTTCAATTGTCAATTGTGGAAGAGCCCACACAAAAGCCTGTTTGAAATCTGGGAAGTATTATGTTATCATTATCTTATTTAGTTAGTTCATTGTCCAGCAAAGCCAGCAGTTGGTAGTTTCCGTGTTCTTCGTTTCCAGGTTCTGATCTGTTGCCTCTTTCATAGACAGGGATAAGAAAGAATTCACGTCACGAATACTGTACGCTCCTGTAACATACTTTTTTAAAGAGTGCATGTAAAACGGAGGCCCAGATTTCTGGATCGTATTTGTAAAAGAATTTTGCGCCATCCCATCTAGCCCTGGAGCACGGGAAGATTTTAGTTTACCAATAATGTGGATGATGACTTCCACCTTTATATTGAAATGTGTTATTAACATAATCTAGAGAAAAAAGGTGTATTATCTACCAGAAAAAAATAAGGATTTCATGTGAGAGTTGTACTTTGACTTAGAGCTGGGATTTATCTCAATGGTCGAGTGATCTGCCCTAAAATTCCAATGTGGTTGCCAACATATCTTCATATTCTTAGTTAGAAGAACCTTTAGCATTAGTTTGCATTGTACTATCCTAATTGAATGTTTACATCTATCATGGCAGTTTTTATAGCCGATTTTTAATTGGCGAATCAAGGATTCTACTCCAGAAGACCAAGGTCATTATTTTTCACAACAAAACAAATGGATCAACTCAATTGTCGTTTATGCCTAGCCACAATAGCATCGTAAAAAAATGCTGAGGCTTTTGCTTGTGCATTTACCAGTTTCCGGGAATGTTTAGCAAACTTTTCAGTTAGTTTAACTAACTATTGGATATCTCTTTTGTTGTAGATGCTTGTATGCAAGCGATCAAGGTAGCTTTATTTGTGTTGACATATCTATTCAGGCTGCTGTGCTTGAGCTGCATACATTTAATTCACACCAAAGAATGCATTTTTTGGCATTGCTATCTGCAAGTTGTCCTTTGTTTAAGCTTTTGCTTACCACCATCACTAAATTCACAGTAAGCCTAAGTGACGCGTGAATCACCCTCACTGTTGCTGACAATATAGAGAAATTTGGCGAATTGAAAACGAAAGCCATTTACATAAATATAGTCAATCGATTGTTTTGTATTTTCCAAGTCGGCTGCCCGGGAACATACCCTGGGATTCTACCGCTAAGCGTAACAAGACCACGATCTTCGATAAATTGGGCCCATTTTCTACTTTGAATATTATTTTTGTTTTTTAAGTTCATAAATGAGTCAGGAATGTTATAGAACTTAGATAATGAATAATCATCTATATCTACTGTTGCACAATACGCACAGAAATAACCCCTGTTTAAATAATTGGGTTTACCATGCCTGGTGTGAAGGTGTTCACTAAATCAGAGAGATTGTATATAATTTCATCAGTAAATGCACCACCAGGAGTGTCATATACATTAATAATCAGGAAAGCCACAGTCACCATTTTATTAATGGATTCTTGTGGGATGCCAACAGGTAGAAGGGTTCTTTCTGAGCTACCCAGGTTCCAAAATGTAGGGGCAGGCCAATGTGAGAGATAAGCAGAAAACCATTCAAGAGCAGTTCCCTGGATGCCAAGGTCATTAAGATTCAGAAGAGGAGATTAGTGGTCAACTGTGTCAAAGGTAGCCGAGAGGTCGAGTAGGAGTAGGGTGGAAAATAGTTTGGAGTGGTGAGCAGAGACATGGGAGTAGGCTGATTCAATGGAATTCCACCTATAAAAAAAGCAGATAAGAAAGTGTCTCTGAGATTGTTGCCTTGCAGGTAGGTGGAGCTCATGTTGAAAATGAGACATTCAATTAGTTTAGAGTAGTGTGCAAGGACAAATACCAGCTGACAGAATTGGAACGGTTAGCGGATGGCTTTATAAGGATAAGAAGGACACTTCTCTACTTGAAGCAGACTGAGAATAGTTTAAAAGGGAGGAGAGATGTGAGCAGGTGAGAGGTGCAAGCTCCTTGATTGTCTGTTGGTTAAAGGGGACAACAGGGGCAGAGGAGAGGTTGGCATTGCTGAGGATGGGGCAAGTTCAAAAGGAGAAGCTGGACTAAATGGACACAAGGAGGAGGTGGTAGAGATAGGCAGAGGGGGGAGGCAGGCACATGGAGAGATATGAGAGTGGTAAGGTTGTGTGGGATTTGTTCAATTTTAGAAGAGAAGAAGCAAGCAAAGTTATTACCAAAGAGGGCAGAAGAGCTTGCCCTAAGGCGAGGACAAGTCAAGATAGCTTATAGTATGGGACAGAGTTTGCATGGATGAAAGCCTACATTGGTGATTAGATTGTTGAAATAGATTGCTTTAATAGAGTCCAAGGTAGTGATGAAGGATAGACTAGAATACATGTATATAAGGGGAAGGAAGGGGTTACAGTTTTTGTAATACTTACAAAGGATACATTGCATTTCTGTTTTGGAGAGGCAGAACTGAGGAGTTATCAGGGGATGGTGGTGTGGGGGAGGAAATGAAGGAATGAGAGGGATAATGGAGATCATAGGGGTGGAAAAACACCCAGTCTACATTCATGTAAGGCCTGCTCAATGGAATAGCCCAGAAGAGGAGTAAGGGAGATCAGTGAGGACCTTACCATGGCTAGTTAAGGAGCTAGAGAGTCAGGTTTCAATTTACGTTTCAAGATAACAGGAATGTAGGAAGAGGAGGGTAGGGTATTGCTATATGAGCAAACAAAGGGTGCCACTTTTTTGTTAGGGGCTTGTGGGATGTGGCCTACAATTCATGGACAAAAAAGGGAGTCCCAAAAACAAGCTACCTATTGATGTCAAACATATAGGTTGGAAATTTAGACTGGCATGAGGTACCTATCAGTCTGAATCTTGTGTGGAAACATATATCACAAGATAAAGACACAGGCCGGTTTTACAAAAATAAACTTAATTTTATTTTGCTAGTACAAGCAAAAAGTAAGAATGTCAAAAGTCCATGGGCCTCATTACACGGTAGGCATTAAGGGTTTACTGGTACTGGTAAGGGGAACGGTACCGGTAAACCCTTACCGCCTTACTACGAGGTCCCTTTGCGGGACCCGACCTTAACGGCTGGTGTAGACCAGCCGTTAAAGTTGGGACCCGCAAAGGGATCTTGGTGCTAATTACGGTACTGCAATTTGTGGTACCGTAATTAGCTCCTTCCCCATTCCCATTATGTCCTATGGGGCAAAAATGGGAATGGGGAAGGGCCATGGAGGAAGGGGGAATTACCGCCCCGCCAACCTTGGAATGGGGTGGTAATTCCCCTTTCCTCCATGGTGGTACTGGTATGGTACCAGTGGCAACCATGGTGCTAATAGCACTGCCTTCCGTGTAATGAGGCCCCATGTTTTATAAAAATACAACAAAAAACAACATGTAACAACATGTGACAACAATAAATGAAACACTGTATTCAAAAGCATACAAATCAAAACAGTTGGTCAATGTCAAACTCAATAAAGCCCATTCTCAGCTTAGAGTGATGTTAGTAAAACATGGTGACTTCCAATCATAAACATTACGAATGATTTATCAAGGGAGCCCATGTAACAGATGTGACACATCTTGTTGTCGCATGTTGTTACATGTTTTTTTTTTGTTGTATTTTTATAAAAAAAAAGACATGGACTTTTGACGTCCTTACTTTTTAGCTTGTACTAGCAAAATAAAATTAAGTTTATTTTTGTAAAACCGGCCTGTGCCTTTTCTCTTGTGATATATGTTTCCACACAAGATTCAGACTGATAGGTACCTCATGCAAGTCTAAATGTCCAACCTATATGTTTGACATCAATAGGTAGCTTGTTTTTGGGACTCCCTTTTTTGTCCCGGAAGAGGAGGGTAGAAATACTAATGTGGAGGATAGAGTAGTCAGAAGGGGCGAGGTGGAAAACTCTGCCAGGGCTACAATTGTCATTAATTAAAATAATGTTTCTCCCAGATAGTTGATATTGTGTGGGGAAGGGAGTTGGTAGGCCTGTGCAATGCAACCATTGTTACATGGAGCAGGGAAGACTTGTATCAATTAATGTTGAGCGCAAAGTACGGTATTTATTTAATCTGTGTACTGTTTATATGATTTTCTGATTACAAGTGACCATGTTATATATAGAGCATCCTTCATGGATGACCATCTGTTATGGTCCTATAAGATAATATATATAAATAGTTATATGTGTTTTTTATATTATTTGTCAAAATATAAAGTATTTAATGTAGTTACAATTCCTAATTAAGGGGTATTATGCGCAAGAGAAATGGCTTAAGAATACATATAAGTATTCATGATATGCAATCAATAACTTGTGCTTCACAAGAGCTTGACGTTGCCCTTTTATCATACGTATCCAGTTTGGTACTTAGGGCCCGCTTCTCAGCTCTGTGTTAATTATCGAAAATGTCTGAATATGGTTTACTGTCATTTTTAGTAATTAACACCTATTCTGTAGATGTCAGAATTCTCAGAGGGAGCTCCCAATGCTCCAGCCCAGGAACCTGTGCTCCTGTTGCTAGCATTGACTGGAAACCAACATGGCAACCGCATCTGGATTCTGGTGTCACTGCGTCACATTAGCGACAGTGTAAAAATGTCGAACACATACGCTACATCCTCTGGTGGTAGTCCGCTTGTTGGACGTTCACTATTTTGGAGGTATGGTCACCCACCTCCCTCACCAGGCAGAAAGAGCGACTGCAGGGTTGGTAACAGAAAGAGCAACCAGTATCAAAGTTGAAAGATGGCAAATCTTAAAATAAATATGCTATTCCACAGCTTATTGACATTTACAAACATGTTCTTAATTATCAGATAGGTTTGGGTGCCAGCAAATGGGTGTTTTAGTTAATTGCGAATTTCATGCAATTCAACGAAAATGCTTCCAAAACCTAGCATCGGCCCGTTAACCTAAAAATGAGATAGAACCCTGGCAGTTTGTGACACAGCAGGTTTGTGCTCTACTCTGATGTCCAGGACCCCTGGAGAATTGGGGCGGTACCTGGGCATCAAGAAAAAGCGCAGTGAAGCATGGTGTTTACCACTCTTTGCTGCGCCTTAAAGAGAACCAGGCGATAACTGTAAAAAAGAAAGCATACTTAATTTACCTAGTTCGTAGGTCGGCTATAAACGAATGCACTGGAAGATTTAGAAAAAAAAACATTTTATTCTGCAGGAGCAGTGGGTATCTGTAGCTGCTCTTTGGAGATTTCAACGTCTAATGCAGCACCCAGAATGAGTATAGTTCTGGTTAGTCTGCGTTTCATGGAAAGCTGACTGTTGATTAAACAAAGGGGACTGTTTTAATTGATGAGCTGGTGCTCTCTGCTATATCCAGTACATGATGTACAGCAAAAGACAGTGGCGTAGTCGGAAGTAGAGTTTTTTGATTAGTCAAAAGTGATTGCCATTCTCAGAGAAAAATGAGTTAATTGACCAAGTTGATCATCCAGGAGTTCTAATGGTCTGAATCCACAAGACACGGGAATAATGAAATGCCCGTGAACTAACGATATCATTTTCCTCTGCTGTCTGTTCCATATTCACAGCCAAACATGTAACACTGAGGTGCATAACAGTGAGCCATGCACACTGGTTCCGTAGTGTCTTTGATGGATTTGTGTAGCATAACAAACCGAGAGGTCTGCTGTAATTGGCCAGGCTGTTATTCTAGTGTTCACAGTGGGTGAAATTCTTACTTCATGGGAATGAGATATTTTCGGTAAATAATGCAAAAGAATTCATGGATGCAACATTATCGCCATGACATATGAGTTTTCAAAACAGCTCTGTACTTTTGTATGATAAACCGAGGCAAACAAGTAATGTTTAGACGATACATACCAGGTAGCCATGAAAAGAAGTCATGGATGTGATATCATTCCTCTAAATTATGTTTGTGTTTTGAAGCTACTATTCTTTGTTCAATACATTTATCAATTACATTTTCAAAGTATTGTCAGTAAAACAAGGGATCAACGTTATAAAACCGAATCTCAAAAGCTTGAATTACAAAATTGCAAATCCCACTTGTTCACATTTTTTAATTCGATCTAGGGTGGCGGGGGACACCCCCGCAACACCCGCTCCCCTTGTTCGGTATTATAGGCTTTGATTTTATACCAGGTCGAATGCACAGTAAACATGCATTCAAACTTTTTGGGGGTATTTTGGGGTAAACTCAAAACAATGCCATTGCAAAAGAGATACAAAAATAAAATGTATTACATGAAATACCAAAATTGATAAAAGCCGTTAAGTATAAAAATACGAATTGGAGGTGGTGGAGCTAGCCAGGCTCCCGAGAACTCGCACCACTTTGGGGATGTGGTACTGCTCCACTATGGAGTTCTCTGACGTATTAATGCTTAGATGTGTAGGCTCTCAAATTTCAAGAGGGGAGCAAAGGACCACCGACCTAGTGACCACCTTCCTGCCACTGCCATGGGGACATTGGTCCTTTGCTGCAGCTGATCCCTGTGGCAGTGGCAGTGAGGCGGAAGCTAGCATACACAGATGCCATGATGATGTTCCTCATTGCACAGTGGGGAAATTCAAGATGGTTGTGGCCATGGCCGTAATTATAGCGGGTGACGGGGGGGACAAGTCCCCCCAACTTTTATGGCATGCCAAATTGTCCCCCCATCTTTTGGCTGGGGCAGAGCTGGGCCGGGGTGCCACATTGCAGCCGCTGCATCAATTAAATATTTGGACAGCGCACGTCCATTACATAAAGCGGACGGCAGGGATACACCGCACGGCTCAGTTCCTCACCCTGGATTGGGGCCTGACTCAAAGGCAGCAGCCACTGCCAGGGTGCTGAATTGAGTGAAATTGATAGTATTCATATGTTTGCATTTAGTGTGTTAAATACATTTTTGAGGGGGGGGGGTGCCTTTGTCAAAAGTTACCATCTCGCATTATCTTTTATTATGAGACAAGCCATTCTTTATAATTTTTTGGAATTGCATTCTGGTATTTGTAGTCTCCAAGATGGGGTGAAAATAATGCATTTGTACTCTTATTGTTTGACATATTTCAATAAGGATTCCTATATTGCTGGACTTCTTTAATTATGATAGGTGTACTTTTCAGGCCTGATTTATAAAACAGAGTATTGCTGAAAGCCAAACGTCATGGTGAGGAGGGGAAAGGATCAGAAGGCACATTTGTTGTGAGGATTGGGAAGAGAGGTTGCTGGACTGAAGATGTTCTCCCTGGTCCTTTGTTGGTTTTCAGGGTACAAGTTGAGATTACATGTGCGTTGACTGTGTCTGCTCACTTTTTTCACAGTGCCGATTCCATCCCCCTTGGATGATTTGAGGCCAGCATGCAAAAAAGGTTGTTTTCTCAAGTTTTCGCCCACCAGGATTTAAACCCACAAAACCACATGAAAATAAATGTCCCCAAAGCAGGCATCTTCTATTGGTATTTTGCTTTCCATCATTTTTCAATATAGATTTTTGGGTTAAAAGGTGCACACCTGTTACAGTTTGCCAGCAGTGTACTAGGAAAATCTCCTCTAGCTGTTTTTTTCTCCGGGTATTGATGATTCATTTTGTAAAAGACAATGTTCATTTCTATTTTGAATTTTCTTCCATTAGGAAAGGCCAGTTGAATAAAATGTACGTATTTCACTGTAGGATAAGTTCAGTCCCTGTGCGTATGTTAATGAACTCCCACACTTTTTTTCTGGACTTGACACCTATTGATGACATTTGAAGACCTGCGGAATTGCTTACTGTGACTGCCTTTCTGGTAAATAGGTTTTGTTACGATTGCACTATCCTGCAGCAAAAGCACTTTGCCCTGTCTGGCACAGGACCAATCCCTGCCCTTACATCTTTGGAGCGTGCAGTCAACTTAGGTATGTTTGGATTACTTACCAGTGATCTTCATTACTCTTTGCCCTGTTCTTCCTCGTCACAGTATTTTCTTTTGAGGTCCCCATCTCTACAAATGATTCAGCTCCCTCAGTCGGCTACTCCAAAATAAGCCTCACTCCTGATATTGCTACAACCGTATTATTAACAGTTAAAATTCAGATATTGAGCATCAGTTTTCTGATCCCTACGGATATTAATGACAATTTTGTTTACATCATTGTCTACGAGGGGACCCACACATCATTTTCCGCCCAGGGCCTCGCAAATCCTAAGGCTGGCCCTGACTGCGAGCTAACCCTGTAGTGAGGGGCTAACTTTTAGAGACTGTGGGAGTCGCCGGGAGAGGCGCACACTTTGTGGGTGCATCTACATATTCTAATGAGACTATTCTAGTCAGCTTAAATGTTAAGAGCTGTTGACTCTCTGCGTCAGAAACACACACTTACTTAAGAACTTTGAGTTTGAGCTGCCTGCTGTCTCCCATGACCTGCTCACTCCCCTGACATGCAAGTACCAAGTCACATATCATGATTTCAATTGCCAAAAAATGTATGCATACAAATTCAGGTGCTAACAATGAAATGCGCTAAATTATTAGTAATTGCTTGGCCTTTGTTAAAAGTGCACCCCTGCTCCCAAGCACTGTTTGTCAGGTCCTGTCCTGCTATGGCATTGTAGTTCAGCCAGGTTAAGTCAACGTAGCCCAACATTTCAGTTGTCAGGGCCAGAGGGGGGACGTGGGGGGGATAAAACATAGTCTGCTCAATGGCTGTGCGCCACTATTTACATGTGTTATTGTTTATGTAATGTACATATGAATGTTGTGGGCACACACTACATTGCAATGGAGACACTGGTTGCATGTGTGTGTGAGTAGGTGAGTGTGTACAAGCATATGTGTGTTGACTTTTGTGTCTGAATGAATAATAAATAATGCATGGTTTGTTTGTTCTGGGTGGAATTAATTTTGTGAATGTTATGCTGTTGTGTCACTAGGTGGGTGGCAGGCAGGAATGAAGTTGTGTTGGGGCCCATTTTCAACATGATGGTTGGGGGCCCCCTGCTTAGAGCAAAAACAGTCTGAGGCACCCGTGGGGTGCATACATTACAATGGTGACAAAGATAACATTAATAGCCGCCAATTATCTTGATGCGGCCAGCCAGCTAAATGCAAGAGCTCTAAACCCTTTTATGACAGCAAGTGGCTGATGTGGAGGAACCAGTGTTAGAAGGCAAAGAAGTGATAACACTTTGGTGTATCCCGTGGGAAGAGAAAACACAGTTTGTAATGCGAGTGCTGCAAAGTGCACATTTTAAGCCCCAGAACTAAAATAGAGAGAAATTAATATAATGCTGTGTCACAAGACTGCTGAGTGCTGACTGGCAACATGGGGGCAGGTGCTGGGGGCCACCCCTAAGGCTGGGGGCATCCTTTACTTGAAAAGGTTGAAATGCCCTGATGCTGTCCATGGTGAATGGGTATGAATTTTTAGTGTGTGTATTTATGTATGTATAAGTGTGCGCGAGAGATGCTTGGCAGGTGCAGCACTTATTTATGGGCATCGAGAAGGCAAATATGAAATATTACATGGCTACACTGGGATTTTGGGACAGTCAGTCTATCTAGCCCTTTTTTACTATGACATGACTTTATTCTGGGCATCTTAATAAAGCAAGCATGGTATGTGTTATTAATTGGTTAGACTGGCATGTTTTACTGTTGTCAATGCAGTGAATTAAAGATATTGCACCAGTCTTATGCAAGTTATAACAGAGCATCGGCAAGGGACTCTTGTGGTGTCGTAGTTTAGCATAATCCTTCAGAGCCACCATCCACCCTTCCTCCACCCGCCCCTTTCCTTCAATTGTCCTGTCCCCCCGAACATTTTCAGTAAAGTTACTCCACTGGTTGGGCCCGTGCATCTCGTTCTCCATCCCGATGAATGGCGGGAGCAGATGAGGGCAATCTCCCGAAGGCTGAGCTGTGCCCCGGTGTACTGAGGTGTTCGACTGGGGGCTGGAATCATCGAAGGTGAGCAGACAGCTTCAGAGGTTTGGCACCAAAAGGAATAAAGGAGGCGAACCTTGGAACCAATTTCGAGGGGGCACATTGTGCAGCCATAGCAGCTGACCTTCAAGACTAATGAATGCTTGTCACTCAAACAAGAAGTGGCGGCAACTACATCTACTTCCCTGTACCATTTGATCAGACTTGAATGCCTATATTCAGTGGGGCCCTAGGAGCCCTTTGTGTATATTTTATCCAGGGCCTGAGAAGCAGCATGCCCGTACCTTGATGGCTAAATTTGAAAAATACCATCAAAAGATCTCAGAAGCACCAGGGCCCCGCAACGGGGTGTTCTGTTTTATTGAAAGGCAAGCATCCTATTCAGCAGGAAAATAATTCCATTGTAAATATAAAGCAATAGATAACAAACAAAGTACATGCATGCTGTGGATAAGGGCTCATAGTGGCATTTTCTCGATCCTGTAACCAGGGCTGAATGTCACTCAGCGCATCATTAAATGGATGGCTTTCTTGTACTGTATCCCCTCCCATGGTAAGCCCATGGCCTCATGCTTGTGTGAGTTCCTTGTTTCTCTCTTGGAGTTTTAGGCAGATATGATCTTCATCAGAGCTCATGTTGTCTCCATTGTCAATGCTGAGCAGACAGAAAAATGCTTAATCAGATTTCTTCCAGTGAATAGCGGGCGGCTTTGTCACTGTGTGTGCAGTAAGATGGCCCATGTAAAGGCTACCGCCCTGAAAGGGGCCCCTAGGGGACCCTGACGTCTATGGAAACAAGGCGAGTCACCACACATGATAGATACGCCAGACACAAGCTTGTATTCCCAAAGCTAGGGTTTATTGCAAAGCAAAAGTCTCAGTTGGCCAACTCGGTCTCAAGCCCTGTGACGTGTATCTCTAGACCTCGAGGGACGCAAGAGAGTGAATTATATACATCAGTTACATATATACAAAATGCATATCAAACAATCAGCTATGACATGTTTAACACCCCCCTTTTATTGGGTTTCTTTGAACTTGGTGTGATGATGGACATCTCCGACAACTATGACACCTTCAAACATCTATTCTAGCAACAATTTGCAATTTGTGAGTGCGAAGGCATCTTTCCGTTGTTGAATAGAACACAGCGCTTCTGTTCTTGGAAGCGAGCTTCATACGGGGGGAAGAGTTGCATTCCGGACCTTGCTATCTATTAGGTGCTATTCGTGTCCTGGGAGCCGACATGCTCTAGCGTGCTCCGCAAAGAGGGGCCGTAAGAAGAGCATAATTCAAGCCTTTAGCTGTATTATTCTAACATATTCTACCATATAACAAGACATTTGGGAGGGAGCCGGGCTTTCTTCCTGGCGCTGCCTACGTTTGTGTTTCAACGAACTCTTGTTATCCTCTCGGCCCTGCGGCCTTGTCCTTTTTACATACAGACAACAATGTTTTACAGGCCAGCAGTGTAAGCGGAAAATATACTGCGAAGCAATAGGAACAGAAAGCAATGAGCAATGGTTAGAAAACAAAATGGCGATTCTTGTTACATCAAAATGGCCGTTCATTGGCAAACTCAAAAACCTATATTCTGTCATATCGTGCATGAGATGGTTGGCCCATGGCCACCAAAATACGTTTGCGGTCACAAAGTAGAGGTATCCATTTTTCTAGACTGACAAACCCTCCTTTGGCCGTATGCCAAACGTCTCATCTATTTATTGAAACCTCCTCTAGTGATGATGAGTCTGAAGTACGTGTGTCTGAATTTTGCATGCTATCGCAAACATCATCGTCTTCATCAATATCTATTGCCATCAACTCTTTTACTGCTTTCATCTCGTTTGGGTCTTGGTCAATTCGACCATGAGGTTGTTTTTTCTTTGTCATCATATGCATACATCCTTCCGTACATCCCTCAGTTACCTCAGCGTAAACTATGGGTAGACAATGTATACAACAACAGCACGTTAGGAATATTCCAAACACCACTACTAATATTGAGATCAACTTCCATCCCCAGGAATGTAGTATTCTCCAAAACCAAGATCCTATTCCCCAGCTTCCTTCTCCAGTAGGGAGTTCTGAGCTTAGGACGTGCATTTTCTTTATTGCTTCAAAGATCGTAGGGGAATAGTTATCGACATAAACGCAACACGCTGATCCTACTATCTTGCAAATTCCCCCACGATCAACCAGGATCACATCGAGAGCCATTCTATTTTGCAGCGTCATTAACCTGATTCCTCTTTCCTCCAACGTCATATTAAATAGTATATCTGTTGTTATATTTATTGTATTTTTTAGGATTCTGGACAGTTGCCTTAAATTATAGGAGTTGACTATCTGCCCTAAGAATGGAATGAATGATTTTGCTGCATCAGTTGCTATTAAAACACCCTCGTCAGTCCTTTTGACTCTAGTTCTGGATAGTCTGGCCATGTCTGCTGTTTCTAAGAGGAATACTCCTGGGAACAGTAGACCTAGATAACATGTACCTCCACATTTTCTGGGCAACCAAGGATATGCTTTCTCTCCACATATAAAATAAACGGGATCACCTACATATACTGGTTCTATTTCCCATTTTAATACCACTGTATTCATGCATCCAGTATATGTTCTGACTGAAAAAGAGCCTTTCTTTTTTAGACAAAAAGGGACAGTTCTTAGGCTATAATTCACCGTGTAAGATGGGGGGATTATATCTTTGTCCCCTTCTGTTCTTACACGAAACGTCATTACAGCTGTTTTTTCTGGTGGGGACAATCTATTTTGTCATGTTATCTTTCGTGTACTTTTCCTCGTGGGATCTGGGGCTATTACTTGTGCTTTATGGAAAATGGAGCAACCCACAGGCTTCATTATTATCTCCTCAAACTAATTCATGTTGGTTCTGCCTAATTGACCCCTACTACTCTCATTCCATTTCCCATAGAACATTGCACCTAAAGATGCACTACATGCAGAACTTAATGGTAGTGACTGTACATACCACCCTATTCCTTTCCCAGCATGCTGTGGTAAATGGGCACATACCCAGCAATTTGTTTTCTTCAGAATTGCATGTGTCATGTTCATGATCAATAGCAAGGTATTATTTCCAAAACCTTCCCTGTGTCTTTCTTCCATTGGGGGCAGGCTATAGGTGATCGCCTGAACCGGGCTTTCAGTAGTGATATATTAATTATTGGTAAAAACATTTCTAATGGGTGTATTGCTTCCACATACCATAATATTAGGGCTGTCGATATTGGTGCTACCACGCTCATAAAGCACATTATTATTGTCAGTACCAGCATACAATTTGTTTTACCATGTGTTTTTCTTAAGCTTACAGTCTTTATAATTGATTCTTTCTCAGCGGTGGTGGTGCAGGAGGAGGCTGGAACCGTTCCCGGCATGTTTCTCGTTGTCCTTCTTCTTTCTTATCACAGTTCGTTGTGGATATCTCTCTTCGTCGCGCTTGCTCTGATGTCAATAAGTTCAACGGAATTGTCACAGTTCAGTTCTGCCTGTCCTTTTTAGCCTGGATTTGTTTATTCGTTTTTAGGCAAGAACACTTGTCCTTTCTTATACTGCTCAGCGGACCTTTGATCAGTTATTTTATCGCCTTAGTATCATGTGCGCCCAGCTTGTCCGCTCTGGTTCCTGACACATGTACTTTTATGATCGCACCGAGGAGCCACGAGTCTTGAATTGTCCGACTTGCACAATTCTCACGCTTCTCTCCTCTACACCTCTAGTTCCTTCTCCTTCCATGAGATGAACCAGAGGTTGACATAAACACCAAAAAGAACTGTGGATCACTTTGTCTTCCGAGGCCGCAAGTTGTATCGCCTTGCTCCGGGTATCGTGTGATCCGTGAACAGTGCCGGTGCACTTCCAGATTCAGGCTCAAAGTCAGCATGTGGCGCTACTGCAGGTGCTGGTGTGCGCCGCACCAATGGTGCAGATCCGTTCTTTGGCGTGCTGGCAAGTGCTGGTGGGCGCCAAAGGGGTACACGATTTGTTTCTGCTGGTATTTGCAAGGCAGATTTCGTGTCGGCCAGCAGTGATGTCGATTCTGCTGGGCAGCGTTGGGGCACTCTTTGCCCTTCCCCCTCTTTGGCAATCGTCTCAGGCTTTGTTTCGAGTTTCACTTCTCGTTTTGGCAGATTAGGTGGCTGCTTACTGGCAACAGTTTCTTTCGTTTCTGGGACCGCTGTTTCTTTCCGGTCATCAGTGTCAGGCAAGTCTTTCAGTGCAGTTGGAATCTTCTTGGCATGGGTGGCATGGATCCACGACTTCCTTCCATCCACCCGTATTGCCGTCTGCGTCGCCAAGAGTACTTGATAGGGCCCGCACCACCTGGGTGCTAATGATGACTTTCTTTCAACATTTTTAAGCAGCACCAAGTCGCCTGGCTCCAGCGCATGCCCCGGACCGGTGTATCTCACTGGTAATGCCTCCTGCACCTGCTGATGAATGAAACACAATTTCTGCATTAAAAGGCCACAATAAGTACTAAGCACAGGATGTTCTACCTCACTAAGTCGTTTTGGCTGTGGTGCGCACCATACATTTGCCGGCCTCCCCATCACGATCTCATACGAGGAGAGCCCAGTTTTAGCCTGTAGAGACGTACGCATGCATAATAGTGCTATTGGTAATGCATCCACCCAACTCAACTTGCTTCCCGCACAAATCTTGCTAATCTTTGATTTGAGAATCCCGTTGTGCCTCTCCACAAGACCGGCAGAACTCGGATGCCTTGAACTATGGAATCTCTTATCAATCTGAAGACCAGCACATATCTGTAATACCAATGCGCCCACAAAATGTGGTCCATTATCAGACCATAGGACACAGGGCAAGCCAAATCTGGAAAAGTACTCCTTCAACATTACTTTTGCCGTGCTCATTGCTGTGCAGTCCTTCAAGGGATATGCCTCCACCCACTTACTGAATGCACAGATCACCACCAAGACGTATTTGAAGTTTTGGCACCTCTCCATCTCTATGAAATCAAAATGGATCACCTCAAATGGCATAGAGGGCGTGCCAAAACTGCCTGTTGGAGTCACTGTTCCCTTCCCTACATTGTGTTGCAAACACGTGATACAGTTCTGCACCAACCTCTCTGCATTCTTTTTTATGTTTACATTCTGCCAAACTGTAGAAAGCTGCTGTATTATCTTCTTCGCACAGATGTGCATAGGGCTGTGGGCCATTGTGACCATTGCAGTCACGTACAAATTTGGCAACATCCAGTTTCTAGTTCCCTTGTCCACCCAACAACCCTCCAGATCCTTCTGCCCACCCCTGTATTTCATCGGCCATAGCTTCGGCCTGCATTTCTTTGACAGTGGTAACTCCATTTTCTATCATACAGGGTACTTCCTCAGTCTGAACCGTCATGATTTTGGTATTCAAATCAGTGGCAGTTTGTTTCGCAATTCTGTCTGCAAACGCGTTTCCCTCTCCTACTTTGCATGTTACTTTTTTATGTGCCTCGCATTTCACTTTTGCTAGGCGCTTTGGAAACGTGAGTGCAGACAGCAATCGTACAATGAAAGGGCCATGTTGAATTCTGGCGCCATGTGATGTCAAAAACACTCTCTCAGCCCAGAGTCGACCAAAGTTATGAACCACTCCAAAAGCATACTGACTACCAGTATATATATTCACATTCAAATTTTCAGAAATCTCGCAGGCTCTGGTTAATGCTATTACCTCTGCGGCTTGTGCTGAATTATAGGGAATTCTTTTGCTTTCTACAACGCTCTCTAGGGTAGTGATAGCATATGCCGCAGTTGTCGTGCCATCTGGTAATTTAAAACATGAGCCGTCACAAAATAACTCTCCATCTGGCTCTTTCTGTGGGATATCACTTAAATCAACTCTCCCCTTGGTTTCTTCCTCAGTGACCATTAAGCAATCGTGGGGGGGTGATTCATCCTTCCCAATTTCTTTTATGTTTGGTGGCATTAATTCTGCAGGATTCAAAGCGCTACACCTCATAATTTGGATATGGGGTGCGAACAAGATAATCTCACATCTTGTCAATCTAGCAGAGGTGAGGTGTTGCGTCTGTGTCCTATTTAATAGAACGTCTATGGCATGTGGCACCATCAAAATTAAAGTGTGCCCCAATACCATCCCTTCCGTTTGTTTCACTGACGCAGCAGCCACCGCAACAGATCGCAAACATCGTGGTAGTGCGCGTGCTACAGGGTCCAGCGCAGAAGAAAAATAGCCGCACAGCCTATTTCTTCCACCTTGTTCCTGTGTCAAAACCGCCAATGTACATCCTTCACTTTCACACACAAATAGTCTACAAATGTTCTCATAATTCGGCGTACCCAAAACTGGACCCGAGCATAATGCAGTTTTCAATCCATCAAATGCTTTCTGACATTCCTCATCCCACTGCAAAGGCATAACCGCATCCTTTCTAGTCAAATTCACCAACGGCTTCACAATTAACGCAAAATTACCAATCCATTGTCGGCTATAAGAAGCCATGCCTATTATGGCTCTGACTTCTTTTTGTGTCTTTGGGATAGACATACAAGAAATACTTTCTATGCGTTCTGGCGTTAGTCTTCTCCCTCCTTTCGAAAGTAGGTAGCCCAAATAGGCCACCTCCTTTCGATTATATTGAAATTTCTTCAAACTAGCTTTATGGCCATGTGACGCTAGGTGTGACAGTAGTAATACAGTGCTCTCTTTACAAATCTCCTCTTTGTCTGCAGCTAGCAATAGATTGTCTATGTATTGCAAGAGTACACAACCCACGGGTAATTCCAGCATGTCTAGCTGCTCTTTTAATGCTCTACTGTTTACTTGGACTTTGGACGTGTAACCTTGCGGAATCCACGTAAATGTAAATGATCGTCCTCCTAATGTGAACGCGAACAAATATCTGCTGTCCTTGTCCACTGGAATACTGAAGAATGCGTTTTTCAAATCTATCACACTAAAATATTCTGCTGAAACAGGTATCATTGTTAATATTGTAGTGACATCTGGCACTAGAGGAAATTGTGGATCTACTACCTTGTTCAATGCGCACAAATCAATTATAAAACGGTATGGTACCTCATTGCCTCCTTTTTAATAAACCGGAAGAATCGGGCTGTTGCATGTACTGCCTGTAATGTCTTCCATTACCCCTAATTTCACCAAATATGTAACTTAGTTCCCCTGGTAACGCTTCAGACATGAATTCTGACACAGGGGCATTGTGTGGCCAAATCGTTAGAAACACTCTGTCCGCCATGCAATGTATAACGGAACCTAGTTTTTTCAACAAATTTAATCCCAACAAATTCTCCCCACAATTTTCTGTTAAAAGGAAAGGACAATGTTCAGTGAATGGTCCTATTGTAACTGGGACTGGTTTGGACACTGGGTTTATGACTGGTGTACCTGCAAACCCTACGGAAACATTCTTTTGCCCTGACAGTGGTATATCCGGAACCAAGTGGTGGTCTATTGAACACTTCTGCGCTCCTGTATCTACAAGAAAGCGGTGCTCCTCATTCCCGACTCTCACTTCTACGTAGGGTCCTCTCTGATTCACGGGAATAGACACTGGTTCCGACCCCTGTCCTGGGCTGTCCTATTGGGGAAATAACACATCGTCCGATGTGTAATCATTACTATTACTGTAATACGTGTTTGGCTGTGCATTGAAAACGTTCCCATTCTTTCCCCCACTCTGGTTTCCATATTGTTGATTTTGCTGTCCCTGACTCTGGTTTGGGGCATTTTGGTTTTGGCCTTGGTTTTGATTACCTCCATTATTGTGATGCTGCTGCATACTATTCCTATTTGGTCCATTCGCTCCTGGGTGTCCTCTATGCTGTCTCCTCTGACCAGACCCATTTCTATTCTGTAGATGCGGACATTGCGCTCGCCAATGTCCTTCCTCCTTACAATACGCACACTGATTTGGTCCCACTGTTCTCCCATGCATATTCAAATTACTCCTTCCTTGTGTGTTCCCTCTCCCTCTATTATGTCCTACTACTTGCTGCATTAATACCCGTGTTTTCAGATTTACCCTATCCCTCTCTTCTTTTTCTTTTCCCGCAGTCACTCTGTGCTCATAATATTGGGCCATATGTAATACTTCGCCCAACGTTTTTGCTTGCCATGCACTCTCTGATGTCATTATTAGATCCTGGATTGGAAGTTTTAACCCCCTATCATATTTGTCAACAAATAACCTCTTTCCCCCTTCCGAGCCCACATCCTGCCCACTGAAGTCTGTGAATACTTCTTCAAATCTATTACAATAATCTGCAGCCAACTCATCCTTGCCTTGTACACATGCAGTCAATTTGTCCCATTGAATTATTTTCTCTGGGACAATTTCTTTTAACTTCTGCACTATACGTGCTGGTAATGCCACCAGGTTCTCTCCTGGTGTCCCTCCAACCGCTTTATTCCTGTCTTCTATTATCAAGTCCGCCCATGTGGCGCCAAAGGCCGTTGTGTCATCTACCTTCCTTATTTGTTTCCATATATCTGCTGGCAGAATCACCGGGAATATTAGATCTATATCACCCATGGTAAGCACGGATGATTGTAGGCAGGATTCTTTCTTATATCAGGAATCGTCTGCTTTATGTTGTTCACCTCCTGTCTGGAAAAGGGGACATGCACATATTGGGCAGTGTAATGGGCTGGTGTTACCTGCGCCGCTACATTGCCCACTGCGGGAACCTCTACTTTGGGCACAAAGGTAGGTGGACCTCTCTCATAGGAAATGCCCCACTTACCGTCCCCCCCTTCTCTTAGATGTAACAATATTCCCAGATCCAACGATAGGGCTGTTTCTCCTATCCCTCGCTCTAGTGCTCTTCTATATACTGCCATTATTTCGGGTGGGCTGGCCTTATCGTTTTTTATATCTTTGTCTAATAAATGTTCAGCCATCGATTGTAGTGCTTTTCTTTTCATGGACATGGAATATTCATCAAATATCTCGTGTATCTCCATTGTGGGAATACTGGGATCCGACATCTAACTAAACGCTTCTCGTATACATACTTTTAATTTGTCGCCCCTTTGCACAGACGACATTGAATGTCGTTGTTCTATATATGGCTCTACAGTTTCCTTCCTGTTTCTCCCAATATCCCTACTCCTGTACCAGGTGTAGCAAACATTTCGGCATAATCATTATCCAATTCATCTTTAAGTTCAAAAAGTCCATATACGTGTTCTCTCACTTCAACATCCCTCTCCCTACAGCGTGCTAATGCATTTAAAACTAACAATCGCTGCGGTGGTAATTTCCCAATTAACTGTTTCCATTTCTCCACCAAATATTCACCCATGCATTCCAACACTACCCGTCTCTCATTGCTCCTTCGGAAGTCATACATCGAAGCCAATGCTGCCGTCCCATCATTCTGTCTATATACATCTCTGCCTGTTGCTGCAATTCAACCATCCATTCTTTGCTGATTGCGCTGCGGGTTACCCTCGTGCATCCCCGTTGGTCAGTCCCCCCTCTTGCCCCCGTGGTTTCAATTTCAACCCAGGAGGAATAGACGGTTCTGAGTCTGTGTCTGAGGCTGGAGGTGCGGATGGGACAATGGGAACAGGGAGTGTCTGTTGTGGGCCTGGTTGGCTAATAGGAAGTGTTACGCGCGCGGTCTGTGGCTGTGGGAGGGTTTGAGGTACCGGAGGGGGAGCTTGGGCTACGGGCGGGGTCTGGGCAATAGCTACTGGCGTGTCTGGTCTTACTTCTGATCTTGGGCCTTGTTTTGTATGGGTCAATATATTTTCTATTAATTCATCTGCTATGTGTAATTCCCGTTGTAGATATATCTTTTCTATATACAACTGGTCTCGCATACCTGCCCTTCTTAGACTCTCAGTCCACTCCTCCTCTTCTTTCTCTTCCTCTACTTCACCTTTTGATTTATGCCTGTGCGCATGCTTCTCTCTGCTTTTAAATCGGAGCATTGCTTCCTTTCTCCAGTCTTTAATAGTCTCAAATGCTGCAGGGCGCGCTTTCTTTCTTAACACCCTTTCCAGGTTGTCTATCCTCGCTATCTCAAAACTACCATTAATCGGCCACTGATGGTGTTGTTGCTTTCTGGTTTGCCTATGCCAAGTCTCACAGAATATTATCGCACCCACTCCATACTTCACATATATCTCATACGTCGGCATTCCCCCAGGTGGTACAATTTGGCCATCTTCCAAAGATTGTCTACCACAGCGTAAAAACCCTGCTAAGGTGGACAATACCCCAGGCATGTTTCAACCTTCCCCCTGGTTAATCAACCTTACCTAGGGCGTTTGATTTTGCAAAGTCAACTCTCAACCAATATCAGGATTACTTTGAATCGGGGAATGACTCACCTGATAAATCAAGTCGTCTGTATACTGATGCACCAAAGGACGTCAGGTCTGCATTTCTTGGCTTCCGCCTCGTTTCGGGACCCTCGCCTCCTTGTTCTCTAGCCAGGCACGTCGATCAGGGATCAGATGTGTGCAGATCTGCAAAGGAGTCTCTCATCACTTTTACAGGGTGCCCCGAACACCTCTTGATCCCGGCTCGATCGCCCCGTCCTCGCCGTTCTGCGCCTTACTCAATTACAACGTTATACGATGGAACAAGTGGGGGAGGGTCCCTATTTGGGCGACATCTTGAAAGGGGTCCCTCGGGGACCCTGACGTCTATGGAAACAAGGCTAGTCACCACACACGATAGATACGCCAGACACGAGGTTGTATTCCCAAAGCTAGGGTTTATTGCAAAGCAAAAGTCTCAGTTGGCCAACTCGGTCTCACGCCCCGCGACCTGTATCTCTAGACCTTGAGGGACGCAAGAGAGTGAATTACGTACATCAGTTACATATATACAAAATGCATATCAAACAATCAGCTTTGACATGTTTAACACCCCCCTTTTATTAGGTTTTTTTGAACTTGGTGTGATGATGGACATCTCCGACAACTATGACACCTTCAAACATCTATTCTAGTAACAATTTGCAATTTGTGAGTGCGAAGGCATCTTTCAGTTGAATAGAACACAGCGCTTCTGTTCCTGGAAGCGAGCTTCATACGGGGGGGGGGGGAGTTGCATTCTGGACTTTGCTATCTATTAGGTGCTATTCGTGTCCTGGGAGCTGACACGCTCTAACGGGCTCAGCAAAGGGAGGCCGTAAGAAGAGCATAATTCAAGCCTTTAGCTGTATTATTCTAACATATTCTACCATATAACGAGACTGGATGGCAGCTGCAAAATGATTAAATGCCCTGCAGCTCTGCTTCAAGGCTACATTCAGGAGGGAGCCGGGCATTCTTCCTGGCGCTGCCTACATTTGTGTTTCAACAAACTCTTGTTATCCTCTTGGCCCTGCGGCCTTGTCCTTTTTACATACAGACAACAATGTTTTACAGTCGAGCAGTGTAAGCGGAAAATATACTGCGCAGCAATAGGAACAGAAAGCAATGAGCAATGGTTAGAAAACAAAATGGCGATTCTTGTTACATCAAAATGGCCGTTCATTGGCAAACCCGAAAACCTATATTCTGTCATATCGTGCATGAGACGGTTGGCCCACTGCCACCAAAATACGTTTGCGGTCACAAAGTAGAGGTATCCATTTTTCTAGACTGACAGCCCAACAAAACACCTACCACTAGCAGCTGTGCTGGGATGCGAAGGCCAGAGGAGCTTGTGCAGTCTTGACAAGCTTTTTTGACAGCAGTATTTTGCATTGTTTCTATTTATTCATGGCAAGCAGAAGGCAATTTTCACATGTCGGCTGTATTTTATTCGGCCCTATAAAAATGTATCACTCATTCACAAAGGCTGTCGTGAGAAGTGGTGGCAACAACGTGACAAAGGGGACACAAATCAAATGATAAATTCAATGGTCCCGACTCCCACCCCGGCCCTGCCTCCTTGCATTACATGGACCTTGAAATTGTAAAACAATATAATTTACTTGATCCAGTCCGTAAAATGGTCCAATTGGAATCTGAACCTTGGGCCGCCTGCAGAATAATTCTTAGAATAAAGGTGGTGTGCAGGTTCTTCTCAAAATGACTTCAAATGGCAGCCACTGTAAAGAGAACCCTGCAATATCGGTCCGCTGCTGATTGTAGATCAGGGCCCGTGTTCTATGATCTGGGCTTTTAGTGCTGCAAACAGCCAGTACAAGCCTAGCAAAATTTCCAGATTAACAATCAAAGGGATAGTCTTATAAACGGCTTGAAGTCGAATATGACATTTGAGAGATTGCTGATCAGCCCATATTCGCTGCATCACAGAGTAATCAAGTGTTGGCATGGGCAATAGGACAGCTTCCTGGGCTGTGGAAGCCTGTGTTCCATCCTGGAAAGAACAGGACACTATGACAGCAAGGACGGTTAATCAAAGAAACTTCACATAATAACACATTAGGAACCGGCTGCAAAGAAGCTGCAGAAACAGTGCAGAACAAATCACTTATTCTTGGCTGGTGTGGAATATTCCCCAGCCCAACCGAAGCAGCAGCATCTGCAGGCTGCCTGTTTAAGGATGTTCAATGGACGGATGGTGCTGGTCTCCACATGCTTCTAAACCGAGCATTTTGGTGTGAAATACTGCTTGTATTTCTGTGACCCTGAGCGGAACACATCTATTGCCATGGATGGCTACCGAGGCAAACAGAGAAAAGGTTGACCGCAGCTTCCTAACCAGTGCCTGCCCCCCATAATTTGGCATCTGCTCCTATTTCGGATGTCTGTCCCTATTCACTCTTAGTGGACAGAACATGTCACATTCGTGGTCTCTGTCCTCGGCCATCCTTGCTGTGCGTTTCCTTGGTTACCCGTATTCTGTTAACTCGGTCCATTAGGTGTCTGGCCTATTTTAAGCATCTGACCTCCATTAGCGTTGTGGTGTTAGCTAGTGCATCTTCTATAGATGGCGTCTTTCCTCCATCACCCCGACTGTTAGGTTGGTCGATCGGGTCGTCTCACTTTTATTGTAGTTGTTTCAGCAATTTGTCCCTCCAGCATCTGCCCATTTTTCCAGCCCCACCTATTTTCAGTTCTGTCCTATTGCTGGTGTCAGTACTGTCACAATACCTTCGCCTCGCTCATCCTTAGGCATATAGTGCCATACGGTTCCGGCATCAAAGTACTGATAATGCTTCTGCTCTCCGCTCTAATCACCAATTTCATAGCCTGTTCGCGATTCGCCAGGGCTGTTCTTCCCATCACCCCCATTAATCTAAGTGACATCGACAATGTCCTTTCTCAAGTAACAGCAGAAGTAATAAACACTACACTTGACTTCTCGTTCTATTTTGACATGACACAATGACATTGCCCTTTCTCAACTGCTAACAGTAACAAACACTTCACTTGACTTCTCGTCCTTCTCGCGACTTGACTCCCCCCTTCAATTTTATGTTTTTATTTGACTTACTTCTTTGTTCATTTTATTGACTTAAGTGAGTAGCAGTAAAGCACACCGACCCACATGCACAATCTGTCTCCTCGGCTGGGCCAGGAAGGTAGCGAGAATAGGCCTTGTCGCGTGTGCTTTGCCTGAGGCCTCTGGCTCCGGAAGACAGCTGGAATAGGCTGTGTCGTGCAAGCTTTGCCTGAGACCACTGGCTCCCTCCCTCACCTCTCCTTCCTTCCTCTCTGCTCTCTCATGTGCTGGGGTGTGTCCTCGAGGCCGCATCCACCACTCAAAACCAGTGTGCATGATCAGACAGCATGAAGAGCACCACTGTCTACCTGCTCCACAGCAACATGGCCCTGGCCTTCCCTGAGAGGGTGAGGCTCAGGAGCCAGGCAGTCAGCCACACGCCCCAGGCAGGCAAAAGCAAACACATAACGCAAGCTCATGACCTACCCCCACATGACATGCATTGTGGTTCGAGGGAGCGGGGCTACCTGGCCCTATGCTTGCAGAGGGCTGGTAGCACAGGGACCTCATGCTATTGGTGCATTCAGTCATCAAAGTGAACACTCAGTAACTAAGTGTTACATTTCTTTGAAGATGTTTGCTTCTCGTTCCGACTCTGAGTGCACATTGAAAATACATGATGTATCCATCCATGCACCGCTGTGTGGTGAGCTTGCAGTGACAACGTTACAAAGTACAACAAAAATCCGGCCCATCTATTGGCTTATAAAACTGTTCCCAGGGTCAATCCAAGTCTAATTTCATTCGACCGGCGGCCGAAAGAATGATAGGCCATTCCGCCCCTGTATTACACGGCCACAGTAGTGGCAGTGTAGTTATGGTTAAGTTGCTGTTTCCATAGGAAGAGCACTTTTTGGGCGGCTTATAACTTCGCCCCCCCTGGACGAATCCTCACTAAAGTTTGTAAGAAAGTATATGGCCCACTCTGAATTTTTTTGCAAAGTTTGGTGAGGTTTGGTCCAGGGGGGGCAAAGTTATAGGGGGGTCCCAAAATGTCTTTTTTTCCCATAGACTGAATGGGGGAAAAACTTTGCGCACGCCTACAGCCCAAACCGCTGGACGGATTTTCACCAAATTTGCGGCAGGAGCAGGAGCTAGGTCCCGAAAGCGTGCTTTTGTAAATTTGGTCACAATCCGTCCAGTAGTTTTCTTTAAAACGACCAAAAAGTATGTCTCAAAAATGTGTGATATCTATGTCCGCTCCTCGGTCACACTTCCCTGTTCGCTCCGCGGACAAGATAACGATTGGGTAATCAGCAGCGTCATGTCCGTGGACATGTGACGCATTCATTAATAGGACGGTGAAGAGGGTGAAGTGCGTCAGATTGTTCTGATGCACCCGCCATCTTTCATCCATGTTTTGGTGTCTGTGGACATCGCTGCTAAAACATATAAAAAAACTAAACATTGCACTTGTTAAACTTAGCAAATACTGTCTCGGAAGGTGAGGGTTGATGAGGCTGGGATGGGATGTGGCAGCAGGAAGAAAAACATTTTGTTACGAAAGGCATACAGTACATTTGAAGTTGTTGCAGAATATAATGTTCGTAAAGTACAGGCGAAGTATTACTGTTTCTATGTTACAATGAATTTAAAATAACATTGCAGTCCAACTGGCGCCCTAGAGTTTGAAATCTGAGGCAGCCACCTGCAGTGTTTGATGGAAACAGCGGGTCTGCAAGTGTATGGGAGTACCAGTTCTCATGAATGCGTTGAGCCATGTGATTGCAAAGTGAGAACGTATTTGGATTCTGCATGAAGGTCACTAACTTTGATTTTTTGCATGGGACTGAACCCATAACGGTCAATTGTTTTTTGACCTTGAGCGAAAGGGAATATTTAGTAAGAATGCAGGGAGTGGAAGTTTGCAATAAGGACAATTTGATAAGGTAATGCATACCAAACGTTTATAAGACACATGTAATATCAGTTCATGAAGATTGTTTGGTGCAAGCACATTGCTGTCAGACTTTCACGAAGAGAATGGAGACGGTCAATATCATGTAAGTTTGCTTTTGACGACTCTACACCGGAACAAGCTTTAATTTTTTATTACCTGAACATTCATTTTGGCAATGTAACTGAAGTACTTGTGTAGTTGTCATTTTTTTGTAGTTATGGGGAGTGCACAATCTCGCCATTTGCAGACTATCACTAGATTCACCCATGTTTAACTCTAATATGTCTTTGATATGTCATGTATGACCACATCGATGTGTGTATCAGTTTCCATGTTATTTTTGTCTTTTTTGAAATAATTTGCTGTGTGTAGTAATCGTTAGTTTAAACTGTATGCCGAATTAAGAAACCAATAGATGTATTGTAATAAAGGGTGGGTATTGACACGTGTTTTCTGTTATGTTTTCCAAACAGTTACTTGCTGCCTTACTGCGATTGCCATGGATTCCAGATGCCAAGTGATGACTTTTTTGGACGGCAGATGCACGTACTCGTGAACGCCTGCATCACCGTGACTATTTTGTGGGACGATCGCGCAGGCCCCATGTGTCCGTATGCTGCCCTGGCGCTTAGGAGTAACATAACATCTTTTATGGTGGTCTAGGCTCAATTTCATGTCGACGCCGTGGAATTCACTGTGCGCCCGAAGCAGTTCCTTACTCGGAATTGAATACTTTGCGTATGGGAAAAGAACAACGTGTGCCTCACGATTAACATTTTCGATCACGAGCGCAGAAACAATTTTGCTATTTGCTTGCATATGGGAATAGTCCGATGTTCTCGGACACTTTATTGTGAAATAAAAGTATTTTACACATTTTAAAGTGTTACTGTTTTCTTTAAAAAAACGGTTTATTATTTCAAAATGTGATGTGCTGTGTTGTACGTCAATGTGTGTTCATTTTCAGGTTCTGCATCACAGCACGTAGATGCTTATGGGCGCATTTGGCTACGCTGGAGAGGAACGATATTGAGAAAGGTGTTGAATATCACCAGGGTTAGTTATGTGAGAGACAGAGGCGGGCCATATGATTTAGTGACGTCAGGGTGATTTATTTTAGCCAGATGCAGCAATGGACAATATTAGCACAAGATGGACGCGCTCTTCTGTACAATTTCGTATTTTTCTAAAAGAGGAAAAATTAGGTAAGGTACACCGAAAATGTTTGCGATAGATCAACGTTTGTAAAAAAAATACATGGTCAAACCCCGGGATAACAATATCTTCTGACCGTTCCACTTGTGCAACTTATTAAATAATGTGCTGGAAGGTGAGGGTTAATGCTGATGGTTGGAATACTTCTGACATGATTGCGAATGAGTTCACAAAGTTTGTTGATATTTTCTGCAAACGTAATATGACGAATCATTTGTGTATTCTTTCGGCAGTTTAAAAAAAAAAACTGGGTGGATTTACAGTAAATGTGCGTACGGCTGATTTGCAATGACCGAAAAGCATGGTGTTGGAGATGTGGCAGTGTTTTCGTATATTTGACAAGTGCCGTAATGTACTACTTAAAAAATAATAGCGGTACAGCTTCTGTGACTGAGGGGTAAGCTGTAGCCATGGGCAGTGGGCAAAATGTCAGGGTTATGGTATACGGTCATGATCCGGACAATATGGCTATTGGCCATTACCAGAAGGGACAAAACATAGGATTAAAGTTGCCATGTCCACCTGGGACTGGCTTTGTGGTACAGTTGTTGCACATTAGGATACATTTGCAAAGGGAAGAAAAATGTACTCATTACAACATGGTCAGAGGGTTTCATTTTTGCTTTTTGCAGGCTGCAATGGAAAGCGAAGAAGGGCCTTCCCTTTCTATGGTGGCCATCTTGAAAAAGGATTTTCTTTCCTAAACCGGGATGCCGGAGGCGTCCCGGTTTAGGACAAAAAATCATCTTTTTCAGTAGCACGGGTTGCTGCTTTGGAAATCTAGATTGTTAATGGCATTCATCCCCCATTTTAGGGGTTGAAGGGGGGGTAATGATCCAGAGATCTCGTTATGCACTCTCGCTTCGATTGGGCTGATAACTTGGCCTGCTCGTCCTTTATCCACCGTTCCAGTCCCTGGAACGGAGGATGAACTCTACAGTATTCCCATTAGCATAACACAAACTGCAAATGGAAAGGTTGGAAAATCTTATTGCGTCTATGTACTTTACTGCGAAATATAAAGTAGATGGAGTCTATGCGTTTTTTTTTAGTTCTAGTTTTTAACTGTGAAAGGTGGATCATAAAGGAACATTTATTTTGTTTATGGATGGCTTTTGTTTGGGAGGATAGCTAAGAAAGAAAGTTGCGGACGGAACTGAGGAAAGAGGCACCAAACACTAATATGGAGGGGTAGGTGGACGGGGGAAAATGTTGTGCATGTGTTATTTGTAAGGTAGGGGGCAGTGTTTCTCATGCTCCTTGATTACAGCAGTGGTGGTAGCTCTTGGGGAGGAGGGATGGCATTAGCTGATGCCATTTTAAGATAAATAGTAGTTTTGCTAAAAGTATGTACTGTGTACTAGATTGTTAATGGCTGTGTACAATAGGTGTTGGAGTTGTGCAAGGGAAATGTTGACGTTGCACGTTCCTACAGCAGTACAAAATGTACTTCCACACTGTCCACGAGGCACTGATCTTATTGTGAAGTGTGTATGGTCATGTGGCATTCTTCGGAAGGTGTGCAATACAGTCAAATGTTCATTTATATTATGGTTACGTGCCACTACTGGAAACCTATGAAATTCAGTAAACAAATTTCGTTATCGGGACATTATGGTTAAGTTGCGCTTCTAAAAACCTATCAAATTCAATAAAAAAACATTGTTAAAGGGACGTTATGGTTAAGTTGCACTACTAAAATCCTATGAAATTCCCTAAAAAAACCTTCTTAACGGGACGTTAAGTAAAACCAAAAAACCCTTGAAATTCGCCAGTTATGGTAAGCTAAGCAACCATAACTCGCGCCACCACCGTGCACTGCTAACACCCAGGACATCAAAGATGACTTCACAAATGAGTTTACCCTCTGTAGTTCTATGACCTTAATCTGCATTGCAGGATCACCTTTCTGTTAGCTTATAAAAGCCAAAAATCATTTAAACCCAACTTGAAGAATCCTTTCTTGCTGTAATGAAGCCAATCAGCCTTAAGGCAATTATCAAAAGACAGGACATCATCAATAGCCTGCCTAAGAGCTTCCACATTGAGATTAGATTGCAGGAGTACCCAGTACATGATTGGTTTAAAGGCAACCAGCTCGCATCTCATAGAAACCAACAGAGCCCCTTCATGAAGACCTGTAAGCTATCAGTAAAAGATATCATCTAGAGCGGCCAAGAGATTTAATTTCACACAGCCCAAAAGTTTACCTCATACAGAGCTGTGAGCAAGAGTTGTCTGGTAGGTGTGAAAGCATGAGTGCTTGCCTAGCCACTATATTTTTTTATAAAAAGCAAGAATACTTCCAGCAACCTGTCTCAGGATAGACATTGTTTTATTTATCTGTGGCACCCATGAACCATTTCTTGAGGACAATAACCCTAGGTAATCAAATGAGGGGACCATTTCCAATGGTGTCCGATTCAGTTTCCTGAGGTGGCATAGATCACACTCTTTCCCCACAAGCATCTTGTTGGTTTTCAAGCTGTTTATTATTAGAGTTTTATTCTCACAATAAACGGTAAGAGCTAACCGCAAAGAACAAAATGCCTTCTCTGTCCTTGCCAATAAAACTGCATTATCTACATAAATCAATAAAGGGGCTGTAACTCCATTTGTCACTGGAACATCCAATTTTAAAGACTTAAGTTTGGAATCCAGATTATTTGAAACAAATAAAAAATCCAACCATGACATAATACCGGCCCTTACTGGGAAACATGCTGTAGTTTCACCACCAGGCCCATACCGGACTCAGCTTGGTATCAGCTCTCCCTCTAGTGATAAGTCAAGTCGGACAGCTTTAGATCCACCATTCAAGCACTGGCCATATCCCACCTGGATGGGGGCAATGTCCTCCTTGTAGGTCTCCCGTCTTCATCCCCTGTGCCCCTGAGAAGTGTCCTACACTCAGCTGCATGCCTCATCAAGGGTCTACGCAGATAAGACCACATCACCCCGGCCCTCATCGGCCTTCACTGGCTCCCATTGCAGACACAAATCACCTTCAAGTCTTGCTTCATCACCTATAAGGCAGTCGCCCTCAAGTCACTAATCTACCTCTCCGGTGGACAGCGCACCACCAGAAGCCAGGACATGTGCAGACTTGAAATCCACTGCAACAAAAAAGAAAGGACCACAAAACAAGCCTTCTCTCCCTACGCCCCAAGACTATGGAACCTCCTCTCTGTCAGCATCATACTCGCCCCACGCTCCTACAATCAGAAAAGAACTCGACCCACATCGTCTCTCCTCCTCAACAGCTAGGCCATCATGACCCCCCACACCACCTGACCTGCTAGACACCATCTGCCTCTCTCCTCCCCATCACCCTGCGCACCTGTACCCCTCCTTTCTGCTCATTGTATCCTACCCCTGCTGTTCGGTTGTTACCTCTGTAAAATGCTCCGTTATGCATCTGTACTGTTGTATACCTCTGTAAAGCGGTCAGCTGTGTATCTGTATTGTTGTATACCTCTGTAAAGTGCTCCATTGCTTCTGAAAGCTATGTCCGCGCTCAATAAATACAATAATAATAATAATAATAATTAGTAATTAGTACTGACATAATGAAAATTATTCAGCCAATGTTATAATAATCACCACAATGCATTACATCTTTTCAATATACATCCGATTCCAATTAACCATAACTATCGAACAACATTTAAACCTTTTAGCCAACAAATCCTTAAAATCCAATTTGTAATACATCCATTATTACAAAAAAAGTTTTTCCAAATTCTTCATATATTTGCAATATTGATGTCATGTACTGCAACAGTAATTTGTTCCATAAATAAGTACAACAATGTATAAACCAGATACAAAATCTATTCAATTTATATACAATGATAACCTTTTTCGATGTATGACCTCATTATTCTGTGGCCACCTCTTCATCAAGGAACATGTATTTTCTACAACAATAAATAATAAAAATCAACAAAACCCTCGACAAATTTATGAACTCCTACATTATGTTCAAATATGCTTTCAATAGGACCAATGAATTACCATCTTTTTTCCAAAAACAATCTCCAACTACAAGAAGGAAGAACAACATGTAACCTCACTGCAAGACAAGACACACAGAAAATGTATTTATTTATTTATTCGCATTTGTAGAGCGCACCGCAGCCCTTGGGCATCGTGGCGCTTGTTACAGAGATTGATAAGAGCTTAGTAACAGAGCTTAGTTGCAGAAAGGAAGCCATTTCAGACATATAACATTCTTAACACATACATTATCCAAGATGTACATAGTGCATAGTGAGAAAAGGTGTGAATGTGTATGGGGTGTATAATGTTGGAATGGCAGGAGGCATACGGGAGGGAGTTAATTGAAGAGGGAGGTTTTCATGTGTTTCCGGATGGCTGTAAGGGACGTTTCAGCTCTTAGGTCAGTAGGGATCGCGTTCCATAGCTTGGGGGCTAGGAACGGGAAGCCTATCCCTCCTGCTTTGGCCCTGTTGATTTGTGGGATGTTGATTTGATTGGTGTATCATGTTCTGATGGGTCGGGAGGATATGGTCCTAAATATGGTTGGAGAAAGGTATGAGGGTGCAGTGAGATTGAGACATTTGTGAGTGATGGTAAGAATTTTAAAGGTGATGCAATCTTTGACTGGGAGCCAATGGGCTGCCTGTCTGGCTTGGGTGATGTGGTCTCTTTTCGGGATGCTTAATGCAGCTCTTACTGCATTGTTTTGAGTGACTTGAAGTCTGCTTAGGTTCTTTTTAGATGTGCCCGCTAGAAGCGCATTACAGTAGTCTAACTTAGCCCCTATTGTTGCTCTAGCAATTGCGAGGCAATTTGATTTGGTTAGGTAGGATTTTATGGCAATGATGAGTTTCGTGCTAAGGGCTGAGGATGATGCGATGACATTTACATGCTTATTCATTGATAGGGTGGAATCAATGTGCACCCCTAGTGTCTTTACTGAAGAGGATCTAGGGATGCTGGTGTTGTCTATGAGGGATTTAGTATAGAGAGGGTCTAGCTTGGCTAGAGTGGCCTTTTGACCGAGTATGAGGATCTCTGTCTTGTCCCCATTGAGCCATAGGCCATTAGCTGCCATCCATGCGTGAATGGTGGCGTAGATTAGGTGAAGAGCCTCTGAGTCTTGGTCATATGAGCCTGATAGAGGTAGCAAGACTTGAGTATCATCAGCATAATTGATATATGCTATGCCGAGTGCGTCAAGCTTGTCGAAGAGGAGCTTCATGAAAAGGTTGTATAGTGTGGGGGCTGTGCATGAGCCCTGTGAGACTCTGCAGTGGATGGTGGTGGGCGGGGCAATATCTATGTTGGAGAATACTTTCCTTACTCTACCTTCGAGGAAGGAGGTGATCCATGAAGCAGCTTGTTTTGAGAATTGTGCCGCTTGAGTGAGGTGGGTTATAAGAGTCTTGTGATCTATGAGATCAAAGGCCGCTGGGAGTTCTAGGAGGAGGAGGGCAGGCTTGCCTTTGTCCATGATTTGCGTTATTTGGTTTTTAAGGTCTAGTAAAGCAGTTTCAGTACCATGCCCTTTGCGGAAACCTGGTTCTTTTTCCTAGGATGGAGTTTGTTTCTAAGTATAGTTGGATTTGGTTGTGGGCCGTCTTGTCCAGAATTTTGAGAAGGAAGGGGACGGTTGTTATGGGTCGGTAGTTGTTAGGTTGTGCAGGATCTAAAGTGGGTTTTTTCAAGAGGGGGCAAACCCATGCCTCTTTTAGGTTATCTGGACCGATATCTGTTTTAAGAGAGGAGTTGATGAAGGCTGTGAGTAGTGGGGCAAGGGCTTGGGAACAGTCCTGAATAATCTTAGGTGGGCATATGTCGCCTTTTGATGGTTTAAAGTGTTTGAGGAGGTCTATGACTTCTGGTTCTGAGATGTCTTTGAATGAGAAGTTAGGCAAGTAAGGGAGTTTGGGCTCAATGGGGGTGAGAGTAGGTCAGAGCTGGCTAGGTAGCGCCTTATAGTGATCCTGAATTTTCCTCTGAAGAAAGTCTATTTTGTTCAGCATTGCAGTTTGTATGCTTGCGCACCATGCTTCATCTTTGACGATCTCGTCAGTACTAGTTGGAGGTGCAGTGAGTTCATTGAAGATGGTGAATTATTCCTTAGTATGGGATTTGGCATTGGATATTCGTAAGTTGAAAGAGTTGGATTTGGCAGTGATGATAGCCTGTTTGTACTGCAGTGCAATTATCTTAACACTTTCTTTGGTAGAGTTGCTGGGGTTGGTCTGCCAGTTTTTTAAGAGCAAGTCATTTATTAGCACGATCAGTTTTGAGTTCTTCAGTGAACCATGAGTTCTTATGGAAAGATTTTTTTTCTTTTTTACATTCAAGTGGGGCTATGGAGTTTACTGCATTGGTGAGGGTGTCCTTAAAGATGTCTGCTAGAACAGATGGGTCCTGTGAGAAAGGAGGTGATAGGCAAGGGATGTTGAGATATGGTAGAATGTTGTCTGTTGTGAGTTTTTTGGCACTTCTTGTGTGTGCTGTAGGGGCATGTGTGAGGAATTTAGAGCATGGGTCAGTAGGAATGGAGAATTTAATGCCGTCGGTCCACAGATAGGCAAGATTCGACGTGATGCTTGAGTCACAGTTGTGGTCAGCGACCCAGTCTAAGGTACGGCCTTTGGAGTGAGTTGGGTTTAAGACTTTTTGGGAGAATCCTAGGTCAAGAAGATCTGTGGTGAGTGCAGTGGCTGGTTTAACTTTAGGGTCATTGTATCCAAGGTTAAGATCACCTAAGAGTAACGTTTTGGTGGATTTTTTTATATTGTCACTGAGTAAGTGTTTGAGGTCGCCTTGAAAGTCTGCCGGGAGACCAGAGGGCTAGTAAAGGATATGGATATTGATGGTGTTGTTGGGTGGGAGCGATAGTTTGACAGATAGGATGTCTGCGTTGCCCTCCCAGAGGTGAGGGATGGGTCTGATAGATAAGGAATCTTTGTAGATTAGAGCAACTCCTCCTCCTATTTTGGAGTGTCTATCCTGCCTGAGGATTGTGTAACCTGTGGGCAGAGCGAGGGTGATGGCAGGGGCAGAGGCCTCGTGAAGCCAAGTTTCGGTAATCCTTAGTATGTCTAGGTCTTGATTGGACAGAAGGTCATTTATTTTGAGGGCATGAGCAGGGAGGGATCGTACGTTGAGTAGAGCACATTATAAGTGTGGTTTTTGTGTATTTATAACTACTGGTATCCTAGCTGGGCATGCTTTGGGTGGGTGCTTAGTAGATGTAGATGTAGAGAATGAATTATGTCAGAATGCAAAAATGTGTAGGCACGATCACATTTAACTCAGTATGAAAGATTATGTACCACATTACACTCACCTCAATACGGGCATAGTTGAGAGATTATTTTAAGAAAAGAATAATTATTTGTAAAGTTTACTTTGATTCCATAGCACCACTATTGCAGCCAATTTTTCTTTTTTTTATATCTCTGTGATAGAAAATACAAATAGAACTGGACTGTCCTTTTTTGTTTGCCTTTGTATTTCCCAAACTCAAGGTTCCTAAATCATCTCCTTTGCTTCTGTATTAAGATTGATCCTTTCACCCAGAATTATTCCATATAAATTCCCATCTCGTGTTAACAGTATCAGATTTTGCGTTTCTTTTACAAAATATGAACTGCCTTACATAGATCACAGTACGCAAAGGGTGTGACATCACAACATAGCGGCTTCTTCGTGCTCACAATTTGAGCGTTAGACTATTTTTCTCAAGTTTCTAATTTGCATCCATGTTCTGCCTAATCCAAAAGCCTTGGGTTCGGCAGCAAATATGAACCCAGTGGATCCTCTCCCTACAATATTCCCAAAAATTGAATATATGATTGGTCATATTAATGCTCATTAATAGGGTTGTTCTGTCAATAAAAAATCAAGATTAAGAATAAAAAACACATTTGTACTCAATGTTAAGAGATAGGGTAATACAACTATTTTGAGTATGGTGACATATTCCAATTACAAAATAATTTAGTTCCACGACTGGGGAACAACAGCTGTAGGGATTCTACTAGAGAGAAGAGATTTGTATATAATATTGAAAAGTGTTGAAACCATACCTTAGTGTCCTATAATCAGTGGCGTACCGTGTGAGGGTCCAGGGGGGCAAGTTGACCCCTCTGTGGCTCTTTTAAGAGCCAGACTGGGACAATTGTCAGTGGTACACCTCTCCCGTTCGGCACCTCAATGAGGGTTCCCAATGAGAAAGGTGTCCTGCTGGCAGCACAATGTGTACCGAGCAATTCCTGCTGAACACGTACATTGTCCTGATAACAGGACACCTTGCCATTACTGAACGGGAGAGGTGTCCCACTGACCAGACAATGTTCCAAGGAGCTCCGGGCAGCGACGGGACTCTCACATTGCTCTGTGTCAACAGAGCATTACAATGTGAGCCATTAGGTGCTGATGGGAGGGAAGGGGGACTATTAGCAGGGACTTTTGTCCATTTAGAAATGGGAATGGGAGGAAGTGATCAGAAGAGAGAAGAGTGCATAATGTTGCATGCTCTATGAAATAATGACTATGGCTTTAAAACCTGAGGGAGATTTGTTAGGCTCATATTTATGTCAGGCTCACATTAATCTGCTTGATGCTATTCTAATTTTGCATGCAGGATGTGGAGAATACAACATGGAGAAAAAGAGACCGAGGCAACAGTGCCTTCGGTGTGGGCCGCACACCCTTGATTCCCACTAAGGGTTAATCAATTTCTTTTGTGATCGTTGTTCAGTTAATAAAATCCAACTTCAATCGTAATTCACAGATATGTATATTTTTTAATTTTTCAATTACTGTGTTAATAAAGCTCATAAAAAATTGTGCTTAATTGGTTAAACTTCACCAAAGAAGCTAATTATCTCAGTTGAGGCAAAACAGAAAACCCATCTGGCTAATGCATTTCGGATGTATATCCTTCGTCAGAGCCAGGTTAGTACTACACACATAATAATGCATTATAGGTGGATTTAGAAGGTTTACAATGTTTAAATTAATAATTGTTCCGTACGTCATGTGTAGCAACCAGATATTCAAGAATTAATAACTAAAACAATCATAATAAACAAAACAATCATAATAAACAAACAGGGCGCCCACAAGGACAAACAAATATTTAACAAAAAAGTGAGATTGGAGAAAGGAGAAAAAACAAACAAGTAAGCATACATGATTGTAGACAGTATAAATACAATATTTGCACAGATAATGATATTGCTCTATAATTCAAACAATTAATGGGACTAATCAACTGCGTACTAGAATTGCCGTTTAAGCCTTTTTGGTGACTATGTTGCTTAAAGGTAAAGTTAGGCAGCGTGTGTTTATTGTACCAGAGTATTGATAGTCGTACTATATTGTGTGAGAATACCTGTGGCTAGTTAAACATTTCACTAACCTGTGTGTCAGTATGCAACCCACGCGTGCTGTCCGCGTGTGGTGTTTCTCTATGAAGCACTGCCTAGTGTGGGGAGAAAAAATGTGTTATCTCCTCCGAGTAATTAGCTGCTATTGATCTATACGCGATCTTACTTCGCGTCGCTTTGTGCAAAGGTATGGCTTACCTGGAGCGTTCTGAGCTACGTCTTGCTCGATCAACTCCGAACAGCGTCTGAGGCTCGCGGTTCGTGTCGTTGCCCTGGGCAACATTATGTAAACAAAATGGCCGTTTGTGTATAACCAAGTCGGCCATATTGGTAGAGGCAATACTGGGACATGAGTGGCATAGAGTGTGAAATATAAATGGCAAATGTAAGGGATGTGAATGTTAAGATATTAATTGCACATGTAAAGATATTAAAGCTTCATGATATCTGTGTATTTTAAGTTGAACCTCTAGCACATGTATGTTCTGATAGTAACGTCGTGTACCTCATGGCTAATTGGCTAATTGGCCATTAATGTAAGGTTATATAGCGTAAAGATATACTGTCTAGTACACATCAACAAAGGAAAATACAAACTAATAAATAATAAATGTTTACAACAAATGGTTATAGCAGAAAGCAACAGTGTTTTCAAATCGGGTAGTGATTTATACTTATTGCATGAGCATGAGACAATTTAGCATGTTCATTATTGATATTGCACGGTGAACAAATAGTGACATCATTACAAGAAGCAGTTGAGATCAAATTCCTCGTTGAGCCCTCGTGGTGCCAAGGAATCGAGACGATCTATCCAATAGGCTTCTCTTTGTTGTCTTCTTTTTTTCAAATCAGCATATATGCTTGTCATTTCCAGGGTTTCCAAAATTTGGAACTTGACTTGAGAGATGTTATGTTGCTTTGCATTAAAGTGTCTTGCTACGGCTGAATTGATGTTCTTATTGCGTATACATGATTTATGTTCATTCATCCGAATTCTCAGTTTACGCCCTGTTTCACCTACATAGTAAAGTCCACATGGGCAACGTATGCAGTAAATGCAGTTTTCGGTATTGCAGGTGCCATAGCTTTTTATCATGATCTTTTCTCCCGTGTATGGATGTGGAACCAGTCCTCCTTTGATAATGTTATTGCAATTACTGCAATTTAAACATGGAAATGTTCCCGTCTTTTTTGGTTTGATCCTTTTGGTTATGGTATCTCTTGTGTTAACTAGATAATCCCTAAGGTTGCTGGATCTTTGATAAGCAAAAGTTGGGGTCTCTAAGAAGAGATTCTTAGTTCTTTCGTCATTTTTAAGTATTGTCCAATGTTTATTTATACATCTTTTGATCTGCATACTTTGGGATGAATATTTAGACACATATACAAGTGATGGGGATTGCTTTTTGTCCTTTGGTGCTAGAGTGCTGGTTCTTGTTATTTTTTGTACCTTTTCTTTTGCTGTCTGTAGATCTTCATTCGGGTATCCCCTATCTTTAAGTTTTTTGCTTAGTTTTTCAAGTTCTTGTTCGTACTCTCTGTTATCACTGATAATTCTTTTTAATCGCAACATTTGTCCATAAGGTAAATTCTTCAGAGTGTTTTGTGGATGGAAACTCATACGGTGTAATAGATTGTTCCTATCTGTAGGTTTTGTAAACAAAGAGGTAGTGATTTGTTGGTTGTTTACGTTCACCAGGATATCCAGATAATGGATTCCTGGATTGCCAATTTCTGAGGTGAACTGAATACGCGGGTCTATATTGTTGATATAACTTATAAACTCATTAAGTTCTTCTCTTGTGCCTTGCCAGATACTGAATATATCATCTATATAACGCACCCATGTTTTCAATTTGTTCTGCCATTCGGGTTTTTGCAAGATATGGGTCGTCTCAAATTGGTACATAAACGCATTAGCGTAAGCTGGTGCCATTGTTGCTCCCATGGCTGTTCCGGAAGTTTGGATGTAAAATTCATTCTTATATTCAAAATATGAATTCATTGCGATAAAAGAGAGTAGTGATAAAATGAATTCTTTCACTGCTCCTATATCGTTCTCCTGTAACAGGAGCCACTCTACCGCTTCCTGTCCCAAGTCATGTGGAATGCTTGTGTAGAGGTTAACCACATCTATGGTGAAAAGTATGTTGTTCTCTGTAAGTTGGACTCCCTCTATGATGTTCAGAAAGTGTGTACTGTCTTTCACATACGTGGATGTCTTCTGTATTAAAGGGTTCAAAAAATAGTCTATATATGTTCCTAGTGGTTGTAAAATCCCTCCTGTGGCTGCTACTATCGGTCTTCCAGGTGGATTATTAAGACTTTTATGGATTTTAGGCAGCAAGTAAAAATGAGGAATGTTTGGTTTTAAGTTCAATAGAAAGGCCTTTGTCTTATGTGTTATCATCTCTCTTTCTTCTGCTTTTGTAAGAAGTTCATCTAGATCTTTTAATATTCCCATAGTCGGGTCGTGATCTATTTTGGCATAAACATTATGATTGTCCAGTTGTCTTTTGGATTCATTTTCGTAATCTGAGGTGTTTAATAATACCAATGCACCCCCTTTATCTGCTGGTCTAATAGTTATTTTTTCATCAGAGTATAGGTTCTGAACAATTGACATTTCCCCTCTGCTGAGGTTTCTGTTCTTTGTCATTCCATATTTGATCTTTTTAAGATCTGTTATAACCATTTTTTCAAAAATGTCGATTGCTGGTACATTAATTGGAGGAGAGAAGGTACTTTTTGGTTTGAATTCTACTAATTCTGATGGTTCTGGTGAAGAATTAGTATTTTCCAATTCCGCAAAGAAAACTTTGAGTTTGAGCTTTCTAGTCAATTTATGAAGCTCTACCTTAGTGTTGAATAAATTGGTATTATAAGTCGGTACAAATTTCAAACCTTTCTGTAACACCTCTTCTTCCTGTTTAGTTAGTATTCTGTTTGAGATGTTGACCACTAGGTTGCTCGTGCTTGGAATCTTGTTTGGACTCCGGTGCCCCTTCCTCTTGCCCCTCCTCGTTCGTTTCTTCCTTCTCGGTTGTCTAAAAAAGACGTTTGTCGTGATGTTGATGCGCTGGTACTCGGGGTAGCTCTGTTGTGACCACTGTCTCCTTCCGCTCTTTGTTGTTGAGGTTGTGCAGTCTGTTCATCTCTGTTAGAATCTGTGTCTGAACTGCTGTTTTCTGAGTTCCGGTTGGGATTGTGTGGCCTCTGAGGTTGATTTTGAAATCTGTCCGCCCACGTATAAACTTCGTCTCTCAAATAGTCAAACGTGTCACGCTTAAACTTCCTTATTTTTCTTGCTTCCAAATCAGTTTTATATCCCTCTAATCTTGTGTTGATATCTGCTAATATCTCATCCAATGAATCTTTGCTTGTAAGATCTGTGATTTCAACAGATAAAATCTGTATCTCTTGTTCTAGATTCTGTATGTTCATAGAGAGCTCTTTGATCGTGAGTAGAATTAAGTCCAAAGAGCATTTATTAAGAATCTGCTCCCATTTGTGTACAAATTCCTTGCTTTCTTTGCACAAAGTCGGTTTAAGTCCAATTCGTAAACCTCTAGGGATCCTTTGTGCCTTGTAATAACGGCCTAATGTCACTGCGTGCAATTTTCGGTTAATTGTTTTTCGAATGGTGTATTCAAGTTGTTTTATCCTTCTGTTAGGATCTGCATCCTTTAGTGTGCTGCTGGTTTCCTTAATTAGGCCTAGGATTGCGTAAGGAAGTTTAAGCGTGACACGTTTGACTATTTGAGAGACGAAGTTTATACCGGAGTCCAAACAAGATTCCAAGCACGAGCAACCTAGTGGTCAACATCTCAAACAGAATACTAACTAAACAGGAAGAAGAGGTGTTACAGAAAGGTTTGAAATTTGTACCGACTTATAATACCAATTTATTCAACACTAAGGTAGAGCTTCATAAATTGACTAGAAAGCTCAAACTCAAAGTTTTCTTTGCGGAATTGGAAAATACTAATTCTTCACCAGAACCATCAGAATTAATAGAATTCAAACCGAAAAGTACCTTCTCTCCTCCAATTAATGTACCAGCAATCGACATTTTTGAAAAAATGGTTATAACAGATCTTAAAAAGATCAAATATGGAATGACAAAGAACAGAAACCTCAGCAGAGGGGAAATGTCAATTGTTCAGAACCTATACTCTGATGAAAAAATAACTATTAGACCAGCAGATAAAGGGGGTGCATTGGTATTATTAAACACCTCAGATCACGAAAATGAATGCAAAAGACAACTGGACAATCATAATGTTTATGCCAAAATAGATCACGACCCGACTATGGGAATATTAAAAGATCTAGATGAACTTCTTACAAAAGCAGAAGAAAGAGAGATGATAACACATAAGACAAAGGCCTTTCTATTGAACTTAAAACCAAACATTCCTCATTTTTACTTGCTGCCTAAAATCCATAAAAGTCTTAATAATCCACCTGGAAGACCGATAGTAGCAGCCACAGGAGGGATTTTACAACCACTAGGAACATATATAGACTATTTTTTTAACCCTTTAATACAGAAGACATCCACGTATGTGAAAGACAGTACACACTTTCTGAACATCATAGAGGGAGTCCAACTTACAGAGAACGACATACTTTTCACCATAGATGTGGTTAACCTCTACACAAGCATTCCACATGACTTGGGACAGGAAGCGGTAGAGTGGCTCCTGTTACAGGAGAACGATATAGGAGCAGTGAAAGAATTCATTTTATCACTACTCTCTTTTATCGCAATGAATTCATATTTTGAATATAAGAATGAATTTTACATCCAAACTTCCGGAACAGCCATGGGAGCAACAATGGCACCAGCTTACGCTAATGCGTTTATATACCAATTTGAGACGACCCATATCTTGCAAAAACCCGAATGGCAGAACAAATTGAAAACATGGGTGCGTTATATAGATGATATATTCGGTATCTGGCAAGGCACAAGAGAAGAACTTAATGAGTTTATAAGTTATATCAACAATATAGACCCGCGTATTCAGTTCACCTCAGAAATTGGCAATCCAGGAATCCATTATCTGGATATCCTGGTGAACGTAAACAACCAACAAATCACTACCTCTTTGTTTACAAAACCTACATATAGGAACAATCTATTACACCGTATGAGTTTCCATCCACAAAACACTCTGAAGAATTTACCTTATGGACAAATGTTGCGATTAAAAAGAATTATCAGTGATAACAGAGAGTACGAACAAGAACTTGAAAAACTAAGCAAAAAACTTAAAGATAGGGGATACCCGAATGAAGATCTACAGACAGCAAAAGAAAAGGTACAAAAAATAACAAGAACCAGCACTCTAGCACCAAAGGACAAAAAGCAATCCCCATCACTTGTATATGTGTCTAAATATTCATCCCAAAGTATGCAGATCAAAAGATGTATAAATAAACATTGGACAATACTTAAAAATGACGAAAGAACTAAGAATCTCTTCTTAGAGACCCCAACTTTTGCTTATCAAAGATCCAGCAACCTTAGGGATTATCTAGTTAACACAAGAGATACCAGAACCAAAAGGATCAAACCAAAAAAGACGGGAACATTTCCATGTTTAAATTGCAGTAATTGCAATAACATTATCAAAGGAGGACTGGTTCCACATCCATACACGGGAGAAAAGATCATGATAAAAAGCTATGGCACCTGCAATACCGAAAACTGCATTTACTGCATACGTTGCCCATGTGGACTTTACTATGTAGGTGAAACAGGGCGTAAACTGAGAATTCGGATGAATGAACATAAATCATGTATACGCAATAAGAACATCAATTCAGCCGTAGCAAGACACTTTAATGCAAAGCAACATAACATCTCTCAAGTCAAGTTCCAAATTTTGGAAACCCTGGAAATGACAAGCATATATGCTGATTTGAAAAAAAGAAGACAACAAAGAGAAGCCTATTGGATAGATCGTCTCGATTCCTTGGCACCACGAGGGCTCAACGAGGAATTTGATCTCAACTGCTTCTTGTAATGATGTCACTATTTGTTCACCGTGCAATATCAATAATGAACATGCTAAATTGTCTCATGCTCATGCAATAAGTATAAATCACTACCCGATTTGAAAACACTGTTGCTTTCTGCTATAACCATTTGTTGTAAACATTTATTATTTATTAGTTTGTATTTTCCTTTGTTGATGTGTACTAGACAGTATATCTTTACGCTATATAACCTTACATTAATGGCCAATTAGCCAATTAGCCATGAGGTACACGACGTTACTATCAGAACATACATGTGCTAGAGGTTCAACTTAAAATACACAGATATCATGAAGCTTTAATATCTTTACATGTGCAATTAATATCTTAACATTCACATCCCTTACATTTGCCATTTATATTTCACACTCTATGCCACTCATGTCCCAGTATTGCCTCTACCAATATGGCCGACTTGGTTATACACAAACGGCCATTTTGTTTACATAACGTTGCCCAGGGCAACGACACGAACCGCGAGCCTCAGACGCTGTTCGGAGTTGATCGAGCAAGACGTAGCTCAGAACGCTCCAGGTAAGCCATACCTTTGCACAAAGCGACGCGAAGTAAGATCGCGTATAGATCAATAGCAGCTAATTACTCGGAGGAGATAACACATTTTTTCTCCCCACACTAGGCAGTGCTTCATAGAGAAACACCACACGCGGACAGCACGCGTGGGTTGCATACTGACACACAGGTTAGTGAAATGTTTAACTAGCCACAGGTATTCTCACACAATATAGTACGACTATCAATACTCTGGTACAATAAACACACGCTGCCTAACTTTACCTTTAAGCAACATAGTCACCAAAAAGGCTTAAACGGCAATTCTAGTACGCAGTTGATTAGTCCCATTAATTGTTTGAATTATAGAGCAATATCATTATCTGTGCAAATATTGTATTTATACTGTCTACAATCTTGTATGCTTACTTGTTTGTTTTTTTCTCCTTTCTCCAATCTCACTTTTTTGTTAAATATTTGTTTGTCCTTGTGGGCGCCCTGTTTGTTTATTATGATTGTTTTGTTTATTATGATTGTTTTGGTTATTAATTCTTGAATATCTGGTTGCTACACATGACGTACGGAACAATTATTAATTTAAACATTGTAAACCTTCTAAATCCACCTATAATGCATTATTATGTGTGTAGTACTAACCTGGCTCTGACGAAGGATATACATCCGAAATGCATTAGCCAGATGGGTTTTCTGTTTTGCCTCAACTGAGATAATTAGCTTCTTTGGGGAAGTTTAACCAATTAAGCACAATTTTTTATGAGCTTTATTAACACAGTAATTGAAAAATTAAAAAATATACATATCTGTGAATTACGATTGAAGTTGGATTTTATTAACTGAACAACGATCACAAAAGAAATTGATTAACCCTTAGTGGGAATCAAGGGTGTGCGGCCCACACCGAAGGCACTGTTGCCTCGGTCTCTTTTTCTCCATGTTCATTTTCTGTGCCCAACACGGTGGCACATGATAGTGGGCTGCACCCCATTAACATATTTATTTACAAAATAACATTCCATTGGAAACGAAATACACTATCAAGAAAGTAAGCTGTGCACTCTCGCCCCTCTCTCTTGAGAATACAACTAAAGCCATACTCTTATTGCTCAACATATTTCTGTGACAATGTATATAGTGTATAGTTAGTTTACTCTGAAACACTAGATGATTTGTTTATGTGGTTTGCTTCAAAGGCATTGCTATAAATAAAGTATTATTTAAGCACATGAAAGGCAAAGCAAAACCTTAATAAATATCTATATCAACTGAACCTGGGAAGATGTGCTTAAATTGACCACATCCCTGTTTCATCATTTAACCAAAGTGTGTGATCCCAAGCAAATCATTTAATCACACCGCGTCTTATATGCAGCTCTGTAAGTGATTTTGATTCACTTCATAGCTAATGTTAATATATCATGATATTATTTTAAAAAGCCTAATGATTATAGAGTTGCTGCATATATTATAATACTGCAATTTTTTATAATTTGCACCACAAAGGTATTCACCAATTGGCTTACTTATGGCAACTTATTCTAATGTAACTTCCATGGTGCCTCCAAGTATCAAAGACTGATGTCCTTTTCTATTAAGTCACTTCTGTTGGTGCAATCCATATCAAAATTAGGAGGTTTGCATGTATTTTGCCCCAGAGTGCCTGGGCAGAGCTCTAATAGATGTGTTTCCTGCATCTGTTATGATTCTGCTGTTTTTTTGTTTTTTGTTATGTGTTAAAATGCCCTATGCCACTAATGTTATAAAATAAAGTAGATTGGGGAAGGGGTGTGTGGTCTGGGGGCAGCAGGACATTTTTCTCGTGCCTTCTCGTTTCCCCCCGCCCCGCCACCACACCCACTCTTGCAGTGCTGGATACTCCCCCGCCTGTAATGGTATCAAGGTATTGGGGTGGCATGATAAGCCTTGAGGGCATAGTCTGAGTGGCTTTAAAATGTCACCTGAACCTACTGATGCCATTTTATTGGCATCATATACATTTTCGGATTTTTATGCATCTTTAAACCCACCATAACATTGATGGTGTTTGCTAAACAAGCCAATGCTACAATCACACGGATGTCAGATTATATTCTACACTGATGATCCCAATAAGGGTGAGTATATATAGTATTATCTGCATTCTTGAGAGTTGTCAGTCTTGGGTTGATACTACTATGGGCCTTGTTATGAGTTTGGCGATGTTCCAGTGGTAAATCTGCCAAAATACCACCAAATGGAATTACCATTACAGCCACTTGGTTTAGTGGATCTTCTGCACGATTATAAGTGGTGGTAGGTAGGGTGGTGTAAGTCCCCATTTCCGAAGTCCATAGGACTCCATGGGGATTTCAGCGAATGTACCGTCAGCGGTCATTCCACCGGTGGTCATTCTGCCGATGTGGCTGTTTTTTGGCAGAAAGGTGAAGGTTTTACCTTCAGCTTCTTGCTGGTGATTTATCCTCCACCTTACCATCAAACTAGTAGTGAGGCAGCGTAGTAATGAGGCGGTAACAGAATTACTGCCACTTTACCTCAATTTTTACTGCACTGCCGTACTCGTTATGAATCTTTATGTATACAATAGCGCTGTCTTATAAGAAAAAGCTCTACTTTGAAACTGGTGGACACTCATGTCCACCTAAAAACCAGCCGCACCGACACCAAACAATCCACTCCTTGATCACCCCTGAGCTTGCCTCTAAGGAACGCTCAAAAAGAGCCCTAAAGAAACAGTGGCGAAAAAAAAATAACCACAGAGATCACACCACCTCAAATTTCTCCATACCAGCCATAGGATTTTTATCACTGAGGGCAAAGCTGCATACTACTCCACCACTAGTGTCAACCGCTAACAAGAGCACAGTGTAAGGGAGACATGGTATCACAAGTATGACTCTGTAATTTCTTCCTGATCGTCCCATTCCTCATCTCTCAGACATCCTCTCTCCATAGGTTCTTCCCTTTGCTGTTTTGGACAGTGTCTTGCCATATGACTAATTTCTCTGCATGAGAAAGAGATAGGGGGAGGAGGTTTAATGCTTTTTGACTCCTCTCTTCTGGTCTCCTCTCGAAGTCTAGGTTCTAGTTGTTTAATTCTACCCTTTCTTTCATCGTCCATTCTTTTGGTTTAGAAAGGTTTTCCCCTCACTCTGATGTGTGTAGCATAGAGTAGTACGATGGTTTTTGATCTTTCCTATCCTCTCTTCTAGGCAGGGCATGGAAGTATTTCACGGTCTCCGAATGGGATTTGGCCGTTTCACCGGCTAGCTTGAACCTTGGTCTATTTAGCTGCAACACTGCCTTTTGTAAATATGGAGGTAAAGAGTTAACAAATTGTTCCAGGGTTATCATTTTTTATCTGTTCATCCAGATTTTGTTTTAGCTACTCATAAAAATATTGTATTTTTAATTTGTTCTCCTAAATCTAATGGGGTTTCTCCTGGATTCAGTCAGATACTACTTAATGTTTGCCTATAGAAATTGCTGGTCTGACCTACTCTTTTAAGAAGTCCTTCTTTAATCGAGGTAAAGGTGGCCCCTGCTGGGAGATCGAGTAACTGGTAGGTAGTTCGTAATTCCCTTTTCAGCAATGGTCCCAGGTAAGACATTTTTATATTTTCAGGCCATTCGATTGCTCTGCTAGCCAGTCAAAATTCAGAAACACATTCACCCGATCTTCTCCATCTTGATATGGCTGTAATATCCCCTGAGGTAATAGGGCTTTGGTCTGTAAAGCCACTAATTGTTCTAAGCTTGATTGGCGACGGTTTTCGGCTTATATCTGATGGGCGGCCAGTTGTGCTAGCAAATCTTCTATTGAGGCCATACTCTCGGGGGTGTGAGAGTTCTTCCCTCTGTCGTACCTGGAAAATCTGAATAATAAATGTTCTCACCTTCTTCCGAGGAAGTTTCAGAACTTTATAGACTTTCGGGGGTTGATTCTGATTGAGAAGGAGACCTCGGAGCATCGGGATTTATACCTGCTAAGCCTGATCCAGAGGGTAATTCAGCTTTAAAGAAAGAAGGATCTGGAAAAGGGGGGCTTAATGTACTAGGTCTAATAAAAACCTGAGAGGGTCTTACTTTTAGGATTATTCAATCCCACTGCTGTATGCGGTAGTGAGAAAGAGGAAGAATATCTAGTAAAAACTTGACCTTGAAAGAATAAATCTTTTTGGATGATAGGGATATGAATTTGGGAATACGGAGCCTCTTTAATGCTATAAACTTGGTCAGAACTCTGAACGGTAACAATTATTTTGTACCCTTCATGTGGTATCATGATGATCAGCATGGGTTTTGAACTTGTATCAATTGAGTAGGATCCCACTGACACCATATGTAAGGGAGGCATGGTATCACAAATATGACACTGACACAAGAGGTACAGGTTGCAAAACCTTTAGTCAATTCTTGGGGTTTGGAAAAAACTCCTACTTTGCCCTATAGCTATGATGGGAGTAGTCTCTACCATCAAATAATATGGAAAACGCAATCCTAGTCAGTTTATGTCAATTAAAAATAGCCTTTACTAACAATGCCGGCCCTATCTCCTATACAAAAAGTGTGTAAAGCAGAATGCATATGCAAAGGAAAGTCAGTGTTATGACATAAACGATCAAGGTGACTGAGTCCGCTCTCTTCCCCACATTGGACAGCACAGAGTAAGGTGGGCTCCGTAAGCAGGGAGAAACACTCTGGCTCAGGTTATCAAAAAAAATCTGTTCAAAACGTTGGTTGAGGCTCGCTTGGCCTTTCACGTTAAATGCACTTATTCCAGTTTTCCAAATGTTCACGTAGGTCTCCCCCTGTCAGGCTCAGAACTTTCAACAGAAAAAGTACCTGCTTCAACATCACATAGGTCTCCATCAATCGGGCTCGGACCTTGCGATCACAGCACTTGCAGGGGTTCCGTTACCCAAGCTTTATCCACATTTGTTTGCGGTTTCCTTCCTCCATCTTATTTTGTATTCCAGGTCTCCCTCGGTCAGGCTCGGACCTTTCACAGATGTTGTAGACTTTCGATTGTGTAAGGGTTTTTCTATAGACCTCCGCAGGACCACTGTGACTTTCACTTTCTCTCCCTTCTTGTATTTGCCCCAGTGTCTCTTGGTCTCGGTAGTTCCATAACACAATCAGCAAAGTTCAAAGAGATATTTTATCTTAAAGCAATCGCCCTTTTAACTTCCCCTTTCGAAGGGGTTAATCTTGACCATTGTGCATTTCAAAATTCATTCACTTTGTCGCTTTTTAACAAGACATCACACATTCCGCTGAGACTTTCCAGTGGGCTACTTCCTTTTGCCGGAGCACTCCGCTACTCTGTATCACTGGCTTCACAGTTATTGGGATCTTTAAAGTTCACTACTTATTTGCTTTCTTTTGCATCTCTTCAGCACATGTGCAACCTTGAATTGTAAGATAAACTGTTGCGGCTTCAATCTTTCCTTGACAAAAAACGGCCTTTCATGTCTTTCATTAACTCATTGGTTGTGTGCATTCCTTTCTTTTCTCTGTGGCTTTGATTCATGAGTCAAGATTGATACCACAGCTTGGCCTCGCTTCCCCAACTCTGGCATTCACCCGGGGGGGGAGAGGAGGGGGGCGCTGGCGTCCTTGAAACACAAAAGCAGGCTTCTTCTCATCTGGGATTTGGCTTTCTCTGTATATCCTTCACGTTTCTCAGAGGCAACAACCTGCTGCAGGGATCTTCAGGGTCTCTCCATCCCTCGCACTAGTCCCTCGGTCAGTCGTCCTGCCCCAGTGGGTTTGCCTTTGCCCCGGAAGATTTGCTCCTTCTTGTGTCTCACCTTGCTCAAAGTGTGTCTCTATGTTCCATCTTTTATCCGTGTGGGGGGATGTAGGGGGGATGTAATGGGTATCAGATGTATTTGATTAAGGTCAAGTGCCTGACTTTGCCTGACCTGATTAACAGGACATGTCCAATGAGATATGTAAGGGGTAGCCTCTTTACTCTCAGTTGTCCTCTTCCTCGGCCCCGTGTTTGTGTAGAAAGGTGGCAAGTTGGGACGTTGGAGAATCCTAAAAAATAGATGGGGTATGGGCACGGGAAAGGATATAATACTGTGTCTCACCATTGTTTGTCTCACACCCACTCCCTGAAGAGCCCTCACCCAGGTGATCCTCCCGCACTGGTCCACCCACAGGGTCTGGATCCAAAGGCACCTGAGAGAGAGAGATCCCCGGGGACTAGTAAGTGAGACATCCTTTGGTTTCTTACAAGAGCCCTTTTCAAAATAGTAAAGCATTGTACCAATCACCACCTAACCCTGAGGTGACAGCATCTCAATGTAAATGTGACAGAATCAACAACTTCTGCATAGAAGAAATCAAACAGATCATCAAAAGAACCTTCACCAGCGTTAGCCCCGCTGCACCTCCAGCATGCACACTGTCCTTCTGGACCAATTTCTCTGCTTCCCTTGAGGACTGACTTCACTCTTCTCTTCTCCCCTGACTTCCTAAAACACTTGTTCCCTCAAACCTACCTCGTACTCTGACAATATCATCCTGGCCCCCATCAACAATTGACAGGACCGGGGCTCAACACACTCCTCAGCATCATTAATGCCTCCCTCACTGAAAGGTAATTCCTGGACACCGTCAAACTGGTCTCAAACAAACTCCTTTGACAAAGCCCATCGAAGACTCAGGTGACCTAGTCAACTACCGGCCTATTATGAACCTCCCGTTTATTGGCAAAATCTTGGAAAAAATAGTTGCTACACAACTACTCGTTAGAATACGACTACACCACCTACATTACTGTCAGTCAGCGTTCTGCCCTAAGTGTATCATTGAGACAGGCACCATCCAGGTGATGGACGATGCCCTCCAGATCATGGATAAGGGAGATTCAACCTTCCACGTCCGGCTTGACCTCAACCAATGCAAATCTCTTTCCCCTCCTCGCCAGCAGGATGCGATACATTGGCACTGTCTTGAATTGGTTAACCGCCTTCTTCTCGGGAAGACACCAGGCCGTCCAGATGAGCAAGTTGCATTCGAACCATCTCCCAGTCTCCTGCGAAGTCCCTCAAGACACCATCCTTTCACCAATCCTATTAAACGTTTACAAGAAGCCTCTGCACACCCTGCGGAAAGTTCCTGAAATAGCAATCCAGCAATATGCTGATGATACTCACTTATAATAGAGAGTAATGGCATGGGGCAGGCCCTGGCTTGCACAATGTACTTAGGATTACGAACTGGCAGCGGCGCCCATGGCTGTTTTCAATATGTAGGTAATCGGACAGCCTAGGGGGTAAGTTGGGGAGCATGGGGGAAGAGTTGGGTTTTGATTTTAGTGGTGCAATGATACTTATTGGAAGACATCCTTGGAGGTCACTGCATTGTAAAATGCAATAAACATTTTTTTTAAATGAGACTAAAAAGCCCACTGTAAATCAATTGTCTAAGATGATTGCCCAGTCATCGTCAACTGAACTGGCTATGTCAAACGTCACCTACAGAAGACCAAATTCATGATCAATGTATCCCTTTCTAAACTATAACTCGTCCAACAGTGGCTCAGTGATATGCACCTATCAGGATTTGATCTGCAACTCTTGCAATGAGCAAAGTCCTTAGGCTTCATCATTAACAGCAGCGTATCCTTCCAGAAACACTTTTCCAAGAATGCCCAAACAGTCTGGCTCCAAATCTCCACCCATCACCAGCCACTGGACTTCCAGACCGTACTGGAGGCACCTGTGGTCTCACACATCAATGGAGGAAATGTCCTATTGAGCGAGATCCCAGTCGCTCACATAGCACCCCTAAAATCAGCAACATGCCTCATTATGGGTGCGCAGAAATTTGCCCGAATCATCCCCATCCTACATGAGCACTTGCTTCCTCACCAGGCCATGAAACTGTTCAAGACTTCATGTATCATCTATAAAGCAGTCATCTGGGGCACACCAGCATACCTCGTGGCTAAGCTCCACATATCTGTTTGCACACACTCCTCGAGCAGCAAAACGACCAACCCACTCGATTCACAACTGGCCCACACAGACAAAACAACCCTTCTCTGATCATGCACCCACGCTTGGAAATTTGATCCCTGTATTGGCTTGAATGGCCGCACATTTCTCCAATTTTGCAAAGCCCTTAGAACGTGGCTTTTGCAACAATACCTGACCAAGGACTAATCCCGATGGATGCAGAGACTGATGCAAAGACTGCAACTCAGAGTACAACACAACTGTTAAAATATGCCATCTCAAATGCTGGCCACTGACACCCTGCACAGTGCTCTGCTGCTCTTGAGCTAGTCCCACACTTTATCCAACACAAAATTATGTAAAATAAACAACAAATTATCTGTAGCAATATGCATGATTCTGAGCTAATGTGCATACCCACAATGCATTGCTCGTGGCTCTGAACAAGAGGCGAACCTCCACTGATGGCCATTATTGGCTTGTGATTCACAAATGACATTTACTAATGATTGCCACTAAACATTTGTAGTACACTGTTTAGTTTAGTTTAGTACGGCATTAAAAGGATGTTTTATTTTCCCATGCAGGAAAATTATTATTGAAAGTGGGAAGTGAAAAGTGTTGTGTTATATCTGGTCTCTGTAGTTAAACAAATATAAGCTATACTTGGTTTATGTTAGTCATTTGGTGAGGTGTGACTGACAAAGCCGTTTTGTTTTTAAACTGAAGAATGATTGAACTACACAATTGCGCAAAGCCGCGTATTGTGAACAACAGAAATGCGCAATCACATGCCAGTGTATGGTGAGAGACAGCCCCGCCCCAGTCCTCTTAATGGAAAAGGCGTGTCATTGATGGTCTCCAGTCTTCTGCCGCAAGGAGCCATTTGGAAGGGAGGAAGGTGCGCATGCGTGTAATGGCATGGGTGTGTGTGGTAGCAGACTAGTGTGGGGGACGATGAAAAGAGGTGAGAGAAGAGCTTGGCTGAACTTTGTGTGAGTAACCTTTGAGAAAGAAAATTGTAATGCCTTTTCACCCGGACCTTCATCCGCTGCCCAAAAAGATATAAGGCAGGAGGCGGAGCAGCAAGGGTTGTGGTCAAGGAACTGAGGGGGAACCAGGGCAGATGGGGAGCAAGGTGGACTTAGCGAAAGGATGGAGGGGTCAGGAGGTAGGGTAAAGAGTGGACTGGTGAAGATAGGGATTGTGGGTGGCTAGAGGAAGCGGTGATCAGGGCATTGTGGGTGGAAGCCCTAAGGAAATGAGGAGGAAAGGAAGGAGATGGGAGGCGGAGGCCGAGGGGTGAGGATTTGATTTCTGGGCTTTCAGGGCTCCCCACGTGCAGATAAAAAGAACAAGGATTGTACAGAGAGATATAAGGGGCATACGCAGAGAGTGCATATTTTCAATTGAAGCAGCAAGGAAAATGAAAATAGCACTCAATTGAAAGAGCGGTGCACTATAGAAGCTATGCACGATAAGCACATGGGACCACTCAGCCAGAGAATTCGCCACAAAAGTAAACTATCACGTGGTGGGAGGATATCTCTTTTATGTCCTCTCTCTCTTTCGCTTATAAGATTCTGGTACATGATGTGTTCTACAATATATGGAAACGAGTTTTCTGTATAATGAGATAAATATACTTAAAGTTGCAGTTGAACCCCCTCATTTATATAGTATTGGGACCCTTATTGGAACGGATACTGAGGCATAGACCAATTCCAGTGTCTGTCTAGGGCTGGCATAACTTTGGTGGCTCTACACTTCTGCTTTTCTTGTCCACAAATCCAGAGTGATCTGGGTGAATTAGACTATTGTTTCAGTATTTGCCAGGCAAGACCAACACCAGAATATCATTATGAGCAGCCTGTAAGAGCTGCCCCAGAGCCAGATTATGTAACATGTACACTGGTGCTTAAAATGGAGCAACACGAATTTGGCACTGATATGGAATGGAGAGACAGCTTTTGTCTGAATCCGTATTATCTAAAAAGGTTGTGTTTATTGCATAATATAAAAACATGTGTTTTTCTACATTTCTTTGTACGTTCGGCAGAACGCTTGGTAAAAAAAAACGGGCTGAATCACTTTTGCCGTAATGAAAAATGTCTGGATAATACTGATTGAGGAAAACCTCTTTGCTCCATTCCCTATTATTCAAGCAGCAAAGTTGGTGCTAAATTAATGGGGTCCATTTTTTACACAAGGGCACATTTTAAAAATAATGTGGCCCCTGGTGTCTGCAGACCCATATTTACTTCCGCTTGGAGTGAAACGGGATGCTTTTCCCCCCTCTTAAAGTCTTCTACATAGATTCCTAACAATTCTTAAACAACTTGAATGGTAGACGTTGTACAATCTAATTCCTTACTGGTTCAGGCCTCTGGTCGTGTTATACATTTCTTGTGCCGTCACTTGGGCCTCAGACTGCTCATTCGCACCTTTCCAAACGGGGCATCTAAAAATAGTGCTGAAATGCATCTATGCCCTTCATATCAGAGCCTGTGACTAGACTGTAGGGTTTTTTATTGATTACTGCTTTTACAAAGATTAGTGATGGCACTTGCAGCCTCCTTTACCACGTGAGGTGGTAAATACGAAAAACAGGTCTATGACGCTTATCTGTAAAAGAGATGGGAGGGCCCATTGAAGACCCTATACTTCCTAAGAGTGGTCGCAGTGGGAGATATCAAACTCTCTCTTCTCTTGCTCTTATTCTCTTTTTTCAGTAAATACTGAAGGGGCCAGCACGCTCAATGCAGAATGGCTTCATGCCACAGGGTGTCAGCAGCCCTGCATGGTTTATCTCTCCAGGAGACATGTTTACTTTCCTGGCCAGTGTTCCTGTGGATTTATGTCTTTACTTTTTTTAATTGGTTAATTTAATTATACTAAAGAGATTTCTAAGTGTGGACCTGGGATTCGAACCTGTGTTGCTCTGTGTTGTCTTGCTTCCAAAACGAGCGTGTTGCCACTCAGCTATACTACCCTACTTCTTCTGCATTCACTTCCCCATACATTCACTTCATCACTTTTACCTCTTCATGCCGTTACTTCTGTCACATCTAAAACTCACTTCCTCATTACAGGATGAGATCCCCTTATCCCTCTTCTTTTCAACCCATACTCTAACCCCCGCCCTTGACTCCAAAACAATACAGCTACCCTTGCCATATCCATTGCCCCCTTAACAATTTGAAGAGGCAGATGAAGTAAAGCTAAGAAGTAAGTGCATGAAGAAATAAATGTCTAACAAAGTGAATGTAGATGGGTAGGTATAGGTGCTAAGCCTGGTGAGCATCCGCTCCACCACTCTGAGATGTTGGCTCTTCGGGGGGTTCCAGAGGCAGGTAGTGATGAGATACCTTTTTTGCTGCAAATGCATGCCCTTGGCTATAGGATGCAGAGTAAAGTAGGACTAGATGGCTGCATGGTGGGGCCTGGTTGTCTGGGCCAATACAGAGAGTACTTCACTGACAGGTCTACTATGAGGTATCAGGTAATATTATCCCCATCTATATGGTCGCCGTATATAATATCGCCGGGAAAAGGTTGTGGCGATATTATATGAGTGACCATATATATTGGGATAGGGGCAGCAAAGAAAAAAAAAGGGTTTGGGGGTTGTGGGGGTGTCCCCCGCATGTTCCATGCAATAATGTCCCCACAAAAAACGGCCATTTTTCGGCAACATTTTTGCAAGCCGATATTTGTGAGGGAACATTATTACATGGAACCTACTCTGATCAGTAGACAGTTGCCAAGACAAAGCTTTTCCCATCAAATGTGTCTCTTTCTTCCCTCAGTAATTTGGGCTAGGCAGTGTCAATGTTGCTGCAGTGTTTTTAATGTTTTCATTATTATAGGCATTAGGGGCGGTGGCGGGCGTCCCTTCACTATTTCACATGACTCTGTAAAAAGGGGATAGCTCATAATTTCCTTTTGGGCACTTTGCCTTGGCAACATATATACACAAGCCCTTTGGGGTGGGGTGTCTCCATCACAGGGTGAAAAGCAGAAATCTTTGAAGTCTGTCTTTCATGTTCAGATGCGTGGATGCAGTTTCCTAGGAGAAGCAAAGGCTTTCCGAAGACCATAGAGAGGAGAACATTCTTAGCAGGAAGAGGTGACAATGACAAACCGAACAAGCTGAATGCCAAAAGAAGGCCTTTACAAACTGCAGAGCCGGTGCCACGCGATTAATCTGCGGGGATTACCTGGACGGATACGTCAGTTGATGCCAGGCACAGATGCCGCAAGCAGAGGCAGGGAGTGAGAACCCATGGGAGACGACAGAGGATTAAAGTGCCGAGCACCATGGGATTTGCGTTCTGCCTCACAGGAGTAGAAGGATGGGTAGGGGTAAAATGTCCCACTCAGCCCTCACACTTCTGCAAACCAAAACACAGTGCAATCATAAAGGTAAAACGGGGACAATCAAGAGATATACCTCCTTCGCCTTTTGTGGTAATGCGGCCCCAGGGCAGGCTATACTCTGAAGAGGGGTGTGAAGGGGAACCACTATTGACACAAAAAACACAGTATCACAGTCCAGAATAAAGGGACTGTCAAATCAAGGTTCTATAAAAATATGAACACTTTAATAAAACACACAATCTGCCAGTAGAATGAAAATAGAGTTCTGATGTTAGGGTAGTTTCTAGGGAAGGCAAAGCCGTGCCAAGGGTCAGCGGACTCCCAGCTCACGGAAGGCCCTAACTCCTTCCTTTGTCCCAAAGAAATCGAGGTCCACACAAGAAGCAAAGAGTTACTGTGTTTTTTTTTTATTATTGTATTTAGCTCAAATTAATTAGCTTTTCAATATACCAAATTCAAAGTATACAAAATTCATCAAAAAAGAGAAAAAGGATCATAAAAACAAACAAAAATCTAAAACACATTTTATAAAACCAATTAATGAACTAAGAAATACAATTAATAGAATTGTCAAGAAATTAGATAAAATGAAATCAACATTTATATGCATTTGACATTCATTACTACAAGAGCACATTTATGCATTTTAGTATATTAACATTCCATTCCACGAAATTGTTATCCATATATAAGGACAAATCATTGTTGACAGCCTATACACCTTTTAGATTAGGACATATGCATACTTACTTGTGCAATATTAACTGCACATGCAGAAGACCAAGATTTGCTTTTGCAGATGGCTTTTATGCCACACTTATCGTTTATTTTATGTTTGGTTTATTTTCTGGCCAGTGATGTATTATACAAAACACGCAGGGGTTATATGCAGTGACGAAGGTCCAGGCACTGCTCGCTGCATTCTGGCTCGCAGGCCAGTTTTGTATACATGTGATGTCATAACATGTGTCACTCAGCAGGCTCCCTCCCCAGACCTAACAGTACTCCGGATTGGTCACTGAGTGGTAGTTCCTTTATAGGAACCTATAGAGGACCAATATTAGTGGATTCTGCTGTGTCAGGTGGTGTACTTGGATCATCCCCGAAACTTGCTACTCTAAAAATGTTACATTGGATAAGCCCTGTGATTGATCGATAGCCCCTACCCCCAGACTCCAGTGTCCTGATTGGTCAGGCCGCGGGCCCCCAAGCCTGAGACAAACTCTGTTCCCAGCCTGCGAGACACCGTTCTTGTTGCATGTATACTATATGTCACCGAGGTGCATATATATGTTTGTATTAGACAATAGTGTGTAGTAGACTAATGCCATGACAGCGTTCCAATCCCATCGTGCAAGGTAACAGGAGAATAGCAAGTATGTTGAGAACCATTGTCTAGTCGTGGGACGGCTGCTCTTTCCCAGCCTCCAAGTCTTGGCCCAATATCAGCTCGACCGAGTCACGTAGTTGGAGACCACTCTTGCAGGCTTAATTGCCTCGAATTAGCTTATATTGTTAGGGAATATTGTTGCTGCAGCCGGTGTCTCCTTGGCTCTGTGTGTGGCATGCTGTTCGCAACATCGTGGCCTTGTCTGCCTTAGCGCTGGCCATAGCTGTTCTGCTTGCACAGCATCTTGTGGCTTGGGATTTCTACGATACAATCATAGCCTATAGTATTTTCCTAAGGCCTCCACGGCCTTCTAGTATGTGTTTTCCATACTGTCCATAGGTTAATGTGTGTCATGGTTGATCAGGTCCCTAAGGTGCTCCTGTTCTTCCATAGAGTTAGTTGCATGTAAGCAAATGCAAACTGGTACACAAACACTTCTTGCTTCTTGCGTTTCTGCCTTGCTATAGCAAGCCTAAGGGCAAAATAATAAACGTGCAGACGGTATGTATATGTCACCATCCTCTACCTCATAGATCTGTACGCGTGTGTTCTTCATGTAGATTGTGTGCGTGAGTGTCCCGAATGTGCGGATTGCACATGTGCTTCCTGTCTAATGTAGCTATGTTGTTGTGATGTCTCTAACGACTTTAGGCATGGCTTCTTGGTGCTTTTAGTCAAGTCTGTCCATGCAGTTGTTTCCAGCTCTGTCTTGTGTCTCTTCATCCACTCTAGGCAAAGTTTGTATTACTGCTGGGTCATGTGGTCGACTGGTAGGGTACCTGTCGTGATAGTTGTCCAAGGTGGGAGCAGTGGGGATTGGTACGAGCTCATAGGATCAGTGGCCATGTTGTTGCTGGTGCTTCTTCCGGTTGGGAGGCCTTCTGGGACTGAAGGCATATTTGGATTTTCCCTCATCACTGTACAAAAACCCACCCCAAAGGAAAGAACAGAAGAAATGCAACAGACTGGAGAAAGTAGCACTTCGAGCTTAGTTCCTCGGGTGGTAGGTAAGGTACTACCAAAAAGGATAGTTTGGTGGAGACATGGACGATTGTGACCCAACCTGTCTCTAGGGCCCAAGTGGATCGTGGGTCAGGAGAGCGGGGAGGGAGTTCTGTGTCACAGTAGCTGAATTTTTTTCTTGGTGGGCTGATCCATCAGACTCGGGTTGAATGTTGATGTGAGCTGGGCAGGCTTAGTCGGGCACGTAGTACTACGATGGCCCAAATAGCAAGCAGGCATCGAGCAGGGTTGAATGCGAGTGTTCGGTGTGGTAGAACGGCGGCGGTTCGAGTGTTGCAGGTCAGGGCGCTCCCAAGAGCACTTCAATGTTCGCCCGGCCAAGTTGGTCTTTAGCCGCCGGATGGTGGTCCTGAAGTGGTATCAAGGGGGCCTTGAGGTGCAAGCAATGAGGCGGCGGTTCTCAGGCTCACTGGGCTGAGCCGTGTGGTAACCTCCGGACAGAATCGGGGAGTGGCCCTCCAGATAGTATTGGTGAGTGGCCCTCCAGAGGTTCAGTTCGGTTTCTGTCATTGAGCAGACAATTTGAGTCTGGGAGTTGACGGGCTCTGCTAGGACACGATTTTGTGTCGGGCTGTTGGAGATGCAGTGCAATTATTCAGCTGGTCGGAGGAATGCAGATACCAGCACCTTCCCTCTCAATCAGGATGCAGTGAACACTGAGCGACAGTTTCGATGCAGGTGAACAGGGAGCTTCGGCTGGTCTGGCCCTCCGGGTTGCTTTGAGGCCTTTGCAAAGGGCTCAGGGACAGGATACTCCACTTTAGGGTCTGCTCTTCTTGCACAGAAGATTCCTTGCAGATTGGTTGGTCCTGGTCCACAGCACTTTTCGCTCCCGATAGTCCCTGGGAGTGGTTAGGGGACAGATCTTCATTCTGTCTTGGACGGTTCCGTCTTCACTCCAGCGGAGTGCTTTGGGCCAGGTGAGAGTCCCCAGAGTGTCTCTTAGGCCTTAAAGGATCCTCAAGTAACTGAAGGTATTCTGTTGAAGGGGTGGGAGACTCCTTCTTTTAAGGGCACAAGTGCGCTATGCTTTTGACATGGAGCTGCGACAAAGGGGGGACCTGGTTAACAGATTACCCCTTTGGAGAAAGAATCACATGCATCATTTTATATACTAAAAATAGAAGAATTACAGGGTTCTGCACCCTTTCCAGATGGCAATTCCTCACAACCACCAAATAGTGATAGTGGCCTAGAGGTGCAGAGTCGCCACAAGTAGAAGAAATCACTGGAGGGTGGCAGCCCAGGAGAGAAAACAAGGAAGAAACATGAAAATTCAATAATGGTGAGAGCCCTGGAAATCCTGAGGAAGGAGGCAGAATTAGTATACATGCCAACCCCCACGATTTAGACAACAGACTCCTGATTTATTAACCAAAAGGTTGCTCTTTTTTACTTTCTGTCTTCTAAATTAATTCTTATCCCAATGCAACCCAATGAATAAAATGTGAATCTCCCTCTTTCTCTTAGAAAATTGTACTCCCAGGTTCTGCAAAATATTGGCATGTAAGAGATAGGGGAGAAGGGCACGCAACTGAGGGGCACTTGAGCAGTCCCTGGATTTTCTGCAGAAGAAACAGTGGCAACACAAGACTGTGCTGAATCTTGGAACCAAGAGTGAAGTTCCAAGAACAAAACAAGCTCTATGAAAGAGAGAAATTCCGTGCTTAATCCTGGGAATTGAAGACAAGGTTCCAAATAAGGAAACCAACTCTGTGGGAAATATAAATCTTGTGCTGTATCCTGAAACCTGAAGTTTCTCAAGCGTGTAAACAGCTTTGCGGATGAGGGTGACGTTTTGCACAGAACCCTGGAACGTGGAGTTAAGGTTCCCAAGCACGTAACAAACACTGTGGAGAGAGTACATTCTCACACTGAATCCTGAAACGTTAGTAAAGATACTTCAAGAAGGCTTGGCAATCTAACCCATTGGGAGAAAAGAAAACTCCCCTTCTGCTGGAACTTAGAAACCCAGAAATAACTATTTGTATGAATAAGCCACACCTGCCGAGAAGCTCAGCCTCTTGAAATTTCCTGGCCATCACTTAACCGTGTTGCCCCAACCCCCTGTCTCATTAACCTGTTGCACTTCTTGTTCTGATCCTTCATGTTCTCCTAATTGTTGTCTGAACTGCTGTGCCACTACCCCTTCTTCTGCAGTCCGCCGTTGCCTCCACCTTTCAATCATCATGGGGGTGCAGGAGTTTCTCACCAAAACTGCGGGTTCCCTTTGCCCACATTACACCACCGGCAGGCAAATTCCTCATCACACTGCAGCCTTCCTTCCATGCTTCCATGCTTCCTCCCATTTCCCTGAAGGGAGCATGCACATCAGTTTATTGTGCTTCAGTTTCCTATCTCGCTCAACTTTAACAACCACATAGTCTACAACTTCCCTCAGATAACCCCATCCATCGCCTCAGCATAACTCCCTACCTAAGAAATCCCAGGCGCCTTCTTAGTCTGTTCTTCAGCTCTATAAATCTCTCCATGGAAAAGCCCCTCCCTAGCCAGTTAACTCTATATCCTGTGCCACTGTTGCCCGCACACTGCGATTTCGAGGCCACTTCAGCCTTTTTGTTTCACACTCACCTTGTGCTCCCTCCCACTCCTCCCCCCGCCCCCAAACACCCTACCATTAGAAGTCACTCCCCCAGGAAATATAAAATGTAACCACTAATCACTTATTGAAGGTGGCCCAAAAAAGCACCTCCTGGGTTTTAAAGGAGCGCCTGAGACATATAGTGACACCCCACACCATTCGCTAACCTCCTTCTGGTCCTAACAGAGCATAAACAAATAAGTACAAACCCTATATAGAAATGTAACCTCCTTCCAAACTGTACTCATGCATTTTTCTTTAGGCTTCCTGGCAGCATCACGTTTCCTGATGTCCACTTTTAGTCAGTATTCTTGAGGTCAATCACATGAACAGGCTCTAAGTCATAATTTAGCTTTTTGTAGGTCGCCTAACAAAAAGACAGTTTTTTTTTGGCCGATTTTAGGTAGCCTACAAAAATCGGGAAAAAAACTTAATTTTGACGCCCCCACAGCCACCGGCCGACCCCTAGCCCCCCTCCCTCTCTGGCACGATTTCACCCGCCAAACATTCCTCTGTCTGCCAGCCCGGCATCCCTCCCTACCCAAAACTCCCCCAACCCAAACATAAACCAACATACAACACACCCGGGCTCCCTCGACGCTTCCAGGTCCTGGCGTGGCTGTCAGACCATGCACGCACTCCTGTGCAGCAGGGGCATGACAGTTCGATTTAGAAAGACCGCTCCTTGCATTCACGGAGCAGTATTTCTAAATCGTTTTTTGTGTAGTTTTTAATAAAACAACTTATTGACTTAGGACGCATGGAAGTCCATACCCAATAGAAATGCATAGTTCCTTCAGAAACAAATTGAAAATGAATCAGACTTTGGACAAATGGCTCACTATGCTCAGATATTTGATGTTCATTAAGTTTAGCAGAAGCGCAAGATAGGTTAATGCATCAATGTTTCAACTAAATGTTACGCTATGATACTGCTTTAATTTGTTAGCCGTATGATGGTACTGCGTTAGTCTTCTAAGCTGAGCTGCTTCCAAAAGTAACTCTTTTACTATTGGATGATTAATTAAGATATTGTACATTTGTTATGTTAAGATCAAATGTTGGAAGCATTCCCTATCAATGGATGGGTGCTTTTGCGAGTCTAGCACAGAGCTGGCAACATCATCGTTGACCTACCTTGCTCTGCTTCCAGCAACACTTTCCCTGTTCAATGGAGTGGGTTTTGAGGACAGTGGTCATGGGTGTGGTGTTTTCCCTATTCAGAGGTGGTGGACTGTAGCAGTAGTGGCAGGTTTTTCAGAGAACCAGCAACATCTATTGTGGCAGAAGAATGATCTGGGAGATTCCAAGACGGAGAATTGGCATGATGCCATCAGCTATTATCCATACCAAAATCGCAGAGATATCCATGTCCCTTCTGTGCTGCATTTCTACTTGCAAAGCTTTAGAAGGGGTGCCTTCTTTCTGTATAATGCATCGCAACACTGCAAGCTTCTTAGCTGCTACTTCTCTGCTAGTCCTGATCCTGTCTACAGTTGATTATATCTGACCTTTCCCTGGTCTCCCTAGCTTCTGCTTGTCCTGATTCATTTCTTCTTATGTCACTTCCACTTAGTCAATTTATCCTTTGCTTGGATTCCAGTTACCTGTGTCCAGTCATTCTCAGTAACCTTCTCCTGAATACTTTCTTAGCCTCTTTCTACAGAGCAGCATTCTTCTCACCAAATTTCTGTTAAAAGACTTCTTTGCCATTTAAAACCATCTTAAAACCGTAATGCCCTTCAACAACCCAGCAAGCGAGCAGTTCCGTCCGCAATTGTGGAGGGTTTTCCCCGGAAGCGTGCTTCTTCTGGGATGAACCTGCAGGCACTACTGTTTCCTCTCTACTTCTTGCACAACACTAGCAAGCCCCATGTGCCGGTACAACCTGTACTTCACAGCTGTGCCACCTGGGAGAATTACTCTATTAGTTTCCTCCCAAAATCAGTGTATCATCCAGGTCATCATTGCATCACTTTATTAGGTCTTTAACAAATGCAAATGCATGCAAATTATCCTAGAGTGCCAGTGCTTCTTTTAGCGTTCCCTTACTAATTACATTACATTTGTAATGCGCACTATTGGCACTCGGGCATAAAGGCGCAGACAAGACAGGGACAGGAAAGATAAACATGGAAACAAAAAAAAGACACATCTTCCACCCATAAAGACGGGAAGAAAGAGGCATGTGGGGACCACCAAAGAGTGTTCAACTGGGTCAACCCAGGATATCATATCCCAAAAATGAGTTGGAGCATTAATATGGTAGAAGAGAAAGATGTTATTACGAGAGTCCCATGTACGTTCAAAATGTCTGTGTGGAATCAGGCAAAGAGAAGGGTTTTAAGTTCTTTCTTGAAGACATGCAGAGAGTTCAAACTCCTTAGTCCGACTGGAAGTTTATTCCACAAAAAAGGAGCCCTAACATTAAACGCTCCTTATTCGTTGTCTGCGTTTCTCTTTTATGTGACTTTGTAAGTACATGGGCATAACTTGTAATCTACATTTAAATGTGATTACCAGCAATCTGAAAGATATCCTGGACTCTATCGGAAGCCAGTGAAGAGATCTCCTAGCCTCTGTTATATGACTGTGCTTGGGCAGTCTGAGAACTACTGTGACCGCCCAATTCTGAGCGACCTGCAATCTACATAGTTCAAGTTGACTAATGCCTAGCAGAAGACTGCAGCAATAGTTCAGCTTTGCCCTAATTATTGCCCTAGCAATAGTCTCAGCGCATTCCTGAGATATCATAGACCTCAGGTGAGTAGCTTAACATAATACACTACTCCCGCCACTACCGTAGAAACATGAGCCTTCATACTCAAGGTCGAATCCAAGGTTACCCCTAAGATTATTCTTTTCGGTAGAGGAGAGATGACATCATCCCCTAGTTTAAAGGAGCTATATGCTTGATTAGGATTTTTTAGAGCCTTTGAGCTGCCAACAATCAATAGCTCTGTCTTGCTACGGTTCAGAGCAAGGAAGTTTTCCAACATCCACCTTTCTATCAAAGTAAAGATTCTGTTTACCTCCAGCTCATCACTCTCATGATGTCCTGTTAATGAGATGACACATTGAGTGTCATCTGCATAATTTGAAAATACAACCCTCTCCTCCTCAAGCATGAAGAAGAAGGGGGCCATAAATAAATTATAAAGGTAGGGTGACATACTCGCCCCTTGTGGAACCCCGTATAGCACTGATAAAGGAGTGGCTTCCGCCGAGGCCGAGTAGACTCTGCTGCTTCTATGCTCCAGGAAAGACGCAACCCACTGAACTGCCTATACAGAGAGATTAGTCACATCTTGTAATCTAGGAATGAGAATGGAATGTTCAATCAGATAAAACGCTGCTGATTGATCTAAAGAGATTATTAATGACAAGCCCCTTCTATCCATTTCTCCCAAGTGTTTAGTTTTAAGCTCCAAGAGAGCTGTTTCTGTTCTGAATTTTTTTCTAAAGCCTGACTGCTTAGGGTGGAGAATAGGATATTTCTCCAGATGTTCTGCCAACCGGCCATATGCAACCCTGTCCAAAATTTTGAGTAGAAAAGGAGTATTGGATAAGGGGCGAAAATTAAGTGGGTTATCCATTGGCAGGCCCGGTTTCTTAAGAATGGGGGTTACCATAGTAGATTTAATCTCATCTGGGACGCTACTTTCCTTCAAGGAAGTGTTTATAAATGTGCACACAGCGTCTAGGAACCGCGGGGGACAGGTCTTTATAATCATCGAGGAGCAAGCATCTCCTATGCATTGTGAGGGTTTCATATGCTCTATGATTTTTTGTAGCTCACTCACCGTTATGGGGTGGAAATCAAATTGAGGAACCGAGGGGTCATGACCGAGCACTTTGTTAGAAACCTTGCATACCGGAAAGGAGGATTTCTTTTTTATCTAACATTGTTGCCCGAATGTTGTGTAGTTTATTAAATAGGCCGTCTTGTATTAATTGACACCAGTTTGCGTCATCTTTCGCAAAGGTGTCTATAGGAGCAGGAGTACTTACTTATGAAATTCTCTTTTAGCTTCAAGGATAGATTTTTTGTACTCACACACTAATGATGTTTCTGCCAGCGTCATCTATATCTTAATTGAATGTAAACATGTATAAATGTGCACACTTCCCTAACTCTAGTTGAGTATAACACAACCCCTGCTAATATCACAGAGGCATCTTGGCGCGACTCAGCAGTACAGAGGGAAAGCGCCATTTAAAAGAGATGAGTTTTGAAGGCCCAGCAGAAAGAGAGATGGTTAGACACAGTCCGAAGAGCGGGGGCAGAGAATTACATAGCAATGAGACTGCATGCGAGAAGGTCACCAATCTGGCACAGCTTGAACCTGGGGACTGAAATGAAACAAGCGTCCGAGGAGCACAGTGCTTGATCCGGTACATATAGGTGGAACTTTTCCTGAAGGTATTCCGTCCGTGACCGTAAAAGGCATGGTGCACGAGACATGCTGTTTCGAATTGAATGTGTTAAGTAATGGGGAGCCAGTGGAGATGACGTAACGCCAGCAAGATGTGGAAGTGGCTAAGCGCGCTTCGGAGTTGTGAAGGATCTGGAGGCACCGCAGAAAACTGACTGTTTGTGCCAGAAATCATGAATTACAATAGTGAATAGAAGATGTGACCATGACTGACACAACCGGAGCGCGGAGCTGAACCGGGATAAAGGGGAGGACCCTACGGAGTAATTTAAGTTGAAAATATCATCACTTTACTTTCATTTTTGTGCTAATTACATTGATTTGCTCTGCCCTGCATTTGACTGATGCAAGTGTGACCAATTGGAGAAGCCACCCCCCACCCAAGATGGCTCATTTACTGACTGTCATCCCCGTATTACACAGAGAAAACCTAATCCTCATCCCCAATAGTAAAACTCGGTGATGAGCCTTTATTCACATGCACCACAGGAACATGTGTCAGTCCAGACTGAAAAGTTGAAGTTGAATTACAGAACGTACAGCACAATTTGCTTCATATATTAATACATTGGGCCTCATTACAAGTTTGCCGGTCCGGTAACAACGGTACCGGTAAGCAGCACCATTGTTACCGGACCAGCAAACTACGAGATCTGCGAGCGGGTGCCTTTCTGCCGGCCAGATCTGCACCGGCACCATTCATGAATGGTGCCGGTGCATCCGTCCTCCCCATTCCCATTGCGTCCAAAAGGACTCGAATGGGAATGGGGAGTAATATTTTCCAGCAACCGGGAATGGGCAATTACCGGGTCTGCCGGGTCTGTAATGCCCATTCCCGGGCACCGGATAATTCATGTCTCCGGTGGCAGCCATGCCGGTATTTACCGGCACGGCTGCCGCCAGGGTCATAATGACAGTAATTGGTCCCCCATCAAAAATGGCATTCATTATTTCCTGTGTTTGGAGAAATCCTGCCAATCGATCTGTGTGACAAAGATGGCTCTATTGTAATATGTATCTTGAGGCATGCCTTGCCGGTTGCAGTACCTTAAAAAATAGGTCTACTCACGCTACAAAAATTCATACATTTAGGCGGGTGATGGCACAGTGTATTTCTTGTTATTCTCGCATAGAAATGCATGCCTTGATTATTATGTTGGTTGTCAAGTTTAATTGTGATGTGGTCTGCTGCTTCTCCAGGTACCAGCCCCGATCCACATGCTCTGTGGGTCCTTTCTGCAACATGTTGTAAACAGAACAGACCAGGGGAACATTGAGGGTGAAAAAGAGTTTCACTGTCAACAGATAAAAACTTAATGCAAATATAGTGGCCCAAGGGAGGTCCATCAAGAAAATATGGTTTCATCCATCTGGCTCCCCATTCTTAGCAGAGATCACGTGGTGTCTACTTTCAACTTTCTAGCTTTGGCTATCTAAATATGTGTGCCTTCAAATGTGTTAATTGGTTTCTCTACCTCAAATACTTGGCTGCACAATGCGTGCACGTTTTTCCTATGATGCATCATGTTTTCTGGCTAGGTTGTCCAACGAAGCCACAATCTCTCTGATTCCCATGTACATCGCAACCACAGGATTTTCCAGTGCCATCTATCCCATCAAACTCCTGGTTTACGGATCCAGGTGCATGGTCATTAAGGTTTTTATTTTTACTTTCTTACTTAATGTTTTATTCTGTTTGTACTTTTCCCCTTTCATTGTATTTTATGTTACAGTGAATTTATCTGTGTTGCAAGAGTCTCACCAAGTAACGAGAGAGAAAGGTCTACTATCTAGAATGCTCAAAGTGACTGTCAAGGCTAGTGTAGTGTACACTTCGGGCAGTCACTACAGGTATAAGCACTGCCTCAAAGAAAAGCCCCACCAGGAGCACAGACAACACTCTGTATCCAGTTACAATTGTCCCATAACCCTTTGAAATATTTGCATACTGTCAGATATTCCTAGACACATCAAGGTATCACCCTAGATGTGTTCTAGCTCCTTCTTTTGAAGTTGGAACCCAGGACAACCCAGCACAATAAGGGCATGACAATTGTGCCATTGCGGACTCTGCACACACTAGAACAACATTCAGATGTGTGGATCATCAACATCCCTTATACTCAGCAACAGGATACCCCTACCAGTCTCCAAATGGGGTGGAGGGTTCATAAGAAATCAGTAGTGACCAAGTCCTGAAGGGCGTAAACCAACACAGGCAGGGCATACCAACGTAAGAGTCTGCCTAAACGAGCAAGGCCTACTCTCTGAAGCTATATCCTCAGAATGTGGAATGAAGCAAGGCTGCCCTCTGGCACCTGCTCTCTTTATATCTTTCCTCAGTGACTTTAAAGAATCACAAGCTAGGATCAAGTCTTTCGCACGGAAAGTAGGGAAAGAGACTGTCCCAAGGTTACTATATGCAGATGACCTGATCCTATTGGACCTACCGTTGGACTACGAGGTCTGCAAGCGGGTGACTTTCTGCCCGCCAGGTCTGACCAGGTGGGTGGAACGGCACACAATAGCAGACCTTGACGGATGCACCGGCACCATTCATGAATGGTGCCGGTGCATCCGTCCTCCCCATTCCCATTGCGTCCAATAGGACTCGAATGGGAATGGGGAGTAATATTTTCCGGCAACCGGGAATGGGCAATTACCAGGCCTGCCGGGGCTGTAATGCCCATTCCCGGGCGCAGTTGATTGCATTTGTTAGCTGTTTCTGGGGCTCGAATAGTTGGGAGAAGTGAGTAATCCAATTTGTTTCTGAAACTGCGTTGATCATTTGCCTGTTTGGATGTTGGTCAGTTTTATTGATTAGTAACCAGAACTCGCGAGATTTATTGTCGGTCAAGGCTTTAAGCATGTCCTCTGCATCGCTCTGGTAAAGGGCAGATCTTGTGTTTCTGAGCCATTGCTTGTATTTCCTTGACTCCAAATGGAAGGTTGCCCATGCTGTTGTGGTTTTGAGAGTGGCTGCTTGTCTCTTCAATTTTCTCAAACCCCTTCGTTTGGCTACTAAGTTGGCATTGTACATATGGATAGGCTTTAAAGTATTTTTCTGAGCTCCCCTCCTGGGCTTTTTAAAAGGTAGGAGAAACGGTATGTAACTTGCCCTATAGGTTCCTTCTTGAGTATCGTTACTTGATGTTAAAGTTTTGTATTCTTCTGAAAGCTTTCGAATGTCAAGTCCCGTCATACGAAGACGGGTTTGCTGGGTGTTGATTTCGATGGCTGCTCTGTATGCATGTCGGGAAAGTGCGCTTGCACTGCAGGTAAGTTTGAACAGGTTGTGGTCACTCTCTGTGGTTCTGATTACCCCAGGAGACTCTATGCATGGAAGCACGGTTTGGGAGGCAAAGATATAATCAACCGTGGCCGATGAGGTATCCCGCTCCCACGTTGGTAACAACGGTTGATCGTTGTTTATAGTTGCCACGTTGAAAAAATTGAGAAAGTTTCTAGATTTCATTAGTTCCATCCATGCCAAACCCCTGGCTTCGGTCAAACTGGCGGACAGTGATTTAAGCAAAAGCGTGTTGGGCACGGTGCATTCGGCATTGAGGTCTCCGCAGATTAGAATGTTAGAGGTCTCGTCACAGAAGTTCACTATCAAAGTTCTTTGAGGGTTCTTTGAGGGTTCCAGTAGACATTGACAATAGCCAGGGGGACACCTGGAGACAAATTTGCCACTGGAGTTGGGAGGGTCCACGTGGTAAGGACGGCCAGCAACCCGTAGCGTTCTGCTATTTTCTTTGTGATGGTTATTCCCGACACCGAACGGATGGCTATCAATAGGCCTGAAGATGGGTGACCTAGCAGCCCTTTGGACGCCGGTGAAATTTCAATAGTGAAGCCGTCGAGGACAAGTTTTTCCAACAGCCAGGTCTCCTGTAGACACAGAACATCGTATGCTCCCAGGTTGTGACTGTAAGGTTTGGTTAGATCGATGTGGCCTCTAGTATTCCATGATGCTATGTTCAGGATAGTTTTTGGAGAGTCATCCTGGTTTAGTTGGGGTGACTGTAAAGCTGGAACAACACCCCATAATGGTTGCTATCTCTTGGAGCTAGAGGTCAGAGCATCTCGAATCCATGACCATGTGCCCTTCTTCAGGCTTCCGTCTGTATAGATCTGAGAGGGGTCTGATGTTTTTTTCCTGGTTTCTGCTGTTTGCAGAGTTCTTGTGTATTCTTGGTGTTGAAAACGAGGCAAATTTAAATGGGCCTGATGCCTTTTCTGTAGGAATATACTGGCAAACCTCAACAGAACCCTATAAGTACTGTATCTGAAGGATAGTACTGTTACTTTTGTACATAACTCAAATGCCATGTGTTCGATATTTAGGCATCAGATTTTGATTGATGATGCTGCCATGCACAGATTCTTGGTGTGGTTACCTTGTGCCTTTCTACAGAACACCCTTTTAAAGTTATGTTAAGTGACATCCCCTCTAATCTTCCCACATTGCGCACCATCCCTCCGTGCTGCATTTGCCTGACAACAACATCCTTTTTGGAAGACAAGCAGATAGATCACTTCGCGCAGCTAGAGCCAGGTGTGCGTGTGCACAGCTGGTGAAGGTTTCACGTTCACTGCTGAGGACGGTGGTTATATTCAGAAGCAGCAGAAGTGGCGTCTACATTGCAGCCCAAACAACACTTTCAAACCCCACTTTCAGGGACGTGGCTCAGTGGGGAGGCCTTCTGTTGGAAGTAATGAATCTGCTCAGGGTGCTAGTTTCTGCGACTTTACGATGCTTTCAGCCCTTTTTTGATTTCTCATGGGGTGGTGGTGGTGATGATGATATCAACGTCTTATTTTAGCCTGCTGGTGGTTGATTGAGAGACATTGATGCATTAGCTCTGAAATTACTTTTACATTCAGTTGGTCCAAAATGAATGGAAGAACCTTTATGAAGATGTTTAATTAAAGATTTGGGGAATGTCTCTGAAAAGAGTTACTTGCATGTAAAGATGTACTCCTTGGAATCTGTGTACATTTTGTGTGCACACACATATTTAAGAGAAGACCCAGTATCTTTGTGATCGCAATTGTTTTACAGGGATGGTTTCAGGGCCTTTCAACATTTTCAAATGAAAGGGGACTCTAGCCTCAAGGGGTCCTCAGCAACCACCCCAGGCAGTCTTTCAATATATTAATGTCTCCATTTTCTTTCTGGAGTTTACAATGTGTGCTTTGCAGCACTTGCATTGCAGGAAATACAGAAGTGTTATCACCTCATTGCCTTCTAACACTGGTTCCTCTACATCAGCCATTTGCTGACTAAGAAGAGTTCAGAGCTCTTCAGTGGGCATTTCGTGATTAGGCTCCATGGCAGCTTGCCGTCTCGTGATAATTGGCAGCTATTAATCTTATCTTTGTCACCATTGTAATGTATGTACCCCACGGGTACTTCAGACTGTTTTTGCTCTAAGCAGGGGCCCTGAACCATCCTGTTGAAATGGGCCCCCACACATCTTCAGCCAGGCCTGCTCGAGTAGCGTGATCACCATTCTACGGTGTGGGTGCCTCTATCATTACTGTATTTGCAAAACTTCCCACAGAACAACCTGCTCTCGTACAAGATGGAGTCACCCCACCTTGTACAAGAGCATGGTGTTTGGTGGGGAAGTTTCGCAAATACAGTAATGATAAGTTGTTTATATAGAGCTTTCACCAGAACACTTTACATAGAACATTTTTACTACACACAGTATCACTCGACCAGTGTTGGTACTCTAAAAAGCTGACGTATTTGCAAGGCAAAGCCAAGAAAAGTTACTTTTGAACACATAATACAGATAACATTCTAGGACTGTTACCCAGTATCTAATGTATGTATTTTGTATTGCATTTCCCTCTAGTTGTTTATTGACTGTCGTATTAACATTAAACATTTGTAACAAACTATTTTTGTCTTCATTTTTTGGGGGCGGAGGATGGCGCCAACAATGCTTCCTTCCTGGGGTGCAATCTGGTCTAAGACCGGCCCTGATGATAGGGAACCCTCTATACCGTCTGAGTGGCTCTGCTAGCAGGGGGTTTCATCAGATCTCAGAGTCTTTTAGGCAGGTTGCCCGTGTTTGTAATCGCAGGGAAGCAGGTTACATTTTTCTGGATTTCCTAGAAGATTATCTAAGCTCCTGGTAGGTATGGGGTTAGGGTCTTTATTTCATGTTCCCCCTTTTCCTGAGTTGTTTAATGTCTGCCACAAACCGTGACCACTTTCCAGAAAAACCTATCTGTCCAATTTAATTCAATATCCTGAATCAACAACCCTTTTTTAGATGACGGAATGCTCCCAAACCTCCATAAACAAACACCAACACTTGAATACAATTAAATGATTGTGATTCCAGAGATACTGAATATCTGTGAATTGTCTATAAGTTTCTGTTCTTTTTCTAAGAGAATTCAGACATTTTATGCTAACCGAAAGCATCAGTGATTGAGCACTCTTCAATTATGTTGCTTACCCAACTTTTGAACCCACACATGTACATCACAGTGGATTAGCAATGGTATCCTCCAGTGTTGTTGAAAACGGAGTCTATCCTCATAGTTTATGCGTATCAGAGACACCAGTTGAGAACAGAATATATCCTCGTTTATGATTAAGGATTGAATGGTAGCTTTGTGTTCGTGTTGTCCCTCCCACACTGCCTTCGGGCCACCCCTTGCATTGGGGTCTGTATCTGTACCCATACAGCCCCCCCTTTTTCTTCCTGCACTTATCGGACCTAACCTGTCTCCTGCCTTAAACCTAGCACTTGCAAATTGCTGGCTGCATTACCACTGTTTGTTGCCTTTATTATTTATTTATTGTTATTTATCTGTTTCTCCTCTGCTTCACACTTTCCACCTCTCCCCCCTTCCATGCACTTTTTCCCTCCCCCCTCTCCGATGCACTTGCGTGTTCTCAATGTCATTGGGCCTAGTAAGATTGCTGTTTTGTTCTCCCCTGTTCCCCTCCCTTGCCTTGTCGCGCTCTGAAACACTTGTGTATGAGCGCAATAGAAATAAAATATCAATCAATCAATCAATCCCAGTGTACATGATTGAGGATAGAGTGGTATCTTCGTTTGTGGTTGTGGATGGAGTGATATGCTCATGTGTGGCTGAGGATGGAATGGTATCTATCCTTAAGTGTGCTTGAAGACCAAAAAGTGTTCTCACAGCATATATGTATCAGACACCAGTTGAGGACAGAAGGTATCCTTTTTGTGGTTGAGAACAGAATGGTGTCCTCATCTGAGCATGTGTTGGTCCAATGTTTATGATTGAGGACACACCGTGTGTTGTCCCAGTGGACATGATTGAGAATGGAATGGTATCCTCGAGTGTGGTTGAGGTCGGAATGGCATCTACGAGTGTGGTTAAGGACAAAATTGTTAAGGATGGAATGGTATCTTTGTGTAGAATCAGACTTGTTAGTAGGAGGTGTTGTGGATGTAAGTCTATGGTTGGTGCTTTCATCTTTGTGGGCCAGCATGTGTGTTGTTTGTGCTTGGTCCAGTTGTCTCCATGTGTTACACTTGGGCTTGGTGCATCTGTGCCATGTGTGCTGCTTGTGAAATGCGACGTTTCTCCCCTTGTCAATTAGTCCAGGAGAGAGAGCGAAAGAGACAGAGAGAGAGAGAGAGAGAGTGTGTGTATGTGTGTGTGTATGTGTATAAATGGGAGAGTTGTGTGGCATTTGCCTTGCCTCTTCTGTATACTTGCTGGTATGGCTGTGACATGCGCATGTGAAGTTAAGGGTTGTGACGTCATCCACAGTGTTTCCCCCACATAGTGTTCCAGCAATGTCAGTCAGAGCTGGCTACCTGGGTGGCGGAAGATGGTGGGTGCAGATCACTTTTCATACTTATGGTTGAGAACTACAAGTTCATAAATATGAACTTAATACATGGAACTTACCTCCAAGACTTACCTAATGAGTCCAGCTTGTTCTGTATGAACTGGATATTGCAACACCCTTGTTGCACTTAAAGTGCCATGCATAATAAAAAAAAACTGACCACGAAAATGTTATTATTTTAATGAATTATAATGAATTGATGGAGTCCAGACATTGTTCAACTTATTTCGTCATGCTCCACCTGTGTTCATTTCCGTAAGCAACAGCTAGCTCTGCCCCTCATCCATTTAAATGCAGCTATTCAAGAAAGTGCGAGTGCGTCTATCTCTCTAATAAGGGGCTTACAAAATGTTTGTGGTAATGGTGGCAATAGTCACAGGTCTGACAATTGTATTAATGTAGTGAAAGTGTTTACTAAACCGACCAGATTATGTTGGTGTCAATACATAGTCCATACCCCATTCCTCTTGTTCAGCATTTGCCATAATTTACTGTAAAATGACACACTTTGCTGAGCTGAATACTCTCTGCCACACACTTGCAAAATAGTGTAAAGCTATGCATAGAGAGTGCATTGTTATGGTGTACAACAGAATGCATATTTATCGTTGACCATGGAATTACCCTATTGTGCTGCTGCATTTAGTGATATATTTATATGACAAGGTAACCGTGAAATCTAACAGGTTTTCTATTACGATTGTCCATTTCAATATTTTCAAAGCAAAGGTGAAGGCTTGGTTTACCCCTGCCTTCCACTAAAAGTGTATCAATAAAACTTTTAAATTGCATTGCCCTCAAACGTGCTGCTATAAAAAACAATTTTATAATGCCTTTGCTCATTTTGGAGGGTGGTCGCTAGTCGGGCACCTAGAATTATCAAGGCGTACGGGGGGCGGGAACAGAGAGTTTACAGAGTTTTGAGAGTAAGAACAGGGGGTGTGTGGGGCCCAGAGGCTTTGGCCATAAGCATTGCGAAGGGGAAATAGAGAGATTGGGCTGAGACCGGGCTGTGCATATAAACCTGGGGTGCAGACGGTAGATGACACACACAGGAGGCATGGAGGGAACGGAAAATAGTGACATTGAGCACAGAGACAGGGGTCATGGAGGGTAATGGACATACACTTTGGGCCCAATTCTCAAAATGCTGCGGCTGCAGCATGTGAAATTGAACGTTGGCATCTCCCCCAGCATGCAAGGCCCCTGAACCACAGCGATGACATGCGTGCTGGAGGAGGGAATAGGTGATGTTACTGTGGACCCACAGCCAGGCCCCCTTACCATATGCAAGTGTTCACCACTTATGCCAGACCTAAACATGCATTGGCCGATAGAACCCATGATGGAGTGCTACGTTTTGTTATGTTCTGTTGATTTATACCGCGCAACGCTACCACCCAAGGGCAGTCACCAGGTGCTAACTTGGCTCTGCAAGAAAGAGGATGGGGTTGGTTAGTGAGGGAAGAGTGATAGGATAAGGTCAGAACCAGGAGAAACTGGCATCTGTGTGTGTTGGCTTGCAGATGGTTGGTTGTGTGCCCTTATTGTATCCCTACGGGTAAGATCCAATGTCTGGGTTATTTCTATGTGACTGTTTTATGTGTGGATTGGATGGTATTTCAGGTTGTTCGCACTGGCTTGTTGTATCTGTATGGGTAAGGTCCAGTGTCCAGGTTTGTCACTATAAGCTTGTGTTTCTTGTATTGGGTGTGTGTTAGTGAGTAGGTTGGCTAGCTCAGTGGGTGTATATAGTGTTTAGCGGTGTGTTAGAGGAAGCAGGAGCGTGGTGGTTAGTACATTGGCTACTCTCTAAGTTCTTTTATGTGTCTAATCTACACAATTCTATATAGTGATACACATGTTAATGTTAAAGGACATTTATACAGCGCACTATCACCACCGGAGCGGTCCCCTGGCGCTCTGGTGGATCTGAAATGAAAGAGGGTAAGATGGGTTAGTAGGGCATAGCTGAAAAGGTAGAGCGAGAGTTGTGATGTCCTGTTGACAGCTTCAGTTCGGTTAACACTGTTCGCTGAGCATGGGTGCGATTTACGAATCGTAGACTCCCATGTGCTGTTGTGTGGGACTATGTATGGTTTGTTTTGTTGGTGCAGTGTAGGGAAGTGCCTGTGGATTTCTGTGCAAAGATCTGGTTGTGTTTGTTAAGCATTTGAGAGATATATGCAGAGAGTTGAGGTTTTAGCGGTTGGGTTAGTAGGGTTTTTTTCTCACCTCATTGCTTCTGACATTTTTGTAAGGTGTCTCTGCCCGTGCTGTGTACTGGGGTGTTCTGTGGTGAGTCACTCGCTGGGTTCTGGGCATAGTGGTGGCATGTCTCTGTAACTGCTGTCTAGTGGTCTTTGGGGAGTAAGGTGGTGAAGGCCTCCCCCCACCCATGGGTGGAGATTGGTATGGGTTATAGGATTTGATCTTAGGTTAATTTAACAGTCTATCTAAGTGTGACATGTGACTAATCTTCAACAAATGTATCTAAAAGTGCTGCATGGCTAATTTTCACAGATCTATCTAAATGTGCTGCATAGCTGAACTTCACAATCTAAGTGTGTCATGTGGCTAATCATCACAGATCTATCTAAAAGTGCTGCATGGTTAATCTTCACAGATCTATCTAAAAGGGCTGCATGGCTAATCTTCACAGATCTATCCAAAAGTGCTGCATGGTTAATCTTCACAGATCTATCTAATTGTGCCACGTGGTTAATCTTCATAATTCTATCTAAGTGAGACATGTGGGTGTCGTTTGCAATTGCTAAATGCAGAGTATAGCTACATGAAACAATCAAGCTAACAGCATGTAGGCATATGATATTAATAGTAGAGGTGAGGTTTTACACAAAATAGGGAAAGTTTGAGATATGGCTGACTAACACAAATATGAATACCTTAGACAGATAGGCTATATTTACAATAGGTAATAAGAGTGGTGGAGCTGTGATGGAGGACAGTAATGAATGTACCACCGCTAACTCCAAATTTACCTTAGCAGTCGCTGTTGTTTGATGGCGGCAGGCTTCCCAGGCGAACATGGGCAAACACGCACTGGTGCTGCTTCTTCAGGGGCTGCCCTTTGCATTGGGGCCCTTATCCATGGGCTGCCTGGGCAGGGGCTGCCCTGCGGGGCGTTCTCAAAAAGGGTTATTTAGGCCAATCCGAACTCGGGGGTGGGTTAGGAGGCAGGCAGCTGCAGAAACAAGAAATCGGGTTGTGGTGCCTGCTGGGACGGGGTTAGTGCACAAAGGGACACCTGACTGCCTCAGCCAATTGCTAAAGGGCTGGGTGGGAAAAGGAAAAAAGCCAATAACAAAGGACTACAGCACCAAGCCAGGGCACACTACAGGCAGCACAAAAAATGGGTTAAGAGTCAAAGGGAAACAAAAATTAATCCCTCTGAAAATCAACAAGCAGCCCAAAAAAAAACGATTGCAATATACGCACAAATCCCTCCAAAAGGCACCCACATTCTAGCCAAAATCAAACTGCAATCAAGGAAAAGCACTCACAATGCACCTACCAGGCCCTACAACTAATGACCAAGTGGTCTCTGTGCAGGAAGGCTGCAGAATATATTCAGGAAGGGAGAGAGAAGCACGGAAAGATGGCTGCCAGGACAGAGGCAAAGGGGCACCTGACTGCTTCAGCCAATTGCTGAAGGGCTGGGTTGGAGAAGGAAACAAGCCAGAAACAAACAAAGGACTACAGCACCAAGCAAGGCCACTCTACCATGTGTGTATTGGCAACAACTGGCCTGAAAATAAATATATCTGCCAATGAGATTTTTTACATTTCCATCTCTGTTTTCATAGGCAGCAATGAAATGACAAAATAGAAGCCAAGCTCGGGAGTTTATATTTCAGGCACATTAATGCAGCTCTGGGGTCTGGAAAGACCCATGTCTGTACTAAGCTTTCTGTTCCTGGCATGAAACAGTGGAGAACAGGCACGTGAGAAATTGGTGCAGCAGCCACCACATATCTGAGCACATACCTATGTGAATCCGGGATGCGGTATCCACCCCGGTGGCATGCCCCAGGCAATTAAATAACATAGAACCCACAAGCCCAGAGCAATAGGCCACTGTGTCTGTCTTTGACGAGAGTTCATCATTCTGGGTGCTAAAAATGTCATTTTCTTTTGCTTCGCAGCTTAATGTCCGGCCTAGCAACCATGGACTCCAAGGTGTGTGGCAAAATGGGGCTGATCACCATTACGTATTATCTGTGGACCACATTCTTGGCGGTTGCAGTGGGGATCATCTTGGTTATCTGCATCCACCCCGGAGCCGCGGCACAAAAAGAAGAGCACATCGGTGGGAAGCCTATTCTAAGTTCTGCAGACGCGCTACTGGATTTAATAAGGTAATTTTTAACAACAAATGTCACGTTTAGGATGTAAAATGTCTGCCTTAAAAAAGAAAAGTTGAAAAACGATTGGTATTTATCAATTTGCATTTATTTGGCAGGCTGATGTTTTTGCCAAATTCGAACATGTCTTTTGTCATTCACCTTTTGAGCTACACCGGGTGCAGAAAGCACTGGCTTTCAAAAACAGCCTAAGTGTAGTCTCTTTTTCTCTTAACTTCTAAACATAAACCATGATTACACCAATAGGGTGTCCTTGCACTACGACTACATGCTAGAATGGTATATTTTTAAGTGTGTACAACTGTTTTTAGAATTTGGAAGTTTTTTTCTGATTGTGCCATGTGGTTCATTCATGTAGTCCATGTATGAGCCTGAGGATATGCCTGTCCTATCACAAAATAATTCAAAGTGTGCTGACTCACAGCATATTGATGTCTCTGCAGTTCGTTTAAAACAGATATGGCTGTAAAAATAATAGAATCAAATTGATGCAAACACATTTGACTTAGCCCGGCCTTGACAGGGCATGATTCAAAGCGTTTCTGATGCATTTCTGGCAGCTTCTGGATAGAAGACAACCATTGTTCTCTAATTCTATGCCAGTAACAACATATATGTAACTAATGGTGCACCTCCAACAATCCGAGCTACAGCAACGAGTAAATAATGTAATTGTAGGTTGATTAAAGAAACAACATAATATTGTCCTAATGCTGTGTCAACTGAACCATGTAAGGACATGAAATTAGTTCAGCGTTTCAGTTCCCACTCTTCTGTACAATGAGGCCCTCCAACCTAGCACCAAACTTCATACATGGTTACAAAGCTGTGTTCCTCCCATATCTGCATGGGGGCAACACTCTGCTTACTGACCCCCAAAGGCCACGTTTGCTCTTTTTATAGCCATCCAGCATGCTACAGTCCATTCTTGTCACATGACAAAAGTTACTGGACCACTTCATCCTCAAACTCAATTCCATTGCCTACTTCGCCATGCCTGCATCACATGAAAGACAGTCTGCATTACCTATAAGCAAAGCCATGACAGCCTAGGCGCCATCTCACCTGGACGAATTGTCTCATTAGGATTCAACATGCCACTAGAAGTACAATATCGAAAGATTGGAAACCAAGAAATGCAAGCAGAAAAGCCAAAAGGAGACAGTCCTTCTCCTACTAGGCATTTGTACTTTGCAATAAACGTCCACCCTCCATCAGGTTGGACCCATCTCCCTTGCACTTCAGGGAGGAATGGAAGACCCTGCTCTTCAAAGAACACATTGCAGCTGCTGATTTCCGAAACGCAGACCCCCATCTACAACTCCCATTATTCTGCTCTTCTCCCCCCAACCCCCTACAATTTGTACTCTCCCTCTTTTGTACAGCGCTCCTTTCCTATCCAACTGCGATTGCACCATGGAAAATCCATTCATGGGGTAGATACAATATACAATCATTTTGCAGTAAGTGAAGGAGTTCAGAGCCATTCCATCTTAAAAAGGAAATGTAAACCAACACCTCGACATGGTTAGGATTGATCGCAACGTAGCTTCTTTATCTCTATATAAAAAGACAGGGCTTGAAATTGCTGCAAGCCGGGAACTGTTTATCTCCCAGTTATGGTATAGGAGAGCCTGGTTGCTTGACACCAACAACTAGTAGGTGCTACCTTTGACTCCCAGGTCATCTGGTGCCACACACATTTACCTATGTGGTATTAACCATGTGTGTTTGCGAGTGTGTACATTAGAGCATTGGGACGCATTTGGAACACATTTATAGCAAAGTGGGGCATACATCGCCATTGAGTTATGATTTGCATCACATGCGGTAGTTAGGTTAGCAGCACGCTAGGTGCTGGCTCCTTGTACTGGAGAGGTGGCTTCTGCTCACTCTGTAATACTGGATAGCCAGGAGCTGCTTTTATCTCCTGCCAGACCTACCTAGGGTCTGCGTTTTATCCCGCAGACTCTGGATTTCCATGCTATCCTCTGGGTCTCCGGGCGACAGTGTGTGTTACAGAGCAGGAGATTTTTGGGCGGCCCCCTTATGAACAAGACACGTGATGAAGGGAGGGCGCGCAGGAGCGAGGAGGAAAGGGAGGGACAAGAGAAAGGAAGTCAGTTAGTGAATGAGAGAAGTAAAGGGAAGTCACATTGATCCCTGGCTCCGTGTCATCTGTGGTTACCCCGCCAAATACCCCCACAACAGTGTGGAGCCTCCGGGTTTTCCAGCAGTGCTCACGCCTCCATGTGATTGGCGAAATAATGGACTAATCACATGCAAGTATGGGTGGAGACCCAGTATGGCACGCAAATCCCGCCCATATCTGGCTTCCTGACCAGGCTCAATCAACAGCATGGTGTTTTTTATTGTTTATTTGTACACAGGAGGGTGAAGTCTTCGAGTGGGGATGGGTGTGGAAGGTGAGTAGATTCTTGGCTGGGGGTGGCCTTGCATGATGTACATTTCAGGGTTTTTGTTTGTGAAATGTAGGCAGGTTTGGCTCCTGATCATCAAATGCTTATTTTGGTCCCTGATAAATGAGGAAGGGTGGTTGGGTGGAGTGTCCTTTCTACTTGTTTTTGTTCCTTATTCAACTGTACAAGCCCAACTAAATAATGTTGTAGTCCAGTGTATTGTTAATTTCACAAATAGGCACGCATGGTATGGTTTGCAAAGCGTTTTAATGGGGTTTTCCCATTGAAAAAAGCTTTTGTAAATCAGACCCTCAGAGCCAGATTCCTGCACAGCAGACTCCCAAGACTCCACATGAAGCTCCTTCCATAGTTAGCTTTACCGTAATCATTCATCTATATGCAGGTATTGCAATAGCATTATGTTAGAAACACCTTATTATGTGAGTGCCTATTACATGATAAATTGCCTGTCCACCAGTATTCCACGTAGAGAATAATATGACTTTCATGCCCTGCCAGGAGGGCGGACATGGCCTTTAACGGCACACCAGTCCAATGCAGCTCGGGCTGTGGGCCGTTTAAGGCCATAATCGCCCTCTTGGCAGGGCGTGAAAGCCATTCGCACTCTGGGGTTCGTCCAGGGTGCGAATGGCTTTCACAATTTTTCATCAGGGGGTGCGAGCTGCAATGATGAAAAATGGAGGGGAAAGAAAGATGGCCACCGTCATATCGAAAGGGGACTAAGTCCCTTTTCCGTGTATATAGCCGCCAGACGGGAGGAGCACCAAGACCAGAGGGCAATGCTCCTATCCCGCAGGTAAGTGGAGGGGTTATGGAGGGCAATCAGAGTATTTGGGGGTGGGGCGGGTGAGGGGGGAGGAGAGCAGAGGCTCCCTCTTGACTCCCTACACTGAAAAAAACAAAATGAAAAAAGTACCATCCAAGAAGGGCCTCAGTGGCTGGGACAACAGGCAGGGATTGTTTGTTCTCGCCCGCTGTTCCAGACACCCGATTGGTTGAGCACCCTTCCCTGGGTGCGAATGAAACTTCTGTTTTGGAATCGATCGAAGCTACACAGCTGCACAGATACCACAAAGCCCTTCGTGTTGCAGATCTACACTTTGAAGTCAAAGGTACGCTGATAACTTTTTCTTTGCATTCTGGAACTGGATTGTCAAGCAAAACTGCAAGTGCCTAAATGTAAAGAAAAAAGGAGGGCTGGTTAAGCATCCCTCAAATGACATGGTGCATGTTTACAAGTATGAAATGTCTTTATTTCGGGTTAAAGTGGCAAGGCCTCCAGAATGCTAATAATGTAGTTTGTGGAGAGCATAGTATATTCCATGCAGTGAAGCTGGTATGTGTACACGAGCAGCCGAGCTAACCATTATCATACTTGCCAACCCTACAGATTTAGGCAGTAGGCTATTGCTTTTCAAGCAGTCCTAACGCCTATAGATTTGGGTGGCAGATCCTACTGCTTTTTACATTGGCAGGTAATTTATGTGACTCTAAGGCAGGCTGCAGGACAAAGCATGCATCACATTAAATAGTCTGTCTGTACAGTGGGCTGGTAGGTGAGTGATTCCTTTGATTGGGCTCAGACCAATCCACTGCCCTGACAGCTACGCGACTCTGCCCTGCACTCTTGCCGGTACAACCCTTAGGTGAACCACCAGTGAAGGGCAGTGGCAGAGCGTACCACCATCACACAGCATCTGCCTATCAGACTGAGGGGGGCTATCAGTCTCATGTCATTCAGTGTTCAAATTTCACCACAGGAATACATATGTATTGCCCAGGCTGCTGCGACAGAGAAGTGGCAAATGTTGCCTACCAGCTCTGTGTGATTACCTTCTATGTAATTGGATTTGGTGTTAATATACCATTCAGAATTATACATTTTTAACATTTGAACATCTTTCCATGTTGTGTTGTTTGATGGGTGGTGTATTTTAGAATGCTTCAATGGTGCCCACAATGTATGTTTTGTATTCTTCTGTGATGGCATTTTATGCAAATTATTTTTGAAACGTGAAAAATCCTCCATCTTTTTGGTCACAGAAAGTTGGCAAACATGATCATCAAATGGAAAGGACACTTTGCACCATGTCTACCTGTGTGGAGTGACACCCAGAGGCTCTTTGGTCAGTTTTAGAGTGGGGAAGGTGACACCACCACACTCCTCCATCCCAAATTACACTCTTGGAGGGGGATGACAGCCTATTATGAAGAGGCTTAATATTTTCATTAAGTGTTCTCATTTACTAATATACCATGTTCCCATGTGCCACCATATAGGCCGGGAATACATTAATATGCTCAACGCAACTTGTTTGTTTTTATGAATTTCTTGCTAACACAATGTTAGCAGCATTGTAAATAGATGTTGCAAATAACCAACTCTGACTCACTCATTTCATTGACTGCAGCATGATGAAAAGCAGAGAAAGCAGCTCTGTAATGCAAACATACACTTGCATTTTACACACATCTATTTATGTAGATTTCCATGTATGTGAATCGAGTCCTCCTGGATGAATCTGAATCATTGTCAGAAGTGAATATACTATGCTTTGCCACATCGCAGTAATCTGCAAAAGTACATAACAGCTGCGTATACACTTTCAATCAATCCTTTATTTCGACCCTGGTGGATCATAAACGTCACATACAAAGACAATGGGCCTCATTACGAGGAAGGAGGTAACCATGCTGCTTTTTGCGGCATGGCTACCTCCCTTCTGGGTACCAGGTCTGGGTTCCCTGAATGGGGAAGTACCAGGCCATTCCAACCTTGGAGGGCCCGGTATTTCCCTGTTCAGGGAACCCGGACCCGGTACATCCCCATTCCCATTTCAGCCCCCATATGGCTCAATGAGAATGGGGATGATGCTAACAACGGGCCCGTTAATGACGGGCCCATTGTTAGCATCCTGGGCTGCTCAAGGGACCCGCTAAGGACGTCTGGCAAAACCAGGCGTCCTTAGTGGGTCCCGCGAGCAGACCTCGTAATAGGGCGGTAAGGTGTTAACGGCTCCGGCACCTTTACCAGCGCCATTAATCCCTTACCGCCCTCCTCGTAATGAGGCCCAATGTCATTGAGACAACACAGATACAATGTGTTCATGCACAACTAGTACAATTCAATTTAAAAAGTAGAAACATTAAAATATAAATATGCATGTAAAAGGCCCTGTTAGGGGTCCTGTGCCAGTGAATCTCTTTTAAAAACCCACAAAAGGTAGTAATTTTTGATAAACCACTGACCACTTTTCTCGCATAACAAACCATAGCATGCACACTTTCACCCTGTAGATTGGTACTGGTGCGTAAATAACAGATATTTATTGTACCTAACATCATTATTAAGAAGCAGTAGTGACGGAATAGGTTGCAGAACATCTTGAAAGTATTATTCTGCGGTATTTGTAGTTTTTCTTATCATAATTGCAGGACGACATTTACCAGAAGGCAATATGAGGTTACCCTAAATGCTAGGACTGGCTGATTGGTTCACACATGATATGGGTCAACTTAACATTGATGTAAACCTCCCTGTGGGTAATTTTACTTAAAAGATATTTGACAGGGCCCAAAGAGCTTGAAGGTGTACGCCACCTGCTTCCTGCTTTTAGTCATTGTTTGGACATGCCTTGTAAATACATGGTGTTAATGACATTTCTAGTGCCACAAAAAGGTGTTTGTGCATTTAACAGTCAGCCTTCCGAGGTTTAATAATGAGGCTTACTTTGTGATTCCATTTTCTTTGAAGGAAGACAGATTGAAAAGTTAACTGGGGGCTTTTAAATTACCAGACATTGATACCTAAAAGAAGATGTCCCTTGTCAGAGGATAGTCTTTCCCACAATTATCTCATCACTAAATAAGTTGTCTTCTGCATCCTGTGTTATGAAAGCACTGGTTAAAATAAAGAGACAATGTGAAAAACACAGCAAGTTTATGCAAGCCACATAGGCTGAGGGGTGGGCGTGGGACATTTTATGGCATCTCTGCCTCCTGCATGCTCCCTAAACTTGTAATCACTGCCCCCCTACCTACCGCAGGCATCTACTTGGAACAATGGCAGGACATGTACATTTTTTGGACATTCTATGATGGCTTAGAACTCTGTAGGTTCCCTTTATCTTCTAACCACCCTCCCCCCCTCCCTACAGTGCTCGGACCTTCTCTCTGCAATAGTGGTAAACGCAGCTGAAATGAAACCAGTTTTTCAGTAAGAAGAAAACATTCACTCTTGGTGGCTTGTTATTAATGAAATCAGTTATCGAATGAAACCAAAACCCTTAAACCTTATTGAAACAGAGGCAAAATGCATGCAAGTTTGGACAACCAACCAGAGTTCTGAAAGCATTCTTGAGTCACACAACTGATTTTGTTTTGTATTGTTTTCGTATTGTTTATTCATAAAAGCACTGTAAAAAATGCTAAAATGCAACAATAATGTGGCTACGAAAATACAAATTACAAGAATTCAATTTCATTAGGCACTGGAGGATAACAGAAAAGGTTTCAAGTGGGTTGAAAAGTGGGAGAGGGGTATAGAGCTCCAGTGTTTGGGGGACACGAAAGAGAAGAAATGAAAGCAGTACTGATCACAAGGCGGTATAGGACTGGCACAATGAAATTGAGACTGTCAGGGCAAGAGGAGTGGATGATGATATACTGTTAGTTGTAAGGAACTCATGGTGGCAACAGTAAGGACAGACACGTGATCACGATTCATTGGTCTTTACTTAAACAATATGCAGGTTTAAAAACGCCTAATCTAAACCGAAATCGAAGATGGGAGCAAGCGTCGACCATCAAATGAAAATAAGGCAGTCCTTGTGTGGCGTCTTGTCAAAGTAAAAGGCCTATACACTAAGAAAACTACTGCCAAATCCTTACAACTAATTATAGAAAGAGTGTGGACAGGGGTTTCAATAAAGAAAGAAGTGTTCACAAATAATAAGTCAGGATGTGATTGCCAGGGGTCTCCCTTCCCCACGTGTTAAGCACGGGGCAAGATGGAACTCCTGAGCAAAGCACACACTCGAGCTTTCCCAGAACAAGCCGACAGTTCCATTCCAGTCTATCAGGTTCTTCGATGGTTAAGTTTCTTTTCAATAAAAAGTCTGTTGCCTTTCGAGGGCCTGACATTTTCAACAAACAAACACAAATTATGCTTCACGTATGGCTTTGGGTGACAACTTCACCCCTGTGTCCCCCTCTTCCGGGCGCAAACCCCAAACATAAAGTTATGCTTCACGCATGGCTTTGGGTGACGTCTTCACCCCTGGGTCCCCCTCTTCCAGGCACAAACCCCAAACACAAAGTTCTGTTTCACGTATGGCTTTGGGTGACGGTTTCACCCCTCTGTCCCCCTCTTCTGGGTGCAAACCCCTCTCAAGTTGTACTCGACAAATCAATGAAACAGTTCCTTTCTCAATGAACTTTGGGTGATGACTTTCCATCCCCGTATCTCCATCCTTCGGGCTCAGACCCCTTTTTAATCATCAGCCACCCTCCTTCGGATTCACAATGGCTTTCCTCATAATCACAAATCACAATGTCCTTTTACACATTTCATTGAGGAAATCCATCCACCGGGAACACTCCTATCAACACAATGTTCATGGGACTTCAGATTTTGTCCCTTCTTGTTTGCATCCCTCTGCCGGGTTGACTCTTGCCAACCTTTACAACACACTTTGTGTACTACTTTTATCATGCAGCATTCGTTCCCCTTAGTTTGCCAATCATCTGTCGGTCAAAGATTTTCGACTGTACGGAGGATTTAACAAGACCCCCCTGTCACCACTTCGAACCCTCTTCTCACCTTCTTCCCAAGGCCTTCTGGTAACTGTAGTTCAACCTCAGGGTAATCGCCTCAAGTGAACACCCACATGGTGCTTGATTATGCTACGCTGGCTTTCCCCTTTCTTATTTCAGCAGTTCTTCGTATATTCAAAGTTCAATTAGCCGCTTGCTACTTTCATTAAACACAGTTCAGTGTCTTTATCAGCTCTCCACTTGACTCACCGGCTGTGATGAACTGCTTTTGCTTTCTTGTCTGCAGAGTCAAGGCCGATACCATTGGGCCATGCGTCTCTCCCTGGCATGGCTGTCAGCGGAGGAGGCGCCCGGGTACCGTTGACATCTGCAGCAACACACGCTTGCTATTGTTTGCCGTCTTATGATTCCTTCTCTTGAGGCTTCACAGGTCACTGTCGATAAGGGCAAGGTCATTCCTCCCCTTGAAATCCTCTCGACTCGTGCTGTCTTTCTCCTCCTTTTGAACTGCCGGGTCGACGTGCGGTCTGCCTTGCTCGTCCTGTGCTCTTGCGCTCCACCTGTGGGGAAGGGAAAGGGCCGTCAGTGTGTGTGTGATTCTGGCCTGTCTTTGCCTGACCCTTGTATTGGGACATGTCAGGTAAATGGCTCTGGTGTTAGTCCGTTGTCATCCATGTTGTGCGAAAGTGTTCGTGTGGAGAAGGGGGGGGCAGTTCTTTGGTATATACCACGTGGTAGGATGGGGAAAAGGTGTTGAAAGAAGGTGTATACCACGTCTCGCATGTCGGTGTCCCACTCCCCAAGGACCCCCCCCATCCAGGTGATCCTCCCCCAGGAACTGGATCCACTAGCGATGACTGTATCCTGGCCACCTGGATGACAGATCCTCAGGGATTAGCCAGGGAGACACCGTCAAATTTCTCACAGAGTAAAGAAGAGAGATAGGGAGCTGCTAAACCATCAAAACATTTGAAGAGAATAGAAAGGTAATGAAAAAGGAGGAGGGATTCAAAGGCCTGTCAGATAGAGATGAGGAGTAAATGGGGCACAGGGCAAAGGAAAGGGTGTACTGATTGCAGGGATAGAGATGGAGCAAAGGGGAGAATGCTGCTGGGGATGGAGACCCATTTATAGCACAGCACAATAGTCCAGAAGGAAAAAAATAAAAGCAGGAATCAGTAGTTTAGTGTCACTAAAGGAAAGAAATGGACAGATTTTACAAATGGTACAAAAATGAACACGACAAGTTCGAGAAACATTCGAGATATATAAAGAAAAGAGAGAGTGCTCAAAAAACACTCCAAGATTTCGTGCTGAAGGAGAAAAACAAAGGAGAGGGGAAAAGGGGAGGGGGTAATAGTAGAGGAGGGAAAATAGACGACTTCTGTTTTAGAAACATTAAGATGAAGAAAATGTGCATTAAGGAATGGATTTCGAGCAGGCAAGCAGATAGAGAGGAGTGTAAGGAGGCAGAAAAATCTGAGAGTTATCAGCATAGAAGTGAATGGAATAACCAAAGGAGTCCATGATGGAAGAAAGCCGAGACATTTAAAGAGAGAACAACAGCGATCCAAGAACTGAGCTCTATGGGACATTGACTTTAAATGGAAATGAGGAAGAATGGTTACTGGCCCAGGAGACAGAAAAGGTACGATTGGATAGATAGAAGCTAAACCATTCTAGCACAGAACTGGAAACCCCCAAAAAAGAGATTGTTAAGAAGTGTATGGTAGTCGACAGGGTCAAAGGTGGTAGTTTAATCAAGGAGGATAAGGGAAGAAGATAGTTTGAGTGAAGTGCAGATAGTAGAGAGATAGTAGGGAGATAGTAGGGAGTTTCTGATGTAGGTAAAAGCAGTTTCAGTGAAGTGTAACAGACAAAAACCAAATTGATCGACTGAGAGGAGAGAATAATGATCGGTGGAAATTTGAAAATAAAAGAATTTCTCAAGAACTTTGTCTAGAAATAGGACAAAAGCTAGAAGAAGCAAAGGAAAAATGTGTTTAAGAAAGAATAACAACATGTTTGAAAAGGGTGGGGAAAGTGGGTGTAGAAAGAGATAAATTGATGAGAGCAGTTAAGTAGGGTATGATGTGGGGAAAACCTCTACGGACAAGATAGGAATGTAGAGGATCCAAAGGAGAGGCTGTAGGATGGGCACAATGAAAAAATAGAGCAGTGTCAGAATCAGATAAGAGAGAAAAAGAGGAGAGAGAATGAGAGGGAGGAGCAGACTTAAAAGGGGTAATTGGAAAAATTAAAGATGAAGAAAGAGAAGAGCGTAGTTGGAAAAAAAATTAGCACAATCAGAGGGCGAGAGAGGGGAAGAACAGGTAGAATCAGGGATCTGGGGAGACAGAATGTGGCAAAATTACCATTTCTCTGGAGTAGTACAAGGGTGGTTGATGACTAAACCACCTACTCCACCACCACACTTTTACAAACCAACAGTAACTGGGCCGAGGGACGTCTATACGCTCAGAAGGGGTGTGAATGCGATCTAGTAGCAACCCAAATGGCAAAGTACAACAGTCCAAAATAAATGGAATGTCCAATCAAGGATCTATTGAACTATATATATATATATATATATATATATATATATATATATATATATATATATATATATATATATATATATATATATATACTTTAATTAAACACACCAATGTACAAATAACTATAAAAGCACTATAAAAACCCCACCCTTGTAAAGGAAAGACATATATCCAGAATGTTTTGGTTCAGCAATCTGTGTTTTAAGCAGCGAGCAAAATCAGGCAACAACTGCAATGGGGAATTCAAAAAGAATATGGTCCTAATTAAAAAAAGGCATCTAGGGCCACAAAAGGAGGACCACGGGAGCAGGGGCATAGCAAATGATAGCATCAAACCAGGCTTCGAGCTGCACTGTGGTGCAGGTGGAAACAGTTTTGTGTTTGGCAATTTGTTCTGAGTCATGCAGTGGGGAGCTCAGTGCTGTCGGGTCCAGCATTCGGGTTGTGTAGTTTGGATGGCTCACCAGGGTCGGTTTGAGGGTTGCGTCGGTCCGAGGGTCGAATCACTTTGAGATGTTAGTAGCCCCGGGTTTAGGTCTCGGAGTGACGCGAAGCTCCAGCGGTTCAAGTCAAGGTCCCTCAGTTTGATGCAGTGACCTTAGTGATCCAATGTAGGGTTTGAAGAGATGGTGTTCGAGTTTGTCTGCAACAGTGAGCTGGTTGTTTGAGCCAAACAAATGACGTTCTCTGCTTGGCATGATGTAGTGTTGAGTCAGTTCAACAGGAGCAAATTAGAGGTCATTCGAAGTTTGATGAAGGCCCAAAAACAGCACCAGCGAGTCCCTCTGTCTGCTGTAAAACCCACTGCAGGGGCTCTGTAAGACAGGGATAGTCCTTTCAGGTTCTGCTCTCCCACCCTAGGGAGATTGTGTGCAGAGTGGTGTGTCCTGGGCCTCAGCAAGAGTCACCCCAAAGTGCCTTGGGAGAGGGTAGGCAGCAGAGCTTGCCTCTGCCTTGCAACACTCCTTCACCTCAATGGCAGGGGGCTTTGGAAAGAACAACTATCCCGAAAAGAGGTCCAAACAAATTCTGGGTGGTCCAGAATTAAATCAAAGAAGGAGTGGAAGACACCCTCTTTTATAGGCAAAATAGCACAAGTGATTAGACAAAAGCAAGCCTACTTTACGGGGTCCAATCCCTGCCCTTGTGACAAGTGGTCTTTGTTTTGTTATCATACCCAAATTCCTTTGTACTAAAGGAAGTGAATGATAGGAAGTAAGGAGAAAGATACAGAGGAAAACAAGATGATGGAACCCTTCCCCACTTACACTGAACTCCCTTTAGCTACACTAATCCTGCCCCCTTCCCAGACCAATAGCATTGAAGGCCCTTTGGTATGCAACATACTGGTGTGAGGCTAGTCCGTTTGTATAGGATGTGCCCTTTGATTCCTGTTTCCTAGAACAGCTCCTGCTGAGGGGCTGTCTTGGTGGAGAAAGGCTTTACCTGACCTCACAAAGGATCAGAATAAGACAGTCTCACTGGCTATGGTCGTGCTGGGTGGGTGCAGCAGAGACAAACAGCCTGATAGGAATACACGCAGCCTATCCATAGCTGGCCTGGCTTGCAGTATTGACACATGGATGATACAGATTCAGGTGTGACTTTAATACATATATCCAATACCAGCCACCACACCCTAAACTCAGATATGGCCTATTTTTCAAGATTATAACTGCCTCTAAAATGGTGATTTCTTGTAATTATGTAGTTTGTTAACAAAGGTGCATTTTTTTAAATGCAGCCCCTGTGCTGAAGTGACTCGACTGTCAATGCAGCTGTCAACAGGGCAAATGTGACCTCTGAACTTCCTCTGTGCCACTGGAGAGTAGGATCAGGATACTGATGCAGCAGGGCACAGGTGTACACTATGCTATTGGCATGGAGTTTGCTGAAAGTGCGGTCTAGTTAGCAGACCAGCCTTTCTGAGAGAGAATTACCTGCATCATTTTATTTATAAGGAAAATCATAAAAGTCAGGGCTGCTAAGCCTTTGCCAAATGGCAATCAATCACACAGAAGATAATTGATTAACAAATGATTACATCCCGACTTCCCTGGTTGTCGTTCTGGCATCTTTGGAGAACATCCCGTCACTCACTGAATGCTCTGCGACATGCAACAGTGGCCAATCCTTCAATGGCCACGTACTGTGCCAATCATGAGGAGAACATACTGGCCAATCCCAAGATGGCCTCCACGCCATGCGCAATCAGAGGAGGAGCCACTCCCTTCACACACAAATGCAGAACGCAGCGCTGGGTCCTCGCGTTGCAACTTTCTTGCCCCATAACGCTAGTTTTTTCTGTTTGCGGTTCACTCAACTGCTTCTGACTTCCACTCGCTCTGTTCCTGACAGAGCCTCCCTTGATCCACCTCTCCTGCTCTGCCTTCCTTGCCTCTCCAGATCTCCTCACGGCGATCTGTCTCTCTCTCGCTATTATCCTACCTTTGGAGATTCCTCATCAACTTACTTCGAGTATACAGACTTCTGCTCCATCAGAAACCTCCATCTACAAAACACCCTACCTCTGGATATGGTTTTTCGCCTTCAAGTTTTTTTTTCCTCTGGGCAACGGCCTCTCTGGTGGCTGGTCCACCCTGTTTCAACTTAGGGAGTCCTGGTAGCCTGAGAGGACCGTCACAACGTGCATGACACCAAGAGCAAAACTGCCAGCAAACATCAGGTGAGCCTTAAACCTAAAAAATTAGTAGAGTTGACGGGGTGAGAATAATAATAGACAAGATCAGAAAAGTATTGATTTTTGGTCACAGAGAGAGTGGTATCATAAGAAGAATGCCGAGAAGAAAGTAAAGTCAGAAGCGGAACAAGATCTTTTTCCAGTCTTTCAGCACAGTAGAGAACATAGAACACGTAAACGAAGGCGGCAGCTCAGAGTTTAGAAGGTTTGTGGGAGCGAGAAAAGGAATGGGCAGTTTAGAGAAAGTCAAGAGTAGAACAAAGAGTAATATTGAGAACACAGTGAAAATGAATGGGTGGCCCCAATATTTTGTTATCGGGGGACAGCCTTACATAGGGGAAGAGACATGTATAAAAAGAATGAGGAAGGCAGTTACCCCAATCTTAATTCGACTTCTTCAAGGTTCATGCACCATGTAGCGCCTGCATACTTCAAAAAAGATTGTATGCAGGCTGGTCATTTGAGACGGCTCAGTACCATTCAAAAAAACATATTGGTAGAAAAATCTCAACCGACAAACTCAGTATTTATCTACAAGCAGTTTGTCAGAAATGCGTGTGAAAAAAACTGACAAACAGGCGTACATCCCGCCGCGGTCCAATAACTGAATACAACTCAAGCTACATTACGAAGCAAGCAAACAAACGTCTGCATCAACTAAGGGAAAGGACACAGAATAGTTCATGTCTAGTGGTAATATATCATGCAAATTTTAAATAAGGAAAAACAAAAACAACCAATCTAGTAGACAGGCCAAACAGAATGCCTTTACCTTATAAAAGGAATGCCAAACCTTAAAATAAGGAAATCTGCTCTGATTCGACTTGGCCTTAAACAAAAAAGAGGGCATAAATATTTAGTCGAAAGAAGGGGTATTGTGATTTAATACAACATCAGAAAATTAGTGCTTTTGTCCTGAAGACTGCTACATCTGCGTAAAAAGCACGAGGAATAGCGCCCTATAAACTGCATAAAGCCAAAACATATGTCGACCATCTTGTAGGCTATTAACACTCAAGCCTATGTGACAGAGACTAGAATTGTGTACCTCTGCAGCTACCATATTTTGTGATTATGCAACAACAGAAATGTATATAACAAATTGATAAACAGATACATTTTGGGTCTAGTTGTTGCTAAGACTTGCAAATATATGCTCATCTACTAACCCCACCTTCCTAGACGAGAATGATGCAAAGGAATCTATTTTTACTTTACAACAACTGTAATTCAGTAATTTCATACTGTTTTTATAAACAAAAATATTTCGTAATTATAATTTTTGAATAAAATATGTTTTTTGAATGGTACTGAGTCGTCTCAAATGACCAGCCTGCATACAATCTTTTTTGAAGTATGCAGTTACTAGATGGTGCACGAACCTTGAAGAAGTCAAATTAAGATTGGGGTAACTGCCTTCCTCGTTCTTTTTATACATATTGAGAACACATCCACACAAATTGGTTGTGCCGTCTAGAGGCTGTATGTTTGGCTTTCAGCTTACTTGCCCCCATACCAAATCCACTTCAAACTGGAACGCGGATCTGGAACCCTGCACTACTTGCAAACTCGTATTCAATGTTAACTAATGTGTTCTGCTGCATAGAAGAAAGACTGATATCTTGTTAGTGGGCTGTGAAGGAAGGCAACGTAGAGGGCAGTAATTTTCTCTCCAAACATTGAATGAAAAACGTATATTCCCCTTCCCTATAGCAGTCCCTTAGATCTCTAATATGTAAAGGTACTATGTTTAGCACTAACAAACAATCTCCCACTCTCCCATTACAAGAATGGAATGGCCACGTGGGTACGGGACCCGTTTGCCAAGTAATTGGATCCTTAATGGACATGTCTTTCAGGAGGTTCATGTTAGGGTCTTCTATTTTAGGAGAAGAAAAGGGACACTAGCAATACTCCTGAGGACCTAATTCCTGATAGCTGAGTGCACTGGACACCAAAGAAAAGCATGAACTGTGGCTACCAATAGGGCCCGGTCCTGCCCATCACACACCTGGTACTTAGCTCCTCAACCTTTTAAAAGCGAAAGTCTACCTGGCAATGCAAACTCTGTTCAACAACATAATCATCAATAGGCATCTATTTATTGACAGCCGTGTAAATAACATGTGAGAGTTAACCGTAATTACTTCCATATGTGCATGTATTCATAGTGACTCACAGTAAGCCCTGTGAAATTAAAGTACAATTTTGCACCTGTTGATAAGTCACCCTTTACCCAGGTTGAGACTAAAAGAATGAGTTAATACTTTATGAATGTTGGGGGCCTTGTATTTTTGATCAGTGAGCTTTCCCTTGAAACACTGTGCTCACAACCCCGAGTTAAAATAAGAGGAGGAAAAAGTTGGTTGTTTCAATCTACCTGCCACATGAACATGTGGTCTGGTTTTAGATAATTTGCAGGTTGAAGTGGGTGTCCTGCAGTAGGGGCATACCTAGAGCCAGATTGGAATAATGTTTCATTGTAAAAAAGTCAGTACTGCAACAGTGGGTATGCAGATCAATTCTACTTAGTATCAGTTCTGAAGATAGTTATGGTTAAGATGGAGTCCCTAGCACGCTTCCTGAGAGTGCTTCCTGAGAGTGCTGACTGTTCGACTGCCCACTCTGCTGGATTGCTGGATCGTTGGATTTTTAAATCATCGCTGCAATCACAACCCTTGTTACGTGACAAATATGGTAGGATTATCTATACAAACGGAACATTTATAGACCTCTGGATCTATATATGAGTGTGAAATACCTCTTTTTGCTTTTGTTAGGGGACGCTCCTCCTACTTTCCCAGAAAGCCATAAAATACCCTGGCCGTGCGCTTCCTGCACACGTACTTCCTCGAGAGTGCTTCCTGAGAGTGCTGACTGTTCGATTGTTCAGCTGTGCAGATGTTCAGCTGTGCAGCGAGGCAGTCGAGCAGTCGGTTCTCTGCTGTGTTTGGTGTTTTTGTAATTCATTGGGTCCAGGCCGGTCACTTCACCAGAGTGTTTTGTGTTAAAACCGAAATTAGGAGAAGATTATTGGAACCTGTTTGGGTGGTATATTTATACACTGAAATCAGACATGCCCAACAGTGTAATGAACGCATTGAAAGTTGCGAGGACTCCCCTTTTATTAACCGTGCTGCCTCCTTCCCCACAAAGAAGTCTATGCATGTCATGGACAAACAAATATTGGAGTATAACTCACAAATATGTCAAACTATCAGTAAGACTCGCAATCCGATGTCCGCTTGTTCAGAACCGCGTGAAAAATGTAGTCCGAATTTACTTAGATCTGATGTTCTACAATTGCAGTTTCATGCTAATGAAAGCTTGGAATTTCCTAAACTTTACTCACAGGCTCTCTCTGGTCATGGGAATTGTGAATGCACTGGGTCTGATGGCACTGGGGGAGGCTCTATTGCCCAGCCAGAGGTGTTGGATAAAAAGGAGGGGGGACTTCATACGCAGTCACGTGATCTAAATCCAAAATACAAAAAGCAGTTTTGGATAGTAAGAACACGTCAACTGGTTCTCGTGAGCGTTCGAATACTTGCGAGTTAGATGGTAATAATGATGAAATACACACTGCATGTACACATGATGAACTAAATTGAAATCATGTGAAAACCTTTATTTCAAATGATGGCTCCCTAACCAATAAGGCGGGCACCCCCGACTATTGAAGGTGACCTCACTAGGAGGATAGATAGTAAAGAGTTACAGGAGCAGGAGATTTATGTACCCAAATGCATAATGATAATTCAGCTTAAATGGTAGGCCAATACATAGAAGAGGCAAAACTTTCAGCTTCACCTTTATTTATTCCGAGACCTCCAACACAAATAATGAATTCTACTGTGTCATCCGAAATGTCGTACATTAGACCTACCCCCAGACCCTTCTTTGGGTTTAAGATCCCCAATATCCCGGCATACAATATTACACTTGCGCTATGAATACAGGTATTTATAGCCTGACAAAAATCTATGAACACCTGGAAAACAAGATGGTGAAAAGTGTGCAGACTATAAATGCCTTTCATATCAGCTTTGAACACATGTTTGCAGAACTTAATCAAATACATTTAAGAATGACAGACATGAAAAAAGCTATACTTAATGAGTTGGTATCTTTAAAAGCACCTTGTGATCACAATAGTGACTTGTTAAACCCCAAGGAGATATGTGGGGTGTGTCTGAGCGATGGTGATAGGGTCTCATGTGAGAGTAACTTAATACATTAAGTTGAACAAGAGGATGAAATACAGAGTGTTGAAATATCTCATAGAACTCAAAGCGCAACTGTAGCAGAAAGTGCAATAGACTATGAAATGGGCAATGCACCTCCATTTGAAGATGAAGCCAGTACGAATAACAGAGTTCATAAACACTCCCTAGATGAGGAACAGATATATGATATGTTTTACCAACGATAAGTGGGGAAAAAACAGGACAAGAGTTTAGCAAACGAAAAAAAAAAAGTCAGACAGCCTTTATAAACTAAAAACGAACCATGGAGAAAAGGAAGTTCATAAAGGCCCATACTACACCTGCACATAGACGGAGATCAAAAGAAGTTAAGAATACACCTCAAAAACGTCAGGAAACTAAAGAAGTGAATGGCAATGTACAACAGCATGAAACTGCACAAAATATGAGTATGTTATCGGATACAGAGAGAGACGTGAACATGAGTATCTCTTGAACTTAACTACGCATTCCATAACCTCTATATACACTGATATAGAACTGGGGCAAGAAGAAAAGGCTGTCTGTCAAAAATGTTGATCTTGTGAATCCACATATGGGGCCTCAGAAGGGAGGGAAAGGGAGAGAGGGACGAAAAGAGAAAGAATAGGGAAAATAAATAAGCACCCTAGAGATGCATTTGATGCGGAAGTAAGAGAACTTAACAGAAATAAATGACAAACTGATGAGGCAGTCTCACCATTAGACAGCGTGATCCAATATAATGAGTACTTTACTATAAGAATGGTAGACAGAAGGCAGAGAGATACCTACCCAAAGAGGTCCTCGCTATTAGCTCTATTTAAGACTCAGATCCCTTCGTGTGATAAGAACACAATATATAGAAACTGTTATCATCATCAGAAATAAAAGAGTGGATACTGCTGATATACATGCTCCGTCCTTAATAGTGAGAAAACTGAGAGGGTCAGAGAGAGATAACATTGATGCACAGAGATTTAAGATTAGAAGTAAAGAACAAACCACAGAAAAGAGGAAGCAGGATAGAAGATATAGTGACAGGGCCAACTGGGATGACCTGAAATATTACAAGGAGAAAATTGATACACTACTGATAAATTGTCAAGGAGCCACGTGTAATTTGCAGAGAGAGGTGTATTACAACAATAAGAAACCTAAAACAATAGGGGCAAAACATGCTAGCGAAATCCAAAATAGAAATCACAACATACACGATTAGCATGTAGACAAAAGAGTAACCTCTAATTTCAAAATTGGCATCTGGAATACTAGAGGACACTCACATTTAATGGAACCCGGGAAAAGTGAACATACTAAACAAGTATGATTTAATATTATTGCAGGAGACCTGGCTTACCATTGAACCGGTTTGGCCAAATCGCCACATTTGCTGGTTACCGGCCATAAAACAGCCCAAAGGTAGACCCATGATGGGCCTACTTGAGGCTTTAAAAATGACATTGCAACGGAAACTAACAGAATGGAGAAATCCTTATCCTGGCCTCCAACTTCTTAAACCCAGAATCCGCCTACTGCAATGGTTATTATAAACGCCTATTGGAATCCTGTAAAGATCACAGACGATACATTCTTGCCATTAGTTACAAGATTACTAGATGAAATAGATACAGAACCAACGATTTCCATGACAATAGTTGCAGGTGATTTAAACACACATTGTGTGAATAACAGTGAAAATCCTTTAAAAATAGAGCAGAGAAATGGCTTAGTTTTATGAAAGAATGAAATATGGTCATGTTAAAGGGTTTTACACAAGGAGATGTCCCACCTCGACCAACGTGGAAGACAGGGCACACAACAGCAAACATTGACCATGCCTTCGTATCTAGACAATCTCTGGAAACAATGCTTGACTTCACTGTCATATCTACAGATTTAAGTGATCATAATATTTGGGGGATTACATGTGCCATAGTGAATGAAGCGGAAAAACAAATTTATGGTCATGATCTTAGAGTAAATCAGGGACTTATTAGTATAAAATGGACAGCCACCAAAATATATAAACTATTACATCACTTGATAATGTCTCGACAGAGACCCTATGTAGAGGTGCTGCATACATTTTAAAATGTACAAAATCCATTCTTTCGCCTGAGAGATAGGAGGGTCAAACCATATGAACCGATCATAAGAGACAAGAAAAAAGAAAAAAGGAACGCTATTAGAAATATCATATTTGAGAACATGTATGATTACAAGAAACAACTAAGGATTATAAATACAAATTATAGAAATTTCACTAAGCAGCATCGAATACATAAAATACAAATGGAAAGCGAATGTATGTTGTGTCTCTTTGCTAGTAAATCGAGTACGCAGATTTGAACGTTGCTAAAAGATGGAGCAAGGACAGAGATCAATTTGAATGTCATAAATGCCATCGGTGAAGATGGATGGTTAAAACACTTCACCAAATTATTTTATCATAAGTCACCGGTTCAGGAAATACCATTCTTGTATAATGTATAATGTTGAGGGCAATAAACTAGCGATAGAGACAGAGGTTATAGAAGCAATAATAAGAAAACTGAGTACTTCTTAAGGCCCCTGGGCCTGATAGCATTTCTAATGCTATCTTCAAACAACACCCAGAAAAATGGGCCTTAATCTTGCATCAGATCTACTTACAAGTTCACAGGTCGACGGCAATACTGGACTCCTGGAAACAGTCCATTGTATTTCCTGTTTTTAAGAAGGGAAACCGATTGAATCCTGCTAATTATAGATCTTTAGCATTGATGGACTCAGCGGGAAAGATATATGCCAAGATCATACTGGCTGCCCTGAATAAAAGCTTAAAACAGAACAATCTACTGAATAAATGGTTAAAAGAGAACAATCTATTAGATGATAACTAAGCAGGTTTTATATCAGATCTGGGAACAGCCCAGAACTTATATATATTACAAGCTTTGAAAAATCAAGCAATGAAGAATAAAATATCTCTCTACATAGCTTTCATAGATTATAAGCAAGCGTTTGATACGGTGTCCAGACCCATATTATGGAAGAAATTAAAACTTGAAGGATGCCCAGGATATCTGCTGAACGTGCAATACAACAGCTATATATGGGGACATCTGTTAGAGTAAAACTGAATATAGAAGGATTGCTAACAGAGCGATAGAAACCAATGTAGGACTGAAACATGTTAGCATCCACTGTCTTTAACTTTTACATTCGAGATATAAACAACTATTTTAACCTAGGTCTTTTCCACCGAGACCGAAATCTGGTCAAATATATGCTTTATGCGGATGATTTGATTATCATAGATCAAACACCGAAAGGGTTAGGCAGAATACTCTATGCATTGGAAAAACATGCAAAAGATAATAATCTTCAAATGAATTTGATTAAGTCTAACATACTAATTTTAGTTAACAACCAAGTACTTAAAAATAAACTAAGAAGGAGATGGCAAATCGCAGGCGAGATCATCAAAGTCGTTAAGCATTATAAATATCTGGGAGTAAATATTAACGACAGTCAGACGGACGTGTCTACAAAGAAGAGCTTAAAAATAAAATGTCTGCGCTTTGTTCTCAAGCCAAATTGATCCAACAAAATTATCCAGTATAATAGCAAAGCCAATATTACGTACTACCGACAGAAAGTAGTTCCTACAATAACATATGTAGCCTCGAGCAAATTGGCCAAGGAACAGCCAAATTGGGTATTCCTTCAGTGTTTGTATTGGAAGACAATTTTGAGACTACCAAAAAGCTTTCCCATGTCAGTAATACGGTATGAACTGGGTTTGACATCTCTTCAAGGCATTGTTGATTGGAGTTCATTGAATTTATACAATAAATGTAAAATGTTAGAACGATACAAAAACACAGTGATTGGTATGATTTTTCAAATGTTTGCTGAGGATGGTACAGACAGAATAAACATCTGGAAAGAAACATGTAGAGAAAACATGACAGAAGCAAGAATTAGTGAAAGCCTGCTGACAGAAAATCCATTGAGAGCAAAAGAGAAGTATTGGAGGCTAGACTGGACGAAAACAAGAAATGATTGTGAAAAATATAAATGTTTCAAAAAAGGGAGCTTTTTTGCTTAACAAACGTAATGAAATTCCAATTTATTTGCAAAGGCATCCGAATCTACAGTATGGAATGGATGTGATGAGATTCAGGTTCAATTTGGTACCAACTCGAGCAATTAAAGCTGGCTGGGATATAGGCAAGGAAACAAATAGTAATTGTAGATTTTGCAAGAATGACAAAGATCCGGAAGCATTACAACATATCATGATAGAGTGTAAAAAGCTTATTTCATTAAGGCATGAATTTTTTATGAAATATTTTAAAGACAACATTTAAATCAATCAGGTAACTATGTGTGGCAATAATGTATAATGCACAACAGATATCTCTGAACACAGCTATTATTGGATACTTGACAAAACTGGGAATCATTGAGCCTGCTAAAATGTATTTGGCGCAATGATTTTAATAGTCAGAGAGAAGAAACGTTAGACACAATGATAGAAGTGAAATAACTAATGTATGGATAGAAGTGGAACATCTATAGTTTTAAGAGTAGAAATTCTAAAAGTTATGATATTGATATGTGAGTATGTATATATGTATTGTTGATATGTGTTTTTGTCCCATTTGCATTCCTTGGTTTTGATTTATGATTATATGGATGTTGTTTTGCATATTATTAATAAGGTCATTTTTGCAAAAATGTTGCGATTTTATGGAGAAAATGCATTTTTCTATCTGTAAACTTGAATTTCAACTAAATAAAATAAAAACATTTCTTTTTTAAAAGATGGATTCCACATGGGATTTGCATTTTTTCTGATGCTTATAGCTTTACTGTGGTTTGATGAATCGTCAAAAAGATTTCAAACACAAATATAAACTGGACTCTTCATGCAGTTTTGTGACGCTTTATCAAAGGGAGCGAGTAATAGGCCATATCCAAAAATGTATGTTTTCGCATTCATTTACCAAAAATACATATTTTTCCAACTCCACTTCCCGAAACTCTGAACAGATTGACACCAAGCTTTCGTGCACTAAAACGTGTATTTGCAAATTTGGCCCAAACCCATCGTGCTTTTTCTTTCAACTCAGCCCAAAATTGGCCAAAAAACAATTAGTAATATCTGTGTTTGCTCGGAACAATGCACAGCTCACCATACCACTTTTTGGTGATTCCATTGGCTACTTTGGTCCAAGGTCCCGGACACATTTCCGGGTGGGCCCAGGGACCACAGATTGGCGACTGAAAGAGCCATTGTGTTTATTTGGCAGGGGGCAACATTTTTGAGGGGAGAGGGCTGCATCATGAGTTTGGCAGTAATACGGCTGTAATTTCTGAGGTGGAATTTCCATTACCGTTATGGTGTCTGGCTGAATTACAGACTTATTACAACATGGCGAGAGTGCACAAATACCACTGGCGGTAATAGTAATTCCATCTGGCAGAATTACCATCACCATTGGTACATTCAGCAGTAATTCCGCTGGGGCTAATTCTCCAACTCCTTATTCGGCAGTGTGGCAAAAGTGACAGTAATTCAATTTCTGACTCTTTTACTGTATACCGCCCAACTCATGGTGAGGCCCAATATTGTACATTTCTCACATTGGTTAACACTTATGTAAATATGTGTATGCTTTATGCGTCACAAAAAACGGGACAAAAACCTAGTCATGGAGCACTGCAACGTTGCACTGCCAGATATTGCAACTAAAGCCAGCAATAGAATGTTGTTTCGCTAAAGAAATACTGCCACATTTATAACAAGATTATAAGCCTTTACAATCATTAATTTCCCACATTGGCCTACCTAACCATAGAATGGTAGAAGAGAGAAAAATAGGAACGTTCTTCTGACCGCGGAGGCAGTCTTGGCCTTCTCTTTCGACCACACTTCTCTTTCTCTCCCTCCCCTACTTCTCTTCCTCCCTTCCCTTCCTTTCCTTTGAGTACATGTTCAAACTCTTTAACTCTCCTCATGCTATCTCATTTCCTATTATCTACCGCCCCCCTGGGCCACTCTCCTCCTTTTATGAGGACATTGACCATCTCCTCAGCCTAATTTCCCCCAGTCCCACTCCTTTACTCATACTTGGTGACTTTAATCTCCACCTCTCTTCCAACTCTCCCTCCTCTCCTCTCTTATCCATTCTTGACTCCTACCTCCTCTCTCCCCTCCCCTCCCCTTCTACTCACCAATCTGGCTCTACCATCAACCTCATCTTTACTTGCTCTCTCATTGCCTCCCCTGTATCCTCCCTTCCCACCTACTTGCCTGATCACTCTCTACTTTCTTTTTCCCCTTTCCCCTCCCTCTCCTTCTCCTCCTCCCTCTCCCACCTCGTTCTCCCGGTGTGACCTACGTGGCTTTAACCCCTCTCTATTTGTTACATCCCTCTCCTCTTTCCTTCCCCCCATTTCCCATTTCTCCTCTCTCTCCGCCTCTGAGGCCTCCTCCATCTTAACTTCTTCTCTCTCTTCTTCTCTTGATCTTCTCTACCCCCTCTCCTCATTTTCCCGCTCTCACCGTGCTGCTCAACCTTGGCTTTCTTCTCATCTCTCCTCCATGCGCCGCCTCCTTTGGCACTTTGAGCGTCTTTGGCTCAAACACCCAACCCCTGCTAACCAATCTGCCTACTTCTCCTATCATTCCCTCTACGACTCATACCTCAATTCAGCTAAACGCACCTACTTCTCTGACCTTCTCCACTCTCAATCCTCCCACCCTCGTCGCATTTTTCAAACCTTAGCCCGTCTTCTCTCTCCATCCACTCCTGATCCCCCCTCCGCCTCTTCTCTCTCTGCTACTGATCTAGCCTCTCTTCCCTCTCCTACTGTCCTCCTCCCCCTACCTTCTCTATGTCCTCCTTCTCTCCCGTCACTCATTCTGATGTTACCCTCCTCCTCACCCACTGCTTCCCCTGCTGACCCCATCCCTACCTCCCTCATCCCTAAAGTTCCTCCTGATTCCTTACCTTACCTCCTTCTTCAACATATGTCTCTCAACTTCCACTTTTCCTGTCCCTTTAAAACACGCGACCATCATCCCTATTCTCAAAAAACCTTCTTCTAATCCCAGTCTTGCCTCCAACTATTGACCCATCTCTCTCCTACCCTTCCTCTCCAAACTTCTTGAATGCATTGTCTATTCTCAACTCTCCTCCTTCATCTCTAACCACTCCTTCCTTCCCGCTACCCAATCTGGCTTCCGCCCACTGCACTCCACTGAAAACTGCTCTCACCTCTGTTCTTAACTCCCTCTTCTCTGCACGTTACTCAAAACACTTCTCCATTCTTATTCTCCTTGATCTTTCCGCCTCTTTTGATACTGTTGACCATCCTCTTCTTCTCAACTCCCTCTCCTCATTTGGCTTCAAGGACTCTGTTCTTAACTGGCTCTCATTTTATCTCTCCAACTGCTCTTTTTCAGTCTCCTGGGGTGGCTCTTCCTCCCCCTCCTATCCTCTGAACCACAGAGTTCCCCAAGGTTCTGTCTTAGGCCCCTTTCTCTTCTCTCTCTACACTTCCTTCTTAGCTCCTATCATCTCCTCATTTGGCATCTCACACCATTTCTACGCGGATGAAACCCAGCTTTTCCTCTCCTTCTCCTCTTTCTCTCCCGACATTCATGATAAACTATCTTCTTGCCTATCTGCTATCAAATCCTGGATGTCCTCTCACTTCCTTACTCTTAATACTGAAAAAACGGAACTCCTCTTCTTCCCTGCCAATTCTCTTCCTCCACCCTCCCCTCCTGCTTCCATTCTCTTTCCCCCTCACACCTCTCCTTCGCTCCCCATGCCCGTAACCTTGGTCTTCATATTGATTCTACCTCTCTCTATCTCACCACATTTCCCTTACTGCCAAATCCTGTAGCTTTCACCTCTACAACATTCGTAAAATTCGACCCCTCCTTACCTTTCATGCTACTAAACTTTTAATTACCTCCCTCATCTTCTCCAGACTCTTCTACTGTTCCTCCCTTCTCTTTGGACTCCACTCCTCTCATCTCTCCCCACTCAAATCCATCTATCACTCTGCCTCCCGCTCTCTCTGCCTTCTCTCACCCCTAGATCCCATCTACTCTTCTCTTTCCTCTCTAGGTTGGCTCCCATTTCACTCCCATCTCAAATTCAAATTTCTCTGTCTTGTTTTCGAATCCCTCTATGGTCTTGCCCCCCCTATCTCTCCTCCCTTTTAACTTTCTATACCCCTTCTCTTTCTCTCCGTTCTGCTAATCTTTTCCTACTCTCTCCTCCTCCATCTCCCTGTGCCCCCTCCTGTTTCTGTTCTTTCCAACTCCTTCCACTAGAACCGCCTCCCACTTCACATCCGCTCTTCCCCCTCCTTCCCTTCCTTTTGCTCGTCTCTCAAATCTTACCTCTTTCACTCACCTCCCTAGCACCCTTTGTTTCTTCTCGTCCTTCTCCCTCACCTTCATTCCTCACCTCCTACCACTGCTCTTCCCATCCCTTTCTACCTCCTCCTCCCCACCCCCTGCTCTCATATAATCCCACTCTTTCCTCTCCTCTTCCTCATTCTCTCTTACATTCCCTCTTCTCCCACTCCTACCCCCACTAACTCCTTCCTTCCCTTGCTCACCCTGACCCTCCCTACCCCCTCCTCACCCCTACAATGTTGTAAATTGTTCTTTAAACTGTTTTCGTGTTATGATTCAATTACCATCTTATGCTTGTATTTTTCCTGTTCTTATGTAAAGCACTTTGGATTAAAGGGCTATATAACTTCAATAAATACAAATACAAATCAAAGTCTTCATGGGAAGAAAAGAAAGGGGAAGGATGGGGAAGGAGTCCCTGAAAAAGCATGGCATAATTTACTACATTAATTTTGACTTATACAAATGTTAGATAATAATGGGTTAACACATTCATCTTTATTGTCCGGAAAGTGCTCATAACATCTTGCTCCAAGAGATAGTACCTTACTTATGCGTGCAATGAAACAATAAAATAATATTTGTGTGTTGAATCTGTCATCTGAGATTTATTGAAGCAGGCAAACAGGAAACCCTGATAAACACAGATCCTGAAACTTTTTTAAAACACTGGAAAAACACCCCCGGAAGTAAAAAATAATAAAACCCTGAAACAGGAAAACCTCATTTCTTCTTCCCTCTTCGACCTGCTATCCCCTTCCCTCCTCCACACTTGCTCCTGAGGCTCTTCATACAACTCACAACTAGACCGCACGGCAAGGTAAGCATAGATGGGCCTTTTGGATCATTATTCGGTCCGACTCTGCAATGTTCCGTTTTGGAGCTCAATTTATCCACTCATTGTGCTCTCTCATATGGGGGCACTATGGGAACACGCATCAGCGTGTCCATCGACTTTCGTCTGCAGCGTGTGCCGTCTGGCTGCTGGACTGTGCCACAACAATGGGCACTGCATTTTCCATCATGGCCACCGCCTTTCGGCCTCATACACAGACACTGGAGTGTCTTTCATGTTTGAGCCTGCCGTGATGCGAAAGGCCCTTACCTACCATTTAAGGACCTTTGGGTGAGCCGGCAGGCGGAATCCGGCTCACCTCCAATGTCCCACCAGCTAAGTCCCCTGTCTGAACCATCCTCTGCCTCATTTCTTCTTACCTTTACACCTGCTATCCCCTTCCCTCCTCCACCCTTGCTCCTGAGTCTCTTCATGCAACTCCCAACTGGACCGCACGACAAGGTAAGCCTAGATGGGCTTTTTGGATCATTATTCGCTCCGACTCTGCAGCGTTCCGTTTTGGAGTACAATTTTTCTACTCATTGTGCTCTCCCATATGGGGGCACTATGGGAACACGCATCAGCGTGTCCATCAACTTTCATCTGCAGCCTGTGCCGTCTGGCTTCTGGACTGTGCCACAACAACGGGCAGTGCGTTTTCCATCATGGCCACTGCATTTGGACCTCATACACAGACATCTTCCACCTTTGAGCCTGCCACGATGCGATTGGCCCTTACCTACCATCTAAGAACCTATGGGTGAGCCGGCAGACAGAAGCCGGCCCACCTCCAAAGTCGCCTGTCTGTTCCAATCCGAGCATGGGCGAGTCAGGGGGAGCCTCTGCAACCTTCAAAAATCCCTCATGCTGCTGCCTACCTGTGTCTCGTTCATCGACCCCAACACAGTGAGCCCCGCTGATTCATCACGCGAGTGCAGACCACTGCTCAGCTGGCATGCAGCATGCCCTGCCCCTGTCTAAACTTACCTTCTGTACCTCCCCTAAACCCTGCTTATTTCCTTACTATCCTTGCTCACCGATTGCACCCTTGGACTATTGTATCTCATTACGTGATGTTTCTCCAGAACAATGTATTGTCCATTTAAAACCTAAGGCCGTGTGCACCCATGCTTTGGCTGCTAAACATGTCATTTATACTTGTATATGCACCCCTGCATTCACTGCTACACTAGGCCTTTGCGCCCTGTATCTTCTTGTGCCTTGAAAAATGCATTGGTCATGAGCACCGACTGCATTCTCTGCTCTCCTCCCCCTGTTCTTCTCCTACTTCACCTCCATTCCCTGCCCCCTCCTTGCTTTTTGTTCTCTCACTGCTCCCTGTAAAGCGCAAGAATCATCTTGAGCCTTCCATAGAGAGTAGCTCTATCCCCCTCGCCACCCCTCCTCCTCCTCCTCCTCCTCCTCCCTACCTGTACTCTCATCTTCTTCTATCCTCATGTATTGTTTGTTTTGTCCCCCCTCTGTTCCCCCCCCCCCACCATCACATCCCTCTGTTAGACTGCTACTCGCAAACTGCTTGAGTAACTTTGAGCGTAGTAGTGCCTGGTACTCTACCTGTTTTCCGCCATCTGTTCCTGGCTCACCCTTCCCTCCCTACCCTAACCCCTTGCCCTTGCCAGGTCAGGTCTGTCATAGTTCCTGAGGAGATCCCTCACTCTACATCCGAGACTCCACACAATTGCAGGCATCAGCCTTGAACTTCGACAGACCTGACCTGGGAAGACACTGATTTATGCAGACTAATTGAGGAACTCCAGGGGCAACCCCCCTCTCTATAACTCATCTTGCTTTGAGAAGGACCCTTCGGGGTCGAAACACGTTTCGGCTGACCACCTTAGACCATGTGTCTACACTACTGTAAATACAGAATCAAACTTGAAATACCGCACTTAGCGTGAGAATCTCTGTATACATAAGATTCACTAAGTACCTGCAGTAGAGATAGCCCTACTCAGCAGGATCAGCCAGGTACTTGGGGAATAACAGTTGAGCAGGCCTGTGGTGGGGGTCCTTGGTCTTCAAACAGAGTGTCGGCAGCACGGCTCTCAAAACAGGAGGGTTAGGACTAACTGCTGTAATGGTTTTTCATTCTAGAACGCTTTGTAAAAGCCCAGTTTGTTAATTTTTGAAAAGTCTCCGAAGCATGCCGGAGAGCCTGGGCTGTACCATTTTTTTATTACATGTACATGCTTATTATTACCATTTATTACACAGCGGTTTTAAATTACCCCCATTTTGGGGAGGGCGGTTATACACTCCCACCTTGGAAATGTCTCCTCCCTCCCCTAAGAATAGTCTTCACCCAAGCAATGAAGGCATCCAACCATGGTTTTTGTCTTACAGTCAACAGTTGTCATCCACTTCCCTAGAACTTCGCCACCTCCCACAGTACCCAATAATTCCTATGAACCAGCTCAAGCACTGGAGGGATAGAAGATGAGAGGAATGGAAAATTGGAACCTCACACTATGGGGCTCATTCCAAGTATGTCGGTCCAGAACCAAGGTTGCCGGTAAGCTTACCAGCAACATTGTTTCCGGACCGGCATACTACGAGTCTGCCTGCCGGAACCGCTGTGCCTGAGAGTTCAGGCCTTGCCAGACACAGCGGCCAGGGTAAGCAGACTGTCATGGAAGCACCGGCACTGATAATAACGGTGCCAGTACTTCCGTGGTTCCATTCCCATGGAGTCCTATTGGCGCTGGTAAATTGTAAGTCCCCAATCCGTAGGAATGGGGATTTACAATTTACCGGCGCCTGAGCTTCCGGAACGCCAGGGTTGTAGTACCCCGGTATTTCCGGCAAGTCTGGTGCCCGTAAATATTAACGGGTCTGGCAGCAACCTGCCGGTAGTACCTGCACGATTACCGCCAGACTCGTAATGAGCCCCATATATCTCTAGTGAGTCATACTTGAGGTCTATGACCGGTCTGCTCTTTCTGGCGGAAAGGGGTAGAGCAACTGGTTCTTCCTCAATGGTCTCCTCCAGATTTGGCCAGGGACACCTGGTAGTCCATATCTTGCAATGGAGGCATAGGGCAGGTAACCCCTACCGTGTCCACTGCAGCCGGAGTGATAGGATTGTGTTCAGAACAAATCGCCTGACAGTTCTCAGGAAGTACCATAGTAGGTCCATGTTACTCAGGGGTAGGGGCAGGACATGCAGATGTGTGAACCCACAATTGTGACACATCACTACTGATGCCAAACTGACCCCTTTCCACTTCTTGGGTCAGTGTTTTCTCCATACAAAATAATTGCATTTATATGGCCTTCTCCTGGTCTCAGTGTCACTTGAGATTGATAGGCTTCTGAGGATTGAGCCAACATGCTATCTCTTTGGTCTTCAGCTTGGAGACGCTGCTGTTTAGTCACTAGCCACGATGGTGGAGGTAACTTGACCTCTGCTTGCAGTAACTCAACATAGTCTCCAACTGAGAGCATGTGATTACGGTCTACGGTCTTCATAATTGACCTTCCTCACGCAGTTGGTAGACAGGCAGTTCCCTTAGCTGCTGTTCTACAATGTAAGGTTGAGATTCCCACTTGTCACCCAGTTTATTCCTTCCGCTTATACCCATTCTGTGGATCACCAAGCGATCGCTGGGCTGGGGGGCGGGGAACTTAACCTTGGCATTGTTCAGTATTCATTTGTCTCTGCGGACTTGTCTGCAGTGGCCTGGTTACACATACATAAAATGGTTGGTGTCATTCCTCACTGTGTTGGTGGCGCTGTAAAGGTAATCCTGGAACTTCTCTGCACTGGCCCCTTCAATGCCAAGAATGCAAACTTATAGACAGGCAGTTCTGTTCTTCTGCACGTAGGACTCAGATGGTGTAAGCAATGGCTCTCATCCGACAATTTGTCTCCTGATAATGGACAGATTCCAATCCCTCCAAACTCACATCTACAAGCACGATGTATTCCTACTGGGGATCTGTGTAGGAGCATTTGAGACATTCCACTCCAGATCCCCGAAGTTCTGCTGTCATCCTTCCATCCATTTCTCACTGAAGGGATCCCAGGAAAGATATAAAGGTGCCTTGGGACTGATGGTACTCCTCTTTCCATCCTGGATAGGCGCATCCCATGGTGACGTTTACAAGTGGTCATGAACCTCCTGTTGTGGTCCCCCAACTTTATCTCAAGTGCACTGATCTCTTGGAGTTAGACCAGCCACTCCAGGAGGCCCATGTCACCTCACTGTCTTCTTCATACAACTTTGGAATGCCGCTCACTCACCTGAAATCTCAATAGTGTTACTGAAGCAGTCAACTGTGATGATGACACATCCTCGTAAGTGGTTAGTCTGGTTTGTCAGTTTGATGGCGGGCACCTCGATGGTCTTTAGATCATCACAGTCTACCATCTATCATTACAGTCTGCTATACCAGCAATCCACCTGGGAGCCCCCGTGAACTAGTGCCTCACTGCCTCCATCACCAGACATCTCAGTTGTTGCTCCCAGCTGTGTCGTATTCTACCAGGAGCCATCACAACGGCATGTGCCAGGAAAGTGATCTGCCCACATCACGTGGTGCGAGTAACTCCAATGTGTCTGTCTGGTGATTTTCTTTACATGGTCTCAGCATGCTAGTATATTGTAGTTCCACCATCTCCCGACACAGTGCAGCAAGGGTGTCGAATTTGAAAAGTTGGTACCTGTCACCACTGTTGTTGCAGATTCTTCTCTTCAACTGCTGCACACTTGAGCCAGGTTGCTAATGGGGGTACTGACTCGAATTACAGCTCATGAAATCTGCAGCACATGTACCCCAGATTGTTGAGAAGGTTCATCGATACCAATGCCTTCAACGAAATCTGTGCCATGTGTTTGTGATTATACGACTAGTCACGTGTGAACCACTATCCAGTAGCACTTCAGCCTACTTTACAGCAATGCGAGCTGCCAGGAAGGCTGGTGGTCCTAAAATCCCTTCAGGCATTGCCCATGATCTTCTTGTGCTGCGCTTGGAGTGGGTGGGACTGCAGGCAATCAGCATTTGACATGCACTAGCCAGTCCGGGTGAACACATCTGCACAGGTGGCTTATCACCTGTGGTGTAACTGTGGCCTCGGGCTAATCTGGTGGCACAGTGTTGATGTCATTAGTGTTCACTCTGTTGGAGCATAGTACTGACACAGTTTCAGGAGCTGTTTCCTGAACCTCACTAGCTTTTCCCACCATTGTGCGTACTGTAATCTTCAAAACCTGGAATCTCTCTGCCACTTTTAGTCTGGTGAGCTTGGGCACATAAGGAATGCTTGGCTCTTCTTTCCACACCTATGACAGAACTGCCACTGCAGGAGCAGTTTATTACACCATTGATGTTTCCTGGGCTGGCTAGGCTCTTCAGCAAGTCAAAAAAGCTCATGCTCCCTCTCATGTGATAGCAGTGTAGAGTATTTTCCATGCTCTGGTGGATTGGGTGTTGCTATAGGAGCCCTCTGCAGCTCCATGGCTGGGATAGCCTGCTGCAGCTACTCCACCTGATATCTCGGGTCACACTCTGGGGCTGTGGTTGGGGTCACCAGCTGACTGGGATGACTGTACGCTGGGTACTTCATCTCTGCCTTCCGAATGCGCAACCCTCAGACAGGTTCTTGAAAGGATGAGGGGTTCTAGATCTATTCTCTGAAGTCACAGTTGCAGAGACATCAGTGGCATGGATCTAGCTCTGTGTAGGATGTGTTGCACCCTGACCAAGTTCAGGCCGTGCAGTGTAACTGCCTTCCATTGAAAGGCTAGCTAAGGAATAGATTTTATCCAGGCTAGTACTCCGATAGCTTCTCACCATTTTGAAGGGAGTTTGCATAGTACTTCACCTCATCCCCATGTTCTCGACTCACTTGCTCCAAACACTCCATCCGCAGTGCACATGTCATCCGCAGAAGTGTCTGGGTGATGCATAGAGCAGGACCTTTCAGACTCTCTGTGACGAATCTACTTCCAGGCAGGCCCAGTGGTCCAGAGGGGAATTTCAGTTTCTAAACCTCTAATACACCAGAAGGGATCCAAACAAATTGGAATAACAAGCAAATTATAAACCTCCTTATCTAACTGTGGTAACGTGGACGGAATGGTAGGCTTTTCTCCGAAAGGTCGTGGATCGTTGGTTAGTTGCAACACTGGGTAAAATCCAATTATTACCCAGTGATAAAAGGAACTGTCCAGTCAAGGTTGTATAAAAATATCACAACAGACAGTCTAACAACACTACGAAATACAACCCACCCTGTAAAGGAGTGCAGAGGACTGACAGTTTCAAAGAAGGAAAAGGGATGCACTCTAGATACTGACAGGAGGGTAGTCAGTATAGTTAATAACAACAGTTTGTTAAGGTTTTTTGGCTTTAGCACACAGGGATCAATGGGTCTTAATATGTCTCTTGGGTCCTTCTGTGAAGGACCAGAGGGGCAGAACCACAATTTACCCTGTGCTGTAGGTGTTCTTGGTGCTCGACAGGGTAGAGTCTGCTTAAGGGCGCTTTGCAGGTTTCTGTGACAGTTTGAGATGGGAGTCAGTTGTGGGGTATCAGGCTGTGAGACAGTTCGGCGAGCAAAGCTAGACGAATGGCTGCTGGCTGGCCAACACGGCAGCTCGGGGTCAGGAATCGTTGTCTCAGTGCTGATCAGCAGTTCTGAAGCACTGGTCGAGACGTTGGAGATGTCTTTAAGCGACGGCTGCTTAACAACGGTCAGGGTTTGCCATCAGTTGCAGATCCAGGAACCTGACAGGCTTGAAAATGTCCTTAAAGGTGGACGTTGGTAGATGCTCATCGAGGCACTTCTCCCAGCTTCTTCAATAGACTTGCGTTGTCCTTTAAGGCGGACAGCCCACAGCTGTGGAGTGTGTTGCAGGCAGCTGCCTTGTCCTTGGTTTTAGGTTCAGAGACCTTCTGGCACTCCTTATCCAGGAAGCTTACTGCAGAGCCTAGCAGGGTACGCTGTGTGCTGGCTGGGTACCAGTTCTGGAGTGGCTGGAGGGACCTCTGAGTTCTGTTTCTCCCTCCGTTCCCTGTGAGAGGTTTAGGGGAGGGATCTTGCTTCCCGCTTTGGATAGCCTGGACTTCCTTCAGTGGCAGAAGATGTAAGGCAGACTGTACCTTCAGCCAGGGTCCAAGATTGAGTTCTTCTTTGTTACTTCTGGTGAAGTCTTCAGATGATCTGCCAAAAGAGGGGCTCTGCCATCTTTTAAAGCCAAGTAGGCCACAATGCCCTGTATGTGTGAGCTCATAACCAGAGTGCCTTGCAACAGGAAAGGTAAAGGGGTGAATCAGGACTAAAATCATTTCTCAACAGAAAGCTCTCTGGCCACACTCCCTTGTGATACTAAGTCCCCCACCCACCCCCATCTCCCTTTCTGCTGTCGATCAAACAAAGAGTCTCTCTGTTTAATGGTCCTCTCTATGTGGTCCCTTTTAAAGTGGCAGGTCTCCCTTACAGCTTTGACGAAACCAGACTCTCTGGCTGCTGCCAACCACATTCTTGTACCTTATGAATGGGGTGCCACTAGCGGGGCAGCTTACTGTAAATGGCAGTCCCAGACATGACAACTCACTGTCATTGATACTGAGGGCAGGAGCTGGCTTTAGGTTGATACAGTTACATCTGAAAGGTTGTTGGGTTTCCTGTCTCCTTTGTTAACCTCTGCAGCCAGGCCCCCTGTGGGTCTGTTTGAAGTACCCTTTATTGGTATGTTAATCGCTACCACCAGCTGCAGGGCATAACAAAAGAGCAGGGCAGATCCATGGAGCATTGGTTAGTTAATCAGGCTGGCCATTGCAGGGGAAAGCTTGGGTCTTCCTTTCCTGAAGATGACATAATGCACTTATGGCTGTCACATTCCAACTAAATATGACAGGGCGGACGGTGTCTCTAGGCTGTGTCCACCTAGAGTGCACTGTCTATGCGTTTGTTGTGGTGTGAGCATAGAAGAATGTGTGGATTAGCCCCACACATTTTCCTGAGATTGGTCTACCATCATTCCATTGAATTAAAAATGTCAAAAAGTCCAGGCGAGCGCATACGCACCATGCACGTAATCGAATTCCTCAAACACTCTCTATCACTCCATGCCATTATTCCCTGTCAGAGGGTCTCCATGTATGCAACATTTGAGTGGTGGTCAGTCATAGTCTAGTATTTAGATTCAACCCTCAGGATAGCCTTCTCCGTTAAGAAGGGCTGCATTGAATGTAAGGACCAAGCACTGATTTTGCTGCAATGGCTTCTTGCTGGACGACCTTGAAGATGTTGGCCATAGAGGAAGTAACCAGTTTGGCGGCTCTATCCTCAGGTATAGAACAGGCATATCCATTAGGCATGGTGAAGGTAGCAGTGCACGTGTGCACAACTGGGATGGTAATTGCACTAAGCCCTTCTACAAGAGTGGTTGCAGCACTGGCCATTGCAGGGCTCGTGCTAGGAAATGGTGGTCAGGCATGACTCCCTAATAGGCGGCAATCTTGTAAAAAGAAAAGCGACAATGATTGTTTACATAGAAATCAGTTTCTGACCCCTAACATAAATGGCTAAAAGGAACTGCTAGATTAAAAACAGAAACTTACTCTGGCTAAAAACAGTACAATGTGAAAGGACATGTGGCAGATAGGAGGGGTGAAGAGTAAAGGCAGGTAGGTAAACACGTAGGGACAATGTCGCCGGTCGGTTCTAGCAGTTCCTCCGAAATATGTAGTGGGGGATGGTGCCTTCTACAGCTATTCTATACACTCTTATCATCCTTGCTCCTCCTCTTCCCTGTCTCTATGACGTATGACAACTACACAGGACTTGCGCCACAGCAGGGAGGAGGGAAAGTGGGGTAGTAGGAGAGGGTCCAGCGCAGAGCCCATTGCAATAGCCTAGGTAGTATGTGGGGACCCTCAGAGGAAGAAGCCAGCATGCAAAGAAATGTTCTATTGGCTGCAGTCTTTCCATAATTATTAACACTTAACAGGCTGAGGTGGTTGGTCAGATTTGTATCATTACCACATTGGAATCCATGAGGATGTCCCTTATTTCAGCAGTGACAGTGGTGACCCTGGTGCATCTGACCATGGAAGTGCGAAATGTGGCGGGGCTGTGTCACAGTTTGCTGTCTTCCAGCTTTGGAAGTGTAGCCAGTCCCTGCACGCAATTCACAAGCGCGCAGACTGACGTTAGTCCTTGCGCATTCATTATGATAAATACCTGAGTGATGTCACCCTAGGGGTGGACGCTTTGGTCAGATGTACCAGCAAGCCGAAGTGAATGTAAAGCCAATTGGTAACCCCCGCGAAGGTACCTCTTGATTGCACATAAACTTTCCATCCAACGCAAGTTCAATTCCCCACACTGAGGTTCTGATTGTATTGAGTCACATACGAATAATGTGACGCATAAAAGTAGCCTCACGTGTCTGTTACCTTTGCATTGGAGTCTGTGCACCTTTCCATTCAAATAAAGAAGTACCGTGTATATAACGTAAGAGTTAAAATAAAATGTATTAATCTTTGTTTTTTGAATATTACAGAAATATGTTTCCAGCTAATTTGATAGAAGCATCGTTCCAGCAGGTGAGTTGTCTAATGGAATAAAACATGTGTTCGTCTAAGTGGCTCCTGGACACCTGGTCAAATTACAATGGTTGCTGGCAAAAATGTATGCTATGAAGGCCAAGCCTGCCGCCCCTGCTAGCTGGGGATTCTAGGGTAAGGGCAGTAGGAATCTCTCGGGTGCGCGCCCATGTGTGCGCGCTTCAGTTGCAAGGCACAGGTTTCAGTGTGTTTGGCGGAACATGCACCAGTTCATCCAACAGCGTCCATCTACAGTCGCAAACTCTCACACATACACTCGTTGTGCACAAAACAAAATGAGTGCTGAAAAGAACACCTAGCCACATCAAATGGTGTTTCAAGGCACCACAGAACAATAAGGGGGGCTGGGGGAGGGATGAAAAGAACAATAACGGTGCTACTAGGCCTTGTGTCATTCGGGTCGTACAAGTGCAGTAACAAGAAGTGCAAGGGAGAGGGGAGTGTGGGGTGAATGCTAGGGTGGAAGGGAAGTGAGTGCCAGAGTGGCTGCATAAATGTGAGGGAGGGAGGAGGGGAAGAAGAGGGCCCTTGGGGTAAGGCAAGTGCTAAGGGGATACCAGGTGGGCATGTGCAAGAGGCATGCAGGGAGTGAGGACCGCATGCATACTGCGATGATGGGCCAGGCTCGGTAGGGATGCACACCCTGCCAGGCTAGTCAGAGGAAGGGTGCACGGAAGGGCAAGTGCAGGTTAGGGTGGCGGCATGGAGATCAGGGTGCTGGGGTAGACTGGGCGAGGAGGGCCTGGTGTCCTGTAGGACTCGGAAGGGACCAGGCAGCCAGTCAATGCAGCAGAGGGGGGGGGGGCATTATTTATTTATTTGGTTTTGTATAACGCGCCTAATACCATACCAGAGTTTGGTTTCTAAGTGTGGTACCGGGATTCAAGCCTCTGTTGCTCGCATGGTCTTGCTTCCAAGACCAGCCGTCTGATCTGCAGCTAGAAGACTGAAGGACTCTAGCAGGGAGGTATTTAGGGATAGAGAGTTGGATGCCGCTGGGTTCCAGGCCCCAGAAAGCGTGGTGGGTGATGCAGAGGCTCTTGAACTTGATCCTTGGAGTCAGTGGAGAGGTTTTAGGGCTGGAGAGATGCAGTCCCTGAGCTGGAGGCCAAGGATAAGTCTTGCAGTCCTATTCTGGATTAGTTGAAGGGGGCGAATGGGCGTATAAAGGTAGATTGCAGAAGAGACTGTTGCAGTAGTCCAGCTGAGAGAGGACCAGAGCTCTGAAGACATTGGGTCTCATTATGATCCTGCCAGTCTGGAAACAACAGTGGCGGTAAATCCGCTGCCACTGTTGTTTCCAGACCAGCTGATTCTGAGTTCTGCAAGCGGGAGGTGTCACTCCCGCCAGGTCTGACCTGGCGGGAGTAACGCCACCCACCTGCAGGCGGAAATGGAAGCACCGGCTCCGTCATAGACTGAACCAGTGTTTCCATTGTCCCCATCCCCCATGGGAATGGGGATTTACGGAATTCCGCCTCCGGAATTACCGGGTCACCGGGGTTGTAATGCCCCAGTGATTCCGGCAATCACAGAGGCAGAATGGGATTTTATGGTCCGGGGGCAGCCTGCCAGTATTTCCGGCACGGCTACCGCCGGACTCGTAATGAGGCCCATTGAGTTTCTGGGGGAAGGTGAGGTAAGGGAGAATGCCTATGAGGAGGTGCAGCTGAAAGTGGGCCTTCTTGGCAAGGTCTGCGATGTGAGCAAATAGGGAGATGGAGGAGATGAAGATAACGCCAAGGTTTTTAGCCTCATAAGAGGGTGGGGGAAGGGGACCCATGGAGGGCGGCCAGAGAGTAGGAGGGAAGGAGGGAGCGGGGGTCCCAATGAGAAGGATCTCAGGGCCTGATTCATGGAAGTGCTTTACAATGGCGCAATCCCATAGGAAAATGTTCCATGAATCAGGCCCTCAGTATTACTGGCATTAAAGCAGTGATCATTAGTAGAGCACCAAGCCTGGGTCTGCAAGAGGTTGCTTGTTACGATGGTTACTTGCTATGATGGTCTCCCAGACACAGCAGCAGATGGGGAAAAATAAAAACATCTTACCATTCTTATCTTTCAAGGATGAGGAGGAGGGCCGAGCAGCAAACAATTTAGTTGTGTTATGTTCCCACGGTGGGATATGGAATAGGATCATTTAGAAAAATACCCACAAATGCAATGGAACCGGGCACGAGCACCTCCATGCCTCAGTTGCAAGTGAATAAGTGGAGAGGTACAGTGCATAGAAACGAGGGGCAAACTAAGAAGTAAAACCAAAAGACACTCTACAAATATGGCACCATAAAACTGGAAGAGAAAATGTTAAGTCACACATAATTAACTCTGTGTGCAGGACACTGATAACCTTAGGCAAAGTCGCAGGCAGAACAATAACGCCTGACTGTGATTATCAAGTTGTACACAATTCTAAATCGAATTAGGTCCATCTGAAGTAATTGGCTTTAAAAGAAAAAGGCACACTAAGAAGATGCTTGGCCAGATGACCATAACCCCAACTTGAATTTTAACTGAAACATCTGGGTCACAATTGATCGTAGAGACAAGACATTCCTTGCTCACAACATCCACGTGTGAGCCTTGCTGAGGTAACATGAAGAGCAGGGTATGATGTTGTGCTCACAGCTCAGGGTTTTCATTGCTGATCGTTCCTCTCTTGTGATATTGGGTTTTGTCAGTATTTTCTTTTTCCAAGTTTGTCTGGTTCTGACCAAATCCGATTTCCGAACGTAATAATCTCTTCGGACATAGTATTGGTGGCGGGAGTGGGGGGTAGAAGGTAGACTTAGGTTTAAGGCCAGTGTTTCTGTCCCCCTCTACATGGGTGTGGTTCTTAAAGAAATATACCAAGCTTATTTTACGTAGAAACTGGGATATTTCCATCATCAACTTTGCAAAATCCGTCTGATAGATTGGGACAAATGTTTACAGAATTCTTCTCATTTCTCTTTGCCCAATTTCAGCTGCTTTGTGTTGTCTAACAACACCTGTGTACCAGGGGTTACATTCTTGCACATAACATTTTACTAGCTTGGCATAACCATGCCTACAGCCACATTGAACCAAGCACAGGTTCCACCTCTGGTAAGTGATGCAGATGCTGGTTTTCTGTGAGGTGGAGGAGATCTTCTTGAGGATCCTAGAGCTTAGATTTCAATGTAGAAATCAGTGCATATACCATACAGGGTTATGCCATGAGGTTCCTTAGGCATGGATCTTGAATTTCAGCATGGGTAACATCTGAGTTGACTTTTGGGCCTACAGGTTAGCATTGATGCTGATGATTCTTTAGGGAGCAGAGGTGGTCTGCAGCATCAGGTCTCTTAAGGGGGAAAAATGTTAATCTTACAAATATCCAATCAGCTTGGTGTGTTGAGTTGTCATAGTAATAATTATTCTTAAGGGATTTCATTGTCCTTTCGCCGTTTGCTCTTTTGCAGTATCGAACCGTTCTAATTCCAGTTGTAAAGTCTCAAGACTCAAAGTTTCTGAAGAAATCCTTGAGTTTTATCTATTTTGCACCAGATGACAAGAATCCTGAAATTCACCGGCCTGTCCTACTCGAGATCACCCCGTCACCTCAGATGAGCTACAAAACTCGTCCTGGGACCAACACAGAAATGAATGTTTTAGGAATCGTCATCTTCTCTGCGACTATAGGTATAGTGGAGTCCAGTTGACTTTCAGTATTTAGCTCACCCTTATAATGAGTCGAGATTTACTACATGTCTACTTAACAAATATGTATTTGTATTGTTCTAATGTGGAAAGGATTTAATAATTATGCCTTTTCAAATGTGTTGGAACTCAATACTCAATGGGCCTCATTAAGGGATAGGATAGCGGCCACGAGACCGGTGGCGGTAATCCCTTACCGCCATACTCCGAGTTCCCTTTGCGCCCTCGTCCTTAACGCCTGCTTTGAGCAGGTGTTAAAGTCGAGGGCGCAAAGGGGCCTCCGAGCCAATAACGGTGACCGTAATGAACGGTCACCGTTATTTGCATCTTCCCCATTCCCATTGAGCCCTATGGGGGCTCATTTGGGAATGGGCAAGTGCCTTGGTGAATGGGGAATTACCGCCCCGCCGACCTTGGAATGGGGCGGTAATTCCGCCATCCACCAAGGCGCTGCCGGTCCGGGTACGGCGTCAACCAAGGCGTTAATAGCGCCATTGGTTAGCGCCGTACTCGGAATGAGGCCCAATGTGCCTAAAGGAATGCATATGCTAATGATTTTTCTGGAATATGCAGTGAACTGCTGTAAGACCAAATGTTACTTGCTTGAGTGGCAACTTTGAGAATGAATCTAATAGATGAAGCATGATAGGCTATTTAAATATCCCCTTGCCATTGGTTAAATACACAACAAACCTTGTTGATTGATCAACATATGGGTGGGGGATCACAGACAGAATTCTAATAAGGGCACCATCCATCAATGCAATGAAATCAGCTACAGCTACATAGACGCATTGTTTAGAGGATGGTTACTTATTATGCTGCCCTCTAGATATTTTGGATTGAAACTCCCAAGATCCTTCACCACTGATGGAGCTTGCTAGAAATCCTGTGAATTTAAATCCAAAACATCTGGAGGGCCACAACATAAGTAAAAATGGGTTAGATTTGGGGGCAGCCATCAATATTTCCTAAAATGTGTCCAAAATCTATTTATCTATTTATATCTAATTCTATTCATAGTAAAAAACAAAGAGCATTTATGTTACTCGCTTAAGTGGATATGCAATGGACAAGTAAACATATTTAGAACGTAATCAACAAAGATTAGCTTTAATAGAGGATATATACAAATACAAATAGCATTAATTAAGCAAAAAACCTCGACGGGTGGGGCCATTACCGGCTCAGGTAAAGTCTTGGGACTGAGTTACAGGCCAGGGTGAAGCAGCCATTACTGGGAGGTTCTGGGATCACAGAGAGTTCCCAGCAGCTGTGAGCGACAGGGGGGCACCCATACTTTGGGTGGCAGTTGTTTAGGGGTGTGTTGTTATTGGGGGGAGGTGCAGTGGGAACGAGATGCGGGGGAGTGCAGAGCGTACTTACCGGCTGCCCCACCGGGGAAGAGGGCATTCTCCCGCTTCTGAGGAAAAGCCCCCTTTCCGAGCTTCTTGATTAGCTGGGAAACCGTCTGAACCTCCCCTGGGTGCGGTGCTAATAACAATTGTATGAGTTGATCCCCCTTCCTTCCAAACTTACTAACTAATCTGTGATGTTGAAATAACAATGTATCATTGCATAAAAGCATATGCAGTACACAACAACATGAAACTTCCAAAGACATGAAACAATGGGCCTCACTCCGAGTCAGGCGGTCTGGTAAAAAAGTGCAGGTATCCGTGGATGCCAGCAGTTTACCAGACCGCTCAACTACGGGATTGCCAGTGGGGCACCTGGGTTACCTCCAGCTAAGTGCTGGAGGTAAACCAGATGCCCAACAGTACAAAAAATCCCTTGTTACCCTATGGGACTCCATTAATGGGGATTTAAACTGTACCGCCGGTACTCATAATCCGGCAGCACCGAGTGCCAGTAAAGGTAAGTACCAAATAGTCGGAATGAGGCCCAATGTGTGGTTGGTCCTCCAAATTATTATACAATCACCTTATAATTGTTCAGTTTAACAGAAAAGTTTATTTTTCAATGATAAATTGGGATGTTCATCCCCAACACACATTTCCTATAATTTGACAATTTTCGTATCTATAAAAGTATCCACAGGCATGTGAAATACAATTCATAATATTATTTTGTTCACATCATCATATCAGTTCTCAGGCAAGCTGGTTTCAAATCCCACTTATTATTTGATGGAGTCTTCACCAGGGAGAAACATAGGACTCAAAATAGATATGTCAGCAAGGTATCTATAGAAATGAAATCAACAAAAACACCAATTAGTACATGGTGTGTAAAGAATATATTTCGGCAGATCTGGCTAATGTAGACAGGCAAGAGGCACACCTGATTTGCTTGTATGTACTGTATAGATGCCTTGCCTTATTTCATAATGGGAAGCTCATCAAGTAAATGTTGTCAATGATTAGTTACAAACAATAATTAGGGTTAAGTCAATGAAGATTGTTTTAATAATTCTGTTCACTTTGTAGAATGAAAACGCCCTTTGCTATTAAATAATCAATTTTAATTAATTACAGTAAGAATGACAAATATTTGATGTTCCTTTTTGAGAATGCAAATGAAAAGGGAAATCATAGCTGTCCTAATATACAATGAGCAATGCTTATACAATTAAAAGAGTTGGTGAATGCAGAATGGTTTGCTATTTCATTTGTTTAAGTTTCACACATATTTAAGAGACATCCGTATCTACAAAGAGACAGCAGAGAAAGATTATTATTTCCCTAAATAACATAGAACATGGAGACCTCAATTCGAAAGTGTCTTGGTTGTTGAGGGCCTTTTAGCATTTTCCTCTCTGCTCCTTGTTTAATACTGCAAGGCCAACTGAAAGTCCCTTTCACGCCTCCCATGCACTATCATAGCTGATAAATACCCACAAAGATATCTGTAGCAAGCTCCAGATGATGGTGTAAGTTTGAAGGCGAGGGTAGAGGAGTGTTATATGCCACCGCCAGGACCACGCTTGTGCCTGAAAACCCATGAACCCGCCTTGTTTTCCATAATCGTCCTAAACGTCCACAATCATTCTACTACCAAACACCATCAACCATTTCTTAGGCAAAAAGAGTTGTCAACTCTAACTTCCTCTGCCCCCCCCCATCTTCAACCACCTGGGCTGTGCCTTCCCACTGCTAGCCACTTTTTTCGACTCTGCTGTGTGAGTTGCATTTTGGGCAGAAAGTTCACTCTATTTGAAATGTTGTGCTGCGGGCAATGGAGAGGATCTTGAGCGCACCAATTCTCAGGTCAGGTTAATCTGCAAGCTCTGCCTGCCTTCTGTCTGTCGGTTTTCTCTCATGAGAGATTCCTGATCGGGATACCTTGCAGTGGTTCTGCTGGATCTCCAGTACTCCGTGCCTATCTTTCACCTGGCTCTCTCACTGCTTCCCAAGCTCTCAGTTTTGGTGGGTCTGTGAGTCCCATACTCTTTACTTTACTTTATTGATTTGTATAGCGCTGCTGCTGTCCCAGAGGCTTTAGGGCGATGGAGACAGAGACACAAGACAATAAAAAAACAAAAAATCAAAAGACAGATATGGGCAGCGCCTATCTGCTACAACAGTGCCGGAGGTGGATTACAACAATGCTAAAGGTGGGCATGTCAGTTTAATTAAATAGAAAAGTCTTAAGTCAAGTCTTTTCCTGAAGACCATCATTGAGGGTTCCTTTCTCAGACTCAACAGAAGACTGTTCCAAGCAGCCACAGCTGCTGCATAAAATATTCCTTCCTCACCTGCGCCAGTGTGCAGGCTGCTATTTTCAATTGGGTGGAGTTGTTAGATCTCAAATTATGTATATTGGATTTGACAACCAGTTCATCCTTGAGATAAACTGGAGCTGTGCTTCTCAAGCATTTATAAGTGATCAGTATGAGATGGAAACAGATTCTATCTTTGATCAGAAGCCAGTGCAGGCCTCTTCTGGCCTCAGATATGTTGTCCCTTTTCTTGTGGTCCATAATAACTCTGACCCCATTATTTTGCACCACTTGTAGTCTTTTGACCTCTGTTTTCGGCAGGCCAATGAGGAGACTACTACAGTAGTCAATTCTTGATCCCATCAACGTTCTTGCTAATGTTTCCCCACTCTCTTTTGAAATATATGGACGTGCATGGATCAGTAGCTTAATATAGTAGGAGGCTGAAGAGACGAGGCTGCTAACTTGGGCTTTCATATTCAAGTTGCGATCAAAGTAAAGCCCAAGGGTCTTAACCTTATTTTTGGTTGTAATTACACAACCATCAATCTGAAGCTGGGCATATTCCATCTCCATTTTACGCGTTGTCACTTCAGTCTCAACCAACATTAGCTCTGTTTTACTAGTATTAAGTGAGAGGCCATTACTGCACATCCACCTTTGTATTGGGCTATAAATCCTATTGATGTTAAGCTCGTCTTCTTCAAGGTTGCCTGTCAGGGGGATGACACATTGTGTGTCGTCGGTGTAGTTGGTATACTCAATGTTATTTTCCTCCAAACAGTCGAGGAAAGGAACTGTAAATAAGTTATAAAACATTGGGACAGGCAGGCCCCAATGTTAGCACTTCTGTGTCTGACATTGCTGTCCTTCTATTGCTGGTCAACCAAATCATGGTATCTATGGTCCACCGGGATACGTTTGTTCCTCAACTCACTACAGATGTCTAGACCACTCTCTAACATTCCTTAGTGTTTCTAGGGGATTGACTCCCCCCCCCAATTTTGCGATGGCAGCTGTAATGTGATTCACGTCCGGGAATTATCAGATTCAAGATGGCTCGTCGTTACCCTTCCTTGCACATGGCTGTCCAATGGACACTCAAACAGGTTGTTTCTGTGAATCTTTTAGGGTGGAATCTGCACAAAACTGAATTTCTACTATATAGTAACAAAGACGCATGAATATATTAAGAACCGAATCAACAAAACCCACCATGCAGCTTCCACAAAGCTATCACATACGCTCAACATAAGCTCACATTGCCTTCAACATAACTTCATATTTAGCCCTAAATGAAGCCTCTAATATACTTTGTTATCTAATTCTGTTTTCTATGGTCTCTGTTGGCTGTCTGTTCACAGTGTTTTGAAGTGGCCTTACAATGGTATAAATGATAGATCTCTCTTTATGCTAGTGGATCTTCTGTGTGTCCGCTGCAGTAGAAGGCGTCCACCAGGAAGAATGCTCACATTAACCAGCAAAAGACCATTACACAGATGAACGAGAAAATACCCATTGCCCCACCTAGTGAACATGTGAACCAGGGACAGCCGTCAGAATTAGAATGACAGCGACAACAAAGAAAGTAACAAACTTTGGCGCAATCCTTGAATCTTGCTTAAACGCGCCAGGCCCCTTCTAAATCAAGGCATCCTTTAAGAGCCCCAACTCCCACTGACGCCTGCTAGGTAATAAAACATGACTCCTTTATACTGACCATAGAGCTGCGCTTTTCAGGCTAGTGTACTGGTCATAGTGTTTCTGGACTAGTGCAGTGTAATCTACGCATCCTCACACACCACTCCTCGCTGACCTGCAATGATTACAAAATCAAGCACTCAATCTGGCCCTCAACAGAAAGAGCAAAAGCACATGTAATGCTCGCCTCAAGGCCACTTCTGCTACCAACCTCGCTAAGTTCCAACTCCTCCAAAATAAAGCAGTACGTGCTGCACTGGGGCTCCGTCGATCTGATCATATCACTGCAGCACGCAGTGAGGCTCACTGGCTGCCTATTAAAACCTGTATCAACTTTAAAACCCCATCTATTGCCCACCACTGCATCTATAAAGAAGCCCCTCTTTACCTGAACAACAGTATCACCAAGAGACATCAGGCGTGGTCCCTTCATGCATTGTACATTGCTTATTACAAAGTGTTAACTTGGCCTTTATTCCTCAACCACTACTACCATGAGGTGAGCAACTGGAAGCCTAACCAGTATTCTTTTTTGGACTCTCACATCTGGGACCTAGGGAAATCTCCTGTCCCATTGTGACACCCTGTAATGGGTCTAAGCCATTTCCTGAAAGGATTCAAACTCCTTGATGTCCTCAGCATATATATACCTTGCAGTCCCTCATTTACTAGTTCCTCCTTCACCTTCTAACCTCCCCTAAATACAAATACCTTTCACCCAGGAGCCGTACCTATACCTATAGTAGCATTACATAACTCGCTCTTTTCTTACCCTGGAAAAAGCACATCGTCAGGTGCCACGGTAGGGTGTATCCTCTATCCAGGACACTTCCTTTTCTCAGCCAGATGCCCTCATGAATCCAGAAGACATGCTTAGCTGCAATAACGCATTCATTCACGTTTTGCATTCCAGAAAACCCCGGAGAGAAAGAAACAAGCCCTCAAGGCTCTTGACTTTAGAAGTTCTCTACCATGGGGAGGAATATTTTTCCATTAAATGATGTGCAGAGAGATGTATAATTTAGATGTTTTGGGAGCCCTGGATCAGCCATCATGCACCTTTACTAATGATAATGGATCTTATAAAAAGGGATCTACGTGATTACTGCACGGTTTTTACTGTGAATCCCCAAAATGTCTTAATTTCTCGAATGTTTGCATTTTTTCTGACAAATAAATGCTGGGGAGACCCCTCTCAGCCCCACCCCCCCACTTACCATCTATATCTGCGAGAAAAAGTGTAAAAATTCAACCAAAAAATACCGACATTTTCGGGTCCGTAGTGATAGGATTCGGCATTTTCGTCCTATCCCATAAAAAGTGCAAAGGAAAGGTGAGATGGATACCTAAGTGGCGGAGACGCATGGGAAAAGCTGGAGACTACAGCTGGTGCGATTTTGTTGTTGGTAGGTTCAGGGGAGGTGGACTGGATGTATCAGGTTGTCCTTCTCTGCTGGGATTTTCAGAACTTTTCATTTCTACCTCTTTACATTTGTGACCATCGATGGACAGACAGAAGCTGTTAACAGATTTCTTTTGACGAATTGCAAAAATGTGACCTTTTTTAATTAATTCAGGTTACATTTACAGAGACTATTTCTAACAAACTGTAACCTTTTATAAGTGTTTATATAGCATTTTGGACGATGGGCGTCGGCTCCTAGTGAAGCTTGTGTCAGAACTACTAACAGTGAACTGAGGCACAGTGCATGGCAGCCGCCTCTCCCATATTGAAAATTGGACTTGTGCCTTTCAGACATATATTTTAAAGTAGTTATTCTCCTTCCCAAAAGTATGTATGTGTTGTCAGAAGATTTCCTTATCTGTTAGTTTCACACCTTTAAAGAAGACTCATTTTGAATGTTTAAACACGTTTCATCTTTGGTTTCAGGGCTTCTTCTGGGAAAAATGGGAGACAGAGGAGCCCCTTTGGTGAATGTGTGTCAGTGTCTCAATGAAGCTGTTATGAAAATTGTTTCAGTGGCTGTTTGGTAAGTAACACAATTAAAATGTGTTTTGTTCTAAGTGTTGTTTTCGTGTCTAGGATTAGGGGCCAGAATGAAACTGATCTAACTTGTATGTGTACACTTGGCAGGCCAATCAGCTGATCATGCAACTCGATCAATTTTGTCATGTAAAATGGGCCCTAAGTATTATTTATGTACATGCTGAGTTTTTATCTAGATGTTCATACTTGGTAGTGAACAACAGAGGATAAGTGTTACATCAAACATGTCAGTGAACACGGTAGTCAATTCAAGATTTAGGGCCTCATTACGAGTTTGGAGGTAGCCATGGTGCTATTAGCGCCATGGCTGCCTCCAAACTCGTGTCCGGGTCCCGGTTCCTTGAATGGGGACTTACTGGGTCATTCCAACCTTGGAGGCACCGGTAAGTCCCCATTCAAAATACCCATCCCCATTCCTATTTGAGCCCCCATAGGGCTCAATGGGAATGGGGAGGGAGCTAATAACGGGCCCGTTAATAACAGGCCCGTTATTAGCTCCCTGGTCCCTTAGCGGCTCCCACTAAGGGCGGCTGGTAAAACCAGCCGTCCTTAGCGGGACCCGCTAAGGGACCTCGTAATGCAGCGGTAAGGGGTTAACGGCACCGGCATGCTTACCGGTGCCGTTAATCCCTTACCGTCGCACTTGTTATGACCCCCTTAGAGGGTCACTAGGAGCTGTTAATTCCGACAGGCAGTCATTGACAGTCGGAATGGCAGTCATTCCCCATTCCATGGAGTCCCATAAGACTCCCCGGGGTAATTGCTGGTATGGTAAACCATTTTAACCTGTCATGCGAATGTCGTTCGCATCTTCCTTGAACACGATGCGCTCTGTAAAGTCATAACATTTTCAATCACAACCGATTTAAAACTTAATTTCGAACCAAATTTTCGAATTAATGAAAAAATCGAATGCCGTCATTTATTTTAAGTACCATAAGCATTGGAAGAATACAATTAACCCAGAGTGGCTAAGAGGGTGTGCGGCCCACACCTAAGGCTAATTAGCTTTGGTCTTTTCTCTCGAAGTAACAGAATTACTGCCACTTTTCACGCTCCATCATATTACGAGTTGGGCCCTGGAGTGGGGGATTTACCTCCAGCATCACGCTGGGGGTAAATCCTCCCACTTTCGGCCGAAATATTAGCAAAAATCGGAGCATTACTGCTCCGGTAATTCCTGTGGACTCCAAATTAATGGGGACCTATTCTACCACAACCACTTTCGCCAGACCAGGTGGGAGTAACGGTAATTCCATTGGGGCAGTATTCCAGCGTATTTACCACCGGAATACCGTCCAACCTGCTGAATCAATTTCGCACTTTTTGCTCTGCTGGCCACAATACAAAATCCCAAGGAAGAATTTTTAAATCCCTACTTTAAAGGAGCGTGGGTTCAAACATAGTCGCTCAGCCTTGTTTTTTCTCTTACTACTCCTTGCTATACAAGGGCAGTTTTACAATATGTGCGCTGTCTGGGCACTTAGAATACACAATCAAATGGAATTAACATGAAAATGCGAATTGATTTATGTGTATTCTCGTTTATATTGCAGATTTTGTCAAGTTATTTATGTATTTTAACGTATTGTTGAAAGTTTGATGTTATTATATGGTTTGCTTTATGGCTGTATTTTATCATGGAAATAAAGTTTATACTGAACTGAACACACTCTGCTGCCTTCTCAAAGGATCCACATACAGCTTAAAAGCCCCATCCTTGTTTGTCATGTCATTGCCAGTATTTGAAAAGGTCACAACCTCCCAAAATATGAGTGCTCTTTTTTCACCTGCAGGCACACCTGGAAGATTACAGCATCCTGGTGATAGTGTGATGGCTGTTTTCTTTTAGCCAATTAAACGTAGAGGTCCAAATCTGATGCATGTTCTCGTACAAAAGTGGACTTCCAGTACTGGGAAGCCTATCGCAGAAAGGCAACATGGTGGTGGTCGTGTTCATCTCCATGGGCATGCAGATAAATAAAGCTTAATCATAATGGCACTCGTAGTCCTCCAGAACATACCAGCAGTATGATGGCATGAGGAAGCTTGTAAAAAGATGTTGGCTTATAAATGGCCCTTTACCAAGATACATGCCTAAGCTATGTGGCGATGTGGTGTGTCGAGAGAGGGGTCTCTTGTGGAGGCAGAACAAGGATGCAAACATCCTAAAAGGTGGCTTCTTTTTTGGCACGTAGATGGCAATTTATCACAACCTTTAGTTTTGAGTCACAGTTGGCTCTTTAGCGCCACCATGAATTCTGGCTCGTGGGTGCCGTTTATCAACACGATTTAGCCCCACCATTGGTGTAGGCAGCTTGGATGTGCTTTAGCACTAAACAGGGGGAGCTAAATATACTGCAAAAGCATATGTGGACGAAAAGCACCACGTGCAGGAAGTCTGCTATTGCTATTGGAGGGCGTGGATAATGCATTCTTTTCTTTGGGCAGTGGTCCTTCAGCTGTTCAGGCCCCTGATTGAGAGTTAGGAGGAGGCTCGCATGGCCAAAGTCAATGCATGTTAAATATAGTTTTATCGGAAATATATATGCTTTTAGGGGGCACCAGTCCGTCCCTATAGCTGGCAGTGCAAAGACAGTTTTTCCCAAGTTCTTTCCATGTATTTTTACATTGTAACAGAAGATCACATTCAGTGGATTGTTAAAGGGACAATTTCCGTTCCTTTTAATTTTTGATACATTTGCGGTGTACACGGTACAGGCTGGTGGAGATGAAAACATTTTTACACTTTTTTTCCAGTGCACTGCCGTGCCCCATTCTTTATACTGCACTATTGCCATTTTGAGCACTGCATTCTCAAAATGGTTGCTCCTCGTGATACAAGACCTGGGGCCTCATTACAAGTATGGAGGTTTGCCATGCCGCTTTTAGCAGCATGGCTACCCCCATACCGGGTACCGGGTCCGGGTTCCAGGAATGAGGAATTACCGGGCCATTCTGACCTTGGAGCGCCCAGTAATTCCCTTTCCTGAGACCCAGACCTAGTACATCCTCATTCCGATTTGAGCCCCCATAGGGCTCAATGGGAATGGGGAGGATGCTAACAACGGGCACATTAATGACGGGCGCGTTGTTAGCATCCTGGTCTACTAGCGGGTCCCGCTACGGATGCCTGGTTTTACCAGACGCCCTTAGCGGGACACGCGAGCAGACCTCATAATGAGGCGGTAGTGGGTTAACAGCGCCGGCAGCTCTACCGGTGCTGTTAACCCTCTATCGCCTTCCTCGTAATGAGGCCCCTGGACTTTGTGCCATCTTTCTTTTGGCCATCTTTCTGTCCTCTGAGTTGGGAGACTACCAAATAAGGCAATGCATTTTCATAGCATCCTGCCTTCAATTCATAGGGGGTCATTCCGAGATTGGAGGTAGCCATTGCGCTATCACGCCATGGCTGCCTCCAATACCGGGTCCGGCACCGGTCTGGTTCAATGGGGACTTACCGGTGCATTCCGACCCTGGAGGGACCGGTAAATCCCCATTGAACTAACCATTTCCCATTCCCATTTGAGCTCCTATAGGGCTCAATGGGAATGGGGAGGGCGCTAATAACGGGCACGCAAATAGCAGGCCCATTATTAGCGCCCTGGTCCCTTAGCGGGACCGTAAAGGACTTTTAGTTAGATCACACATTCTTTACGCTTCCGGCTAAGGGACCTCGGAATGGGGCGGTAAGGGATTACCGGCACCAGTCTCCTTAACGGTGCCTGGCATCTCTTACCGCCCACCTCAGAATGACCCCCATAGTCAGCACTTTGTGTGCTTGGAACTGACTGGAATGGGGAGGGGGACAGACTAGTCCCAATCCACATTCTGGAAAGGGGATGTCTGTTGCTAGGCAGATGTTGTGCAGCTGGCTGTCCATGATTAGATAGCCACTGCCTGCTTGAAGGGTGCAGAGTCTTCCCATTGATAGGGTGGGGCAGCCTGTAGCTCAGATTTTGGCTAAAAATAGAGGGTCCAGAGCCATTATGAATGTCACCCACTGGAACCAGAAGAGGGGAGTCGAAGAACTTCTGCTAAGAAACTTGCATTGTCAAAGCTATACATGGGGGAATCACTGGATCTTCTTCAGCGACCAGGAAAGACCTTCATCGGGTGCCTTCCTCCCCTAGACTGATGGCCAAACCAGTCATTGTCCTCCACTATGGTCCTGCATTGCCGTCAATGGGATTTACAAGCATTGATACAGCATCGATGGAGCCATCCAGAGCCTGACCATCCACTGAAGGGGCTTCACTGAAGCAGCGGACAGTGTCTCGCCTGGAGGACTGGTAAAGAGCACAGTAATTAAGAGTGGACTCATTCCTGATACAAGGAAATCTGCCAATCATTACTCAATATTCAAAAGGGGAAGCAACAATGCTCCATGTAACTACAGCCCCAGGATTATGGGGACCAGTGTACATTATCGGTTTAAATTTTAGGACATCCTGTCAGCCTTGCCTAAGCAGGTTTCAGGGAATCAGGACCATAGACCAAGCATTTAGACTTCACCCCATTTCTGCCCTATAAATTTAGGAATGAGCGTCTGGATTACATTTGTTTTAATCTCAAAGCAGCAGTATTCAATTTTGTAAAAACAGATTGACTACGGGAGACAATGGCTACAGAAGGGATGGAGCATGCAGTTCTAGATTTTATTAGACTCTGTCATCAAACAGCCTTAGCGTTGTGTCCATCTTGGTGCAAGCATTGAAAGCACTAGACCAATTGAAATAGTGAGTACTGCCCCCCACTCAATTTAACCTTTTGAGTTATGATTTGAACAATGATCATAAGTCATTGAGCTAGATTGGTTCATCATTTGGGGATCATACTGCCCCTGTCTAACTCTTTACATTTGTCGCAGAGTTATTGGGCTGTAACGATATGGCCTTGAAAGGTTTATTTGAAGGATTTGTGACCTACTGTAGGGGCAATGGGCCTCATTACAAGTCCGGTGGTAACTGTGCCCGTCAAACCTGCAGTTTGCCGCCGGACTTATGAATTTTACTGGCACCTGGCTTGCCGGAATCACCGTGGCATTACAACCCTGGCGGTCCGGGAAGTCAGGCGCCGGTAAAATGTTGTTCCCAATTCCCATAGAGTCCTCTAGGACTCTATGGGAGTGGGGAACACGGAAGCACCGGCACCGTTCATAACGGTGCCAGTGCTTCCATGAAAGTCTGCCTACTGTTGCCGCTGTGCCCGGCAGGGTCAGACCTGCCAGGCACAGCAACTCCGGCAGGCAGACTTGGAGTGTGCCTGTCTGGTAACAATGCTGCCGGTAGGCGTACCGGCACCATTGTTACCAGACCGGCATGCTGATAAAACCAGAAGCTTGCTGCGGGACTTGTGAATTTTACCAGTGCCTGGCTTGCCAGAAACACTGGGGCATTACAACCCCGGCAGTCCAGGAAATCAGGCACCGGTAAATTGTTGTTCCCCATTCCCATAGAGTCCCATAGCACTTTGTGGGAGTGGGGAACACAGAAGCACCAGCACCGTTAATAACGGTGCCAATGATTCTGTGAAAGTCTGCCTACCGTGGCCGCTGTGCTCGGCAGGTTTAGACCTGCTAGGCACAGCAATTCCGACAGGCAGACTTGGAGTGTGCCGGTCCGATAACAACATTGCCGGTAGGCTTACCGGTACCATTGTTACCGGACCGGCACACTTGTAATGAGGCCCAATGGGCGTCATTATGACCCGGCGATGGGGACTTACCGGGGCATTACAGCCCCGGCTGGCCCGGTAATTCCCCATTGCCGGGTGCCGGAAGGAATTACTCCCCTTTCCCATTCCAGTCCCATTGGACTGAATTGGAATGAGGAGGACGGATAAACCGGCCATGTGAGCAATAGTGCCAGTGCATCCATCAAGGTCTGCGAGAGGGTGCCATTACGCCCACCAGGTGAGACTACCGGCACCGTTGTTACCGACCAGCATACTCGTAATGAGGCCCAATGTCTTTATATTAATGTTGATAAAACTAAAGTGATAGTTTTGGGTAAGTAAGGTGGAGTCAGTGCCTGCAGGTGTGTCTGCAGAGGGATGGCACATGGTCACATTGCTAATGTGGACCCAAACATGCAGAACATAATCACAGTGTCCAGTGAGATTGATGTACACGACCTAGGTGAGTCCTTGTTAGAACACACTGCAAATGGCATGTAATATGGGGGGAATGATCTTGTGGTATGAGGTGGTTTCCTAAAATTTGAATAATCATTTAAAGTGCCTTCTTCCCCCCTCGTCACATCGTTCTTCCCTCTCGCCTTCAGGTACCATTTGTGTCTGACATCTTTGCTATGTTTGTGCTGTTTTAAAGAAAAGAATAGGAAAGTACAAAGGACTCATTACGAGTTTGGCGGTAAGAAGTAAAAGTAAAAAGTGCCAGTAACGGAATTACTGCTACTTTAACCACAACGCCGAGTTACAGACTTGCCGCTAATTCCACTGGCGGACTGCTGAATTACCACTGAAAATCGGCTGTTATTCAGTCAATAACAGAGTTCAGTTACCTCCACATAGAAGGAGGTGGTATATGCACACAGGTGATGGAAATCAAGCCACAGGTGCACCGAATCCAAATCAGGAGGAGTGTATGAGGCCCACACATTCCCCAAACACACATCCAAGCAACATGCAGCCACAGTCAGACGTCGGTTATGGGATCCACAGCCTGCTACTATAAATCCAGCTACAGCAGCATGTGAGACCTCAGCAGGAGGGAAGGAGACAGGCAGCACAAAGGTGCAAGAGTCGTGTGCTGCGGAGCGCACCCATACCACGTGTCCGCCCAGCCCCTTGGACACTGACAGACAAACCAATTAGTGACACTCCATCGCTTGGACACACCAGACGACCATGTACCTGACTTGTCGGTAAGTAGTAGTAGTCAATCTGACAAAGAGATAGCACTGTGACACACATGGAGAACGGAATGAGAAGTAATGTGAGCAAACTACAAGTCCCATGATGCCTGACCAAGAAAGCAATGAATAGGCGATGAGCCATGACTGACTTACACAGGACATCCTGGCATGCAAGGTAGCCGAACACAATCAGTGACACCAAGCACGGCACCTGGCAAAGTTTCAATGCCCTTTTTATTGCAGCATTTTTTGCCACCGATTTTTTGCTGCAAAAACTCATTGAATTTTGTTTTGTTTTTGTTGCAGGGGTTATGCCCTCCAAATCCACTTCCCACCTATTTACAATTGAGTCCCCACGCCCCCCTACACCTTATATCCCTTTACCCCGCCCCCTATATTTTCCGATGGGTGTTTGCGGTAAAAAAACGGCGTAAACAAATCCTGAAAAAAAAAAAAAACGGGGATGAATGGACATTGTACCCTGTCAAGCCATTCCCTGCCCATGCATGGTCATAGGCGCGATCTCCATAGTGCCAATTGCAAGGGTAACGTCAGTGCATAGACAAACACATGAGGAATGATGCTGCATAGGTAGGATGGGTGACAGTGAGATTTTACAAACACGGGAAAGGCTGTAGATGTAGGGCGAACCAATTCAGACATGCACAGTCCTGATCTTGCACTGCTAGCCCTATCTAACTCATATTTAGACAAACTCAATGTATGCCAGTACCACGTGGTTGATGCATAAAACAGAAATGATTCAGAACCATGTTTGTAAAATCTCACTGTCACCCACCCTCAACAAATGAGATTTGGTCCTTTGGTCTTTGACTTTTTGTGAGGTTTACCCTTTTGTGGCATAATGCAGATGTGTGACAGTTCTTATTACTTGCAGTTCGATATTGGTTGTTTTGATCGCCATGCTCTCGTCATCCTACATGGTTGGAATTTAAGAGGGATTATGGCTTCCATGACTCATGATGTAATAGCCTACAGTGTAGCAGGGATCAATCATGCATTGTCAGGGTTATTGTTGCCTGGATGCATGGCAGTTTGTACAGTCTACATGCCATTAAGGCTGTTCTAAAATAGGCCAATCATTCACTCATTTATTCACCAGGTTCTCCCTGGCTGCTGGCTCCGATCTCCGCTGAACTCACACCCTACAGGCCTATCATGTGCAGGATGCTGCTGACCATCTCCTCCCATTGGGTCAGCTGTAGAGGGTCCTCCACCTTTGGCAGCCATCCCCCTGAGGCGGTTAGCAATTAGGTGCAGACTCTTGCCTTGGGGTCATTCCACCTCTTTTTCATGTCCTCATTGTCACGTGGGATATGGCCTACAACACCACCTTGGGCTTATGTCTGCCCAGATGGCATTCTTGTGCTTTTGGGTGGTCTAACGTTGCTGTGACCCAGAGAGCTCCTCATAATTTTCCACCACCTGCTCTGTCAGGGCTGTTATCTCCTGATTGTTGAATTTGGGTTTCTGCACTCGCATATCTGGTACCTTTGACTTGCCTTTCCCAGTAGACATTATTGGGATTGCCTCTGGGGATGGATGGCACTCCTACAGGTTGATATTCAGTGGATGGTGTTTTTATAGATAGCTGCAGCAATACTTCTTTTTCCTGCGATGACGTTATTTCTGTTGCGGATTTAGTGCGGACTGACCCTGCAGTAACCGTAATTCCGCTGAATATCGGCTGAATTACCGTCATCTGCTTAGTTTTTGGCAGTAATTCTGCCAGACAGAATTAGCGGTACCGCCAACGGTGGGTGCGTGCTCCTGCCGAGTTGTAATACAGCAGTAATTCTGCCACACACCAGGGCGGAAACGGTAATTGCTTGTTGGCAGAATTACTGCTATATTACCACCAAACGCGTAATGAGCACCTATATGTTTTGTAGAATAATTATGCTGCAAAACGCAACAGTTATAAGATTAATTTTGTTAAATGAAGTAAAGTGCATTGCAAAATGAATTTAAAACAATAATATAAAAGTCATGGCATTGAAACTATAAAAATATGAATCCCTAACTCTCATCTCAATCCTTTGTAGGTTTCATCATAAACCACATAATAATCACAGACTCTGTTATGTCAATCGCTTCGCTGTACTCATTCTGTCACTTGTTGTTCTTGCTGGTATTTTGGTGGTAGTGCCTTTTTCATGTGTTTCAGATGGTATCTGTACTTCCTGTTCCAGGGGTTCACATTTATTTCTGTGCAGGCCCAATATACTGGAAGAATCGGTAGCTCGTGGTCTATGATGTGGGGTGTTGACTAACGTGGGGTGTTAACTAACACTTATCATGAAGCCTTTCCACTCCTCGTTTTCCCAACCTGCAGATAAGTACAGAGTCTCTGGGCTGCAACTCCTGGAAATACAGCTTCTGGTCAAAGTCTTTCAATCAATCAATAAATAGCCTAATTCAGACTACAACTATCCATAAAAGCAAACAATATTACAATGAAACAACAATGGTCTAAAATAAATACTTCTAAAGATCTTAAAAACAGTTCATGAACTCTTAAATATCCAACATTATTCCGATAATGTCCTGTATTTTTGTTAGTGATACCAAACTTATCCCCACAAAAATATCGCCATACAAAAAATTCGCCATATTTTTGCGGCGATATTAAGGCATGGAACCTGCGAGGGACTCCCCCGCAACCCCTGCATTATTTTTAAAGGAGCAAAAAATATCACCTATGGTCGTTCCCGACGACCATATATAGGGCAATATTTTTGGTGGGGATAATATGTAGTGATACCCATACATGGCTGTAAAAACATTACTCTTACTACTCAGCGCCAGCTCACGCTAGTTAGTATGTAAGTAGGGCACTGAAATAAAAAATGCAAAATGGTTTCAATAAGTAATGTACATCTCTTACCCTTATTCAACTGGTAAGGTTGCCATTTTGCTTCTAGATTTGATAAAGGTAGCATATCAAACCTGAATTTAACAAATAAAACATATTTACATGGGCATCTAATCCAATCAAAATAGGGTTTGCATCCTAACTTTGTCTTAATACATAAATAATGTAAAGCTTGACTCCTCAGAGTATATAAAGTAAAGTACTTTTTCATCTTTATTTACGGCCACTTGCTGACCTCATCTCCTCCTACAGCATTTGTTTTTATAGCTATGCCAATGTCTCTAAGCTGGTTTTCTGCCTTGGGCCCGGTCTCAGATCCTCCTTCCAGACTTAAGGAGTGTCTTACTGAGATCGTGTTTTGGATGGCCAGAAACTGGCTAAAACATAACAGGGAGAAGACTGAGATCCCGGTGGTCCGCTCTACAGATTCTCCTTCCTTTTGGAATTCAGACTTTTGGCCAAATTCTTTGTGCCAGTGTCCGGCCCTAGTGCGAAGAGCCTAGGGATACAACTTCTCCCTTCTGCCTCGCATGAAGCTCGGATTGCTTCAATTTGTAACACCGGTATTCTTAGGTTGAAACTCCTGAGGAAAGTCCTGCCTTTTTTGCCATTTCAATGCCGATCCTCACTAGTCATTGCCTCTATCATGGGCTCTCTGGACTATTGGAATTGCATCTACCTTGGGCAGCCTGACTTTTTCGTCCAGAGGCTCCAGATCCAGTGAAATTCTGCAGCACGTTTAGCCGTAAACTCTCCCAGACTTTCTCACTCCACTAGGCTATTGGCTGAGCTTCACTGGCTTCCGGTGAGAAGCCGGATCAAGTTTAAGGTTTTGTGTATCGTACATCAATTGTTAAATCTGTAGGTCCTGGTTTCCTTCAGTCAAAGCTTATTGGCTATGTTCCTTCATGAAGATTGTGACCAGCTTCTCAAAATCTATTAGTAGTTCTGTGCTTCCGTAGGTCACAGTCTGGAGGATGTTCTTTCTCTGTACTCGCTCTTGTTTTGTGGAATACTCTTTCCCAAGGCTCGCGAAGGATCTCCGATCATCTGCTCTTCAAACATTTCTATTTTAAGGCATACTATCTTGCTGCTTCACCGGTCAGCTTTAGTGCCCAGATGCCTCCGGGCCGTGGTTTGCGCTCAAGAAATACATAAATAAGAAATGATAATAATAGCTGTCTGGGGGTGAAAGTTCACCCAAGAGGTGGATGATGCAGAAGGGAAGATCCAGGTCGTGAGTACCTTCCAGAAGGTGAAATGATACCTCCAGATGCTAAAATGGATAGAGTTTCATATGGTGGGTACTTGGACGGAGAAGGAAGATCCCGCTATTCTGTTCTGGTATATTTGGTGAAAAGGATGACAAAGAGGACAGCTGTGTCTGATCTCAGGTTTCTCTTGGCTTTGTAACGGGTGAGCTTGTGTTGTAGATATTCTGGGCCTGGTGGGTGATGCACATAGCCTTGAATGTGGACAGTCACCTGACCGCAAGCCAGTGAAGGAAACAGAGGGCAGGTGTGATGTGGTGTCTAGGGCCTAAAGCAAGAAGGAGCCTAGCTGCAGTGTTTTGGATCCATTGGAGTTTTCTAAGTTGTGATGAGGGGGGCCATGCTATAGGTGCTGGTATAGTCTAGGCGAGATAGACAAATCTCATGATTGCAGCCACTATGTCTGGCTAACTAAGGTAGGGGAAGATGCATCAGAAAATGCATAGGTGTAGATAGCAGGATTGTGACACAGAGAGTTGATGTGCTGAGATAGTGTCAGATCTGAGTCCATGGTGTATTCAAGGTTCTTTACTGTGTTGGAAGTAGGGGGAGGGGGCCTAGAGCGGACGGCCAAGGGGTGTGTTGAGGAAGAATGCAGTCTTCCCACAGATTATGATTTCAGATTTTCTGGGGCTGAGAAGGAGGTGGTTAGCCGTCATCCAGTGGTCTTTGTGAGAAACCTGGGGGTATTCTCCCAATTAGACCTCAAGACTATCTATTCAGGTGGCCAAGGAAGGGCTAGCGCTCTCATATCCCAACCCTTGGGGTGGACCAGCGAGGGGGGTCACATGGGTTGGGGAGCCCAGGGTTATGCCCAGAGATATGCCCCAGGTGAGACGCTGTATGGCACCAGAGAGGAAGAAGGAGAGGAGGACGGCATCCCTAAGATCTTTATAGATTATATTACATCTGCCTCGCTTCCTCCTATTAAAAGTCTCCTGCCTAGATCCAACAACCCCTCCGTACATAACCAATCCTCTAAGGTCCAATACCCGGTGTCACCCAAAAAGTATAAATCCCAGAATCCCCATTTTACCTGTTTCCTATCTGAATACTCCCAGTCATTCTTCTCTTTTTTATTTTCCGAACTCCCAGTCTGCTTTGACAACACACTACCATTCCCACAATTCCCACCTATTCAGGTCACGATAAGAACTCCGGTCATTCTCATTTGATTCATACACCCCACCAATCTTACCTTTCCAAAAATACCTTTTCTCCATTCTACCCTGGAGGATACTCCAAAATCCTACCACCCTCTTTTTCGAACACGAACACTTGGGCTAATGCTAAAACTGTTTACCTGACATGTCCCGACACAAGGGTTGGGCAGAGTCAGGCAATTAACCAGAATCACACACACACCTGACAGCCCTTTCTCCTCCCCACAGGGATAAAAGGTAGAGGACAACAGCACGTGACAAGCAAAGCAGACCGCACAATGAGACAGCTATCCAAGCACGGCAGTTCAAAAGGAGGAAAAAGATGGTGAATATCGAGAGGCTGACAAGGAGAGACGCAACCTTGCCCTTTCCAACCAGACCTGCGAAACCTCAGCAGAAGGAATTGTAAAACGGCGGACAATAGCTTAAATGTGTTGCAGGAGATGTCAATGGTGCACAAAGCGTGCCTCCGCTGATAAGCAGGACCGAGGGAGGCATCTGCTACCATGGTACAAGCCTTGACTCCAGATATTCTGAAAAGCCAAGCGGTTCATCACAGCCGGTGAGTCGTGGGGAGAACCGATATAAAACCTGAACTGTTCTGAATGAAAACCGCAAAGTAGCAACTTAAGGGAAGTTCAAAGAACTGTTAAAATAAAGGGGAGACCAGCTGCAGAGGGATCCGGCACCACGTGGGTGCTTACTCGAGAGACTCTGGTAAATCCGGTGTTTGTTGAGACTACTAGCACCAGAAGGCCACGGGAAGGCCGCAAAGGGATGCTCAAAGTGGTCATACAGTGGTCTAGAAAAATCCTGAAAAATTACTGACAGGTGATTGAGAAAGGCACGATTGATAAAGTTGACAACAGTGAACCTGGCAGAGGAATGCTGACAAAAAGCGGCAAAGCATGAAGTCCCTATGAACAGCTTGTTGACAGAAGTGAACCCGACTGAGAGATGTCCACAGTGAACTGTTTTGCAAAAGTTGGCAAGAGTGAACCCGGCAGAGGAATTTCTACAGAAAGGGTCAAAAACTGAAGAATTACTTAAAAAGACATTAAGATTTTTGAACCAAGGAAAAACCATAGTGAACCCAAAGGAGGGAGGCTGACGTCCGAGAGGGGTCCGAACCCGAAGGAGGGAGATCCTGGAGTGGAAAGTCAACACCCCAAAAGTCCATTTTGAAAAGAACTTTGTATTTGTTTTGTTTATGACCGGAAAAGGGGGGGCCCAGGGGACGATTCTTAAGGGGTTAACACCCAGAAGAGGGTGACCCAGGGGTGAGCCATTATCACTGTAACTACCGTATATACGTAACTTTTTTGTTTTTTTATTTTCCGATCCTCAAAGGCAAGAGACTTATTGCAGGAAAAGAGACTTGGCTATCAAGGTTATTGAAGGTTGAGAGTGGAACTGTCGTCTCATGCTGGGGAAGCCCGAGAAGTGTGCTGTGCTCAGAGGTTCCACCTTATCGCATGCTCAAAACATGGGGCAGGGAGACCCCGACTACTGTATCCTGACACATTACTTGTGGACACTTTCTTTCTTATGAAACCTATCACACTCTTTTTTGTTAATTAGCTAAGTATTTTTGTTAGTATAGGCCCTTTTATTTGGCACAACGCCACTAGGACTGCCTTATTTTCATTTTGATGATCGTAGCTTGCTCCCATCTTAGCTTTAGGTTTCATTAGTCGTTTTTCCAACCTGCAAACTTAATTTAATAAACACCCTTGAACTGTGATCACTTGTGTCTGTCTTTACTGTTGCCACCATGAGTTCCTTACATCTACTTCTGTGAGGCAAGAAGTGAAGTCAGGGATAGAGTTGGAGGGATCCTTTGGGATCTTGAAGATGATCTGGGTGTCATCTGTGTAGTTGTAGCAAGACAGACCGTGTGAACGGACAATGGCGGGCCATGGTAGAGGTTAAAGAGCAGGGGTGAGACAGAAGCGCCCTGTGGTACTCCGTTGGTGACAGGGCAGAGTCGATGAGAAGGGAGGCATGTGTGTTATTTGGGATCAGTTGTAGAGGAAGGAGGAGATCCACTTCAAAGCTGCATCCCTGATACCGAGGGGGTGGATTCTCCCTGTGAAGGTGCAGTGGTCAATAGTGTCAAAAGCCACCGAGAGGTCGAGAAGAATTAATGCGGCACAACCTTCTGAGTCTGAGGTTCTTTTGAGATAATCCCAGATGGACACTAGGCATAATTCAGTTCCTCGTAGCGGTCTGATGCTGAACGGTGCAGGTTGAGGAGGAGGTTAGATTCTGTGAAAGGCATAGCTGGGTCTAGGCTGTTGGGTCAATATGTTTTGCTAACAAACGTTTTTATGAGATAGATCTGTAGTTGGCTAGCAGAAGGGGGTCAAGAGAGGGTTTTTCAGCAGGGGTTTGATGTGGGATGTCTTGAAATCTGCTGAGAATGTGACTGAAGTGAGATATGTATTAAGGATCGATCTTGCAGTGGTGTCGGCACAGGTTGAGGAAAAGATTTCTTTGAGAAGAGAAGCAGGGCAGGGATCTCCAGTGGATACTTAGGGATGGCTGCTAGCTGGTCGCTTTAGAAATTCAGAATGGGAGTTGGGCGAGAAGGAAGAGAAGAATAGGCGGGAGGCTAGCAGGTTTGAGAGCCCGGGCGTGGATGCAAGGGAGTGGGGCTTGAGTTGGGCTTGAGCAAGGCTAATTTAGAGCCAATGGTGAGGTCTCTTTCCATGGATGTGTTGTGGAAGTGGTCAGAGAGAGCATCACAGATTGCTTGGGAGTGGGATGGGGAGTAGGAGGTGTAAAGGAGGGGCCTTGAATTCTGAGAGGATCTTGTACAGTTTCCTTAAGGTGTTAGGGGCATTGGTGATTCTGTTCCAGTAAAATGATTTTTGAGCCTTCTGACTTTCTGCCCTGTAGGCTTTGATCTGTTAGCTGTATGAAGTTCTATTCTGTGGTGAAGGGTCCACCGACATCTGCATTCCAGGATGTGCTTTTGGGTTTTGTGAGATTCGAGAGTCGACGTGAACCATCTGGCAAAGTGTCCTTGTCTGTTGGAGGAGGGTATGATAGGTGTGAGATGGCTTACCACTTCAGAGAGCCATTGGCAAAATGGCTGATGGAGCACTGACCGGCCTGGAGTGGGAGTGAGGGTAAAGAAGCAAGCAGGGAGTCAGCCATGTCCGTGGTTACTTTAAACTTGTTACATTGAGGGAGGTGGGAGGCGAGTCCTGGGTTAGTCAAGGGGGATGGAGGGCCTGCAATCAATAGGGTGAAGAAAAATGGCTGCGTGTTCCATCCAGATTAGTGGCCGAGGTGGGAGCTTGAAGACGAGTTCAGAAGAGCTGAAGATTCATTTAGGGTGTGGCCTACAGAGCGAGTGGGGCCTGATACCAGTTGAGTTGGATGGAAGGATTCCAGGTTGTCCAGGAGAGGTTGTGTCATGGGGTTACGTGGGATGTCGAACTATATTGAAATCCCCTAGCATGGCGAGGGAGGGGTGGGTGAGTAACCAGTCACTGAGGTTTTCAGCAAAGTATTTGGGTTATATGGGATTTTACCGACAGACATTTCAGAGTGGTACATTTCATTGCAACAATAAAACTGAAAAACACAGAATTTCCTTTTATTTATTTTTATTTGGGAGGGGATTTTTATTTGGGGGTCCCCCGCAAGCTACATGATTTGTTATCCTTTTAACACCACCCCAACCTGGCCCATTTGAACCCCTTACCCCCACTACCCTATATAGTTGTATTCAATATTTTCCGTGTTTTTCAGTATTATGGTCTCCTGTGAAATGTACCACTCTGTTTTGTTTTTGGTAAATTGACTGGGAACTCATTTTTGTTGTAGCACGGGGTCTGTATATGAGTAAGAAACTGTAAGTATAGGGGTGATGAGAAATTTCACTATGAGGGATTTGCAGCCTGAGTTGCAGGCTCGAAGTGTGAAATGGAGAGGTGGGATTTGTAGAAGATAGCAATTCCGCTTGCTCTGCTGTTTCTGTTATGCACAATAAGGCTGTAGCCTTGCACGTGATGGGCCAGAAGTTCTAGGAGAACCATGTTTCTGTGATGAAAAGGATGCCAGTACATTCAGAGGATATTAAGTCATACATGTTGTGGGAGTTCTTTGCGACAGATCTGGCGGTAACTAGGATGCATGTTGGTCTGTTGCTAAGATGGGTGTTTGCAGTGAAGAGGGGAGGATTAACAGGGGATCTAGTGGGATGGAGGTGGCTGACCTCAGGTGGGGGTGCAAAGGTGGTGAGAGGGTAGGTGAGAACTGGAGCAGAGATCCATTTGCAGGACCTTGTTGGGTGATAGGGGTGTGCAGAGAAGGAGGGTTTGAGGGGGTTTAAAGGGTCGGGCGGGTAGGGTCTGGTAATTGTTGGGAGGTGAGGAGTGTCTAGGGATGGTCCTATTGTCTCTGTTACAGGGAGTGGTGAGGGAAGCTGAATGTATTGTTGGTGCATGTGAGAAGAGAGCTTGTGTTTTGGCAGGTGTGGTGGTTAATGGTGGTTGGAGTGTGTGGGTGGGTTGCAGGGTGGAATCCCTGTTCTGAGGAGTGGGAAGGGGGGAGGGAGGTTGACAGGGCAGCGACTAGGGAAGTCATGCTGGCCTCCTGCAAGGGAGAGGGAGGGTGAATATCATCTAAGGTCGGTGACAGGGGGCTGACTTCTAGAGAAGCGGGGGGGGTGTCTGGTGTCAGTGTCTGGTGCGTTGTATGATAGGCTGAAGAGGGATATCACTAGGTTGGATGACTTCAGGAAGGCGGTAAGGGTGTATGTGGAGGGAATGTCTTGGGTCTGGAGGGGAGATAGGGTGAGGTGTGCAGTGCTGGGTGGTGCAGTGTTTGTATGTTAGGTGATTAAAGGGAGTCCGGGTGTTTGTGTGTGTGAGTGTCAGCAAGGGAGCATATTGAGGGGTTCTTGCTTGGATAGCCTGTGCAGAGTTTAGGGATGCAAAGTGTGGGACATAGCTGAGTGGAAGAGAGGAGGGAATGTGAGAGGGGGAAAGCAGGTCTGGAGGAGGAGCAGGGGTCTGGTAGATGGCCGGGTGAGGTGCAGGTGGTCTGTGTAGAGAGGGTTACAGGGTTGGTTCGAGAAGGCTTGGGGGATGTGTACTCCCTAGAGGGGGTATGTGTGGGAAGGAGAGGTGGTGAGCAGGAGTGAGGTCTGGAAGATGGTGTGGAGAGGTTTCTGGTGTGCACAAGTGGTCCTCTATCTTTGAGCTGCTCGGCAGGTCAGAGGACCTGCATCCACAGCCCTAAGGTAGGGAGGAGTATGAGTAGGGCAAGAGAAACTAGAGCAGCCGTAGTAGAGTGCGACGTCTGTGCTAGGACGGAGGAGGAAGAGGAGGAGGAGGAGGGCAGAGCTGAGAGAAACAGCATCTAACTCCTGTGGAGGAAAAAGCAAGCCTACGTCACTATCCCTGTGGGGAGGTTACAAAGTAGTGTCACAAAACAGTAGCTAGGTTCAAATGACAGACCTATAACACTAAACAGTACCTAGGTTCAAATTACAGGCCTACAGCACTAAACAGTAGCTATGTTCAAAATACAGGCCTAGAGCACTAAACAGCAGTTATGTTAAAAATACAGGCCTACAGCACTGTAACTTTAGAAAAAGATGCAAGGCAGTGGCACAAAACAGTATCTCGATTCAATTTACAGACCTACAACACTAAACAGTAGATAGGTTCAAATGACATACCTACATCAGAACAAAAGGGGTACAAATGTGTGGTCCCTTACTTTATTCTTGCAACAGACAAGGGTCGGGGCCTGGCAGGGCTCGGACGGCCAGGGTGGGCAGGCAAACAGGTCATGGAGGTACCCAGGGAGGTGCCATTTGACTGTGCCCTTAGCTGCCTGCCCTGTTAGACAGCCCTGGGATGTTCTGCTATCTAGTATGGGACGCGTGACCCAGCAACCATCTACAGTCAGGGGAACGTGGTTGTGAACGAGGGAGTGGACCAAGGAAGGTCGGGAGCGGTCAGGTGAAATGCTCTGAGGCCAATGAGATCCTTGAGGGGCAAAGAAATGTCACAGGGAGCACTGCAGGTCTTCTTTGCTAGGGGCTGAGTGTAGCATCATTACTGTACATATCGCATATCAGTAGATGCATTGGAATGTAGAATCGGGGTAGCTCCAGATTCCAGGGAAGTCTGTTGGACAGGACTTCAGGATAGGAGCTTGAACTGAGAAGATGCATCACTTATACTCTCCAGCCTAACTATTGATCTTACCACTGTAACATAATAAAGTGGTTTCCTTTTCTACCTACTTGCATCCTGGGTGTTCCTGCTCCACGTGACTCACTTACCTGAAGTCCCAGTATGCATCTTTGAATGTTACAGAGTGGCGACAAGCTTTAGAAGTGGCCAGGTACTGATGAAGAAGCTTGCAGTGCCTGAGATGTACCAGTACTGAGAATGTCTGCACTGCAATGCTGAAAAGGGGAAGTTGGCAACCAACTTCAGTGGTTTGGATGGCAACACTGAGACAGTGAAGCTGGAGCGGCCAGACAGCATCAAAACTCATGGAGAGTTGTCCGTGGGTTGCCACTTTCATGTTAGCTGTCAAGGAGCAGCAAAAATGTCCGAGTAGTGGCAAAAGGAACTTCTGGGGTGCACAGAGCTCTGCTCCGTGTTCGAGTGCATCTCAGAGTGATGACGTGGCTATGCAGGCAGAGGGTGCTGGCGATCACTGGAATCCTGCCAGCGTTCCTTTTCTAGATCTCCAGTAGCCAGTGTTCTCTCTCCTGCTCATGGTGATGCTGACATGAAGAGCAGAAGAGTGAAGAAAGGGGCATTGGAACGTGTGAGGCGTGTCAGACAACATGCGTTCAGCGTGCTTTGTTGTTGCTTTTCCTTTTGATGTGCATGCAACCCTCAGCGCTCTATGTGCAATTAATTATATGCACATTTCAAAAGGAACCACATACTTACTAATAATACTGTAACGCTGTTTTCTTGGCTGATCACTGTTGTTCCTCACCATCTTCATCAGTACCGCACACAGCATTCCTGGACAAGAAGTTGGCACTTACATTGTCCTTGCCGGGAACACAGAGCAGTTACCCAATTCACAATGCGCCTAAACATACCATCCAGAACTTTTGACACGAAGACCGCCACCAATGGTTTGTGATCAGTTGGAACAGTAAATCCTCTGCCCCACAAACAGGCCTTACATTGATTGTATTGCCCATAATACTGACAACGCCTCCTTTTCTATAACTGAGTACCTACGCTTAGCATCTTTGAGAGCTCTTGATGCAAAGGCTATCACTCAGTCAATATGCCTGTCTCTCTGTATAAGCATAGCCCCAGCCCTGTACCGCTGGCATCTGTCATCAGAAAAGTGTCCTTGGAAGTGTCAAAAGCCGCCATCACCAGTGAATTAGAGATGGCATGTTTAATGTCTGTACATTTCTTACCACGTTCAGGCAAACATTCTAAGACAACTTCCTTTTTGTATAGGGCCCTGATGTTTTTACACTTGTCTGCAAAGTTTCTTATACATTTGGTGTAATACTCTACGACCACCAAAAATGACATCAAATCCTGTTTGTTTTCCGGCAGAACAATTTGAGTGATAGATTTTACTAAACCATTTCTGCACACCACCCCTTCACCAGACAGTCTGTGGCCTAGATAATCAATCTGAGGTATCCTGAAACAACACTTGGGTATTTGCAATGTTAAACCTACAGCATTTAGTCTGTCTAGCACAACTTTTAATTTGACATCATGGTCTTCTAGCACAGATCCCATGACCAGTAGGTGTATCATCTTGGTAACAGAATACACCACTAGTATCAACCAAAATATTCTTCATAGCCCTTTGGAAGAAAGCAGCAGCAGCAGAAATAAGCCCAAATGTACCCTCATGGGTGATAAAAGTGGTGACGCCCCTATAGTCCTGGTGCAATTTGACTTGATGGTTTGCTGAAGCCAAGTCTAGAGTAGAAAATATTTTAGCACCTGCCATGAGACTGACAAGCTCTTCAATATTTGGCAATGGAAATCGCTCAATGCTCACATTCTTGTTGAGTGCCCTTAAATCCACATATAGACAGGCACTTTCATTGGGTTTACGTACTACCACAACAACGGGGAGCAGCACTCAGAAGCACACATTTCATTTTAGCTGCCATGGGTACAGCCCTCTTTTTTAGCCAAATCTCATGACACACCCTTTTAAGGCAGCCAAGCTTTTCTCTGAAAACATCAGAGATGTTGTTCTCAGGCACTGTGGTTATGGCAGCAACACTACCTGGAACCTTTGGGTCAATCACGATTCCCATGTCACTTTGTTGGTACCATCCAAACAAGCATCCACTTCTGCCTGACACATATTTGTGCTTTGGTGAGTTATTTTTGACATTCAAAAGTTGCAACAAAACAACCCACCATGACAATGTTTGCCCCCGCATATGCACTTGCTCTGATATGGGATGGCTTTAAACTAACATTTTGCCAAGTTTGTCAATTGGCATTGGTATATTCAGAAACCAAGTCTATTAACATTCTAACTCCAATACCATGTATCAACACAATGGAATGCGTTTTTTATTTAAACTTTTAGTTGGCCCAACTGAACACACTGACCAATTTACACCATATGCTTCACCATCAGAGCTGGTCTCTTCCACGCAATCACGTTCAGAATTGTCAGAGATTGCCTTAACCACTCTATCATACATATTCTGGCAACTCCTGCAACAGTATCCTCTTCGAACATTGTGATTTTTGATTGCCTTTCACCCCTACTTCATTACCTAGAGTGCTGCATCGTCCTGTCTTTGCATATTCTGTGTTCGTTCCACATTGTCAGGGTTTTGTAGTATTTTTCTATTTAGTTATTATTGCATATGGTGTTTATAAGTATATATATTTGTATACAACCTTGATTAGACATTCCTTTTGTTGGGACTTATTTACTTTGTTGTTTGAGTTTCTACTGTTTCACATTCATACCCTTCTGTAGCATGCCCTCAGTCCACCTTACCGCAAAAGACAAAGGATTTCAAAGGTTTTTATTATTACAATTTAACCAAACGTCCCTTTAACAAAGAATTCTTTTCCCTGAATGTCAAAGTTTTTTGTAGAGCAACTTAACCATAACGTCCCTTTAACATCGTTTTACACATGTACACCCAAGCGCGGAATCTCAAGTGACTGAGAAAGCCTATTGTGCAATGTACAGCCAACAAAATAGCCACTTGGTTGGACAAGATGTCGGAATGTGTGGGCCCAGCAGCTGAAGGCTGGTAACTAATGGAACTGAAAGTCTCTTTCCCCCTTCTCACTCTTAAGCATGGTCGGGCTTCTGTACAGTACCCCCTGAGCAGCGTGTCTGAGACATATTGGCTTCTTCCTGTCCCTGGGTGTCAGCGGGCCACTGATGGTTTGGCTCTCCCAGGAGATATGCTCACCTTCCCACCTGGCGGCCATTCGACCTATTGCAATGCGCTCCTTGAAAAACAAGGCCATTGGGCAGAGTGGTTTTAGATGGCCACATGGGTGGGACCTGCTCTCTGGGCCTGATCAGTGGAAGGGCTTAAGAGAGAGATTCCCTCCAACAATGTCAATGTATTTCCCCAGTTATGTGACTGGGTCAGTGTCCATCAAGCAACAATTTCACAGTTAGACTGCATATCATAATTTCTCCCTGTGAAGCTGTAGTGCATTTTTTTTTTTACACTGATGTACATACATGTTATCATTATTAGATGCTGCATTCGGTATGTTTGATTCAACCACCTTCATATTTTGTGCATGGTTATATAACTGGAGGCTACATCCCATAAGGAAACAACACTGTATTCTATGGTTTTCCTTCTTTGTTCTTCCATGGGTAGAATGTACCCCTTCTCGACTGTGACAGATTTTTCATGCATTCATTATGTACTTTTTGCATATTCAAGTGTGAAATAATACACAATTAAAGATATAAAATGTTCAATAAGTTGGTGGTGGTGAAGTACGACAGATAAAAGGAAAACGCGGCATGGAAAATGAAAGATAGCATATGCTAATGATTGCAGTGCACACATGGAACTCCTTGAAAGAAAAAGTCACGAAAACATGCATCCACATAAGTCTTGGAATTAGTAATATCATCAGAATGTACCTCGTATGGCATCTACAATTTAAGAAGTATTGGTTATACCATGGTTACTCGTATGGCCCTCTAGATGTTTTGGTCTACAACTACCATCAGCCCTATCCAGAATAGGTAGTAGTGAAAGATCATGGAAGATGTAGTGCAAAACATCTGAAGTGCCTACAAAAAAGAGCTCCCTCTCTCTTTAGATTTGGTATTACTGTTGACTAGGTTGTAGGGGATTTATTACTTCTATGGTTCAACCAGATCTATAACAACATAAAGTGCATTGAATATTCAACCAGACTTAATGCACACAACTCTAAAACATTACATCGTTAATGCATAAAACATACACGTTAAAAACATTATAGTAAAATCCATATAAAAAAAGTGACAAGTGCTTAATAAAGTGTCCTGTGCCTGTCACCTAACAGATGATTCTAAGTGAAAATAATGTATATAACATTTCTACAGTCCACAAAGTGGAAAAATACAACAATTATAAAAATACATTTCAAAGAGCATATTTTTAGTAAAAGAACCACAATTATTTATCATAGTCCAGAGTTCTCAATCCATGTATAACTCTGTTCAATATGCAACGACAACAATGCCTATTTTACATATAATGAAAACTAGTGTCCATCACAACACTTGGACTAGTGCTGTAGAAAACCCCAACATGTATCGTTCCTTTGAACGCTTTGCATCTCTGTAGGAACCTCTTCAGGGGTCATAAAAAAGCCAATATCATAGACCCAAACAGGTCTGGCTTGTAGTGGCTTCAGAGCAATGCTCAAAGAGACTTGTGGTTGAACAAACACGTTCTAGCGTGATATCTTGTCACTTGGCTTCTCAATGTGGAAGTGCAGTTAACGAGCCTAGACCAAACCTTAAACAAAAAAACAGAAAAGGTACCTAATTAGTAGGGGAGACCTTTCTTAAACACCATAATGTATTCTATGAGAGGGTTACGATTGGTGCTTACCGTTTCTCAGTATTTGTAATGCATCCATATGGACTGCAAAATTCTCAGTACAGTAGTCGAAATATCCCTAAGGACACACATATAAAAGTCTTATCAGCATACTTCACAAATCTGAACAACCAGTGGCACCTACTCACGTCTTGACTAATTGATTGGCAGGGATTGTGACGAGTATCACTTACGTAATGAGCATGATTATGCGTTCAGAATTGCAGGTAATCAAGTGAAGGGCATCGCACATATGCAATGAAAATGGGAGCGATTTCAATTGAACACTGAAAGTCATGCAAATATAAACAGCGTCTGATCAGTATCAGAAATAGCTGCAGCTGCTTGATCGTTACGAGTTACAGTAGAACAAGTGCTCGGTTGGAATGGTTTTCAAGGTGAGGCAACAATGTCAACTTCCAACAAATAACACTGCGCTGCCTCGATTCTCATACCACTGGCGCTCCAAAAAACGTGGCCAGCGGCACACTGCTACATTAATCTATGGCCAGTCTTAGATCTTCTGGTTTATGACCTAGACCATTGAAATGCCCTACCAATGGAGCATTGAGTGTGTTGTTCCTTATACAGCTCTTATGTTCACTGATTGTAATCTTATCTTGATTTTTCTCTCAGTCTTGCCAATATACAATCAGTTGCACGGACACCATATGGCATAAATCACCATTACTGAGTTACAGTTAGTTAATACTCTCTGTTGCCACAACTTACTAAGTCCTAGATCAATGTCTTTGGTTCTTGTTGTTTGTGGGCGACAGCTGCATTGTCCACAGGGACTGTGACCTGTAGGTTTAATCATACCCCATTTTTTCTGTGAGGGTAGTCTGACCATCTGTTTTAATAAAAACATAATTCCGTGTGGTGGTAAATTCCTTAAGATTTTTGCTTCTTCTAAACGCACGTCTCGGTTGTATCAATGAACAATCTCCGCCCTCCAGTATGTGCCAATTATGTTTAATGATCTTCGTAATTTCATTAGTTAAGGGGCTATATGAGCTAACAAAGACAATGCCATCGTATTGTTCTATTTCTCTATATATTCTAAGAGTACCTCTCTGTGGTTGTTTGAAACACCCTTGTAAGATTTTTCTACTATTTTGCTCAGGTACCCTCTAACTATGAGATTATGTTTCAATTTATCAGCTTCATGTACAAAATCCATCTTAGTAGTGCTATTCCTTTTAAGTCGCAAGAAATTGTCCAATTGGTAAGTTCTGTCTTGTGTGCTTAGGGTGAAAAATAGAATATAGCAATAGCGAATTTTTGTCAGTGGTTTTGTTGTATGGTTTAACCATTATTCGTCTTTTTGACATAAATAGTAAAGTTTAAAAAATGTATGTTTTCTTTACTGTGGGTATTGGTACATTTCAAGAATGGATTCAGGATGTAAATGACTCTAATGTTGGGATGTCACCAGACCAAACCATTAGAATGTCATTGATAAATCTTTTCCACAACTTGATATATTGTCTATATTGGTTGGTGTTGTTCAAGATTACATGTGTGTCAACAGTTTCAACGTATAGTTTGGCCAATGTAGATGCCACTGCGGAACCCATGGCCGTGCCATGTGCCATGTATCTGCTTAAAATTTTCAATAAAGACATTTCAGTACACCACAATATGAATGGGTTAGGTGTTTTGCCCACTGGTCTTGATTCTAGTCGTTTTCATCAACCATATTCAGTGTTGCCATTTGGGGGATTTTAGTGTACAAAGACACTATGGGCCTCATCATGAGTTGGGCGGTATTAGCCCTACCGCCAATCCCCCCGGCGCTATTAGTGCCAGATCACGGGTTTGGCGGGAATGGAATTCCCCACTGAGCCCATTCGGGAATGCCCCATTCCCCATTGGGCTCAATGGGGAATTTTCACGCTCTTACCGCCGGCGGATTTCCCACCGGCGGTAATAGCGCACATTTTCGGCGGATTTCCCCCCAGCTCAGAGCTGGGGAGAAATCCGCCGAAGCCCTGATTTGGCAGACCCTTAAATACGGCGGTAATAGCACGACCGCCGGATTTAAGGGTTACCGCCAAACTCGTTATGTGGCCCTATGTCTAGGCTCACAAGTAAATTGTCATTCAGTTGGTGATTACACGTATTAATGTAGTCCTGCCGGCTGCTGGTCGAGACTAACAATGGCTCCTCTTTTATCGGCTTTCCTCAGAACTATCTTTTGGTTGTTCTTAAGGGTGTGAATGACTTGACTTTCACTTCTCGTAATATTCTGGCTCTCAAGTTTTTCAAGAGCACTCATGACTCTTCTCTCGAACACTATCGACTCTGTGGTATGGCTTGTGGTTGGAGGGTTAAAAGTGAATGGTTGCGGAACCCTGTTTCATTTTCTTCACCTTTAAAGGGGTGGTTCATAAATAATTGTTTCAGGTGTATTTTTCTGAATAGTTGTTCCAGATCAGTTGTAGTTCTGAATTCATTATGTCTGTCCATGGGGACAAAACTAAAACCCTTCTCCAGTACTGATAGTTCAGCCTCGGTCGGTTGATAAGTTAATAGATTAACTAAAAAGGTGTTTTGCACCGCCTTTGGCGTGGTTCGAAGTCCCAATTCCCTTGGCCCTGGTCTAAAAAAGACGATTGTGCTCTAGTATTGGCTCTTACTCTTCCTCTTGATGATCTTTGGGGTTGACCACGTCTCATACTGTTCTGTCTTCAACCTCTGTATGGCCCTATTTTATTCAAGTAGAAGTCATCACTTTCATACAAGTTATCATCGTGTGAACCATGGGAGCTATGAGACGTATTCCCAAAGCGTACCCTGCTGCCTCTGGATTGTTTTTGCTCTATTTGGGTATTTGATTTATAATTATCTTGTGTATAAACGAAAGACTTCTCATGCAAAAGGTTTGCTATATCATTTTTCATACGTCTAACTCTGTCCCAAGTAGTTTTGAAATCATCTATTTCTTTAGAGATTTCATCTGGTCTTTTCTGGTAAATATCTAATGAGACCAATTATTTGATATCATCTTCCAAGACTAATAACTCTGCTGCAAATGTATCTGACATTTCCTTAGCTGTATCTATAATCAAAATAATCCCGTCTCTGCCGCATTTGTTTGCTATATAGCTCCATTGTAGTATGAATTCCGTATTATCTAAAAACAGACGTGTTTCATTTTCTACCACTAGACCTTGTGGCAATGTGACATTGCAGATATACTCTATAATTATCACTCCATGTAGTTCTGTTCTTATGAACCTCTTTTTCAATAGTTCCTGCTCGTCCCATTTACTCACATTACTTAATGGATAATTTTCATTTTCTGGGCCCAATGCTGTCGCTCGCGCTAGCAATTCCAGCAGGTATTCATCGTCATAGCTTTTGACCTTATCTGCTGCTATTGTTCAAGATATGTGAAGAAAATTGCTGTGGACTGTGTTCCCTCAATTTACTGGGAGATTATAGATAAAAAACAGAACCCCACGACCGATAGCCGTGCCTTAACCATTTGAAAATTGAGGGAATACCAGGTGAAGAAAATAGAGAGGTGGGAGCAAACCTGTTCTATACAAACAAAACTACAAAAAAGAACTCCCTCTCTTGGTATTACTGTTGACTAGGTTGTAGGGAGTAACCATGCCCTATTTGATGTTGTATATGATTTCACATGTGATGTCATCAGAATTGGCGGAATGGAAATGTGTTTGCTACATAGGAGCTCATGTTCTAGAAAGTGTCATTTGGCAGCAGGGAGCCGTTACATATTGACAAACATGTAGGCAACTCCCCACTGCCACCTTTTTGTAATTTGCACGGCGGAGTGCAAAAGCGCAGGGCAAAAGGAAGCGTACACGTGTGTATGCCACCAGTTCAGTACAAAAGGCGGCGTAGACGTTTACACTCTGCCTTGCAAAGTTAGTAAACAGTGCCTGGCATGCCTGCATGCCAGGCAGTGTTTACTTTTAATTGTATTTACTTCTAATTGTGAGCGCCACTAAACCTGCATGGTAAGCAGTGTTCCCAATTGACATGAAACCCTACCCGACATGCGTAATTGTACACGCTGCTTGCCAGCATGGCAGTCAGCGTGTGCAATGTATCCCTATGGGGTCCGCCAGCTTTATGCTGTTGCATAAAGCTGGCGGACCCCATAGGGACCTCCAGCATTTGCGCTGGCATGGGAACCCATGCCGGCACACATTCTGGAGCATTTGTATGGTGGAGAGGGGGCAAACACACAAGTTGCTTTCCGCCCCTCCTCTCTGCCACACAAATTCTTGAAAATGAGCCATTTCATTAATGGAAGGAGTAGGAGTCTTACGCAAGGCTTCTACTCTTTTCATGAACGTTACAGCTCTGATGAACATGAGCCTCATGGCATTTGAATTTCCCGACTGTTGCATACCTGAATGATAGTCTGAACTATTCGAACTTCAGTGATTTCAGTGAAAATATAAATATGCTTAGATAACCCTAGATCATTCTGCAATCCCTTTCCATGTGCTGGAAATCACTAAAGTAGGCGAGCACGGATCATGTCATGCTTGCTAACTAGCCATGTTTCTTTCTCATCCGCTCTAGGTATTTTCCATTTGGGATCGTTTTCCTCATTGCTGGGAAGATTTTGGATATGGAGGATCCAGCAACGATTGGGAAGAAACTGGGCCTTTATGCCATAACAGTGATGGCAGGGCTGTTCATCCATGGTGTCATTCTCCTGCCACTTCTGTACCTCATATTTACTAAGAAGAATCCCTTCCCCTTCATCCAGGGAATATTGCAAGCTCTTCTGATTGCCCTGGCTACATCTTCGAGGTACGTGCTCATAGAAAGACCTTCACCTAACGTATGCATGACATTACAAAAAGAATGTCAAGATGGCAATGCAGTTCTTTTAAAAAATTAATTTAAAAAAGGAATGAATGTGCATAATTCCCTTTATTAGTGACATCCTTTATTATGCAAGAGCGACACTCGTAATCACTCTCCAGTCAATGATTCATCCAATAGGTGTATGCAATGTGAAACATTTCAATACATGCAACATCCCAATGCATGATTTAAAATGATACATTTCCAGTACAAAACTCTCGCACTTTTGCGTTGCATATATTTACAATGCCTTCTGCTTTCCACCTCTTAGAGGTTGACAGAACATCCTTTGGGCCGCACAGTAACTTTGTCCATCACCCTGTATGCCTAGGTGCACCCTTACGTCGCTCAAGTTGATCCTTCGGTACAATGCGACGACCCAAAACTCCAGGAAGATGAGGACAGAGAAGCATTCTTCATATCAAATGTCATAGGTGCAGGGCAAAAGAAAAAGTGCCAGCCCAAATGCATGGTGCACATCCAAGAGAAGGGCATACCAGCCATAATAGACACAGGTGGTGTCCATTAATGTGATGCTATCATCGCATTTCAAGAAGCTTAGAAATTCAGTGCCACTACGGAAGACAACCGTGTGCGTTATTTTTTCACATTTGGTGGTAGGAAGCCAATTCCACGGGTGGACGCTTTTGTGGGAGCAGTCAGGCATGGCTCACAACAGATGAAAGTACATTTCTTTGTTACAACAGTCAGCAAAGATACCCTGTTGGGGTGTGCAGTGGCAGAGGCCCTACAAATTGTCAATTTCTCATTTGCTTTGTATGTCAATGACGTCCAGTGCCTAGTGGCAAGATTTCATGATGTTTTTGAGTGTATTGGGTGCTTAAAAGGGGAACCCATTAGGCGCCACATACAAGAATATTCAGCCCGTAACTCTCAAGCACCGGACGGTGCTTGAGGGCACCGCAGAGTGCTTCAGCCCTCTGAGGCCTATGGGCGAGCTTGCACTTTACAAAAATTAAATTGAATAGAATAGGGTCCCTTTAATCTCTGTGAAAAAGCTAGTGTCTCTGGATATTATTATTACGGTTGAAGGACCGACTCCATGGCTCTCCCCAATCATTGTGGTACACAAGCCAAAGTAACCTGACTGTGTGCATCTGCATGGACATGAGGATTCCCAATAAGGCAATAAAGAGGGAGAAACACATCACCCCACAATTTATGAGATTGTGTCACACCTGCAAGGAGCTGCGTTCTTCTCAAAATTGGATCTACAAGCACAGTATCAGCAGCTGAGCTTACACCAGTCCTCTAGGTGCATCACATTTTTTTCTGCGAGTACCATTATAAACGGCTCGGTTTTGTTATCTCCTCTGCAGCAGACATTTTCCAACACGCTGTAAGGGGAGTAGTAGCAGGATTGCCGGGGGCAATCAACATTAGTGGTGACATTTTAGTGTTTTCCCGGACTGAGGAGGAACATTTGGCAAGATTGGAGAAGGTACTGGAAAGAATACAATCAACAGGGTTCACCCTACACAGGAGAATTGTGTGTTCTTGCAGCAATGGCTTGAGATTTTTTGAGACATATTCCAAAAAGCAGTCATTTCCTCAGACCCACAAAAGGTGCTGGACATTCTGGAGTCACCTGCTCCTACCAATGTCTCTGAAATTCACAGATTCCTGGGGATGGACACATATTGCAGAAGGTTAAAAAAAAAATTGTCCACCCTTTCGGAACTATTGTGGCAGCTCGCCAAAAAGGATGTCCCCTGGCAGTGGATGCCACTGGAGGAAACGACCTTCTTGGAAATTAAAGCATCATTGTCTTCAGATCTGACAATTGCTTTCTTTGTAAAAGTCTGAACTGGTTCTAGAACTGTCAGCTCCAGGATGGCAGCCTGAAAGCTGAGCTCCTATGCCCAAAGCTAACTCCCATCATCATCATCCTTAAGATGTCTGTACCTGGCACCCCTGAGGCAATTCAACCCGCCAAAAGACCAAAGGGTGCTGAAAAGAGGGATACTTGCAATGATTGGGATGATAAACTGCTGGAGCTCCTCACCAAAGTGACACTGGCCATTGCTGAGATTAAGGCTAAGCTCTCTGACTCAGAAGAGAAATTTACTGAACTTTCGCTAAGGGTTGATACTGCTGAATCACACTTCAATACAATGGATGATAACATCCGAGGGCAAAGACCGAGACACTTAATTGTAAAGTTTCTAAGATTTCCAACAAAAGAACTCATACTGAAGAAAGCACGTGAGTTGAAGCATCTGGCTTGGGGTGGCAACCGAATAATGATTTTCATTGACTTAATTAAAGATGTCTTGTATAAAATGCGGTCCTTTGATAAAGAAAATGATAAAGCAAGAGACAAGTATCTGAAATATTATATGCTCTACCCAGCCGTATTTAAGGTCATTGTGGAGGAGCAATTACATTCTTTCACAGATCATAAAAGTGCAGAAGCCTTTTTATCTTATTTAGAGTCGGATCCTATGGAGGGTACTTCATCTATGAACAACATCAAAATGAGCACAAAAAAGAAAAGATTGTCCTCCTCTTAATATCACTGCAGCATAATCTGCACTTTTCTTACTTCACTTCAAATGTGTAAAGGAAAGGTTTAATTTATGTTAAGGTGTTTCAATTGACTTTCATTAGCACAAAATGACCACAGCAAACTGCTGTTAACTTTAAGCTCTGTTAGAATCTTGAGCTATCTTGTGTTTGTTTATTTTCACATGGGAAGCCTCTGAAAAAAAATAGTGTAAAGGACTAGGATACGGGATGTGTGCTGACGCCACGTTACGCACACAATAGTTTTCCGTGTACATAAATACAGACTTACGCTGTACGAGAGGAGTGGTAAACCGTGACCAGGCTTCAAAATACAAGATTGGTGTCATCTCATGGGACACTCAATGTGGCTGATGAAGGGCGAATGAAAACAAAGATAGCGACGTCGGCAAAGGTTCTGTGAAGACAGCGATAGTTAAAAATGCTGTTACTAGTGTGATTTCCTAAGAAAGACGGGTTGAGACCGGTTACTAGGGAATGGAATAATAATGGTCGGATCAGCATTTGTTTAATTACAGTACTGTAATATCTACTTGAGAAAATGAAAAAGGGTGTTAAAATTAACAAAATGGAGGCTGGGCATTGTCTGCAGTTAAGGGGTAATAACGAGACTGTACAAGGAGGAAATTGACTGCTGAGTTTATTTAAAAATATGCATATAACAGGGTATGCAATCTTGCCGGATTTGGAAATGTAATGTAATGTGGTAGTATGTACGGGGTTAAAAAACAAATGGACTATGGCAATGAAATACTTTATCAACCTGATAGACTAGATGCAATTGCATCTGTGAATGTGGGTAAATGCTCCTTATTTAGTGTCTGTGAATGAAATTGCAATGCTTTGTGGACGGGTGAGACCGGGTATGCAAATTGCTAAGTGAAAGATCGAATGGCATTTGATTGAGGGATGCAATGGTCAAATATTAGGTGAAAAGTAGTTTTGGCGTATGCTTGTAACTTAAAGGTATGCATACAGTTGTCCACTAAAAGCCAGCCAGTTAATAGTGCTGGGTTCAATTTCAAATCTGTACATTTGTCAGGTTTATTATGCGAAGTATGTGGGATGTGATTGTATAGTACCATTGTTTTATGAAATTGTGATGTTTGGTGTGCTGTTGGCAGTGTGTCATTGTACAAGACGAGTAAGAATTCGATAGAAATATGGTCCGTCAGAAATACTATGAACACATTCGAATAATAGAGATAACGTTTAGTGCTTATGAGATTAATTGGAGTGGTTAGTTAGAATAGATGGAGTTCGGAGAGATATTAGAAACAATATATAGTGCTTTCTAGAGTGGACATGGTTCCAACCTGTGTGTATGGTTTGGAATGTATTGAGTTGTGTATATAAACTTGTTCATAAAGTGTCTGGTAATAGCAAACAGTATTACAATGCTTTTTCGTTCTCATTGTGTTATTGTGTGTATGTCTTGTGTGTTGTCTTGTGTCCTGTAGCTTTGTTTTTACAAACACTCGGTCAGTTGAAATGGATTATTTTAAGTGGTGCATTATTCAAACTTATGGAGTTATTAGCTGGATTGTAAATAGCTGGTTAGATAAGGTTGGAGGATGGAACCACTGAATATTATTACATGGAATGTTAAGGGATGAAATTGTGCAAATAAAAAAAGAAAACAAGTGCTAGAAAGTATCAAGAGAGGCAAGGCAGATGTTGTGTTTATTCAGGAGACACACTTATTGGAAAAATGCTAATTACCTCTAGTTATACACATGCATGTTCTAGTAAGCATATAATGAAATCTAGAGGGTTGAGCATTATGTTTAGAAAGGGTCTAGCAATGCAAGTAGAGAAGACAGGGATAGTGAGGGTCAGAATGACTTGGCTGATATTGTGTATGATGGAAAGATACATACTATTGGTTCTGTTTATACTCCCTGTTCACCAGGGATCTCCTTTTTTGATGTGTTAAGCAAACTGTTATATACGATGCATGGAGGAAAAATCATACTGGGCGGGGGGTTTAACTGTGTATTAGATGGTAAGATGGCTAGTTCAGCAGAATGTAGGTTTTCAGGTGAGGGCATAAGTAAGGAATTCAATCATTTCCTACAGAGGTATAATCTACTTGTCATATGGCGATTAATGCACAAAAAGGAAAAGGAATATACATTTTATTCGCCCGTACACACTTCTTATTCAAAGATAGATTACTTGCTGGTTAGTGAGAAGATGGCAGATATGGTAATAAGGTAATAAAGTAATAAAGTAATAAAAGAAAGAGTGATTTCTGACCATGCCTTAGTAGAACTTCAGATGACCCTTACAGGTATGAAACCTAAAGAAAATAATTGGAGATTACAGGCAGGGATAGTGAAGGATTTAAGAGTAACTGTGGAAATGGAGTAATTTATTACAAACTACTTCGAATTAAATGTGGGATCGGCTGATGCATTAATTGTTTGGATGGATCTAAAGCGGTGGTAAGAGGAGAACTAATGAGTAGATCTGCACATGATCAGAAGGAAAGTATAGAAGAAATGCATGCGCTGGAAGACAAACTCAAAATATTACAACAGCGATATGCGGTATGGAGTTTGGAAAGGGATAGGATTGAATTGAAAAAGGTGAGAGATGCCCATGATAACTTGATTGATTTAATGGTGGAAAAGGGTATTTTCTATTCAAAACTAAAATTCTGGGATGCTGGAGAGGTCAATTATTGGCTGGTAAACTTAAAGGAATAGTGGAGAGGTCAAGATGGAAAAACAGGAGTAAAAAGCTCTGAAATGCGTGACTGTTTTTGGGATTACTATTCAGAATTATATACGGAAAATATATCTCTGAATGGTACGAATTTGGACAATTTCTTTCGGAAAATTAAACTTCCAACGTTGCAGCCAGAAGGGAAATTTGGGGTGAATGCAAAAATCATTATCATTCAGGTGCTAAAGGCAAATAAACAACTTAATGGTGGAAACCCCTGGGTACTGAAGGGTTGATAGTACAATGTTATAATTGATATGCATCTCAACTTGCGCAACACTTATGTGATCTGTTTAATCATTTTATATCTACAGGCTTGCTGTGTAAAACAATGAGGGAAGCTCTAATTGTCTTGTTACCTAAGCCAGATAAAGATCATACACAATGTGGTAATTATAGACTGATATCAAAGATATTTACAAAAATATTGGTAAATCGATTGAGGAAATATATAGGTGATCTAGTGGAAAAATGTCAGGTAGGGTTTATGTCAGGAAGGTTTGGTTATGATAACATCAGAACGATTTTGGATATTCTAGGTATGAAGGGTGGAGAGAAAAATACTTCAATAATGGCATTTTCTGATGTGGAGAAAGCCTTTGACATGGTCAACTGGAATTTCTTCGAATATACTTTAGGAAAAATGGGTTTTGGTCCAGTCTTCATAAGAGTAATACATAGTTTACACTGGGATATATTGGCAAAGGTACAAATAAATGGGTTAGTGTCGGGCTCATTTCCATTGTCAAGGGGCAGTAAGCAAGGATTTCTGCTGTCTCCATATTTATTTAACGTGGTGCTGGAACCATTAGCTGCATATATTAGACAAAGTAGGGATGTGCGCGGGAAGAATTGAAAATACTAGCATACGCAGATGATATGACGGTGTTACTCTCTAATCCAGATGAATGTAGTCAACTACTGAAATCAATGTTTGAACAAGTGGGGAAACTATCAGGACATCAACTGGAGTAAGACAGTCGTTTTTCCACTTACAGCGGACTGTGATAAAGATGTGCTAGCATCATGGAATTGCAGATGGTCAGTGTCTGGAATAAAATATGAAGGTGTACAGATTATTAAAGACTTAAAAAAAATAGTTAATCATAATATTGATATAGAAATCGAGAAATTATTAATGGACATTAAAAGATGGGATAGGATGGTTTTATCGATTTGGGCAAAAATTAATGCAATAAAAATGGTTTTATTGCCAAAGGTATTATATATAATACAGTCCCTTCCCATATTGGTGCCGAAAAAGATGTTATGGAAGGTTGATGTAGTTTTCCAAAATTCTTTGTGGGGGAAGGTAAACGTGCAAAAATACCGAAATCTATCCTACTATGTAGCGTAAAATATGGGGGTTTGGATACCCATATCTCATAAAATATCATAGAGTGTTTCATCTGAAGAAAGCTAACTATTATTTTGAAAATGAAGAGATAGCTGACCCAAATTGGTTGAAAATAGAAAAGAGTGTTTATAAGCCGTATCTCATAGATAACTCATATACAATGGAGAAACTTCCGGGGAAGAATGGAGAATTCCAACGATAGCGGCTACAAAGGTGGCCTTGGTAACATGGTTTAAGGAGAATGACCAAACAATTTGGTTTACTTACAATGCATCACTTTGGCAATGCATCACTTTGGCATAATCTGGCTGTTCAAATACATAATAAAAGTCTGCATTGGTTACGTTGGATTAATCAGGGTATTTTAAGAATAGAAGATGTTGTAAGGGAGAACAGGGTGTTGGAATTTGAAGAGTTACAACTACGTTTCGGGCTGCTCAGGAAAGAGTTGAACCGTTATAGGGAGCTAAAGGAGTTGCTGATTGTAAGGATGAGTATGTTGGCTGGGATGCTTCAGACAAGATCTGGGATCTTTAGTTTGTTTGATGGAATTGGACACAGTATGTGCACTTACATGAATATGATGCCCATGGAACCTGCTCATTTAGATTCATGGACAAGATTGAGGGAAAAATGGTATGAAGACACTGGTATGCAGTTATCAGAGAGGGATTGGAATGGTTTACTCAAAGTCGCTCCAAAGACGAGGATGGATACAGCAATGAGATTAATAAAACAGAAGGTATTGGGGCGGTTGTATTGGACTCCGGTTAAGATGTATATATTGGGGTTGCTTGAAGATGACTTGTGTTGGGGGGGTGGAATAGAGAGAGGCACATTATTGCATCAACTTTTTAATTGCTCACAAGTACGTAGTTATTGGAGAGAAGTACTGGATAGATTAGATATGATTTTGGGTATTGATATGATATGATATGGTATTTATAACGCGCTTATACACAAGTGTTTCAAGGCTTGACGAGACAAGAGAGGGAAACCAGAGGGAAGACAGACATCGCTCCTACTAGGCCAGGTGACATTGAGATCGCCAAGTGCAGGGGGGAAGGGAAGGGGAAATGTGCAGGGCGAAAGGGGCGGGGACAGTGCAGTACATAGGATAACAGTAAATAAATAAGACAATAAATAAAAGTGTGGCCAGCTGGTGGCAAGTGCAAGGGTAAGAACAGACATCGGGGGTCAAGTGCTAGTAGGGGCTGTAGGGATATAGAAACAGCCCCCAAGTGCAAGGGTTGCCAGGGGGCAGTGCAGGTGTGCATCTCGCCGGGAGGGGACCTGGGCCCGAGATCAGAGGATAGCCAGGTAACCAGTGCAGTTTCAGATTCAGCCAGGAGATCAGCAGGGAGAGGAGGAGAGAAAGCAGAAGCAAAGAGGAAGGTGTTGAGGTGCTTCTGGAACCGGAGATGGTTCTCCTCAAGTTTCAGCGAGGCAGAGAGGCTGTTCCAGAGGGAGGCCCCAGCAGAAAAAAGAGATCTACCACCAACTCGCTGCTTGGAGAAGCGACTGACCCTGAGGGAGTTGGAGGCGGATGAGCGAAGAACTCGAGAGGGAAGATATTTAGGAAGAGAGAGTTAAAGGTATTAAGGTCCCAGGCCCCAGAAGGCCTTGTGGACAATGCAGAGGGTTTTGAAAGTAATCATCGCTTCCACTGGGAGCCAGTGAAGAGATTTCAGTCATGGAGAGATACGATCCCCGTTTTTCTTTTCTTCTTTGTTTTGTACTATGATGTGGTTGTGTGTTACAGGTTTTGTTCACTACCTGTTTACTTATGAATTTAAACATGTTGAACGATGCTGCTTTCATACTCATGCTCCTTTGATTGTTATGTCAGATGAAACTGTATTATAAGTTAATATGCTTAGATGATTAAGGAAAATGTAAGTTTGTATAGTGTTGCTGATGTAAAGAATATAATGTATATTTGTATGAAAATGATAAATAAGGGTTGAAGAAAAAGAAAAAGTCTGAACTGGTGGTCGATTCGAGCCGGTTTGGCTTGGGAACAGTGCTCTCACAATCAGATCAGAGGGGAGGGGCTATGAGGCCAGTAGCTTATGCCAGCACAGCATTGTCAGTGACTGAGCAATAGTACTTCCGTATTGAACGCGAGGCACCGGCACTCTTGTGGGGTTGCCGGCACTATCACCTATTCATCTATGGGAAACCCATCTCTGTAGTGACAGGCCACCAGCCTTTGCTTCCCATAATGGCAGGGTCTTCATTGCGGCCCCAGAATGGATCGAAACAGGACAATGACGTTACACTCTCATATCACCCAGGCGGTGACAACCCAGCTTACTATTTGTCCAGACATCCAATGATTGAAACAAGGGGATGTTGGACCAGGAGATAGACACTGAGCAATATGTATGCATGATAACACACAGTGCAATACCCAACTGCATGTCGCTGGAGGAGATCGCCCCGGCATCAAAGAATGATGAGTGTTTCCAGATAACCGGTGCCGCTTTAGTGAGCAGGGAATTGAAATAGGTGTTGGATCAGTTGGGCAAGAAAACAGAAGAGGTGCGGAATTCACTCAGGAAATTGTAGAAAGTCAGGAGCGAGCTGATACTAACTTCAGTGGGACTTCTGTTGCGGGATTCATGGACAGTCATTCCAGGACAGTTGGTGACAAAAATTGATGGAACTGGTGTATCGGGGACACCAATGTGAATCCAAGATGAAGGCACGACTTCATTCAAAAGTATTGTTTCCAATGTTGGAAGATAGAGTTGACCAATACGTAAAGAAATGTGTGTGGTGTCAAGACGCGTCACCGGAACAGAGAGCACCACTGATACAATTCATGTCCAGGAGCAAAGACCTGTGGGGCACCATCAATGTGGATTTTGGATCACTCACAGTGCAGGAACACTTTCTAGTGATAATCAACCAGTGGTTGCGAGAGTTTGTGAAGTTGACCAAAGGAGAGGATGGCATTCCTGTGTTGGATAAAGTGTTTGCGGCTCATGGTCACCCGAAAGAACTGTGTTCCGACAACGGTCCACCTTTTTGAGGGGAACACATCTGACATTTCCTGGAAGGAAGGGTAATAGATCACAGGAAGATCCACCCCTATGTGGCGAGAGCAAATGGGCATCACACACAGTCAAGGGGTCGACAAGTGTAAGGCTCTATACCAATTTCTGTTTGAAGTCCACCTGACCCCCATTCCTCGACCAAGGTAGAACTGGCAGAAGCTTTGTTCGGACAGTGCCCATGAGGCGTCATCCCTCAGCAGGAGCAATAATGTGCTAATGATAAAGAGAGTGCGTGCAGGGGGCTGAGGCGACAAGATCTCAAGATTTCCAATTTGGTGCTGGTGAGAACAGGTCGGACTCCAGCTTTTTCATAAAAGTGTTTGACAACTACTCGTCAGGTGATGAGGCTAAAAGCTCCAGGATCGACTTGGGCAGTGAAGGGGTAAGCACAAGTAGATGGAATGGATCGATCTCGGGTAGCCCGGAACTAAGAGAGCTGGAGGTGTCTCTACCCTCTCCAAGGTTGAGATAACACACACCAGACAGGAGGAGATAAGCGTTTAGGTCATCCAGACGTCCCCAAGACACTTGGAAGACTACATGGTGGACTCTCAAGATTGTAGTGTGTATAAACTATGCTCTGGATTAAGGTTCGGATACACCAAGTTCCAATGACGTTTTATGTTCATGTGTTTTTTTCATGTTCATTATGGTAACAGACGAATGTTTTAGCCGCTACGCCTTTAAGATGACTTGGTACCCACGTCATTGCGTGGGTAAAATAAAGATGACATGATGCTGTGTGCTGAGGCATATGCATGAGCGGGCTGCCTTGTAGCAACTCCATTTATCTCCAACTCTTTGCGTCTGTAGCCATACTTACAGTGGCAGATCAGCTGGCACACCAGGCCTGTGATACCGGGGCCATCACACTAGGTTCTGTACTTGTGCAAAGGGAGCTGAGAGGACCTCAAAAGCAGCACCCAACTGATGCTGACTCTGAGGTAAGTGAAAGGAAAATGTTATTTTCAATGTGTATGTATGTATGTATGCATGTGTGAATGAGCGAGTACGTGCTGTGTAAATACTGGTTGAATGCATGAATATGAGTTTGAATAAGTGAGTGAATGTGTGTTTGAATGAGCAAATAAATGCTCTTTGAATGCATGAATATGTGTCTGAATGAGCGAGTATGTGCTGTCTAAATGCTGCTTCAATCCGTGAATGTGTGTTTGAATGAGCAAATAAATGTTGTTTGAATGCATGAATGTGGGTTTGAATGAGAGTAAATGCTGTGTGAATGCTTTTTGAGATGAATGCTGTGTGAATGCTTCGTGAATGTGTGTTTGAAATTGTGAATGAATGTGGGTGAGCTTGGGTTGGGTTTGTGCCAGGCTGGGAAGCTGATTTCGGAGTGGGGAGTGTTGGAGGACAGATTTTATTTTACTGGGCATCTATGATACTGTATCATAGATGCCCAGTAAAAAATATCATGCTGCAGTAAGAAATGATTAGACTGATTGCATGGCAATGCCTTCTAGCCACGCAATAACACTTATCATGTTTGCTTTCAAAGCATGATAAAGCAAGCATGAGTGTTACTACGTGGCTTGACTGGCATTTTGGTGCAATCAGTCTTGCCATTTTTTACTGTCCATACATTCCCAGTAAAAAATGCCATCCGATAGAAAGAAATGGCTAGACTTACTACACCAAAATGCAATTCTAGCCACGTAATCACACTTATCGTGCTTGCTTTAAAAGCATGATTAAGCAAACATCATAAGTGTTATTACATGTCTAGACTGGCATTTTGATGCAATCAGTCTAGCCATTTCTTACTGTCCTCTCAGCCGCCTTTGACCTGGTGGACCATAGAGTGCTGTGCAATCACCTGGACTCTGCGGCCCACTTCTCAGGGGAGGCCATAGTCTGGATTCAGTCATTCCTTAGTGACAGAACCATGAGGGTGTTCTCCCCCTCAGCGGCAGCAGACTCAATACCCATCACCTGCGGAGTGCCCCAGGGATCCTGTGTCTCGCCAACACTCTACAATATCTTCACCAAGCCACTCTTTGACGATCTTGACAATCTGGGTATCACCTACACTAACTATGCAGACGATACCCAGATTCTCCTACCACTTACTGGGGATTACGGAGAAGATTTGACTTTGGTGAACAGAGTCTATAGCATCGTTCAGGCATAGATGGCCAACCACGGCCTATGCTTAAACGATGACAAAACAGAGCTCATCATCATGGGCACCACAGCTCGCATCTCGAAACTCAACCGAAACTACTCAGCATTTATCATCGATGGGAACACTATTAAGGTCGCCAAAGAAGTAAAAACCCTAGGTTTTTACCTTGACTCAACCTTATCCATTACGAAACAGGTGAACTCATTGGCTTCATCCTCGGCCTATACATGTAAATTAATATGAGCGGGGAAACCTTTCTTATCAGATGATAGTTGTCTTATCCTAGCCAGAGCCCTTATCTTATCAAAATTAGATTATTGTAACTCCCTCTACATAGGGACAACCAAACAAATAATCAACAGAATACAAGTGCTCCAAAATAATGCACTTAGAGCGGCACTTAGAGTATTCCCAGAAGAGCACATATCTCTGAAATAAGACGGGAATACAAATGGCTATCTACCCAAGAAAAAATCAATCTTAAAGCTGCATCCCTCATCCACAAATGCATAAATAATAAAGCCCCCCGCTACCTAACAGAACGATTTAATAAAAAAATCCCTACTAGACTCCCAAGAACAGTCAGCCCTAATTGCCTCTTAGTGCCCAGATTTAAACTAACCACCATTGGAGGATCCAGCTTCCCTGTCAAGGCAGCTCAATTGTGGAACTCCCTACCTCATGCACTTAGATCTGACCAAACTTGCAACAAATTCAGAAAGAACACAATAAATTGGCTCACTGAGAATGCTATGTAACCTACACACTCTTCACGCCCCTACCTCTGCTTCTGATATAGACTGACTTGATATCATGTTAACGCTAGCTATATGATGACTGTTAGGCTGTGCATCTTCTGTACTTGTTCTTGCCTCACCCTGTGGTGCTAAGAACATTTTGTTTTCCCATGTTCTGTATACTTGTAACTTCTGTAAGCAAGCTGTAAACCTACTTGCTCTCATGTGCCCTGATACCTTAGGGTCCGGCGCGCACAATAAATAAACAAACAAACAAACAAACTGTGGCATGACATTTTTTACTGGGCATCGATAGATGCCACAATAAGAAATGGGTAGACTTAGTACACCAAACCATTTCCTGCTGTGGAATGACATTTTTTAATTGGTATCTATAATAACGCAGGCATGATAAGTGTTATTACATGACTAGACTGGCATTTTGGTGCAGCCAGTCTAGCTGTAATATCTTACTATGGCATGGCATTTTTTAATGACCTTCTATGATGAAGCGAACATGATGAGTGTTATTATGTGTCTAGACTGGCCTGCATTGGAGCAGCCAGTTGAAACATGCTTTCTTTTTTGAGGCATGGTATTTTTAATGGCAAAGCCAATAGGAGTATGTTTATATCTGCAGGTACTGGCATGTATTGGCAGAACCAGGCCAGAAATATTTTTATTATGGTATCATTACTGGCATTATGAGTAAAAAATGAGTATGTTGTTCTATGGGAATACTGCCATGTTTAGGTGCAGTCAGCATGGAAAAGGAAATGCATAGGCAGTGTGAAAATGCTTTAATACTGGCATATATTGTGGGAAATGCATCATATAAATGCACTGAGAAATGCTTCTGTGCACTGTTGGCGACTTACATCTATTGGATTTTTTTCAGGAATTACCCTCCAAAACTGATTGCAAACTGACTGGCTTTTTAACCAATTTTCCACAGAGTGTGCTGTATAATGCACCATTTTAACCTATTAAAACATTGTGGGGAGAACCAACTATCCAAGCTCCCGCGCTACACTCAGTCACGCTTGCAAATTGGTAGAAAATATTTACACCCCACCAACAAAATAATTCACCGGCCACCACTGGCAGTGCAAAAACAAAACAAACGGTGTTATTAGTACATAATGTACGCATTGTACGAAACGTAGTAGTACTTAGACGGTTGAAGGACTGAAGCGGTAATGATTTGGCATTTATAACACGTCTGCACACAAGGGATTTTAGGGGCAACAAGACAAGGAGGGGGAGACAAAGGGAGGACAAAACAACGATCTTACTAAGCCTTCTTTCATTCAGATCGCGCAAGCGCAGGGAGGGGGGAGGGGAGAAGGGCAAAAGGGTGGGGGGATGGAGAAGTAATCCCCCGTTCCGAACCTCCTCATTGGCTGGGAGGCTGCCAATCTCCCCCACATCCCCCCCACCGAGTACTAATACTGCAATAAAATTACTCACTGATAGGAAAAGAAAACTCCTGGCATCTTGAGCATTCACCTAGATTAGATACTAGAAGGGGCACTGCGAGCAGCTGAGGGATGCAGGCATGCACTTGGGTGTGCTCTGGCAAACAAGCTGCTGGTGCTGTGGGGCAGGGTACTTGGCCATCTCCTTTCCATTCTCTGAAATTCTGCTCAGATTGACTCATCAAAGTACCATTGGCATTCCGGTGCCTGACAGTCCTTTGTCAATAATACAGGCGCTCAGTGGGGAACAAATAGTGTGCCGATTGTGCTATCACTGTGCCGCATTTCTGTGTGTTTCATTTGTTGTGGGTCAACCCTCGTTAACTCTGGACACCCCTCTGCGGTGCTGGCATCTGCTCCCCTGACTACTACTCTTACTTGACGCTGCTCTCTGTGGCTCACAGCAGCATTCTCATTATTTCGCTTAGCTGTTTTCCATTTTTCAACTTTCACAATTTGTAAGTCCCATAGCACCGTTGCCTATCTAATTAAGAATAATTGTGCAGCCCTAAAGGTAAACTTGACTGACTGGTTGAGGTGACTTCCAAACCCACATTACATTTTTAGCCTTCCCTTTAGATTGTGATTTTAGCTGCTTACTGTCATCCTTTGCCTCATTGCAACCCATCTCCTGTCTTGCGCTGCACTGCTAATCATTGTTTCGGCCCTGTGTCTAGACCAGATAGCTGTAACCTTAAGACACAAAGTTAGTGCCACTTTACAGTGCGAAACCGGAGCAAACATCACTTTCAGTCTTCTAGATGGCTCATTCCTACCTCATCAGGTATTTTAGTACTTGCTGCACCGTCCAGCCATTCATGTCTGTTTTAGTTCTTTCGATGCACGTGCAGTTAATTGCAGGACATGGGTGTTGAATCTCTCAAAAGAGCACAGACCAACCCTTCTGCTACTTAGATACCACAATCCAATGTTGGAGACCCTGCTGCAGGTTGAGGCCTATTAATCATTAATGTGGGTAGCCAACGAGTAACCCAAAGCCATTGCAGAGCAGTGGGTTACTGATGAAAATCACTTGGCCAAAGCGTGCAATATTTCAGCGCCGTCCAAGATCTAGCTACTAGACTGGAAGGAAACGTGTAAGAGATGGAGAGGCACTCTGAATGTTGTGAATGAAAGCAGATATAGTAGGAAATTACAACATTTCAACCAGGAAGGCACACACCCTTTGAATATTGCGATTGCTGTCCCTCTGCCTGCACATTCCAGTGCCAGAGGACCCATTGTAGTATTTCAAGATTACATACAATTGAAGGAGGTGTTTAGTTTCGCAAGGATGCGGGGGCAGCTGAAGCTAAATGGGAACATCCTTTTCTACTCAAAGGTTGTCGCCAAGGCAACAGCAAGAAGATGAAAGGAATTCTTTGGGACACCCACTTTCATGCAGCAGCTGCTAAACATCTAATTTTTCATACATTATATGTTTCTTTTAAGAGACTCTGAACCCATCGATAACTCTGCAGACCCTAGGTCCTTCCTGAGAAAATTTGAGGAGGAGGCCAGGGAGGTTGGCGCTCCAGAAGAGTTGGACTGACAGTCGTGCTCATTTACCGGAGTACGCATACCCTTCTGAAGACCTGACCTCCAACTATGGATGACTGTAATGTTAATCTGTAGTTAGCGGTTATCCGTGCTGTGTCTCCAGTTCGTATTCTTGGAGTTGTATTTCTTACTACCAGTCGTACCCATGCTTCGCACGGTAATACCTATGAAAAATAATAGACAAAGATATATTTATTTTTTATACTTTTTACATTGGCCCTCATTACGACCCTGGCAGAGGACCATGGTGCAATTTGCACCATGGTCCATGGCGCAGAGCTGCCAACTCCGCCATGGGGGTTGGCGGACTTACCGCCCCATTCCGACCTTGGCGGGGCGGTAAGTCCCCAATCCCCATTTACCCTTCCCCATTCCCATTTTTGCCCCATAGGGTATAATGGGAGTGGGGAAGGCGTTAATTACGCCACCGTAAATTACGGTGGCGTAATTAACAACAGGTCCCGTAGCGCCATGGATTTTTCCGCCCGGAAAAACCAGGCGAAAAAACCACCATGGCGCTACGGGAACTCGTAGTAAGGCGGAAAGGTACGCCATGCATTACGCTGGCGTAAAACCCTTTCCGCCAGGGTCGTAATGAGGGCCATTGTCTACACCATGGAACCTACCCACATGCCAATGTTCAGGTGTGTAGCATGCTGGGAAATATGCTGACATTTTGAACAGACACACACACATATCTACACATTTCAAACAAATAAACAAATTAGAAAAAGGTATATTTATAGTTTATACTTTTTACATTGTCTACACCATAGGACCTACCCAAATTCCAAATTTCAGGTTGGGATCATGTTGGGAAGTATGCTGAACATTTGAAACAGAGACACACACACACAGACATATCCACAAATGTCCCCCCAAAAAATGAATTAGACAAATATGTATATATATTATACTTTTTCGTTGTCTACACCATGGAACCTACCCACATGGCAAATCTTAGGTTTGTAGCATGTTGGGAAGTATGCTGACATTTCGAACAGACATATCCACAAATATCCCTTTTATATATATTCTCTGAACCTATGAGAACTGATATGCTTTATGTATCCATTGCTGTGCCCATACCACCATCTCCCATTTTGCCTGCTTTAACCCACACTGTTGTTTTGGCACACTGTATTGCACCATATCTGCAGTCTGCACAAGACTGTCTTGGCGCTACAGCGCTCCACTCAGAGCCTGTGAAAAATGATGTATTGCAGGTCTACTCTGCTGTACCCACGCTGCTGCCATCTCCCATGTTGCCTGCATCCGTCCACAATATGTTTTGGCGCACTGCTATGCTCCTTTCAGGTCTTCTGCCTTGCGCCATAACCCCAACATTACCCTCTCAACTCCGACACCATTCCTACCCTTACTGCACAGTTATCGCGTAGTGAAAAATGTAACCCCATCTGCAGTGTCAGCTAGCCACTGCCACAACCCTGACCATCTCCTCCCAGCTCCAACATCATTCCTATCTGCTTTACACAATCTCACCGCCGTAGCGCACTGTGGGACACCAATCCGGCTGCCCAACTACTCCTTTAAGGCTGAAAGATCTCTTTTAGGGTCTGCGGCGAGACTGGCCTCTTTCAATATTGCTTCACTGGGTACAGCCACCACCATCCGGCTCTTTGCCCCAGTCACACACACCCAAACACTGACATCCTAAACCTACTCCTGGGCAGCACTTCACCCATCTTGGGCCTCTCTCCCCAAAATAGACTATGCTCCAGAACGCTCATCAGCTCCTACCGCCCTCTCCTAGAAGCTACCAGACAAGCAAGACTTGGCTCTCATACACACGCTCCCCTACCCATGATTTGACACTACAGGCTCCCCACAACACCAGCCCTATGATCCTCAAGCAAACAGACTTCCTCAAATGTGTGCTAATCAACGCAAGATCGCAAGGTGCTCACACTATTGAAATCCATGGCCTCATCCCCGAGCTTCACCAAGACATCGCAGCCACCACAGAATCATGGCTACATGACACTTTCGGCCATCTACACTCCACTGTCATCCTCCCAGACTACACCATCCTCAGGTCTGACCCCCCTAATGCAAGAGGAGGTGGAGCAGCTCTCATAGCCAAATCCTCCCTACTGTGCCCCTCACCCACTTCCACCGGTTATGAAATGTTGCTCTTGAAGCTCACCACTGACCCACAAACAACATTTAACCTGCTCTTCATTTATAGGCAACCCAATGGACCGAGCTGTCCTGACCTTGATATCCCCCTATTCATCACTCCCTCATGAAAACCTCCACCAAGTGCATCATACTGGGAGACCTCAACTTGGGCTATAACAAAGCCACTGACATCAAAGCCTCAATGCTACCTAATTCCCTTCACGATATGAACTTCGCCCAACATATAAACATCCCACGCATTTAAAAAGTTGCATCCTTGACTGGATCCTCACGACCAATGTCACCATTAACATTCCAGACATCAACCCAGTCTCCTGGTCAGACCACTTCTTTATCCACTTCAATCTCTCCCTGAGCAAAACTTCATAAAATCCCAGATGTATCGCTCAGCCCCATACAAGTCTGCAATACTTGCAACTTGAAATACGAGGACCTCATGCCCTCACTCTTAGCCTCACTAAGCTCCTCTCCCTGTGGTCAGAACTTCACAGCACACAACCTTACCAATTGATATAACGTAGGCCTACTCCAGACCCTCGATCAGCTTGCTCCGATCAAATACAAAATTTCCAAACCACACACACCTAATAATACCTGGTTTACGGATGATCTTGTCTGCCTTCGAAGCGAGAAAAGATGTCTTGAGCACATATGCAAGAAACATCCCACTCCTAATAACTGCTCAGCACCTGCCACACTAGCTCACACCTATAAGAAAGCGGTTATCACCTGCAAAGCTAACAGCCTCAATGACAGAATCTCCAATGCCAGCACTAGAGAACTATTTACTATCCACAGAGAGCTAGAGACTCCAATCCCCGCCCCCTGTCTGCCACATGCACAGACAAAGCCTGGTGTACCAAGATTCAAGATGCCCTCTCAAGCAATATTCAGACACTTATTACCAAGATTGATGCCAAAAGAAGCCCTCCTCGCCAGCAAAGTACCCCCACCTGAGCTCGCTGCCCTCACCAGCAGGACTCATGCCCCTAACACCACCCAATTCGCTTTCACTCTAGCCACACGAGAGCAAGAAATCAACACCATTAAAACACTGAAAGCATCCAACTGTAAAGGCGACCCTTGCCCGGTCCACACAGCAAAGCTCTGTGCCTCCATGCTAGCCCCCATCATCACAGAATTTGCAAAAGCTTTCTTCACATCTAGCTCAGTGCCCACTAACATCAAATTCGCTTGGATGACACATCTGCTAAAAGAAAACTCCCCAGATCCTCGCACCCCCTGCAACAACAGACCTATTCCAACATTCCCTTTCTTTCTTAAAATCCTGGATCGCCTGGCAAAGATCCAAGTCTACCACTTCCTGGAGCAAAACCACCTTTTCTGCAAAATGTACAGCATGGAAACGGCCCGGCTTTATCTTCAAAATCCAAATGGATTCCATCCAAGACTCCGTCAATCTAGCAATCTTGTTGGTGTCCGACCTCTCTGCTCCATTCGACGTAGTTGATCACAACACAGGCCTCATCGCGACTTTGGCGGTAACCCTTAAATCCGGCGGTCGCGCTTTTACCGGCGGATTTAAGGGTCCGCCAAATCAGGACTTCGGCGATTTCGCCCCAGCTCTTGGCTGGGGGGAAATCCGCCGAAAATTCGCACTATTACCGCCGGCGGTAAGAGCGCAAATTTTCCCCATTGAGCCCAATGGGGAATGGGGCATTCCCGAATGGGTTCAATGGGGAATGAGGAATTACATTACCGCCGAACTCGTGATCCGGCGCTATAAGCGCCGGGAGTTCGGCGGTAGGGCTAATAATGCTGGCGGTAACACCGCCGGCGTTACCGCCAAAGTCGTGATCAGGCCCACATGTCTCCACCTAAGTCACCACTTCCTCTTCTCTCCCAAAGCCTGTGTCTGGATCAAATCCTTTCTGAGTGATTGCACCACATGAGTAGTCTTCAGGAATCCTGGACCGACCCTATCCCCACCCTGCTGGGTGTCCCGCATGGCTTGTGCCTCTCCCCAACACTCTGTAACACATACACAAAACCCCTTTTTGATCTGCTCAACGCTAGGAAGATCATTTACGCTAACTTCACAGACTCCCCCCACATTGTCATTCCCATTACAGGTGACTATGCCAGTGGCATGTCCACAATCAATGATGTATACATCACAATCCAAAACTGGATGGCAACTCACAACTTATGTCTAAATGATGATAAAACAGAGCTGCTCATCATTGGCTCACCTCACCAGCTCAAACACCGGGATGCCTCCTTCTCCTCCATCTGTATTGATGGGTCAACCATTCCCATCCTCAAACATATAAAAACACTGGCAGTCTACCTCAAAGCCGATTTAGACATGACAAGGCAGATTAACTCCCTAGCCTCATCTACTGCCTACACTGCAAGACTCATCTCACTAAGTAGGCAATTCCTCTCTCCAAGCAACTGCCTCACACTGGCTCGTGCTCCAATTCTCTCCAAACTGGATTATTGTAATGCCCTATTCATGGGCAAAATCTCCACTAACATGTCCAAACTCCAACTACTTCAATATAAAGCACTCTGCGCCACCCTTGGATTAAAACGCTCTGACCACATCCCAGCTATAAGACGTGAATCCTACTGGCTCCACATTGATGCATGTTCCGACTTCAAAACGCTGGCTATCATACACCGTTGCATCCACGTAGAGGCTCCTTCATACCTGAATAGCTCCATCAACAGACTTGTCTCTGTGTGAGCACTTCGGTCAAGCGTCAGTACTCTACTGACCGCCCCACGCTTTAAGAGCAAAAGATCCGGCAGTGTCAGCTTCTGCATCAGCCCCCCCCCCACCACACTATGGAACTCCCTACCTGCGCACATCAGAAACAAGCATTCACTCACCACATTCAAGAAACTTGTCAAGACCTGGCTGTTTGACAAATATGAGTAATAACAGGTGTCACTCCATGCCATTGTTGTCTTCATGTTCTGTATTATATCTGCTCCTGTACAAAGTGCTGTGATACTCTTGGGTCTCCTCATTACAAAAATGTCAAAAGAAATCAAATATAGATAGAATATAATTGAATCAACTACAGTACTTTTAATATATCACCATGTTTGGAACAAGTGACAGTTTGGTCCTATAATGGTAATAATGTGTGCAAGAGCTTCTAAGCCCATGACATGTGATCAATGTTTCGCCCCTTATCCTGTTAACTTAGATTTGTTTCTGACTTCATTAATTCATTGCCTTACTAATTATAGTTAATGAATTGTATAATCAACTCCTATCTAATCCGTGTTGTGTTCTTTTCTATGACTTCCCAACATTATAGCTACCTTCCTACAGGTGGTTTTGGGTGTAATTGCTTGTTTAAAGTTTACAGATGCTTCTATTTGTTATATGTAATTATGTGTTAATTATTTGCACAGGGCTGGTTCACTGTCAAGGTTTGATGCCTCTTCAGGGGGATATTTTGATTTTATGCTGCTATGAAATCCTGAAATTGATCAAGTAGCTGGAGCAGAACCTCTGAGTTAGGTACTCAGGCCCTCAGATCACATCCCTATTTTCCATGGGTTTTACTGGTTTGGTGTTATGGCCTTATGCCATTTTCTTTTCTTCACACTATGTACAACCTTCCTTTACTTTCTCTCTCTCCTTTGCTTTTTTGAGGATTATTGTATATGTTATTCCTCCTTGTGTCATGTCTCCTAGTGCACACTACTACTACATCTTCATACAGATAGAAACCTTTCCACTACATATCACAACGAGTTGACTCATGGTCCTTACAATTGTGTCATGAAATGTTAAGTGTTTGAAAACATCACATTAAGCCACAGAATGTGTTTTACATCTTCAAACATAAAGAGTCTGAATTGCCTTTTTATAGGAAACCAACTTCTATGATTAAATGCCTGGTAAGTCATATCATCAATGCGTTGGGGAAGTATTGTTCACCCAAACATTTAATTGAGGAAAGATGAAATTGCTACTCAAATCCATAGAGAATTCAAACTTTTAGTTACTAAGCAACCATTGAGTTGAGATATAGAGGGGAGGTCGGTGTTGGTGTTCACTGATGAAACCACTAATGGACACGCACTTATCATTAGAAAATATATGGCCTGACTGACACAAGGCAATCGCAGATTTTGCGTATTGTGAAAAAGAAACATACATCCACCCCGGTCACAAATCACATTGTAGCAGGAGATTTCCATTTCTGGAAGGGTAATTGAAGCTCAGATTTTCCTGGAAAAGTCTCTTTCAGCCTTTCTATCTTATCTTAGCCAATAAGTTACACCCAAGTTGCATAACAAGTGCTAAAATGAAGCTTTTTCAAAATCACAAAATCTACTGCATTCCACGTAGAGCGACAAAAAAACAATATACATGTAGCCACAATGAAATCTAATATGTGGCAAACTTGAAACTTAAATTTCTCAAGCCAAAAATCACCTGGGATCCAACCTTAAAGTTAAAAACAAATATGCTTCATATCCTGTGCATCTGCGATAATAAAAGTAAGTCAGTCCATACAGCTGGGGAGACTGCCAGAGTCTTATCCAAATATTATGAACAACTGTATACTTCTGAGCATATCCTCACCATGAAGGCAACCAATCAGAAGCTGAGTGGCGAAAGCAAATAAGGTTGAAAATGCATCTCTCAATACCCGTAACTGCTGTAGGAGATGAAATTGGCTATGCGCCATTTGCAGAAGGCCAAAGAGCTGTGGGCTGAGGGCATTAAATTGGTCTCTGTGGCGTGGTTTGGGGACAGGCACAGAGAAGGCCACAGCTATAAAAACAACAACCAACCTATTTCACTGAATATTGAACGTAAGATGTATGCAAAAGTACTGCCAGCTAGACTTGATACAATTCACTACACATCTCTTACACATTGTGAATACTGTGGAAAGCTGAGGAGATAAAAAGTGGGCCACCATGGAGTACAACACCAAATTAGCCTGTGGTTTTTCTCTCTCGTCTGACTGCTTTAAGGTAACCCCAAAAAACTGTTTTGGTTAATTGGGTCTTCTCTCCCTGTTTTGAAATTACAGCATAAAGAAAGGGGAACACGTGATAATTCTACATAGTACAAATGAACTTAATTTTACTTTACACTGGAGAATCAGAACATTGAAGTATCTACATAAGGGAACAATATACTAGTCTACCCATCCAGTCCATCTGAGCCCCTCCTTCATTTATTTGTGAGCAGTTCATGAATACTCGGCTGTCCATGGCTACAAGTTACACTTCTCACAAAGTGGTGTTCTAGTGATTTTGCTACCTCAGGCATAGTGTGAAAACCAAAGACCTAGAGATACATGTTGTCATGCTCTGTCTGCAGTACCCTCAACATTCCAGTGTGGACTTCTTGCTTAATATGTGTGGCAGTACATAATCAGGACTCAGACCACGAGATATATTTAAAAGTTTTTATGTTTGTCAATTCCAAAATAATCTTTCCATAAGTCTACAAACTCTTTCCCTATTCTACAGAAGAAAGTCAAAAAGGGTGCTTGTCACGATGCCCACAACATAACATTTGTCCTGAATCCTACTCTAACCTGCTTACTTTTCCTATCTCAAAACAACAAAGGAGGACTTTGGCAGGGACGGCCCTGGGTTATGCTTGTCCTTTCTCTCTTTCACCCTCCTCCCATTCCAGTGGAGCCTCCGTGTATTCTCACTCCCCACTTTGGGGCATTTCTTACTCGTTCTCGCCATTCAGGGGTGTTTTCACACTGTCCCAGCTCTGGGGCTCGTTCTCTTCTTACTCCCCACTCTGAGGTGTTCCCAACTCTTCCTGCTCTTGGGTGTTCTCATGTTCTCCCCACTCTGGGGCTGTTCTTCCTCTTCTTCCCCACTATGGGGTGTTCTCAGGCTCTCCTCGCCCCGGGGTCTTTCTTACTCTCACTCCCCACTCTGGGACTTGCTCAGTCTGTTTCGTGGCTCTTTCTCTTCTCAGTCCCCAGGCCTGTGATATGCTTCTCCTTTCTGTCTCTTTCACCCACCTCCCATTCCAGCGCAGCCTCTGCGTATTCTCGAGCAGTGCTCCACGGGAGGAGTATTGAGTTGGGTCGGCTTTCCTGGCTTCGTAGAGCCACTTATGTGACTTTTCACTCCAGCTTTCCCAAGCTTCTCTTCTCCTGATCCTGCAGCTTGGTCTGTGCAGTGTTGCTTATGCAATGATTCAGCCCGGCTCCACTTCTGAGGGTCTTCCCCCTCATTCTTGCAGCTTCTTGAGGCTGCTCATGAAGGCAATGAGATGCACCTGTGCTTTGCTGCACTCTCCAGGGGCAGGACAAGGTCTTACCTGCTGGCACTGCTGTTCACTCACCGTCACCGGGAACTCCTCCTTTTGCCTGTTTGGTATGGTTGAATCCGTCGGGCCTGCTGACGCTTCTTCATGATTGGTTCTCTCACAGAAAATCCTCCAGGTGGCTGGTTTACTTATGTCTCCTCATTCTTCACAGCACAGGAGATTGGGCACACCTTGGTTCAGTAGCCAAGTCAGCCATTGATAAAGGGTGTATCTGTTTTTTGTAAAACCCAGCCCCTAGGTACCCTACAAAGGTGTTAGTGACCTCAGGAGAGGGTTGGTAGCTTATAGCCCGCTCTGCGACTCTGTCACCTAAGGGGGAGTCACCTCCAGAGGGATCCTGCTTACCCTGTCCCTGGGGGCTCCTAAGCGCAACAGGCTCACTGACCTATTCCCAAAGGGGATCGCTTTCCCTTGGGGAGAGGTGGCGATCCCTCTGGATTCGTCAAATAAGGTTTGAGTCTGAGAGACTAGTTGCCCGTGTCTTGTAATGGTGAAGCATAATTAATTCCCAACACCTTTGTCAAAAGTCTAGACCCACTTCTTATGGGGAAAGGGTAGAAACAGGTTATCTTAGTCCAAACTGAAATTAGATAAACTTTACAGAGGCTGGATTCCCTAATTTCCATTCTTTTTGGGGTGGGGGGCCTGTGCGTTTCAGCAGGATGCAGGCTGAAATATTCAAGACCTTCCAGATGGTCTTTCCCTTCTCTCTTGGGGATGTAGTGGACATGTCCGCATGGCTCAGATTCATGTGGGCCACAGTTTGAAAGATTTACTCACTTTATAACAAATTTCAAACTATAGCAAAAAAGTGGATAATCATTCAAGCTGGCACAATAAGGCTCTACTATCGTATGGCTGAGCCTGCACAAAAAGTGTTTCAAGTGGATAAATCAATTGGTTGCAGAGGGCATGGTGGCCTCTTCAGACTTTGCTGAATCGTTGGGATCTTTCCAGCAGCATACATTTACATTACCTCCATTCATAAAAGGCCCTACACAATTCAATTGGCATACACCAGACATCTTACAGAATTTAATGTGGGATGGGTTGCGGGAGTGTGTCTCAGGACCTACAGCCCTTCGCTTTGACAAAACTCTTATAAAACATGCAAGCCAGTAAATTGTAGAAGAATAATTGGGGAATAATCTCTGAACCGCTATGTGAGTCCACCTGCAATGATGTTTGGGTAAAACACAACAGTGCTTGATAGAGGTGGCTCGAAAGAGAATCACATGTACTGGCCATGTACACTGAGTGCCAATCTCTAGCCTTTTCTGGAATGATCTCTGGGAAAATTAATGTAACATCCTCGAAATAGGTCTTCCTTTCAGCTGAGGAGAAAGGATGCGTGTTGGTCGGTTGCTCGGCCACCAACTGTAATATCCTCCTAAAATCATAATGGAGTATAGGATTGCCACTGCTCTCAAATCCATTACTACGTTTGCATGCACCATCTGGTAGAATACTGTGTGCAGCAATCATATTGAGAAATACATTGCTAACCCTCCCGCTTACCAACACAAGCAAGTTCCCATTTGAAGACCCCAGATCTCGCATCCACTACTGAACCCTCGTGGTCTGCACAATTTATCTCCAGCTTGCAGGCAGCCAGAGATGCACAAGGCACCACAAGTCTTGAGCCACAGTGTCCCCAAAAGAATGAACAACTACCATAAATGTATCTGAAATGAATCCCTGAACAGCTCACATGGCTCAATCATGGTGGTCTTCACTCATGTTCTAGGGCTTGGCTATTGCAATGTGGAATTACAAAATATCGACATTGTTACCTATCTTGCTTATTTTGTGCAGCTTCTCTCCTTGAAATGGTGTACTCATATTTACCATTATTTCTTCTCCTTATTTCTCACTACACGCATTTATCCTATATACTTGTATCAATAAGATGTGAATTCAAGAATACGGTAATTCACTGTGTTTGATGATTGTTATTTGCTCTGGTCTCCTCTCCCCTTTTGCATCTTCCCTTCTCCTTTCCTCAATTTCCTGTGTTCTCTGTGGACACGCTCCCCTTCTCAAGGTTATTCCTCAAATCTTGCTTGCTTCTTTCCTTGTCTGCTACCTGTAGGAGTGTGCGGTGGCAACAATGATTCCTTATGGAAATTCAGGACTAACCTACACACCCTTATCACTTAAGGGGTTAACATAGACCAGCGGCTCTTGCGCTACTGTTCTCGATACTTGGATCTGGAGTTTGATATGACAGCCCATTGTTAATTTGGCTTGGTTACTGCAGGCTTGTCTTCCTCATTCTTCACACCCTGTTTAAGCCAATCTTCCACCATCGCTGGTCCTTTAACCTGGTACTTGCTTGTTATGATCACAGCTAGCGTAATGAATTGCTGGTAATCAAGCTTTCATTTGAGAGTCTCAGAGTTCTCGCCACAATACAACTCACACATGTGTAACTGTTTTTCTATGGTAATTACTAACCTTTACATATTTTATGTTCTTTTGAGCTTGGGATCCAGGGATCCAGCAGGCCCCATGAACCTCTGACCTCACTTGAGTTAGCATTTCCTGAACGGTGACTTGATCATTAACCATAACTCACTATTTAGCCAAACGTGCTCTCTATTGTCCAGGGCCTGCTGGCTTCTTCAACCACGTCTACCAGATAACTTAATGCATTGCTTTTCCACAGAGCTGCACAATTCGTGTCAAAGGCCATGTACGTTAATCGCTATTTTTTAATGATTGCATTCTATCTTGAGACTCCATTCCTATCCCAGATAGTAAATCCCATCAATTCCTTCCATCTATCATCCCCTTATAGACCCATGGCGTACACAGAAAAAGGTACCAAATGGCTCAGCCATGTATATCAGTGAAAGAACATTGCAAACCATGACCTGTATTCAAAGAAGCATGCAAAGTCCAGTCAATCTTAAATATGGTAATGCCCCATTTTGACAACACCAGTAGTGCCCGTCTGAGTGTAGACACGTATCCATAGTTTCCGCTTCAGAGGGTGAGAAATGCTCTAGCACTTAAGCTGCTCAGACTGGGATTGTATACACATATTACCACCCCTGCTCCTCGCTCATTGGACTGGCTACCTGTAGCTGCTTGGGTTAAATTGAAGTCCTTGTGCATGCCACACAGTGCTTCATCCACATCCAAGAATCTGGCCATGCCGGAATTTAAGAAAAGCCGATCACGAAGCCACTCATTTCCTTACACCGCAGCAAAATTCTATAACACAATTACATGTGGCTTCACATCCACCGAAGACCACCTGCTATATAAAAATATAAAAACTGTCCGAAGACACACATGTTTATATATTCACAACGACTTTCTTGCTGCTCCCCTGGTTTGGTCCTTAAGCCAATACACTGCGGTGCAGGTTTGCACTCAATAGGTTTGCTGAAAATGACTACATAGCATTGTAATCGCAATGATAAATTGGCATGTTTTCATTGCTTTGTTTGTTTATTTATTTATAAAGCGCACCAGACCCGAAGGTATTAGGGCGCAGAAAGCAAAATATGATTGTTCAGCTTAGGTTACATTGCTGTGCGTTACAATATAATACATTAATAAACAGCAGGGGCGTTGCTAGGGGGGGGCTAAGGGGGCTATAGCCTCTGATCTTTTGGCTGTAGCCCCGGATAGAATCTCAGGAGCTACAGCCAAAAGACTAGCTAGCCCCCAGTCCCAACAGTTCCGACATCAGCGTAGCCCCGGGTCTTTTCCAGACCTAGCAACTCCCCTGATAAACAGTGCTGGCAGATATCTTTCAAGTAAGCAATTAGTGGCAGGAGGTCTCGGACAATAATTATATACAGTAGAAGTGGTAGGAGTTCAGATGTCATGTTCCTTAATCCATAGGATAAGGTTAGATCTAAAACGTGGGTAAGACATGTCTTCCCTTAAAGAGGGTGGGAGTGAATTCCAATTTTGGGTTGCTTTGACCAGGAAGCTATTACCACCCGTCTTCATACGTTTGAATCTGGGCACTCGAAGTAGGTTGGCAGTGGCTGTTCTAGAGGGGCGGTTGGTGGATTGTCGCAGGAATCTAGTGGTGAGGTACTGTGGGGCGGCCGTGTGTAAACATTTATGAGTCAGGGAGGCTGATTTGAGGAAGATTTTATCTTTAGTGGAGAGCCAGTTGTTGGATCTTCTGAGGTCAGATATGTGGGCTTTCTTGGGAATGTTAAGAGCTGCTCTCAAAGCATTGTTTTGTAGGATCTGAATGTTGTTAGTAATGTATTTGTTACACCCTACGTATAGGCCATTACAATAGTCAATTTGGATGATACCAGGGCTCTTGCTAGAGTGATGCAATTATTGGGTGTAAGGAAAGGCCTAGCTGCTCTAATTAGTTTACAGGTGTAAGCAGTAGCCGAGGCCATGGAGTTTACTTGTTTTTTGAAGGTGAGAGTAGAATCTAGGTAGAAACCAAGAGTTTTAACTTTACAAACCTGTTACAAAAAGTCTGTCGCAAACTTTAAACTTGACAAACTGTCACCATTGAAAAGAGCTGAAAAGCAAACACAAACATTACCCATGATTTCTTTTTGTATGCAGTTCTGCAACTCTACCCATCACTCTTAAATGCCTTTTGGAGAACAATGGAATCGACCGGCGTGTGGCCAGGTTTGTTCTTCCGGTGGGCGCCACTATTAACATGGATGGCACTGCCCTTTACGAAGCTGTTGCAGCCATATTCATAGCACAGGTGAACGAATACGACTTGGACATGGGACAAATAATTACTATCAGGCAAGTTCTTCTTTCCCTCCATTGCATGGTCCGTGGTTTCTTTAGTAGAGTAGATATCTTCCTACGGGAGCATAGGGTCTTTGTAAAACCGCTCATGTGTTCAACTATATTCAGTGTAATACTCCCCAATGGACAAATTCTCAATGTCATGTTACCTGTACCATGCGCTAAGAAAAAATGAGCAACATGTCAGCAGCCAGTGTTCCAAAGGGTGCACATCACAATGGAGTTTCAGCTGTCACAAATTGTTCCTTGACTGTTTACCAGCAGCAATAATGTTAAAGCCTATTGCAATGTGATAATCTTCAAAGGTGTCCTAAGGAAAGAGATCCCTAGTTGCCCCAGTAGAGAGAACTTGCCAGAGTGGGTGAGGTTTTATTTGAATCCAGGGGAGTAAGAGCAGTAGCGCGTTTGTCAATGTGGTTTGTTTTTCCTGAATCATCTATAAGAGAGAGAAGTTAGCTGTAGTGCTGGATCTCATTGCATGTGCATGTTGAAGCATAACGTGATTTTACATAGCATTTCATATGCTATTTTGACGAACTCTTGGCACATGGTTGTGAAAGAGAAGGGGATGTGAGGGTGGGAATGTTATTGGGAGTAGAGGAGAGGCGGGTGAGAATCCTTGGGCATGGATGGGTGCAGGCCAGATTTGTTTAGGATCAGACAGTCTTTATTCAGATTAAATAATGCAACTTGAATTGTTCTTAACTGTTATAGTGTATACAATGTTCTGATAGATTCACTGCTATTTTGCTAGTAAATACAATATATGTACTAAATTATTTATTTAAATGCTGAACTCTGTTAGTTTCAATGTAACGTAGTGGCTTTGTCATAATATTCTGTTGAGCACAAATGTTGATGTTATGTCATTCAATCTGTTTGACCATATACTTGCAAGAATGTAATGTTCATGTTTAGCTGGTAACTGCACCGAACAGTGACACCATAATCATTGCTTCTTTGCGGCTTTCTATCTTGTCGAGGATTTATGCGGTATTATGCAGACTTCAGACGTGCATTATGCTTTCATGGTAGGTTCAAGTTTTTCACACTAAAATGGGATTCTCCGCCTGCTTCACATTATGGCATTTCAGCGATGCGTGATGTCACCACACACTTCAGATGCTGCAATGATGACTAATGCTTAATACCGGAAATATTTTCACGGGCATATATTTAAAATGCCAATTTTTCCAATTTTGTAGGTGAAAAGCAACCAAGTTAATTTATTCACTTTTCTCCTAAAAGCCCAGGTTTGAACTTTAAAAAATCTACAAAGTATTTTCTACTCCAAGGACAGAATCATTATAATAGAAATTTGATTTGGGTTATTGATACAGAACTCTCAATTGTGAAACATGATGGTACCATTACCTATCATAAAACACGAGGGACACCTTAAAATATGTTTTTATTTATAAATTCTTTTTCAAACACCATGCCTGGTGGATATATCCATGGACTAAATTATAAATGTTCCTTCTAATTTTGAAAGTAAATACTGAGCATGAAGAATGAAGCAAGTTCATGTAAACTCAAATCGATAATTTGGTTAAAATGTTTTGTTTTCATTTGAGTTATTGACAAAAGGCAGAGCCCAAAATATTTCCCCCACCGCTAGAATATATTCTCTTGACAGATCCTTTTAAGATGTGTGATTTCTATTTCTCAACTAGCAGATATACCGGCCATTGCCAGTGATAAAAAGGAACCAAAGATCTGACGATTCAATGTGAAACTGTCCCCTTGGAAATGTGTACATGTCAGAAATGTAGTGAGCAAAAAGACGTTTTAAAAAAATGTAGTCATTCAATACAATCAATGCAAAGTGTGAAAATGTTGCCAGTAGGATCATTGTTTTTCCTAGACTTCGGTTCAAGACAGTGAATGTGTATAATTCAGAGAGTGGAGCAAATGGTGTGCTATCTTTACTGGTCAGGAGAAGTTGGGGGCTCTGGACGTCTTAATTGTAAATAGAATTGGGTTGGGAGGGGGCACTGAACTCTAACCATGCGCTGACACTTTGCTGAATCTAGGCTCATATCAGAAATAAGAGCCGAGTCTTGTATAGAGGTTAAATTATAGGTGCTTTTATTAGTCACTTGTGCCGACACGCGTTTCGACCCAACGGGGGTCTTTTTCAAGGCTGTGATTATCGTGCAGTAGAGTGGTGTTGTGTGGAGCGGGATTGCCCCATGTGAGTGAAACCAGTGAACTTGGTAAAAGATGGAAATAGGTGACAGTCTTGAGGGATCACACAATTGGTGTCAAAATAATGTTGAGTATGCCCGTTGCCATGGTTGGGAGTGATCGTGGCCACAGGGAGTTCATGTTTATAACATATTGGTACATTTGGATCAGGTGCGCGATGAATCAAGTATAAAAGCATGTTCCAAACAGTAATGAGGCTGTTACATGTAAGAGAACTGATGATAACATGATTATAATGCATATATTGGCAATCCACAGAACAAAATTGTTATTTTACAAACACATTTGGGAAGTAAGGGAGAGAAAGAGAGAAATAGGATTAAGTCGGAAAATTGGAAGCAGAATGTTGAGCATAGTGTGCTGGATTTCACAGTGCTAAGCGCATGCGTAGGAGGGAAGTTTTACCATGTATTACTTGGTGATGATAGTGAGCTCATGAGTCAGGCTTGGCTGTATAGCCTGGCGGGATACATAAATAAACCAGTGGAAGGGCTTGGGAAGGGGTGAAGTCACAATGTGGCGCTGAGAGACGGGATCAGAATCCTCCCAAACTGGTGGAGTTTGTCAGAGGCAAGACAATGGCACAAAAGATAGTGCCTGCTGGTTTCCTGACCGGTGGGCGGTAAGAGTGATGGTACAGGTGATGGGCTGACGTTATCCTGAGTCGGATGCTAGTAGGATGGCCCAGTTGGAGCCGTGCACATGCAGCATGAATTGTAGGTGGCCAGGAGCCTAAACAGGTTGAAGGGGCCCCTGAGGGAACCTCGGATGTGGAAACAAGGCACAATCACCACACACGAACTGAGGTTGTATTCCCAAAATCTAGGGTTTATTGCAAAACAAATAGTCCCAGTTGGCCAAATGGTCCCATGCCCTGCGACGTGTGTCTAACAGACCTCGGGGGACGCAAGAGAGCGAAAATTGTACATCAATTACATATATACAAAATGAGCATCTTATAATCAGCAATGACACATTCGATGCCGCCCCTAATTCATTCCCTTTGAATTGGAGGCGATGATTGACCATGGTGACGAATATGACACCTCAGACCACCATATTTAGTAACAGTTTGCAATCTCGAATTTACAGACACCATTCGTTATTTGAGAGAACACAGCGCTTCTGTTTTCATGGGCAAGCTGCGAGTAGGGGACTGGCACATTCCAGGCCTCACTATCTCCTGGTTTCGATTCACGCTCTAGAGGTCAGCTTGCTCCCTGGGGCCTCACAGTGCTCAGAGAGAGGGGCCGTAAGAAGAGCATAATTCAAACCTTTTAATATTAGTTTTGTACATTGCTATTCTTTTAAGGAGACTCGCTGGCATCTGTGTACTGATTAAAATGCCTTGCTCCTTGCCTTCAAGGATATGTGAGGGAGGGAACCGGGCATTTCTGTCTGGCTCTCCAGCGTAATGTTTCAACATGTCTTTAGTAACCTTAGACCATTGAAGCGAAATAATATCTACAGCAAACCAGTTTTACATGAGGCAAAGTGGCAATGTTAGAGAGAGCACAGAGAGAAAACAAAATGGCGATTCAGGTCATCTTAAAATGGCCTGCACTCTAGTTGAGCTAATAGCTACGTAATGACTAATGAGCATATATTCTTAACACTTTAAATGAGGCGGTTGGTTTTCGGCCAACCAATTATCATGCATTACCTTCCGTTCGAGGGGTGTCTAGTTTTTCTTGAAACAAGTGGAAAGGCGTCCTGCCACTTCCTTTAGGTCTCTTTACCTATGCATTTTGGTAAAGGTTAATTATTTTGCATACAAAATAAGACAGCAGCTTTGTTATTTAGCTAACTGTCATAGGCGTTCTAAAAAGACGAGCAAAGAAGCCCTTGGAGTGTGCATTGTAGCATTTTTTATTTTTTATAGTGCTAGTGAATGCACAACATATTTAATGCATTTGGTTTTACAAAAAATGTGTTTGGTGTTTCATAAAGCACACCTTTGATCAAAATACATTCATTTTTTCATTTTTGGAAATGCATTAGAAAGGAAAAGATAACAAGCATATTTGTAGCAAAGGTTTAACAAATACAAAGATAACAAACAACCCTAACGTCACTCTCCTCTAGGCCTCCGGTTCGTACTTCATCCGAGAATAGGAAACAGAGGTGATAAAACCAAAAAAAGATGAAGGTGCGATCACTCCTTTTTTCTGCTCTGCAGATTATACCGATTTGTTCCCGGTATCATGTGATCGACAAATAGTGCGGGTGCACTTCCGGTCTCAAGCTTGGAGACAGCCTGCGGCACAATGGCAGATGATGATGGGAGCCCAGGCGACGATGCAGGTTGTGGCACAACGGAAGATGGTGGGCGCCAGAGAGGTATGCGCTTGATGTCGGCCAGCAGTGATGCAGAATCTGCTGGACAATGTTGGCACACTCTTTGCTCTTCCTCCTTTATGACAATCTCATCAGGCTTTGTTTCAGGGTCAGGCAGTTTCTGTGGCAAAGAACTGGCAATTGTATTTTTCGTTTCTGGAACCGCTGTCTCTTTCTGGTCGTTCTCCCGATCAGCCAAAGTGTCAAGTGGTGGTGGGACTTTCTTGGCGTGCGTGGCATGTATCCACGCCTTTCGTCCATCCACCCGTATTGCTGTCTGCGTAGTCAGGAGGATCTGGTAGGGCCCACAGCACCTGGGTGCTAACAATGTTTTCCGTTCAAAATTTTTCACTAGCACCCAGTTTCCTGGCTCCAAAGCATGTCCTGGGCCAGTGTATCTGATAGGCGGCGCTTCCTGCACCTGCTGATAAATCAAACACAGTTTTTGCATTAACAGCTCACAATAAATGCTAAGTACAGGATATTCCACTTCCCTCAGCCTTTTCGGCTGAGGTGCACACCAAACATTTGCCGGTCTCCCCATGATAATTTCATACGGGGAGAGCCCGGTTCTCGCCTGCACAGATGTTCGCATACACAGTAACACTATTGGCAATGCATCTACCCAACTTAGCTTGCTTCCTGCACAGATCTTGCTAATCTTGGACTTCAAGATTCCTTTGTGGCGTTCAATAAGACCGGCCGACATCGGATGTCTCGAACAATGGAATCGCTTCTCAATCTGTAAACCTGCGCAAATTTGCAGTATTACTGCACCTACAAAATGCGGACCATTGTCCAACCATAAGACACGGGGCAGACCAAAGCGAGAGAAATACACTTTCAGCATTACTTTCGCCGTGCTCATGGCAGTGCAGTCTTTTAATGGATACGCTTCCACCCACTTGCTGAACGCACATATGACCACCAGAACATACTTCAAGTTTTGGCATCTCTCCATTTCTATGAAATCAAAATGGATCACCTTAAATGGCATAGAGGGAGGGCCAAAACTGCCTGTTGGAGTCACCGTTCCCTTCCCCACATTGTGTTGTAGACACGTGATACAATTCTGTACCAACCTTTCGGCATTCTTTTTTATGAGTGGATTTTCCCAGACTGTGGCTAGATGTTGAATTATTTTCTTTGCACAAATATGGGTGGGACTGTGAGCCATTGTAACCATTGCAATTACATAGGCATTTGGCAACATCCAATTCCCACTCTTCTTGTCCACCCAACAACCTTCCAGATCCAATTCTGCAGAGCCCTCAGCCCACCCTTGTATTTCATCTGCATTGGCTTCCGCCTGCATCTCTTTGACAGTGACAATTCCATTCTCTATCATACAGGGTACTTCCTCTGATTATACTGTTAACATTTTCGTGTTCAAATCAGTGGCAGTTTGTTTCTCAATTCTGTCTGCAAATTCGTTTCCCTCTCCCACCTTGCATGTCACCTTTTTATGTGCTTCACACTTTACTATCGCCAAGTGCTTTGGACACGTAAGTGCAGACAGCAATCATACAATCAAAGGACCATGTTGGATTCTAGCCCCTTGTGATGTTAGAAAACCTCTCTGGCCCAGTCGGCCAAAATTATGAACCACGCCAAAAGGCGTATTGGTTGTCAGTGTATATGTTCACTCGATCAGATTTTCAGAAATCTCACAGGCTCTCGTTAAGGCAAGTATTTCCTCAGCTTGGGCGGAGTTGTAGGGAATTCTTTTACTCTCTACAATGCTTTTTAACATGGTGATGGCATATGCGGCAGTTGATGTGCCGTCAGGTAATTTAAAGCAGGAACCGTCACAAAACAGTTCTCCATCTGGTTCTTTTAGTGGAGTATCACTTAAATCAATTCTCCCTTTTGTTTCTTCCTCAGTAACCATTAAACAATCATGGGGGGGTGATTCATTTCCACCAATGTCTTCCTCAGGCATTGGCATCAATTTTGCTGGATTCAAAGCGCTACACCTCATAATTTGAATGGGCGGTGCGAACAACACTATTTCATATCTAGTTAATCTAGCAGAGGTGAGGTGTTGCGTCTGCGTTCTATTGAGTAGAACGTCTATGGCATGTGGCACCATCAAAATTAAAGTGTGCCCCAATACCATCCCTTCTGTTTGTTTCACTGACTCAGCAGCCGCTGCAACAGCTCGCAAACATTGTGGTAGTGCGCGCGCTACAGGGTCCAGCGCAGAAGAAAAATAGCCACACGGCCTATTTCTTCCACCTTGTTTGTGCGTTAAAACAGATAACGCGCAGACTTCATTCTCATGCACAAACAACTTAAAAACTTTTTTATAATTTAGCGTGCCCAAAACTGGAGCAGAACACAGCCCAGTTTTAAGCAAATCAAATGCTTTCTGACATTCTTCATTCCACTGCAACGGCATCACTACATCCTTCTTTGTCAACTCCACCATTGGCTTCACAATTAACGCAAAATTCATAATCCACTGACGACAATAAGAAGCCATGCCAATTATAGCTCTAAATCCTTTCTGTGTCTTTGGAATAGGCATACCAGAAATGCTCTCTATTCTCGCCGGCGTTAGTCTTCTCCCTTCTTTTGAGAGTAGGTAACCCAAATAAGCTACCTCCTTCTGACAATACTGAAATTTCTTTAAGCTTGCTTTATGGCCATGCGCAGCTAGATGAGTCAATAACAAGACAGTACCTTTTTTACAAATCTCTTCCGTGTCAGCAGCAATTAATAGGTCGTCAATGTACTGGAGCAATACACAACCTGTTGGAATTTCTAACATGTCTAGCTGTTCTTTTAATGCTCTAATGTATATACTCAGTCTTTCAGTGTAGCCTTGTGGAATGCGTGTGAATGTGAATGATCGCCCTCCTAACGTGAAGGCGAACAAATATCTGCTTACCTTGTGTACTGGAATGCTGAAGAAAGCATTCTTCAAATCAATAACACTAAAGTATTCTGCTGAAGCAGGAATCATTGTCAAAATTGTGGTAACATCTGGAACTAACGGGAATTGGGGATCTACTACTTTGTTTAATGCACGCAAATCAATTATGAAACGGTACGGTACCTCATTAGCCCCTTTCTTATATACTGGAAGAATGGGGCTGTTGCATGTGCTGCCTGTAATCTCTTCAATCACTCCCAATTTCACCAAATCAGAAACAATACTTTTCAATCCTTTCTCTCCTTCTGTTGAAATTTTATACTGTGGGATGCGCGGTAACATTACTCCTTCTTTTAAAACAATTTTCACTGGCTCTATCTTTAAGCATCCCAAAACATTGTCATTCACTGCCTTACTCAAGTCCCCTGTTAAAGGTTTAGTCACAAATTCAGATGTTGGAATATTCTGAGGAGAAATCGTCAAGAATACCCCATCTGGTGTACAGTGGATAACTGCGCTTAGATTTTTCAATAAATTCAATCCCAGAAGATTCTCCCAACAATTCTCTGTTAAAAGAAATGGACAATGTTCAGTAAAAGGCCCTATTGTCACTGCTACTGATTTGGACTTGGGATTTATTACTGGGGTACCTGCGAACCATACTGAGATATTTTCCCGCCCTGACAGAGGTATATCTGGAACTAAGTGATGGTCTATCGAGCCCTTCTGTGCCCCCGTATCTATGAGGAATCTATGCTCTTCATTCCTGACTTTCATCTCTACGTAGGGTCCTTTCTGATTCACGGGAATAGACCCCTGGTTCCGACCCCTGTTGTGGGCTGTCCTATTGCGGTAACAACACATCATCCGAAGTGTAGTCACTGCTATTATTGTAATATGCACCCGATTGAGTATCAAAAATGTTCCCACATCCTCTTCTATTTCCATTTTGTATACCCTGCTGATTTTGACTCTGGGTAAAAGTAGTTTGATTCGGAGCCTGGCCTTGATTGTATTTGTATTTGTATTTGTTTTATTTGTATAGCGCAGGTCAGGCCCAAGGGCAACCGGGCGCATATCTTAGTAGAACATTACATTACATTACAAGTAAAGGAGCAGTACATTACATGTGGGGCATGTCATCACAAAGGTCCCAGCAGATTGCAACAAAGTAAACAATAGACGTTACAAATCAGGCATCGATCATCAGAACAAAGCAGGGTCCCGGATGGCCCGTCCAATACAGGAGGAGCAGTTATTAGTAGGATGTAGCTAACCAGAGCTTGGCTTTCTGTTTGAATTGGTTGAATGAAGGTAGCGTTCTGATCAGGAGTGGTACAGTGTTCCAGAGCTTGGCTGCCAGGACAGGGAAGCTAGCGCCTCCAGCAGAGTGGAGCTTGAATCTAGGGATCGCAAGGCCTTGGTTTTGTGTAGATCTGAGTGCTCGTGCTGGTGTATATTGAGTGAAGCGCGAAGCTAGGTATGAGGGAGCCTGGTGGTTAATGCATTTGTAAGTGAGGGCCAAAGCTTTCAGGGAGATCCTTTGGGCGACTGAGAGCCAGTTGAGGTTCTTCCTTGTTTCTGAAATGTGGGCAGATCGGGCAATGTTGAGGGCTGCTCTAATGGCATTGTTTTGGGTCGTTTGGAGTTTGTTAAGATTACCCTGGTTGGTGCCCTGGTAAAATGCATTGCAGTAGTCCAGTTTGGACATGACCAAGGTCCTGGCCAGGGTGATGCAGTTCTGGGCAGTGAGGAAAGGGCGGCAGGCTGAGATCAATTTGCAGGTGTAAGCGGACGCAGAGGCCACTGCATTGGTTTGTCTAGTGAGTGTCAAGGAGGCGTCCAAGTATATACCCAAAGTTTTGGTGTCTTTGGATACTTTAATCAGATTACCATGAATGTTAAAGGAGCCAAACAAGTGACTTAGTTTGTTAAGTCTCTGTTGTGTGCCTAAGATGAGAAGCTCAGTCTTGTCATCGTTGAGACATAGTTCATGCTGGGCCATCCAGGCTTGTATGACAAGGTAAATGTCATTAAGGGCTTTAGAGTCAGCAATGTAGTCACCAGTGATGGGTATGAGTATCTGGGTGTCGTCAGCGTAGTTAGTGTAGGTGACACCCAGATAGTCAAGCACGTCAAAAAGAGGTTTGGTGAAGACATTGTAGAGAGTTGGGGAAACGCAGGATCCCTGTGGGACTCCACAAGGGGCTGGTGTGGGATTGGCCGATGCAGTAGGGGCGAAAACTCGCATGTGCCTGTTGTCAAGGAAAAACCTGATCCAGTTGGATGCATTGTCAGAGAAGTGAGTCGCTAACTTCAGGTGCCTGCATAGTATTTGGTGATTGACCAAATCAAAGGCAGCTGATAGATCCAGTAATAGTAGAAGGGCCAATTTACCGTTGTCTTTAAGGTCCTCAATTTGAGTTTTGAGATCAAGTAAAGCTGTTTCAGTCCCGTGCTTAGGTCTGAAGCCAGATTGTCTTGAGCCAAGGAGGTTATTGGTTTCTATGTAGTTCTGAATCTGCAGGTAAGCTGCTCTGTCAAGTATTTTAAGTAGGAACGGTACAGTGGTAATTGGTCTATAGTTAGTTGGTATTTCAGGGTCTAGAGTCGTTTTTTTTAGGAGGGGGATAACCCACGCGTCCTTTAAGTTATGTACCGTGCCCGTTAGGAATGAGGAGTTGATGAAGGCGGTTATAAAAGGAGCGAGGTCATGTGCTGCTTTCTTGATGATGGGTGCTGGGCAGGAGTCACCTTCGCAATTGGAGGGTTTTAGATTGCGAATGATGTTTTCGACCTCAGGGATGGTGAGTGGGGTTAAACTAAAAGGGGTGTGAGTAAATGAAGCCGTCGGAGTGTAGGAGGGTTTAGTGGGGGGGTTGGTGAGTAGGGTAATTTGTTTGGCGTTAATTTTAGATTGTAAAGTGGTGATTTTGTTGAGGAGAGCATTTTGGATGTTGTTGCACCATTTACTGTCTTTAGTGCAGGTGTCAGGTGCAGGGGATGGAGATTCCAATTCTTTAAGGATTTTAAATAGCTCCTTAGTGTTAGATTCCACTTGAACGATGCGTTGGTTATAGGTCTCCTTTTTGGCTACTAAAATCGCTTCCTTGTAGTTGTGGGTAGTAATGATGAGGCGATCTTTGTTAGGGTCACATGGGTGGCTCTTCCAAAGTGATTCAGCCTTACGTTTTTCTTTGCGTAAAGTTCTTAGCTGCGGGGTGAACCAGGAGTTCAGGTGGGCCTGTTGTTTGGCTTTCCGTAGTTTGAGCGGTGCTATATTGTCAATGGCTTTGAGCAGTGTTTGATTAAAGATATCTACTAGGACTGTGGGGTCATTATGTTGGGGCACGCATTTGTTCAGGATAGGAAGGATGAGGGGGAGGAGTTTATCCTTGGTGATGTCTTTTTTGTTCCTTGTGGGAATGGCTGGAGCTATCGTAGGAGTTGTGTGGGGGTTTGTCGCTGGTAAGTGGAAGATGATAATGTGATGGTCGGACCAGGCGCAAGCGTGGTTGGAACTTATGGATGTGTTGCAGTTAAGGTCAGTAATCCAATCGAGCGTCCTGCCCTTAATAAGGGTAGGTTCGTCAATGCGTTGTTGGAAGCCTAAATTAGCTAATGTGGTAGCTACTTCAGAGGCCAAGTGATCCTTGGTGTCGAGAAGGCCCAAGTTAAGGTCACCTAGACCGCGTTACTTTGTATGTGATCAGATTGAGCGTGTTGGTGGTAGTCCGGAAAGCGAGCCCCGAGTGATTCTGTAGACCATTCCCTTGATTATTCTGGTGCTGCTGCATATGGTTTCTGTTGTGGCCATTTGTTCCTGGGTGCCCCCTGGCCTGCCTTCTCTAACCATACCGGCCTCTATTTTGCAGATGTGGACATTGCGCTCGCCAGTGTCCTTCCTCTCTGCAATACGCACATTGATTTAATCCCAAAGGCCCTCCATGCATGTTTAAATTATTCCTGCCCTGTGCATTTCCCCTTCCCCTGTTGTGTCCCGATACTTGCTGGAGTAACACCCCTACTATCGTTCGCAGGGCTTCTATTCTTATTTGCAAAGGGTACTCATTACATATCTCATTTATTTCCCCCACAGAAGTCCTAGGGCTTGACATCCATCTCATTGTATCCCGCATACACACTTGCAGTCTTTGCCTATCACCTATCTGCCCCGGTGGCGGCAAGGATTTCTGCATATAAGGTCCCGCCGCTTTCTTCCTACCTCTCTCAATATCCTTCCGCCTATACCCTGGTGTAGCAAGTACTTCGGAATATTCCTCATCAAGTTCATTCTTAAGTTCAAACAGTCTGCTCACATTTTCTTTTATTTCTTCATCTCTCCCTCTAAAACGGGCTAATGCATTCAAATCCAACAATCGTTGCAGTGGTAACTTCCCAATCAACTTTTTCCATTGTGCCGACAAATATTCCGCCATGCATTCCAACAATACCTGTCTTTCATTGTTCCTTCTGAAGTCATACAGTGACGCTAGCGTGGATGCCCCATCATTCTCGTCTATATACATTTTCGCCTATTCTTGCAGCTCACGCTTTCTCTCCTTGCTGATCGCGCTGAAGGCCACTCTCATACATTCACTTTGTTCAAATTCGCTCATGTGGGGGGCGGTCGGGTCAGGGGCACCCTCTTGTCCGGGAGATACGGAGGGGGCAGTGAGAGTGAGAGATGTCTGTTGGGGCTGTGATAAATGCGAAACACTCGGGGCTGGCTGACTAGTGGGCAGTGCAATTACTGATGCAGCCTGTGGCCGTGCTGGGGTTGGGAGGGGCTGAGCAACGGGAGAGGGTTGAGCGGCAGCTACTGACGTAGTCATTTTAGTCTCTCCCATCGGGCCTTGTTTTGTTTCAGTTAATATTTTGTTTATTAATTCGGCTGATGAGTGTAGCTCTCTTTGTGGATATAATTTTTCAATATTCAATTGGTCGCGTCTATTTGCCTTCCTCAAACTATTACTCCACTCCTCCTCCTCCTTTTCCTCAGCTTTCTCCGCTTTTGACTTATGCCTGCGTGCATGTTTCTCTCTACTTCTAAATCGGAGCATTGCTTCCCTCCTCCAGCCAGTCACTAAAGGTTATCAAGTGCCGCAGGGCGTGCTTTCTTATTTATCAAAACCTTTTCCAGGTTATCTATCCGATCCATCTCAAAAAACTAACATTACTCGGCCACTGAAGATCTTCCTGCTTTCTGGTTTGCTTATGCTAAATTTCACAAAACATTATTGCTCCCACACCATACTTCACATACATATCATAAGCCGGCGTTCCGCCCGGAGCGCGACCTGGCTAGTTTCCAAAGATTGTTCGCCGCAGCGGAAAAACCCTGCTAAGGTGGACAATACCCCAGGCATGTTTTAACCTTACCCTTGGCTAATCAAACTTACTCTGGGTGTTTGATTTTGCAAAATCAACTCTCAACCAATATCAGGATCACTTACGAATCGGGGCACGACTCACCTGATTAGTCAATTTGTCTTTTCAAAACATAATTCGGCCGTATACTGACTCAACCAATGACGTTGTGTCTGCGTATCTTGGCTCGGCCTCATTTCGGGACCCTCGCCTCCTTGTTCGCTGGCCGGGGACGTCGATCAGGGATCAGCTGTGTGCAGATCTGCAGCAAGGAATCTCATCACTTACGCAAGGCGCCCCGAACACCTCTTGATCCCGGCTCGATCGCTCCCATCCTCGCCGTTCTTACCGCCTTCCTTCTTTTGCAACGTACACAATGGAACAAGTGGGGGAGGGTCCCTATTCGGTCCCTATTCGGGAGGGTCCCTATTCGGGCGCCATCTTGAAGGGGCCCCTGAGGGACCCTCGGATGTGGAAACAAGGCACAATCACCACACACGAACTGATACACCAGACACGAGGTTGTATTCCCAAAATCTAGAGTTTATTGCAAAACAAATAGTCCCAGTTGACCAAATGGTCCCACGCCCCGCGACGTGTGTCTAACAGACCTCGGGGGATGCAAGAGAGCAAAAATTGTACATCAGTTACATATATACAAAATGAGCATCTTATAATCAGCAATGACACATTCGATGCCGCCCCCAATTCATTCCCTTTAAATTGGAGGTGATGATTGACCATGGTGACGAATATGACACCTCAGATCACCATATTTAGTAACAGTTTGCAATCTCGAGAGCACAGCGCTTCTGTTTTCATGGGCAAGCTGCGCGTAAGGGACTGGCACATTCCAGGCCTCACTATCGCCTGGTTTCGAATCACGCTCTAGATGTCAGCTTGCTCCCTGGGGCCTCACAGTGCTCAGAAAGGGGGGCCATAAGAAGAGCATAATTCAAACCTTTTAATATTAGTTTTGTACATTGCTATTCTTTTAAGGAGACTCGCTGGCATCCGTGTACTGATTAAAATGCCTTGCGCCTTGCCTTCAAGGATATGTGAGGGAGGGACCCGGGCATTTCTGTCTGGCTCTCCAGCGTAATGTTTCAACATGTCTTTAGTAACCTTGGACCATTGAAGCAAAATAATATCTACAGCAGAGCAGTTTTACATGAGGCAAAGTGGCAATGTTAGAGAGAGCAGAGAGAGAAAACAAAATGGTGATTCTGGTCATGCGCATATATTCTTAACACTTTAAATGAGGCGGTTGGTCTTCGGCCAACCAATTATCATGCATTACCTTCCATTCAAGGGGTGTCTAGTTTTTCTAGACTGACAAGGTGGCGTGTGTCAAGGCACTAAGAACGGATGTGGAGTCCTTGAGTTGAAGTCAATGAGGGAGGTGCGCTCCTCCACGGGGTGTGTGGTGTCTGGTCACTGTGTTCCTGAATGAACTTGGGAGGGGGGAGTGATTGTCACTGCAGAGTTGGCAAGGTGACGGACGGCATGACGAGGGACAGACACGAGGTACATAGTGCGCTGGAGAGGTGTCGCTGCGCCAAGGGGTGCAGAGTCATGTTAGAGCAGACTGAGGGACAGAGAGCCTGGTTCGGAAAGGCGCAAGGCAATTTGGCCATTGAGGAGGGGGCCATGGGCTACAGGGCACAATGTGTGGAGCTTACCTGTTTGGCCAGAGGGGCCACTGGAACAAGATGGGTGGTCACAGTGATCTTTCAATCCCGGCCGCCATCTTGTCTTCCTGTATAAATAAAAGCCTGAGGCAATGTGATAGGCTGCTGGTGGAGAGTGGGCATGTGGCTCCATTGATTAGATGCCCAGCCAGTGGTGTGTGATTGGCCATAGGCAGTGCCTCTGTCAATCGTGTTGAAAGGTCAAGGCAACAGGAAAACCGCACGCTTAGTAAGATGCTGCTGCATGTTAGCAGAAAGCTAATTAGCGGTAGTGTTAAAAAAGAAGAGAGAACACTATGAGCGAGCACATGTGAGGTGATAGCCCTATATTGGACATACATGAACTCCATGAAAGTCAGAATAGTTGGAGTCAGATGAGTTGGAAAGTGCTAAGAAAACAACCCCTGGAAGGGGATTCCAAGTTGATAAGCAAGCTGAAGCGCAGTTATTGCTCAGCACAGGGTGTGTTGGTTAAGATTGGTGGGCTTGTTCTGAGAGAGGAGTCCCCATGGGACGTAGACTGGTTCAGCCCAATAGCAGTGCACAGCTGGTACAATGTGTGCTGCGAATCATCATAGTAATTAAGGGGGAGTCATGGTGCATGGTGACAGTTGGTGAGTATGTCATGACTGGCACACAAGGGAGCGTGTGGCAGTCCTGCCCGCATATGTGATGTGCAGTGTTGGCAGAGTGGCAGGGACCAGTATTGTATGGGGCAGTACATGGGGAGCGATGCAGGAGAGTTAGCCCACCATTGTTCGGCACAGGATCACTCGGGGAGGAGGGTGATCCTGGGTTGGAGAGGCACTGGTGCTTGTGTCCCAAGAGAGGGAGGTCACAGAATCATATAAACACATTTAGGGGCTGATTCACAGAGTGTTTTCTTATGGGATTGCGCCATTATAAAACGCTTCTGTGATTCAGGCCCCTAAGTTCATGTTCCATGTTAAGACCTTTAGTGACACTTCTGTATTTGCATATCAGTTTAGCTTCTTTTTGACGTTGTCTCAGCTTGTGGTCTCCTCTTCTGGTGTCACATTTCACTTTCTCAAGTTCAATGAAGCATATGTCACTTTTCTTATCAAGCTGGTGCTTCTCTTGCCAGTGTGCAGCCAGAGGGTATCTGCTGTCCTGGGAGCTGAGAAGGCTGAGGTGTTCATGTATTCTTGTGCTGAGTTCTCTTATTGTGCTTCCAATGTACATGATTTTGCAAACTCAAGGTATGACGTAAACCCCAAATGTAATTCTGCAATTAAGTGCTCGATCCGATGAGTGTGTCATTGAAAGTCACTGATTTCGCATTCTGCGCATGCGGGCACATAGAGCATATCCCACATCCCACATTCGTAAAAACCTGCATAGTGGGCAGTAGTGAGCCAGTTCTGGCTCCTCTGTTGAAGGGGCGCCATATACGATGGGCTTAGAAGTGTCCTTAAAGTTGGTGCTCTCATGAAAGACATTTTAGGTTTTGGTGTGACTATTTTGCTATAGGCTCAGAAGAATAGGAGAGCCCTGAGATGGGAGGGCTTCTCTCAGTCGCATTCCCCAGGAGTACAAGTACAGTTGGGTGGCTTCTACTAATCTCATCCTGGAGCCATGAATGTCATCCCAGCATTTGAATAAGGGCAGATACTGCAGGGGATATAGGGAATGGAAATAGACACCCCCAGGGTCTTTTTCACCTGCTTGCTAACAAGACATGTGATATTAGCGAACACAGAGGCTTTGTATAAAATTCTGCTAGGTATTCGGGACAGGACAGAGCTTCAAAAGAAGGCATTAGCAATAAAGGAATCTTGGACCTTCTTAAATTTGGTGGCAGCAAAGGACACACAGAGGGTTCAATATGTGGGTCCAGTGGAAGGAGTAGATAAAACAAGCAACTTGCAATGTCCAGGGTACAGAGGGGACTTGCGAAGTTATCAGAACTGTGCAGTAGCTCCAGATGACCATTGATAAATATGGCAGAAGGTAATTCTCTTGTTCTACTTCATCAACATCCAGACTGTTTGATGCTGTTAATCGTGGCTTACTATGATCCACTCTGGTCATTCCGAGTATTGGCAGGTTATCGTTGAGGGCAATTCAGCCTGTGCCCATGACAAACAAAGCCAATGTTTAATTTTGTAAAGACAACTAGCTAATCTTTGTGCCCTTAACCTCTAGGCTACCCTAAGCTAATAATGCAAATGACCAAAAGTGTAAAGTAAAGTAAAAATCACGACCTACTCTTCAAAGTCCACCCCTCATTTGATACAACAAAGCATAACTAATCTTCTCTGAAGGTTATTGCAGCAGGTACTCACAGCCTGGTCTTTCTGAGGCCTCTCTGCTTTCACCTGGTCTCTCAAACCCTCTCCCATGATCTCAGCTTTCTGGTTCCAGGCTCTTCTCAGCCTTGAGCTTTTTCAGGATTTAGAGCAGGTCTTTGGCACAAACCTTGCCTTCTATCAGGATTCACATCAGGCCCCTCCTTGAGCTTGTTCTTCTCATGATTCAAAACAGATTCCTCCTGGACCCTGGGAGTCACCAAAGGCAACTCCTGGGCCTTGGATTTCTCAGGATTCATAGTTGCAGACTTCACAGTTGTAGATATGGGTATGCTCCCCTACCCACATCATGGTCTTTGTCAGCCAGCCAATATTATGACACCCTCCTGCTATGGGTCTGGTCTTATTCTCTTGGAGTTGCTAATAGATGGCCCCTGGCTTAGACCTTTCAAGCCCCTCAAGTTCAGGCAAGTGCTTTGACAGTACCTGTGATACTCACTCCTTCCAGGATATTCTGGCCGGAGCTGCTTCCATCCTAGTCACTTGGATACTCTTTCAAGCTCTCCTGATTCTTCTAAGAGTAGCAGTTTTGTCCTGGGAATAGCATCGAGAAGTTGCCAGGTGCATCAATGGAGTTTCTCTCACCAGCTGTCTCCTTCCCACCCTTTATTCATGGTTGTATGTTTGAATCTGGTTGTTTATTCCCTTGGGGTTCTCTAATTGTTCTCATGTTTACATTATCTGCATTGGTGGCATGCAGCACAATTTCTAAAATGTGTATTTCCGGAAGTGTGGTTCAATGGTGTGCCACAGTCTCCCTGTCCTGCTGGGGGATGTGGTTGCTGCGGCACACCATGCCCTGGTCTTTCTCGCGTCCCACGAGGTAACTGGTGATAGTTTTGCTTGTTGCTTTGCGAACGCTGCATGTTCACGCACCTCACCATTAGTTGTATTGACAAAAATGGGCTGTGCTTCCCAAGCAGCAGGGATCCTAGAAAGGTCTGCTGGAATCTGAAGTACTACTTAGGCTGATTGTCCATGGCTCAGGTTCCTAAGTAGAGGGTAGGGGTTACAGGGAACTGTAGTGTTTTGCACCATAGCCCCTCATGATGGTTCGAGGGCAGAGGTCTTCAAACTTTTTGACCCCCAAAACTCCCCTAAGAAAAATGTACCCAGCTTGGGGCTCCCCCTATACACATGGACCACACCATTGTAATTGGTAGCAAACGGGTATCGCGTGCTGGCGTAGAATGGTGACCCCAAATGTACATTCTTTCAAAATCATTGCAAGTTAGATTAGAGGACGCATATTTGTGAACACAGCATTCAGATTTTATTTGCTAGAATGCAGAGGACTTGACTAAAAATAGGGCCTCATTACACGGAAGGCGTTAGGGGATTACCGGCACCGGTAAGGGCACCGGTGCCGGTTATCCCCACCACCCTACTACGAGGTCCCTCAGCGGGTCTCGTCCTTAACGTGTGGTCAGATCACACGTTAAGGACAGGACCCGCTGAGGGACTTCAGTGCAAATAACGGTGCCGCAAATTGCGGTACCGTTATTTGCTCCTTCCCCATTCCCATTGAGCCCTATGGTGGCTCAAATGGGAATGGGGAATGGTTCCCGGAATGGGGACTTACCGGTCCCGCAAAGGTCGGAGTAGGCCCGGTAAGTTCCTATTCCGGGAACCCGGCCTCTGACGGCGGGAAGGGGGCAGCCATGGCGCTACTAGCACCATGGCTACCGCCTTCCGTGTAATGAGGCCCATAGTGTTGGATATTTATTTCTCACAAAAGAAAACAACCCGTATTGCTGTCCTACAGTAACGTTTGACATGCAAGTGATGTAGCAATGTGTATCTCGTGTGGGAAAAAGAAAATGTAGTGTTAATGGGATTTCAAGTTTGCAAGTATGGAGGTAAAGTGGAGGAAACATCCAGAGAGTTTGGTTTTTCACCACTTTACCTACAAAACCATATGGAATTATCACTGGAAGAATTACCCCGGTGGTAACCCCTCCAAACCCCATTTGAGTCCTGCGAGACTCCATAACAGGGAATAACACCACCTCCAGTTACAAATCAGTATTTTGTCATTAGCAGTCATCGAATATGACGCAGTTACCATTATACTCATAATAAGGCCCATTGTGTTGGTCAGCTGCTGTAGTTTAAGGTCCCACACAATCACCACTACAATAGGGTCTCAATACACAAGGCCTCATTACGACCTCGGCGGTAGCCATGCCGCCATTGGCAGCATGGCTGCAGCCGAAATCGCGTCCGGGTCCGGGTTCCCAGAATGGGGAATTACCGGGCCATTGCGAGTTCCTAGGGCCCAGTAATTCCTCCCTCCAGGAACCCGGGCCCGGACCTTTCCCATTCCCATTTCAGCCCCCATAGGGCTGAATAGGAATGGGAAAGGGAGCAAACAACGGGCCGATTACGAGTGGCCCGTTGTTTGCTCCCTCTTCCCCTCGCGGGACCCGGTAAGGACGCCTGGCTTTACCAGGCGTCCTTACCGGGTCCCGCGTGGGGACATCATAATGTGGCGGAACGGGTTTAATGGGTCCGCCTCCTTTTGCGGAGCCCGTTAGCCCGTTCCGCCAGGGTCGTAATGAGGCCCACACACTTTGAAAGCCCACTGGAGGGACGGTGGCTATAAAAGTTTTTATCAGGCATCGTAGTTCAACATTTCCCTTTCTAGGCTCCACCTTGCGCAATGAGCCCAGCTGCCGTTTTGCTAACAAACCACGGTATTCTAAATAGCACTTCTCTGAATGTCAGTACCAGCTTTAGATCACCATAAGTCGTCACTTTATACCTTCAGATGAGGGCCCCGTGGAAGCAATGCATCCAGTTCACCGTGTCACTACTGCCAGCGTGCTATCCCCAAGAGATGCAGAAGTATTCCCCTAGAACAGAGAGCCACATGTAACTGATCTGAGTGAGGATGGGCGTCATAGAAAATGGAGAATTCGCACTTGTCTGAGAGACCCATTGATGCACTACTTGCGGAGGCGTTAGTCTCAGAGGAATGACTCACACGTATGGCCTGCATACCTATGGCAAAAGAATGAGAGAAAGACCTTTTTATACACCAATACTAAATGCAAAATACTAGGGCAGAATTGGATCAAATGACTTACATTTTAAAACTATTTTATTTTTATTTTTATTCTGTTCATTGAATATTTTTTTTGTACCACCGGTTCAACAACTCAACATAATAGGCAGTATATATATGTCTCGCAAAAAGGAGATATCTAAGTGGTGGGAGGAGCACTCCCTGCAAAATTATCTCGATGTGGGCCGTGTCCCCTGTGGATTACGTATTATGATAACACCATCTTTCGAGGATCAGGATCCTAACATGTTGGAAGAGTGGGGAGGTGCCAGCAGTCACTGCTCTGCGCAGTTCTTGAAAATTTTAGTCAAGTATGCCAATTCCGACCGCAATGCTGTACTTTTACATCTTGACAAATTAGATTGTGAATTACGTGATATTCCCAGCACTGAGGAGGGTAAGAAACTACGAAGTAAAATTGAAGAAGATCTTATTGCCTACGAAGAGGAGATCAAACAGCGTAAACATAGAACATTTATTAGAGATAAAATTGACTATGAATCAGGTCGTATTTTCACCTTTGCCAAGCGGTTTGACTCTTTGCGTAAAAGCTCTACTACACAATCATTTCCTAAACAATTGGGGGAGGCAGAAACCGTTTCTTCAGAATCTGATGTCTCTGTTTCAGAAAATGATGAAATGCCTGTCAAATTACATTTTTTAGAGGAAATGAGACTTTTATGTCAAGATGGAAAAAACCAAAAGAGGGGCAGAGGCTGTGGAAAGAACAGAGGAGGAGGAAGAGGGAGAGGAAAGGAACAGAAATTGTCAAAAGGAAAAAAACCCGTCGAGGCCGTCGTGGGAAGCGGCTCAGATGTACATCAACAAGGCAGGCTGACGCGCTCTGGAGCGAAATAGTAACAACAGACAATATGAATTCTCATCAAATTGTCAATATGTCTTCCCACACCCTCACGGGCTCACAAGCATCATTGCTTTCATTGGGCTTGAATTTTTGTCCTACCACTCAGTTTGACTATGTCCAGTCACGTCTGGACTATGACAAATTTCTATGGAAAATCAGACTAAAGAAATTCTTCTCCATCAATCCCCCGCAAGTTAAACCACCTGTGCCACGGGCTGGCCGAACTGACATTCGCATTTCTGACATCTCTACCTTCACTGACTTGGCCTGTCTCCAGAATAAATTGTTTGATCCCTCTACTTTTGATCCAGTTGACTTTGACATTGATCCCAACTGGGATATACGTACTAAATTGAAAAATAAGTCCAGGTTCAACCCTCAATTTTCGGTGGGGGGATGTATTGAGGCATTTCATGATTTATGTGTTAATGATTTTCATAAACTTCGCAAAAAACCTTTTAACAACAAACAGAATCTTACCATCCCACAACGATCGGCCCTTAATGAATTGCAGAATTTGCCTAACATTGTGATAAAACCTGCCGATAAGGGTTCTAATATCGTTATTCAGGACAGGGAATGTTATGTGGCTGAGGCTAATCGTCAGTTACGTGATCGGTGCTGTTATTCCAGGCTTCCAAAGAATCCTTTTGTCGAAATACAGTTGGAGCTCACCGCCTTATGTACCAAATGGGCCGAGAAAGGCCTTATTGAGGATAAGCTTGCTAAGTTTGTTGTGCCTGTGAGTCATACTATACCCACTATATATTTTCTGCCCAAGACTCATAAGTCCTTGATCCATCCACCAGGCAGGCCTATTGTAACTTTGTGTGGTTCTCTCCTTGAACATATGGCCCAATTCATAGATGAGACCCTGTCCCCGTTGGTGTCAGTCCTGCCCTCGTATCTACGCGATACCAAGGACTTCTTGAGTCACATTTCAGATATACCTTGGGAGGAGGGCTTAATGTTAGCTACCTTAGATGTTGTTTCCCTTTACACATCTATAGATCACACGACTGGATTGGTAGCCTGCAAACATTCTTTGGACACTCGTTCTTTGAACTATTTGGGGCACAGTGGTATGATTTTGGATATGCTTCTGTTCTCTTTAACTAACATTGTATTTCTTTTCGAGGGTTCCTTTTATCACCAGGTCAGAGGTACTGCTATGGGTAGTACATTTGCGCCATCCTACGGTAACCTCACCATGGGGTGGTGGGAAGCTACTTTCTTGTCTGAGTTACTTTCAGTTAGTTTTTCTACACAAGTTATTGGTTGGTGGCGGTACATCGATGATATTTTTATCATTTGGAAGGGAAATGAGAATGAGTGGGGATCTTTTGTGGACAACATTATCAACAATGTTGTGAATTTGAGATTCACTGAATGCCACAGCTATACTCAAATTGTTTATTTGGATGTTAATGTAAGATTGGACAACCTAGGCATTCATACTTCCCTACACAAAAAACCCACCAACACTGGCCTTCCCCTACATGCAACGAGTAGCCATCCGCTCTCCTGCAAGAACAGTATCCCTTATGGCGAATTTATTCGCTTTCAGCGCAACTGCACAGACATTCAAGAGTTTGATCGCTGTTGCAGGTTGGCTGCCACTGATTTTGTACTACAGGGGTACCGAAAAAAGATTATTGAAATGGCTTTCTCCAGAGCACGGTCACTTTCAAGGGAAGTGTTACTACATGGTTCTGCCAGTAGGAGGAAAGATAAGGATCAGGATGAACCTCGCCTTATTGTTACATTTAACAAAGCCTCTTATGATGTTTGTAAGATTGTTGCGAAACATTGGCATATTCTCAGGCTGGACAAAGATCTTGGCCCATTACTCTCCAAGTGTCCCACAGTAACCTACAAACAGGGACCTTTGTTGAAGGATAGACTGGTTTCCAGTTATTTGTCTCCTGTCCAGAAAAATTCCACTAGGACCAATTGGCTACCCGCCTTACCCAAGGGTTTTACCAAGTGTCAAAAGTGTAAAGCCTGCCCTCATGCCACTAATTGTAAATCTTTTGTACATCCAATCACGGGTATGGAATTCAGGTTAAAATATTTTATCAATTGTGAGACTCCGTTTGTAGTGTATGTTTTAACATGCCCCTGCCGGAAATGGTATGTGGGATCCACTACATGTGTACTTAAGCTCTGTATTTTACAGCATCTCAGAGCGATTAAGAACTTTGACCCCACGTATCCTATGGCCAAACATTTCAGGCAAGAACACGACAGTGATGTTCATTTGCTTACATTTTTTGCTGTGGCTCATGTACCGATTGATCCGAGGGGAGGTGATCGCACTCTGAAATTGAAACAACTGGAAACCAGGTTTATCCTGGACTTTGACACTAAGTATCCCAATGGGCATAATGTGGATGAGGAGTTACATACTTTTGTGGGAACGTAATTATTCTGTTTCTTTATGCGCCTACACAAACCTCTCCTTTTCTCTTGCTCTGTGTTATTTGATCCTAGTCCCTTGCCACTATATACTGCTTCTCCTTTTGTTTATTTGGATTTTGGCCAGGCCTGGAATTGGTTGATTTATTTAATTTGCATTTTTTCAAGTTTTCCAACTTTTTTAATTGTTCAGTTGGTCTATGTTGGCTGTCTTGCCCTTTTCCGATGTTTAGGGGGTTTGAATTTTGGGAGTACACGATTGTATCTGTACTCTGTAATTCTGGGTGTTTTTGACATTGCTTTTTTCATTGTAAATTGCCTTTACTTTTCCCACAAGCTTCAATATTGCATTTTGCACTAGCACTTTATGATTACCAAACTTTTCTGCCTATCTAATGCTGCTAGAGTCATATGTTTACAATCTAATGCACTTGCACTTTACATTGCAGCCTGCAACATGTCTTTATCTTAAAGGTCGCACATCTTGACTGTCCTCAAACTGTCAACAGAGTGTTCATATTAGACAGCATTATCTTTTCCCAGCTGTGTTTTCTCTATGTATTATAATCATATTGCCTTGGTGAGCTAGACATGCACTCGCATTTTATATATATATATATTTTTTATATATTTTATTTAGCTATTGCCTGCATATTTTTTCATAAGCTTACATAGGAACGCATTTGCACTCTATGTCACAGCAGTGGACTGCTAATTTTTGCTAATCTGTGCTAATTTTTGCTTTGAGTGAAATTTGTTGACATCTATCTCACTGCATGTCCTTTTATTATATTTCAACATGTTTGGTGCTGAATTTTAATGTGCTATTGATTTTACTGCTATTTTTAACCTGTTCTTTTTATGGTTAATGCAGTCTTCTGCTACACTCTAAAATGGCCGCCATGTTATTGCGCCAAACTGTTAGCTTGTGCTGGTAGGCAACATGGAAGAAGGACCCATTGCTAATATCTACTCTCATTGTTTTCATGTCTCCCTAACGTAATCAAGCGCTCGGAGAAGCGCGAAACGCGTCGTTAAGGACACTGCCCTGGCGTTCTGTTCTGTTTGCTGTGTGTTCTTTGCCTACTATTTTTAACCATCTATTAAACTCGTTTTTCTGTTACTTGGATTTGAGTTTGCTACTTTGTTTACTGGGACCTGCAGACCTCATGCTTGGAGTGCGGTTTTTTCCTTCCTCCATGTCTTAACGATACATATATATATATATTCCATGAAAAAACTTTGTTAAAGGGACGTTATGGTTCCAAGTAAAACCGAAAAACCCTTGAAATTCGCCAGTTATGGTAAGCTAAGCAACCATAACTCGCGCCACCACCGTGCTCTGCTAAGACTAACACCCAGGACATCAAAGATGAGATCACAAATGTCATTGATGACATCACTGATGACATCACATGTGCATTTACCTTTCATGAAAAGTCTGTACAAGGGTTTCTTATTGTAATGTTAATTTTAAAAAAAGTGTCAATGATCATTGGAATAAATATCAAGGGCTATTTAGTCCATCCAGTATACTAAGGTGCTCATGTAGAAACATAGGCATTGTGTGCAGCATACATGATTGAGGTGCAATATTCATAAGCTTGCCATGTTGAATAGAGAAATGATAACTGTTTTCTTATTAGACTTTTGCATACTGTGAAACATGTGATAAGTAGATAATAAAACACAAAGAGACAACACCACATGCAAATATGAGTATACACAAGGAAATTGAAGTAGTAGCAAAAAGTGTTCATAACCTAACTGATTACCTTTATGCAGAGAAATGATTGCTCTGTTTCAAAGCTGCTACTTACCCTATATATATATCATGATGTGCCTGGTCTCTAAGGAAAGTAGTGTGAATACAAGATATAAAAATATGAGCATATACAGGGAAAGTACAGTAATAAAAAAACAACAGAACTATCAGAAAGTGCTGACAACTCTACTGATTATTTTAATGCACAGAAAGGATTGCTGTCTTTCCAGCTCTGTCTTCCCCTATGTATATGTTTCATATGATATGACTGGATCCTAAGGGAATTATTGTAAGAACATACTTGAAGGATAAGTCTACAAATATACTACCATTTCCACTTTTAATTCCTGACTGTTACTGAAGAAAACCATGTGGCCTAGATATGTCAGTAAAGGAAAAAAGGCGGAACCAGACATGTGATGTCATCAATGACATTTGTGATGTCATCTTTGATGTCCTGGGTGTTAGTCTTAGCAGAGCACGGTGGTGGCGCGAGTTATGGTTGCTTAGCTTACCATAACTGGCAAATTTCAAGGGTTTTTCGGTTTTACTTGGAACCATAACGTTCCTTTAACAACGTTTTTTCACTGAATTTCATAGGTTTTTAGTAGCGCAACTTAACCATAACGTCCCTTTAACAAAGTTTTTTTCACTGAATTTCATAGTTTTTTAGTAGCGCAACTTAACCATAACGTCCCTTTAACAAAGTTTTTTCAAGGAATTTCATAGGTTTTTAGTAGCAAAACTTAACAATAATGACTTTGACTTTATATACATGTCATATGGAACTGACTAGTTCTCTTCTTATGAACTTGATGTCCGCGAACTTATTTAATGTTCTCGGACATGTTCGGAGAACAGTACCACTACCTAAAAACCTTGGGGGGGGGTATGTTTGATTGTTATATCATAATATAAGAACATTTAACAAATTCAAAAAGCAGCACACAAACACATTATATATAGTAATACATAAGAAATGTAACCCATATATGTAACACACTAACCATTCATTTAAATACAATATGTTCTGAAATGGAATATACCACAAGAAGATAAATTGGCTTCCAACATAATTACCTCACTGACACAACAGAACTGAGAACAAGACCAGACCCACTGAATACATAGGACTTATCTTACCAGAAATAGTAAGTGTACTTCATGTTACTCATATATTTATAAACTTTCTGTATTAGATTAAAAAATATATTATCTTTTCTTTTTTTTCTCACAGAAATGTCTAGTACTCTGGAATGGCTAGAGGACAATTTCCCACATGAAGAAATGTCACAAGATAGTGAAACTAATGGTAAACACTTTATAATATAAACCATTTAAATATTATTATTTTGTATACATTTAACATATATATATATTTTTTATACAGAGCATAACAAAATAGAAACTACCTCTGAAGAAGCTGTTATGTAAAACACGCTTGACAACATAAAAGAAAAAATTGATTTACTGTTGACCAATTTTAATAATTTGAAAACTTTTGTTGAAGATCATTTTAAAACAAAAACGTCATACCATTGCCCCACATGTACTTGTCCCTCCTCACCATATCCCAGTCAATTATCCCCAAAACCTCTCCATAATCCAAAACGTTTTGATGAGATTTCCATCCCTTCCTCACCTAATACCAATCATGTTGAAACCCCAAAATCTCCTGTTTTTGTTTCTGTTTCTGCCTGACCTTCTCTGTCATAAATTATTAATATATGTTAAATAAAGTTTAATTTTTATATTGTATTGTGAACAGTTTCCGTTTTTTTTTTAAAAACAATAAAAGTGTCCGCGGACAGTGCGAGTGTTCTGAAATGTTCGTACATAAACGAAAATGGAGGTGTCCTGAAGAACACCACACCTGTTCGTACTGTTCGCTAGCAAGTTGAAACTGTTCTAAGAACACACGTGGTGTCCTGAAATGTTCGTAAAGAAACAAAAATTAAAGTGTTCTAAAGAACACTATATCTGTCCGTAATGTTCGCTATCAACTTAAAACTGTCCTAAGAACACAATTGCTGTCCTGAAATGTTCGTAAATACACGAAAATGATGTGTCCTGAACAACAGTACAACTGTTCGTAGTGTTCGCTACCCAATTGAAAGTGTTCTAAGAACACAATTGGTGTCCTGAAATGTTCCTACATAAACTAAATTACACGTGTCCTGAAGAACACTATATCTGTCCTTACTGTTCACTACCAAGTTTAAACTGTTCTAAGAACACACGCGGTGTCCTGAAATATTTGTTTCACGTGTGACGCACTTTTAATTACTTCAGAACCCGAACAGTGTCTGTAGGACATCAATGCGCATGCGCTAACCAATCTCCATGCACTTGGTGTCCTGCGGACAGGCGCTTCCTTCGCAGACTAGTTCGCAAACAGATCATATGACCGCGCCCACGCTCATCGTGTGTCCTGAAATGCGGACACTGTTCGTGTCCCCGAACAATTTAAAAGTACATTTTCAGTTAATCCATAATATTTTTCAATAAAATCTCACCATGCCACAAGTCCCACATAGCAATCTTGACTTTCTATATACCTTTTGAAACTTTCGATCCTTTTTTTGTGTTCGATCTGTCCGCGCACAGTGCGCATGTCCGCGGACCGCGCACAAGCACCCCTATAAAAGACCACGCCCAAGAGCTTATTCCCATTGTGTTTCTGGCTATTCTTCAGAACACAGTGATTTTTGCTGCCACCTGCAGACTACACCATCATCGACATGGCATCCTTGGCTGCTGAACTGCCACTTGGTGCTGCACCTGCTTCAGCACCACCACCACCCCCTCCACCACCACCATCTCCCCAAGGGCCTGAAGAGGGGAACAGGAGTGAGGATGCGGAGGAGGAAGAAGAGGATGATGAGAATGAGGTAGAGGAAATCCCTACTACCCGCACTAGGCGTGAGTCTTGGGTGTGGCGGTTATTTACCATGGTCCTAAGGCTTGTGCGAACCATGTTACCTGCAATGAGTGCAAAATGATACTCAGTCGCGGGAAGCACGGCAACTACAGCTTTGGGACCACTACTATGAAGCGACACCTGAGGTCATTTCACTCTGGGGCTATTCGCAGGGTTGTACCTTGCGAAGAACGTAGCAGGTTGATTTCCTCTACTTCATCCTCTGTTTCTGATCCTGTCACCACAAGGACCACCTCTGTGGGACAGCGTCTTTCTCAAGCTGCCTCACAGGCCATACAGAATGCTGATGACCCATACCTTTCGAGGGTCACAGTTGTATGTATGTACTGTGACACAGTACTCTGCAGGGGGGAGCGACTTCGGAGTGCTTTTGAGACTATCGTCTCAGAGCACGAGAAGACCTGCTCACTACCCAAATAAAACCCACTCTACATCTTCCTCTCTCAGCTCGCCCTTTCTTATCCCTGTGGTCGGTGTCCCCCCCTTTACCCTCCTTTACCCTCCTCTCCTACTGTGTCGTGTCTGAAAAACCAAAAAAAATACAAAATTACAAAAATCCAAAAAAAATAAGGCTCTTTTCAGAGCCGCCTTTCCCAGTTAAAAATAGAAGTGAAAATAAATGAAGCAGGGCTCTTTGTATTTTTTAGAAGTCCGCGAACATTAAAAAAATTGGGTTACTACTCCATCACAAACATTGTAATTTTCTCTGGAAAGAAGTGGTGGCTCTGAAAAGAGCCTTTGGGTGGTGTTTGTAAGTCAAAAATTGTAAATGCTTAACATGTACTTCAAAATCGTTGTTGTAATTCCGAAAAAGGTCGCAATGCATTTTGTACATTTCTCAGAAAAATCTGATTGCCAGCATAAGTAAGATGGACTCCATCTCTGCGAAAAATGTATGTACTACAAAACATAATATTTTCATTGTGAAAAGAAGACATGCCAAAATCTCTTAGAAAGCCACAAACAGCCTTATTAACATTGCGCCTTGCTTTTTCCATTTGTGGACCAAATGAAGAAGAACGAAGCCACATTTGTCTCTGCGCAATCCGTGAAAATATCACTTGCGAATTAGGAAACATGTCCATAACCTTCCTCAGTCCTTCTTTCATAGCAAATTGCAAAACAATTCCAGTCACATGCCCTAAACTGTTCCCTCCACAATGAATTACAATTATGTCTGGATGTTGCTCTGTCTCCAAAGTAGCACAGAGAGGTAGCAAATCCAACCACTTCATTCCACGTACTCCATGCCAGTGTACTTCCACATGTGGGAATCCAAGATCTACAGCTACTCCACAGCTTTCTGCATGCACCTTCAACCAATGTATCCACGAATCTCCTAAAATCCAAACAATCTGTTTTCTGAAACACACAGCCATAGCTATCTTTTGTTCTCTCAGCAAAAAGAGTATCTCAAAAAATCTCTCCTGGCACAACACACCCACCAAACTTTCCTGACCAATCCCTTTCAGTGCTTATTCTCATTTGCATGACTTCTGAACCCAAAAATCCCCGGATGTAACTCCCGATGTCCTGGAACTACCGCCATGTCCGCGGACATATCGTAACATGAACAGCCCTTCTACCATTTCCACTACACTCTCTCTGCCATTTCCTCATTGGATGTACCTCAAAAATCACATGACCATGCACCAATCACATTCAAGACCTCTACATCTAACTGCATCATCATAGATCAGCACTGCAAATGTACTCTGAATCTCTCTCAGTACAAGTGTCATATCATTGGCAAGCAGCATCTACCACAAATACTGTACAAGTCTTCAAGATTTCTACTTGCAGCTCCACGCATATCCATATGCATGAACACAAACTTCAGGTATACATATTTTCTGTATAGTACATGACATAGCTCTCAACCATTTTTGTTTTACAGGCGGGTGAAATCACCCGATTTTGTTTTTAGTGGGTGAGACGCCCATTGGTATGAATGGGCGTGCAGGAGGCTTGGCGGGTGAGTCTGCCCTTTACAAGGCGTGTGACACCCGCCAAAAGCGTGTGACTTGAGAGCTATGGTAGATGAACACATTTTCAAACAGACTTTTACCTTGTAAAATCTGTTAAATGAATTTACTGTACTTTTTTCAATTTCCTAAAATCAACTACCACTTATACACCTTTATACTTTTTACTTTCTTAAACACACACACTCAAATCATGTTAAACTAACATTTTTTAAATGAAATATATAGACTACATATATTCAAACAAAATTGCATGCAAACACAATCTATGTTTAAATCTTTATAAAAATACTTATACAATTTCATATTTTTTGTTTTTATTTATTTATTTACTTAATTACTTTAAATTAGACATGACATTGAGGCGCTATTACCTAGAACAGTTTACTTACAGAAATAGTGGTATTCACTAATATATTATAAATTTCACAAGACATAGTAAAGATATTTTATTTTTGCTACAGTTAGTCATTCAATACAATTTGTTCATTAAGAACATATCATATACACTGAACTGATGCAATGTATCTTATGTAAATAAATTAGTTTAATAGTTTTACAGAAGGCACTGAGGATTTCAATTAAAAAATCAATATCTAAATTAAAAACAGTGCTATATACAAACAAAGTTACTAATTTGAAGCTTTCACAGTTGCAGTGAAGACCAGTTTCCTGAAAAGAAGCAGCCGAATTCGAAGAAGAAAGAAAAACTAAGAAGTTACCTGTTAATTAAAAAAAAAAAGTAAGTAAAATATCACCATATTATTTATATTATTAATCAAATATACTATAACATTAATACCAGCTATTTTGGTTTCTTAAAATAGAGATTTTGTACCATTTTGTCCAAAAATTTCCATGTCGTAAACAGCGATTTACAACCAGAATGGCCCACAAATTTCTATTTTTGGACACACAAATTAGCCAACTGAACCACTACAATGTTCATATTATAGAACAAACAACTGTTTTAATTGTATACATTACATTTACTATTTGTACTTTTCCACACCACTAGCTTACTTTTTTTTTGTCATCTGAACCCCAGTTTAGTGACACATAAATTCAAGAATACCTACCCCTACTAGTTTTAGTTCCCAATGCACAATCGTACACCATTACATACATCTTTATCATCTTACTCAAACACTCATGCACACAGCACACATACATTCCAGAACACCCCAACCCATATCTTCTTTATTTTTTTCAACAGACCCTAAAGAATGCCTACCAAAAGAAAACTCCGTAGAAAGCAACGCAAAATTAGAGCAAATGAAAATAAAGGTGTCCAACATAAGCATCCAACAACTTCGCTTCCTCTATCAAAATGTAAAACAAACCAAAAAACAATTAACAGAAAATCACCTATCAGTACAGATAAAACTACTTCTTCAAATTTTAATATAGTGCAAAGTAAGCATACCAAGAAAAGTATTTTAGCCAAAATATACCGTCACAAAGTCCTTCAAAATCTTATAAAAACAGGAGAGAAATCAGGTTCAAAGCTTAAAACCTATCGTTGGAATTTAATCTTAGAAGCATTGATGGACAGTGCAATTCTTCTCAAAAGAAATTTATTTATTTTACTGTTAAACAAAATGAAACCACTAACAAAACTAATAACTAAATTACAAAAAAGACTTCTCAATAAGCGAAATGTCAACAGAAAGAACCTCTTAAGTATCTGCGGAGGTGAATGAAATCACACTACGAGCACAGAACCATATTTTAATGAAGAAGCGTACAACAAAAGCAAACGAATACAATTGCCATAAATAGCAGTGGTCGAGGTTATGAAAAAGTGAATAATACCATAATGGAACAAGAAGTACTCCTTACAAAAATATGCCCTGAAAACTTAGAATTACCCCTCCATTCAACTGAATCAGAACGTCTAGTGTACAAATGGCCATGCACGTCAATGTGTAACATTCCCAAACAATGTTTCAAATCTTTACACCAATTCCTCAAGAAATATGTAAAAAGCAAAGACAAAATTAAATTACTGCAAAATATAGATACCTGTCCAGTGCGCAAGTACACAGGACTACAAGGACATTCATTGGCCTGCATTACAGGACCTACTTGTAAAACCACTTTCCATGATATCAAAAGGATATCAACACATCATTCAACTATAAGAAATCTAGTCTATAAACTGTACTATGCTAAAAGTCCTGCTTTAGCGCTAGCAAAGTTAAATAACATCCTTCTACATGGTACAGCAAAAGACCTACTTGAAGAAATTCACTATATCCAGAAAAAATATTTTGGAAGTGAAAGCCATTTACAGAATGAAATAGCTTTAAACCAATTAAGCAACAATTCTACACATGGCAACCTTTTGCTAAACACATACAAAAAAGAAATACTAAAATTTAAAAGTACATCAGCTGAAGTACCAAACCATGTATGTGTATGTTGCCGTAGAATTTTTTATAAAAGTAACACAAAAACTGTGGACCTATCATACAAAATAGAAGACAATGAAGATTCTAAATGGTTTGAATTAGCTCTCTACCTTCTAGCAGAAAACAAATATGAAATAACTGAGCCCTTAATACTTTGCAGTTATTGCACTACAAAACTTGGCAACAACCAAACTCCTTCACGTTCTATCACAAATAATTTGGAATTATACCCAGTACCTAAACCTCTACAACAACTTAATTTATATGAGAGCATCATAATTCAAACAGTACACCCATTTCAAGCAATAATACGCCTCCAACCAAAAACAGCAAAATTACCTCCCTCTGAATTGGTAAAAGGCATTCGTGGAAAAGTAGTTTATTTACCATTAAATCTAAAAGAAAATGTGCATACTCTAGGAGTGCAACGTCCAATGCAGCAATCTTTAATTATATTAGTAAATGGAGTACCTACAAAAGACAAAAAAATATGGCAACAGCTGGTAGATTTATATAAAGTTAGACAAGCCTTCCAATATCTTAAAGAGAATAATGAATATTACAAAGAAATTAATATTGAAGAAAACTTGAAAGATACAACTGAAATAATTCAAGAAACACAAGAAGCTGGTCAATTTGAGCTACTAGATCCTGCTACAATATCAAATACTTTAGACCATTATACAATTCATCCTTTGCACTGTAATGACACCGTACAAGATGTACTAGAAACTTACCAAATGCGTCAAACAAAAGGATCGCCAATCAGTATATGGGAAAAAAGTATAGAAGCACATGCTTTTCCTCTACTCTTTCCAACTGGCAAAGGAGGAAGGTATGATGATAGACCTATTCAAATATCAGCTTCAGAATACCGCTCATTACGGATGTATTCTGAAGATCACAGATTTAGACAAAATGTGGAATACATATTCCACCTACTCTTTGAAAGTGAACTAGCAACTTTATGTTACGGAGTTGCACACATATTAAAATCAGGATCACACTTTCAAAATATGACAGCTACACAATTATTAGAGAAAGTGCAACAAAAGGATGAGGTTTTACAATCAAATATTACAAATCTATTAGCAAATATGCGTGGTACTAAAGAGTACTGGTTTCGACGTCATGGAGATGTACGTTGTATGATCAGAAACCTTGGCCCACCCACTTGGTTTGTTACATTAAGTTGTGCAGAATATGCATGGGAAGATTTACATGATTTCCTACGCATATCAAATAAAAACAAAACAAACATAGATATTCTAACACCTGGAGAACTTTGTTCTTTGGATCCTGTTAATGTTTCAAGATATTTTCACCATCGCTTCATTGCTATGCTACATTTTATTTGTAATAAAACTGTTCCTCCCCTTGGAGAAGTGCAACACTTCTTTTGGAGAAAAGAATACCAAGCCAGAGGAGCACCACATATCCACATGCTTTTATGGATTAAAGATGCTCCTAAATTTGGTCAAGAAGTGATGCCACTGTTTTACAGTTTATTGAAAAATATGTCACTTGTGAAATTCCATCAGAAGTCACAAATAGTGATCTTTGTGCACAAATTTTACAATTTCAAAGACACAAATGTGGAAAATATTGTCGTCGCAAATACAAAAAAAAAAGGCAAATACTACACCAAATGCCGATTTGGTTTCCCTAGACCAGTTACAAATACAGGTCAAGTAAACAACCTCATGTCTTTAGTTAGACATACTGTTAAAGGAAAGTCACCTAAAAATACATAAAAAGAAAAGAAGAAGAAAAATATATCAATGATTATAATGCAATCATTGCCCACTTATGGAATGCAAACATAGATGTGCAGTACATTGCAGACAATTCTACTGCAGTTGCACCATATGTCACAGCATACTTAACTAAAGCAGAAAAGACAGAGCTCCAAGACCTCTGGAATGACCTGTCATCAGATAAAACAGTATCTCAGAAATTATACAGCTTGGGCATAAAAATGCTCACCCATAGAGAATGTGGATCTTATGAAGCAGCTGATCGTTTAACTGGTACTTCATTGTATGGTAAATCTGAAAATATAGTATGGCTAAGTCTTGGTCCAGCTAAATCTAGAAAAAGAGTTCTAAAATCATATGAAGATATAGAAACAATAGCAAACATGATCCCAACAGCCAAGACATTTTAAAAAACAATTTATTGGACACATACTACCCAAACAGAAGTAATACTTTGGAAAACATGTGTCTATACCAAATAGCCCAAAACTACACATACAAAAATAATATGAAACCCGATGAAAAAAAAGGTAAATATAGAGTGACAGACTGTGAAGGCAGCTTAGTTAAACTCACGAAACCAAATTTAATTAATCATATCAAATTGTCATTGAAGACTCCTCAACATAAAGAAGTATATTACATGTCCCTGCTACAACTCTTCAAACCATGGAGAAACGAAGAACAATTACTAGATAACTATGACTCATATGAGGATGCTTTCAAAACAAATGAAAGCACTATAACTGATGTAAACTTTACACAGTACAAAACAATGTTGCACAATGAACAGCAACATGAAGAAGAACTCCAAGCTCAACTAGATAAGGATACTCCTGACAGTAGTCAACCTTCTGTAACAGGAAGCCAAGAACCACTGGGAGAACCACTAATAACAAAAGAAGCAGAATTAGCCATGATAGAAGTAGAAAACACCATGTGTCAGTATGAAGATAAGGAAGACTTAACTATACTACAATCAAAACTAAACAATGAGCAAAGTAGCATTTTTCAAGAAGTAACAAAACAAATTGCACATGGTGTAAAACATGAAAATAAAGAATGTTCCTGCCATAATTATAAACCTATACTACTGTACGTCAGTGGTGAAGCTGGTTCTGGCAAAACATTCCTAATCAAAATCATTAGTAAGTTCCTTCAACAATTGACAAACAACAAACTGTCAGCTGTTGTCACTGCCCCCACAGGTTTAGCTGCCTACAACATAGGTGGTGTTACATTACACCGATTACTACTATTACCAGTAGAACACCAGAACAAATTAGACTATTACAAACTTTCTGCAGAAGCTGCAATGGAATTGCGCAGAGTATTGAAACAAATGAAAATGCTACTAATAGATGAAGTGAGCATGGTCTCCAGCCTGATGTTAGCTTTGATTCACCTCAGATTACAAGAAGTACTCAAAACAGACTATGAAGAGCTCTTTGCAGGAAAACACATTATTGTTTTTGGAGATCTGCTTCAATTAACACCAGTAAAAGGTGAACCTATTTTTAAAACATTAGGGCACAAACTCTGCTGTAAAACTGTTGGCAGCATTGGAAATGTCAACCTTTGGCAACATTTCCAATACAGAGAATTAACAGAAAACATGCGCCAATCTGCAGATCTAACTTATGCCAACATTTTAAAAAGTTTGAGAGTTGGTATACTTTCTAAAGAAGCAGAAGCAACATTGAAAACCCGGCACATTAATGCACTTTATGGCCATAATGCATGTGCTACAGATGTTATGGAACAATTAGCCCACAAAAATGTCAATTATATGGCCTTAATGCCAACTCTTGCAAGCTGTTTCAAATTCAATGAAATCATGCTAAGTAAAGAAATGCAACCAATAATGGAAATTAGCGCCACAGACAAACTAGATGTACGTGGTATGACACTACCCATGTGTGACCAAGCCACAACAAGACTAAATAATTTAGAAAAATCAATCTCAAACACAGCAGGCTTAGAAAAGATGTTAAAATTATCCTTAAATTGCAGAGTAATGCTTAAACGTAACCTTGACGTGGACCAAGGACTAGTTAATGGAGCACTGGGTACAGTTGTTGGCTTTCAAACATACCCACGTGACAACAAAATTAAGTTTGTCAATATACTCTTTGACAAACTTTCAGAAGTAAAACGGATAGGACGCTCAACAGCTAGATTCCTTCCCTTCAAAGATATGTATGTACGCAGAGAACAATTTTCTCTAACTCTTGCATACGCAGTCACAATTCATAAATCACAAGGTCTTACCCTAGACAAAGCAATGATAGATATTGGTAACACAGTCTTTAAAGAAGGCATGAGCTACGTAGCACTATCACGCTTACGTACACTTGACGGTCTATTTCTAATCAACTTTGATGCAAGTAAAGTAAATGCTGATATTCCTTGCATTTTAGAATATAATAGACTTCGCTCACTATACACTCCCCATCTAAACACATATTCTGTTCCACAAAAACTAAAACGTTGTAAAAGAAAACTAAATCAAACTGAAATGCAACAGGACGTCACTGGAAATCCTCCAAAGAGAGTAAAAGAAACTAATACTTCATCAAGTACCACAAACAAAAAAGAATCAATTAGAGAAAGTAAACCAGGTACTTCTTTAAAGAAGGAAGACAAACTCCAAAAAAAGCAGTTAGATACAGAACTACCTGGACCATTTAAATTCTCAAATATAGTTGGTGTAAGTTGCTATGCAAATGTAGCAATGAATATTCTATTTCAATTACCACCAATTGTTGACAACATTTACTCACACAGTACAAACCCATTGTGTTTGCAAATGTTAGTACTTCACAGAAATGCAGCAAACAATCCTGACAACACATATAGTGTTTTTGGAATAAGACGACAATTGGACTACTGTGCTGTAATGGTGAAATTCACTATAAACTCACAGGAAGATCCACAAGAATTTCTAATGTACTTACTACAAGTACTGGAAAACAAAAACATACCTATAAATGAAATCTTTCAGATTTCATACATGTGGAAACATACATGCACTCTCTGCAACAATGTGACACAAGAAGAAATCCCCAATGAACGCTTCATATATATATCAATGCCAAATTGTGAATCCATTCCATTTCAGCAACTTGTACAAAATGCAAACCATGGTAGATTATGCTCTACCTACAATTCAGATAATCGCTCCATGTTAGTAATACAAACACATAGTAAATACGTAATACTAATGCTTCTACGTTACAATGCAGATGGTACCAAAAACAACTGCAAGCTGACTGGATTCACACATGGTCAAATATCACTTGGTAAGAAAACCTTCACAACAATAGGTATAATCTACCACGCAGGAGCCACAACCAATTCAGGGCACTACACGGCATATATAAAAAAGAAATGTGGATGGTTTGAATGTAATGATAGTACCATTACTCTAAAGCAGAGATTACCAGCAAATCTTACAAACGCTTATTTGATGTTCTTAAAACCAAAATTTGATAAATAAACTGTATTTAAACCTTTAAGTAAATTTGTGTTGCAAAAATATAAACTGTTAGGATACTCCAAAAGCTATCTAACAGCTCAAAGATTCTACAACAACTAATCAGATAAATGAATACCACTAAATTAGGCCAAAAAATACACAGTTAGAATACGCCAATTGGTATCTAACTGTCCCAAAATTTAACAATATCCAAATAGGTAAATGAAAACCAGTACAATATATTAAAAAAATAGACAGTTAGAATATGCCAATTGGTATCTAACTGCTCCAAAAATTTATAATATCAAAACAAATGAAGAATCTGTTACTGTTCCAAAAAAAATACAACAAAGCAAAGTATGAAGTATTAGCCAGAAACAACAAGTGAACACTGAAAACAAACAAACAAATAAACTGTAGCATAACAGAAAAAGGTTTTTTTTTAAATCCAACATGGATTTTTTTTTCTCCCAAAGACCCAATGATTTTAGCAACAAATACAGAAACTGAGCAAATTGCACAGTACTCTGATTTGTACTCTACTAAATATGAGGGTCGAAAAAAAATAAAAGTATTTTGCTTATACAATGTAATAAGTCATTACAAAATACTCATACTAACATGTGAAGGCAAGCGTCCCCAACCAGCACGATCCTCCCCGCAATGAGAGACAATAAAGGACTCTCCCAAATCGGGAATAAAGCCAAGACAGAGTGCGGGTGAGCTTAAATGGGAGTTTATCAATCAGAATAGGGCATGCAAAGAACTCTGCAAAACTCCGAGAGCGCTCTGTCTGACAATAGCAAAGACAGGCGTATATATTTAAAAAAAACGTCATAAGAACCTACACACTATAGGGGGCACAAGTTCAATGGGATTGGGTGGCGACGACTAACTATAGGTGCTGCTGCGATGTGGTTGGCTTTGGCTGGAAGACGTCACTGGTCAGCCTCGCGGGTTGGGCTGGGCCTGGCAGGTTGGCTGGGTTCATCCGGGCGGAGTTGTTGTGCCATCGTGGCCAGTGTCAGAGATGAATGTCCTTTCCTGACTTATTTGCCCTGGGCCATGCACACCGCAGTCATTCAGTCATTGCAATATTATCTTCTTTAGTAAATCTTCCAATAGGTTATTCTACAGGTTAATGCAACACAGCAGGAATGTACCTTGTGAGGGAGGGGTCTGGCGGTAATACGTCAGGACATGGTTACCAGTGTCCTGTTGACCGGGGCCATAGGTCGAGGGGCTAAGCTCCAGGGCCTGGGACGGGCGGTACAGGTCTTTCTGCTTTGTTAGAAGTTGTTATGGATGTTCCGCTGTGTGTTGTCAAAGTGTTGGGTGTCCTGATTGCACAGGGCCATAAGTCTAAGATGATCCGGTGGGTTGTGGGGTTTACGAGGGGGCGCGTGTGTTCAGGCAGAGGTTTACTGCTGTGCTGTAAATAATGCAGGTGGCGGGCCGCGGCCTTGGGTGCTACAGAGGGGGCTACAAATCTTTGAAGCGGCTCCAGTCTGGTTGGGGGAGGCGGAGTAGCGCAGCGCGGGCCTCTGCTCTCATGCCTTGGCAGCCTTCGCAGGGTGGGAGGGGGAATGGCCTTGCACGTATTTCACAAAGGTATCTCCCTCGTGTGTTGCCGATTTTAGGTAAAAAACTTCACAAACATTTGAACACTCTATAATACTTATTCAAATCATTTTGAAACATGCATTTAAACTTTGCTGGATGTGTCTCGATTATACCCAGTCTGAGCACCTTATTCATACACTATGTTTTAACAACTACAGTATTTAGTTATATGCATATACATTTGCAGTAAGTGAGGTAGTACTAGGGTTGGTGGAGTACGTAGAAAGTAACCCGCCATTGTACGTGGCGGAGGTGGCACATGAGGGGCCTAGACATACACGTGTGACGAGCGCATTCTCGCACACTCTTCACATGTGCCCTTGGTATGGTTACATTCGTTTTCTTGTGTACTCTAGCAGCATCAGTTCAGTTGCGGCGCGGGACCGCGGGGCGTGGGGCTTTCAATGATACTTATGAAGAATAATCCCCCGGAAATGCTTTTATCATTTGCACACCCCTGCAGGGGTGTGGGTCCTTCACGGCTGGTGTCATGTACGATAATTACACAATTTCACAGGTTTCTTTAGTAAGAGTGGTTGTATGGAGAGGATACATGTGTTAAAAGTGGTTTCTTACATTCATATTTGGGTACCTGTCTGCTTTCAGCAGATGACCATTCTACAGATCTTCCCATCGCCCAGGCCGTGCTGACCGGGTCATTGTGGGAGCAGCGATACACTGCGGGAGGTGACCTGTTACAATGTTAATGTATTACACTAGATCATGCCCGTCTTGTTCGTGGGAACGGGCTTGCAGCGGATCTACCATGGTGCTGCGGAGACAGGGAGGACTGAAACTTTCCGACGGTGGGGGCCGCGCTACAGCGCGCTGAGCTCACCCCATCTTTAGCAAACAAGAAATGGTTTCTGAGGCCTAGCTAAATTTAATACGTGCGGGCAATGTCTTCAGCAGGTGAGCCATCTACCACCTGGGCCCTGGTGGTAGGAGGGGACGCCCGATGAGCCATGGCCCTCACCCGGGGTGGAGATGTAGGCAAGGGGGGGGTCTTTTGGACCACTCCTCCCCTACATTTCCCCCCTTTCGTTACTTAAGTAACGAATACTTTAACTCCTCCAACCTTCTACACTCCACTTCGTCCATCACTGCCTCGTCCCATGCAGGTGTGCCTTTTATGGGCATCCATGCTCTGCACACCCCCCGTAAGCTTTCCCCTCTTCTGGCATATTCATCTGGTGTACAAGTCAGGTATATACATCCGCCATCTCCCGCCAAGTCTACCCACACCTCCTGGTACCATTCTAATACACGGGGCTCTCTGATGGTGGTGTGCCATGCTTTATCTATGATATCTTTGTCGTGATAGATAGGCACTAGCTGATATCTTGGTGTGTCATCTGTTCCTGTTTGGACCTGTACTTCCTGCATGTTTTGTATTGTCCCACGGGTGTTTCCCATTGTCACCATCATCATTGCACCATTTGGTACTGCGTTAGCACAAACTCGAAGACCCACCTGGCACAGGCAAAAAATTAAAAGGAGGAACACCACAGCTGGCATCAAAAATTTCACAGTTGTTCCAAGCCATGAGGGGACCCAGGAGAAGATGTCATCGAACCATGTACTGTCTTCTGCTCCACCTTCCATTTTCATTTTTTCTCCTAGGTTGTGGACTGCTTCGATCACATGGGACAGGGAGCCATTTGATGCGTCTTCGGAAGGTACGAAAGTGCAGCAGGCACTTCCGATTTTTCGGCAAACACCTCCGTCCATCGCCGTCAACAGGTCCAGGATATACCTGTTTTGCATGGTCATCAGTCGTAAAGCTCTTAGTTCCACTTTTATTACGTTAAGGAAGTGTCGTTCGCCAGCTTAATCAATTCCCAACATGTTATCTGGAGCCATTTTGCGTTTGCTCTTGCTTGGACACTTGAGACAAGTGAGGCAAAGAATGTTTCTGCTGAACTAAATAACCGATATTTATCTGGGATCTGAGCCAATAGTTCTGATGATTCCTTTGATATGTAGTTTGATGCACGTCTGTTACGGTTCAGCACTTCTCCCTTGTTTCCGGAAGACAGGACATACATTTGTGACTCCGCAGTTGGCTGGGCTGCATTCTGTTGCCGGCGTTCCGGTGTCTTTTTGTTCCCGTCATCGTGGCTTTCTGGTATTACCATGAGGGCTGAGTGCAGAGTGGCCATTGAGCAGCTGCCACTCCACGACGGGGGGAGGTGTAGGTATGCCTGCTTGCCGCATACCCAGTACGTGTCCATAAGGGCCGCTGTCCCTTTTCTCATATCTGGGATGGTGAGGGTCTTGTTACAGTTCTTGTTTGTTCCCATGGAGGTCTTCCCTTCCCCTTTAAAACACAGTTCATAGTCTATTTCGCTCTGTAGTTTGAAAGGTTTTTCGATGGCGGTTACCCAAGTTAGTTTTGAAATGTGTTCTTTCCATACTGGTGTGCATGTTTCTTCTATCCACTGCAATTTCTCTGGTGCCACACCTCTCAGTGCTTCCGCTTTGCACATCACTTCTTCATCCTTCCACTTGTTATCAGAAAAAAGTGTCCCTTGTATTACAAAAAATGGTTCTTTCAAACATACCACCCCTACCGTTTTTGGGTAGCACGTTTTCTCGTTCTGCAGCATTTGAAAAGTAACTTCGTGTGCCTAGAAGGTGTTCTTAATCCTGCATAACGTGAGATGAAGGAGACATTGGGCATCTATAATTGGCAACTCTTTGGGTAGCAATACTTTGGGTGTACCTGAAGCGTGAGGGATGAGGGAGCAGACATAACAGCTCTCGTTTGTTGTTTGTTTAGCTGTGGCACTCATATCTGCATACCACTTATTTGTTTGGTGGGGGTGTGGTGGGTCTTCCATCTTATCTAGACCTAACCCATAGTACTCATCATACTTCCTCCTCCCTGCTTCCCTCTTTCGTCTGTTGTTCTTGTTCCTCATGTACTTCCCGACTTCCTGGGCGAAGGATAAAATAGACCCCCCTTTCTCATTCCCGTGGCCCATGCATCATATAATATTTCGTGTATTGCTAACAGCTTTTCCTTTTCGTCCCTGACGTTATCTTGCAGGTCATTTTTTAGGGTGGGGGCAGGCTGGCTAGTGGGGGTGTTATACAACCATGATATGGCAGATGGGTTCCGGTCATTTAAACTACGGGCATTGTAATTAGATATCCCGGGTGGAGACACTGTGTTGTTTTGCACTCCACCCTGTGGCTCTTTCTCTTCCGATATGATAGTATTGGATGGTGTGGTGTGATAACCCCATACAAGTTTAGTTCCATCCCATACCAGAAAATCACCTTCCCTCATATTGACACTTGCAGTTACATTGGTCCCAGTAGTGCTGTTAATCCCTCCCCCCTCGTTCATCTCGATAGAGATGAACGCTATAAACCAATATGTAACCAAGCCAAACATTAGCATAAAAAACATTGTAATGCATATAGATAATCCGCACTCATACCAATATCTGCATCTCTCATTTAATATTTCTCTCATTCTACTAATTCTATCCGTTGCAGGCTGCCTGTTAGATGCCATGGTAGTTCCTGTTTAAGATACAAAAGTGCATTAAGTGCATGCATGTAAACATTTTGTTGGCACCATTAGTGCCGTTATATGTTGACGGGTAATGGAAGCGGGTAGGGTTGTAGGGAGGGGAATTCACAGACAAGGGTGTTAACAAGTCATAATTTGATCATTTCATTAATCACATAATAGGGCAAAACAAAAGTATATATATAAACACGAGAATGCAACAATACTTCTTCTGTCACTTTCCCATTCGTGTTCATTGCTGACGCACACACACACAAGTCGATGTTCAGACACTTTGTTCAGTTAAATTAGTTGCTGTTGTCTGTGCCTCCTCATCTGTCTCCTCTTGCACATTATTATAAGCTCTTCGCACATCTGTCAAGTGTATCCAGTACCGCAAGCCCTTCACTTTTACAGCTGTGGGCGTGCAGAACACTACCTCGTATGGGCCGTGGAACCGTGGTGCATTCCATCGACGCACAAAACTCCTGACATAAATTAGTTCGCCCGGCATTAGCTGTAGCTGCTGCTCAGGTTCTGTGACAGACCCTGTTATGTTTCCCTCCTCCCTAGTGAAGGGAGGGGAGAGCTGCTTTGATATTACGCGCGCTGCCCTTGTTAATTTTTTCAAATAGTCCGTGAATTCTTCTCCCAATATCGCGGCGCTCCTGTGTGCATCTGAGTGTTCTCGCAGTGGGGAGTGTGCTGTGTGCATTCGTCTCCCAGTTACTATTTCGTGCGGGGACAAATGGTGATCTTTACTTGGCTGATTTCTCAGTTCAAATAACGCAAGGGGCAGACAGTAGATCCAGTTCTTTTTCAATGAAAAACAGAGTTTTGATAGCCTGCCCTTTAGCAGTCCGTTCATCTTTTCCACTACGCCATTACTTTGAGGATGATAAATTGAACACAATTTGTGTTTTATTCCCAATAATGCAGTTACTTCCTTGAAAAGTTCATTTACAAAATGAGTGCCATTGTCTGAGCAAATCACGTCACAAATTCCCCAGCGCGGGAATATTTCCCTCACTAGGAACTTGGCGGCGCTTTTGGCATCAGGCCGTGCACATGCTCCAGCTTCCACCCACCTTGAGAATGGGCACACAACCACGATCATGTACCGTGCGCCATTACACCTTTCCCCCATGTCTGCATAATCTATATGCAGTTCTCTGAATGGACCAATGGGTTTAGGAATTGTTCCCCGGAGCGTGCGTAATGTCATTCCTGAATTGTATATTTGGCATGTTGTACATTCCATTGCTAATCGAGACACGTGCTCCTGGAGACAGGGCACGAACCATTCTTCCTGTATTTCTGCTGCGATGTGCTGTTTGGTATTATGTGCAGGGAAGTGTAGCTGTTGAAATGCAATTTCTAGTAACTGTATTGGCATTACCACTTTCCCTGAGTTATTTTGCCGCCACAGCAGGTCTGTTCCCGACTTGCTGCACCCCCGTTTTGTCCACATCAATTTTTCCTCTGCACTAGCGCCTTCCTGCAATTCTAGTATTTGTGATATGGGCATCATGTTGTACCCTTCTGGGGGCTCTTCGTTTCTCTTATGCTGAAGCATGTACTCACCTGCGTCATATTTCTGAAAATAGGAAGCCTCCTTGGCGGCAGCATCCGCTGCCGCGTTCCCCAAAGACACAACGTCTGTGTTGGATGTATGTGCTTGGCACTTTACTATTGCTACTGCAGTAGGGTTTTGTAGGGCCTCAATTAACTCTTTCAATAATAATAATCGTACTCTCAACTGATAGGTTTCCCAAGTCTTCATGCAATATGCGGTTGAATATGCTCGGGCTCTCACAGTATCCCTGTGGTAGTCTGCAGTGTTCATATCTCTTACCCCCTAGTGTGAATGCTGTAAGGTATCTACTCTCTTCAGCCAGGGGTATTGAGAAAAATGCGTTTTTCAAGTCTACTACTGTGAAATGTGATGCCACTTTCGGGATGCTGCATAGTATTGATGCAGGATTCGGGACTAGAGGGAACTCCTTCTGAATTACATCATTGAGGGGGCGTAAGTCCTGTATCATCCTCCAAGACCCTCCTTTCGCTTTTTTGATTGGATAAATACATGTGTTACATGGGGAGTTTGAAGGCACTATTATCCCTTGTGCTAGTAGTGCATTTATTGTTTCTTTTATCCCTTCTTCAGCTTCACGGGACAATGGATACTGTTTAACTCGGGGTAAAATTGCTCCTTGCTTTAGTTTTATTACCACAGGTTGTACTCCGTGCAACAGCCCTACATCATGGGGGCCTGTTGTCCATAAATTGTTTGGTACGAGCCTCATGTCGTCATCAAAAAATGACGGTGGTGCTCCTACCACTGCCATCAATTGGACGGGGGTTTCCCTGGCTTGAATCAAAATGTCACAGGGCATCGCTATTTCCATTACTATCTCACCATCCCCTTCTGTGTCTGAAAAGAGATCCTCATCTGTTAACTCTCGTAGGGCGATGTTGGCGTTTGTACACAGCACTGTACGCCACTCACATCCTTCCCTGTCCACTCCAATCACAGCGATCCTTTTCGCTGATACCTGTACAGCGTGCAAGTCTAATGATACCACTGATCCTGGTGCTGCATTGGGACACACTATGGGGCGGAAGAGGAACTCTGCTGGAATCCTCCAGTCCATTCTTCTTAGCTCTGGAATTATGAGGGCCAAAGTCTTTAGCCCTTCAATAAACATTTCCTCATTTTGTGGCAGTCCTCGTATTTCCTGTGTGGTTGTGTAGGCTTGCACTACCAACATCGCAAGCAAGGGGCATATCCCGGGTGTAGAACACACTATTCCTCTCTCGGTAAATGATATGGTCATGTTAAGTTTACTCAGGAGATCCCTCCCTAACAAATTTATTGGGGAATGTTCGTAATACAGTAAGGGTGCCTTCACAGTTTTACCCCCCACTGTTACATCCAAAGCTTCTGTGTAAGGAACTTCAATTACAGCCCCAGAGAACCCCTGCGTCTCTAACTTCCTGTTATATAACGGGAACCGGCCCTCTCTGACACATGATTTCTCCGCTCCCGAATCAACCATGAATATGAACTGCTTGTCTCCTATCTGCGCCCCTACCAATGGTTCCTCTGCTGCATTGTAGGTGGTAGATAGAACTGGACACGCAAGTGTTCTCTGTGGGCTGTCCTATGCGGGGTGTCTCATCGCCCCCCCCTCATTAAAGACACTTCCTGAAACCAATGACATGCCGTTGTAAGGTGCGGGTGCGGGGGCCCCGTTTGCTGTTGTCGCGAAAGGGTTACCTGGCGTGTATTGCATACTGTCATTGTTTTGTGGGTGGTTCTGTGTTCTATACTGGGGTCCCTGTTGCTGGCCAGCATTACCTTGGCCTGGGTTCCTTAGTTGCTGTTGTCCCATTGGGAGACCATATGGGCTTCCCGGGTGGGGATGGCCATATTGTTCTACCTCTTGGAACCCGTTGTTGGGTCTGCTTCTGCACTCTCTAGAGTAATGCCCCCATCTCCCGCAGTTCCAGCAACTTCCTTGTGCACCTCTAGGACCTTGCCATCCATTTCCTCCCATTCCCCCGTACCCTGATCCACCTCCTCTTCGGCCCCTGTACCCACCTCGTCCCCCTCGAGGGGTCCACTCTTGCCACTGCGGACCTCCGCCTTGCTCCTGCTCATTCCACTGCCGCTGTCCTATTCCCGCCCAATTAGTTGCCACCCTTCCTTGTAGTGCTATCAGCCCCTCCTCCTCATCATCTCCCTCCCTGCTGTGTGGGAGCGCGGCTACTGCTGCTGCAACCTTCACCAACTTTGTCTGTACTAACTTCGCCTCGTCTGCCAATCTTTTCTGCGCCACCTCCTTCTCCCTCTCCTTGATTCGTTTACAATGGTGTACTATTATGCTCTGAATCTCTGGCCATCCCTTTGCTTCAATACCTGCTATCTTGTCGAGCGCCTTCTGCACTTCCTTTGGGAGCCCCCTTTTTATAATGAAGTAAAATAAAGATGTCGATTGATACCAGGGCGTGCCCGTGTCTGCTCTCCACATCTCTTGGACCCGAAAAATGTAATCCATAGCCTCCTCCCCGTCATTCATTGTACACTGCATCACTGACTGTAAGTCCGGTGTGTCTGGGAATGTTTCGCGTAAGGCATCCCACACCCTGGCACGCACTGTGTTAAAGGAGGCCCCATCATGGCCGTCACAATCTAACGTTACTCCCGGGAAACCGGCTTTAACCCATACTCTTTCAGCCTGATCGCCCACTGCTGATACGAGCAAACTCTTCACATCTCCTATAGCTAGCGGTACCCCGGCAGTGTGTTTCTCAAAGGCGTATATCCACTTACTTGCCCCTCCTGATAACGGGGGCAATAGCTTTAATAAATTGGCTTTATCCATCTGCGCCCATGGGATATAGTTAGGCCTCCCTCCCCCCCTGTGTATCAACGGGAGCTGTAATCTTCCTTTCGTCGTTGCATCCGGACCCGTTTTGGCTGCTGAGGTCCCCAGTGATGCCATTTTCCCCACTCTGTTCCTTAATCGCCCCGTCCACTCATCATCCAGGGTTCTCATTGAACATGTACCATCCCCCCCTTCGCTTCCCCCTCCCATTGCCATGCTCAACCTATCGCTTTCTTCTAACTCGTCCCTTATGTCACATAGTAATTCCTCTCTGTCCCCCATAGGCCTTTCTTCATTGTCAGTATCTCCTTCTCGTGTCTCTATTTCAATTATTCGTGTTGGTTCTTCTTCAATTCTGAACAGTATCTCACCTTTTTTCCACCCCTCTTCAGGTTTTCTATTCTCACCTGGTGCTCTAGATGTGCGCCCTGATCTAGCCGCATTAAGTGCTGTTTGTCCACACATGTCTTTTATCCTCGAGAGCTCATCCTTTGCTATTGAGAGTCTTGACTGTAAATCATCTGTGAGTTTCTCTATGTCCACCCTTTGTGTACTCGCCTGGCCTCGCTCTCTCGTACTTTTCATATGGTGGGGGTGCCGTGGGCCGGTGGGGTGTGGTAGTTGTCGGGGGAGGCACATATGTGGGGTCACTGTATCCTTCTGCGGGCACAGGCTTGTGTAATATTGGGTACAAACTTATAACCTCTACTGGTGGCGCTACACTTGACAATTCTTTGACATCTTTCTGTATCATTAGTGGATTGTCTGTGGTGGACGGGAGATCAGGATTTAATGCTGGTGTTTTAGGTGGTGGTATCTCTTCAAATAACCTCCAAAGATCTAATATTTCCCTCCTATTTTGCAACTGCTTCCCCTTGTACTTCAAATAAATGCATGTGGCCACCATATCCAGAACACTTTTATCAAATGACCTTCCCTCGGGCCATATCTGGGGTAACCCCTCTCCCTTCAACTCGGTTATCCATTGGTCGTGATATTTCTTAATCCGCTCCGCGTACCCTGGGAGATTCTTACAAATATGTGATAAGGGTGTTTCAGCCCCCATCGCTGTGCCCTCCTAGTGCGTGTGTGTCACTGTGTGTCTGCAACTACAATGTAAATGTATTATCAATATTATTTTTTTCGTTTTCTACTTCACATTCAATATTGGGCTCCTTTGGGCTCTTCCCCCCTGCCTGCGCAATACAAAACTGGCTGTACACAGTTTCTACTCTATCCTCTTTGGGGGCACATACAAGAGCAACCCATCATTTATTTTGACAATATCAACCCGGAAATCAAAAAGGTACCCACTCACTTCACTGTATCAACGTTGTCTTCAAAAAGTTTTATCCGGTCACACTTACCATGACCATTTAACTACTATACACTTATAACCGTTTTACATAATCACAACATCAAATTGTCTTCTGACACATACGAGGTGCACACACCTCTTGGTACCACTCAATTCACCAGTCAAGCTGCCCTCCCTTTCCTCCCTAGCCGGCTGTCCCTGTCCGTCTTATTTGGATATATGGATGCGCATATATATATGTATATATTAGCCTGCTCTCCCCCCTTCTAGTAGGACTCTTTTTCTCTTACTTTCTCCCCAAGTTTGTGCTAATCTCACTTTTTATTCTCCCCCTACCCCTAAAGAAAAGAAAAGAAAGAAGTAATAGCGGTCACTAATATATTCTCAGTGCCCCCTTTTGCTGAACACTTTTATCTTATATTCCACTTCTTCATATATTCCCAGTACTAGTCAATATAGCACTATGCAGCGCCGCCTTCCACCCCCTTTCGGAGCTAGGTTCCCGTCACTTTTATCTCTTATTCACCTCTTAATCCTAATGGCCATATGCAAAGAAAAAGCAAGGAAATTTTAGGATGATCCTTAGTAGATCTACGTACCCCCCTTCGTTACCTGTCCTACACTTCTTTCCCCGCTCCCTTTACAATCGCTCGCACTCAATACTCACGTGCCCGTCTTGAACCGATAGTCTCCGAAACTGGGTCCGTCCAGGCAGTGTTGCCGTCAGCTCAACAGTCAGCCCCGGCTCCGGCGAGCGGTACTCAAAGGGGATTTTTCAACCGGGATCCCGTACCCTCTCTCTATTGAGTGCGCACTTCTTAGTGTACCGGTCGCCGTTGGCGGGCAGCCTCCCGGAGCCGGCTCACCGTGCGTATCCCTTTTCGACCAGAGATTCTCGTGCCAAAAGGGGACGGTAATGTTAGGTCGGGAAAAAATAATAATAATAATGATCACGCTTTCGGGGTCACCACTGAAGGCAAGCGTCCCCAACCAGCACGATCCTCCCCGCAATGAGAGACAATAAAGGACTCTCCCAAATCGGGAATAAAGCCAAGATAGAGTGCTGGTGAGCTTAAATGGGAGTTTATCAATCAGAATAGGGCATGCAAAGAACTCTGCAAAACTCTGAGAGCGCTCTGTCTGACAATAGCAAAGACAGGCGTATATATTTACAAAAAACGTCATAAGAACCTACACACTATAGGGGGCACAAGTTCAATGGGATTGGGTGGCGACGACTAACTATAGGTGCTGCTGCGATGTGGTTGGCTTTGGCTGGAAGACGTCACTGGTCAGCCTCGCGGGTTGGGCTGGGCCTGGCAGGTTGGCTGGGTTCATCCGGGCGGAGTTGTTGTGCCATCGTGGCCAGTGTCAGAGATGAATGTCCTTTCCTGACTTATTTGCCCTGGGCCATGCACACCGCAGTCATTCAGTCATTGCAATATTATCTTCTTTAGTAAATCTTCCAATAGGTTATTCTACAGGTTAATGCAACACAGCAGGAATGTACCTTGTGAGGGGTCTGGCGGTAATACGTCAGGACATGGTTACCAGTGTCCTGTTGACCGGGACCATAGGTCGAGGGGCTAAGCTCCAGGGCCTGGGACGGGCGGTACAGGTCTTTCTGCTTTGTTAGAAGTTGTTATGGATGTTCCGCTGTGTGTTGTCAGTGTTGGGTGTCCTGATTGCACAGGGCCATAAGTCTAAGATGATCCGGTGGGTTGTGGGGTTTACGAGGGGGCGCGTGTGTTCAGGCAGAGGTTTACTGCTGTGCTGTAAATAATGCAGGTGGCGGGCCGCGGCCTTGGGTGCTACAGAGGGGGCTACAAATCTTTGAAGCGGCTCCAGTCTGGTTGGGGGAGGCGGAGTAGCGCAGCGCGGGCCTCTGCTCTCATGCCTTGGCAGCCTTCGCAGGGTGGGAGGGGGAATGGCCTTGCACGTATTTCACAAAGGTATCTCCCTCGTGTGTTGCCGATTTTAGGTAAAAAACTTCACAAACATTTGAACACTCTATAATACTTATTCAAATCATTTTGAAACATGCATTTAAACTTTGCTGGATGTGTCTCGATTATACCCAGTCTGAGCACCTTATTCATACACTATGTTTTAACAACTACAGTATTTAGTTATATGCATATACATTTGCAGTAAGTGAGGTAGTACTAGGGTTGGTGGAGTACGTAGAAAGTAACCCGCCATTGTACGTGGCGGAGGTGGCACATGAGGGGCCTAGACATACACGTGTGACGAGCGCATTCTCGCACACTCTTCACATGTGCCCTTGGTATGGTTACATTCGTTTTCTTGTGTACTCTTGCAGCATCAGTTCAGTTGCGGCGCGGGACCGCGGGGCGTGGGGCTTTCAATGATACTTATGAAGAATAATCCCCCGGAAATGCTTTTATCATTTGCACACCCCTGCAGGGGTGTGGGTCCTTCACGGCTGGTGTCATGTACGATAATTACACAATTTCACAGGTTTCTTTAGTAAGAGTGGTTGTATGGAGAGGATACATGTGTTAAAAGTGGTTTCTTACATTCATATTTGGGTACCTGTCTGCTTTCAGCAGATGACCATTCTACAGATCTTCCCATCGCCCAGGCCGTGCTGACCGGGTCATTGTGGGAGCAGCGATACACTGCGGGAGGTGACCTGTTACAATGTTAATGTATTACACTAGATCATGCCCGTCTTGTTCGTGGGAACGGGCTTGCAGCGGATCTACCATGGTGCTGCGGAGACAGGGAGGACTGAAACTTTCCGACGGTGGGGGCCGCGCTACAGCGCGCTGAGCTCACCCCATCTTTAGCAAACAAGAAATGGTTTCTGAGGCCTAGCTAAATTTAATACGTGCGGGCAATGTCTTCAGCAGGTGAGCCATCCAGCACCTGGGCCCTGGTGGTAGGAGGGGACGCCCGATGAGCCATGGCCCTCACCCGGGGTGGAGATGTAGGCAAGGGGGGGGGGGTCTTTTGGACCACTCCTCCCCTACACATGCTATTTTCTTTTATCACAGAAATGAAGAAGAAAAACATGGACTCCCATTACTAGACCAAACAGTAAGTATACAATAATAAGGACAACCATAGCAGCACATCACATCCATAGTATCTAATACCTTTGTTCCTTATACATTTGTTTTTCACCCAAAGTTATAAACAAATATGAATGTGATATGCTGCGGTGGTTGTTGCCAGGGCATAGAGTCTTGGGTGCATGGCCAACAACCACCGCAGCATATCACATCCATAGAGTCAAACATTTCAACTATGATCTATGGGAAACTTTTAATGTCTGCGAACAATGTGAGTGTTCTTAGAACACTTTGAACTTGCCAGCGAACAATATGGACACCGTTTTCAGGACACCCCCTACGAACATTTCAGAACAACGCGATAGTTCTTAGAACACTTTCAACTTAACAACGAACAATACAGACAGCCTCCTAAGGACACCCCCTACGAACATTCCAGGACACCGGGAGTGTTCTCAAAAACGTCTTCAGAACACCCCCATCTTGTTTATTTGCGAACAATTCAGGACACCGCAAGTGTTCTTAGGACACATTCAACTTGACAGAGAACAATACGGACAGCGTCCTCAGGACACCCCCTACGAACATTCCAGGACACCGGGAGTGTTCTCAAAAACATCTTCAGAACACCCCCATCTTGTTTATTTGCGAACATTTCAGGACACCGCGAGTGTTCTTAGGACACATTCAACTTGACAAAGAACAATACGGACAGCGTCCTCAGGACACCCCCTACGAACACTCCCCGGACACCAGGAGTGTTCTTAGAAGCGTCTTCAGAACACCACCATCTTGTTTATTTGCGAACATTTCAGGACACCGCGAGTGTTCTTAGGACACATTCAACTTGACAAACAACAATACGGACAGCGTCCTCAGGACACCCCCTACGAACACTCCCCGGACACTGCAAGTGTTCTTAGAAGCGTCTTCAGAACACCCCCATTTTGTTTATTTGCGAACATTTCAGGACACCGCGAGTGTTCTTAGGACAGACTCAACTTGACAGAGAACAATACGGACAGCGTCCTCAGGACACCCCCTACGAACACTTCCCGGACACCGCGAGTGTTCTTAGAAGCGTCTTCAGAACCTCCCCATTTTGTTTATTTGCAAACATTTCAGGACACCGCGCGTGTTCTTAGAACACATTCAACTTGACAGAGAACAATATGGACAGCGTCCTCAGGACACCACCTACGAACACTCCCCGGACACCGCGAGTGTTCTTAGAACAGTTTCACTTTGCTTGCAAACAAAACTGACACATTTTGACTCCTTAGAACACCCCCTAGTCAGTTTATTTAGAAAATTTCAGAACACCCGTGATGTCCGCAAACAAATCGAACACAAAAAGAACATCTAACACATAAAAAACACAACTTTCATCCTATCTCACACAATCCCACCCTCCCCAAACACTCCTACACACCAACACACTCTACAAAATACACATTTTGAACAAAGTTTCACCGCGCTGTCCGGGGACATCCGTGAATCCAATATGGCGGGCGCTACCGAAAAATCTGACGCGCTTCACGCTCCACGCCGTCCAATCAGCAAACACTTTGCATGTCCGCGAACATCACGCAAGACGATTGGCCAATCAGGACACTTTCCGCGGAGCGAACAGGGAAGTGTATCCGCAAACCGAACACAGATATCACTAATTTTTTTTGACCTACTTTTTGGTCATTTTAAAAAAAAACTACTGGACGAATTTTCACCAAATTTGCAAAACCACGCTTTCGGGACCAAGCCGCTGCTCCTGGTCCAAATTTGGTGGAAATCCGTCCAGCGGTTTGGGCTGTAGACGCGAGCAAAATTTTTTTCCCATTCACTCTATGGAGAGTGAGTATAATGTATACAAATATGAGCATATAGAGGGAACGTAGAGTAATAAAAATAAAACTATGACAAAGTGCTGATAACCATAATGATTATCTTCATGCACAGAAAGGATTGCTCTCTTACAAGCCTGTATCTTCCGCTATGTACATGTTTCATATATGATGTGACAGGACCCCAAGTCTACAAATATAGTACCTTTTCAATTTTTACTTCCTGACTGTTACTGTAGAAAACTATGTGGCTTCGATATGTCAGTAAAGGATAAAAAGGGAGAGGCAGCCATGTGATGTCATCAGTTATGTCATCAATGACATTTGTGATCTCATCTTTGATGTCCTGGGTGTTAGTGTTAGCAGTGCACGGTGGCGCGAGTTATGGTTGCTTATGTTACCATAACTGGCGAATTTCAAGGGTTTTTCGGTTTTACTTGGAACCATAACGTCCCTTTAACAAAGTTTTTTCACTGAAATTCATAGGTTTTTAGTAGCACAACTTAACCATAATATCCCTGACATGTAACATAGAACATACTAACCCCCTCGTAGTGATTTTCATGTCCGCGGACTACCGCCATGTCCGCGGACACATCGAAAATCTGAGCGTGGTGAATGTAAATTTAAATAGTGTGCCCCATTTCCCCTTTGAAGTTGGCTCTGAAAAGAGCCGTTTTTTTTTTTTTTACAGATTCGTGACAGACACCTATTATTTTATATTTTTTTTCATGTTTTTTTTTCTAATTTTACTCCTAAAATCTTCACATAACCTTCTCCAAAGCAACCCTTACATTCCAAAATAAAAAGGCATTTCCGGTAAAAGATAAACAAATGCCATCTTCTTTAAAATTAACAGCATTACTGGCATCAATATTCTCATTGTTACAGAAGAACATACCAGCTCTAAGCATGAATGCACACATGCCTCGGTTGATGACACACCTAGCAATGTTTTGCTGAGGACAAAAAACTGAACTATTGTCCCATATTGCCCTAGGTAGTAATCCAGAAAAAATTACTTTCGCATTTGGAAGGATCTTCACTACGGCTTGAACCAAGCGTTCCAAATCAGCCAACAAAGTAAGGGGCACTGACGTTGCCCAAATGGAAAGCACCATAGTGCAAAACTACCACATGCGGACTGTTCATCGTGGCCATATCCGCACAAACTTGTACAATTCCCTGTACATTGCAATCAGGCACAGTGCTCCACACCACCTCCACTCCTTTGACATCAAAGTTCTTTGCAACATGCCTGCATTCAGCGTACTGCTGTAAACCATGCACAAACATATCTCCGAGCACCAACACCCTGACTTTCTCCACTTCTGCCATCTTCACCACACACAGTCTCTTTCAACACAAATCCACAACCTCAACATCTGATTGGCTGATCTGTACAGTCTTCTTTCCATGTTGGATTTCCTGGAAAAACCCGGATTTACCACGCCCTGTCCACGAACAGCCGCGGTGTCCGCAGACGGCGTCCACTTTACTCTCTGTACCATTCCCTCATTGCATACAGCTAAGCAATCACACAATACGAATAACGTCCTCAGAACACCCCCATTTTGTGAATTTTCGAACATTTCAGGACAATTATCAATTCATTATTCTACATATTAACATTACAAATATTATACTTTTATCTTGTACTCTGCACACAATGCTATCTTTCTCCATTAGCAGCTCAGTATACTACATAGAATCCCATAATACAATGCTATTTATTGATATAAATGCATCGTTCAAAGCACTAATAACGGTATGATATTTATTGCAATATCCTTGACACTTTTTTCGGAACATTATAATGAAAATCCCTAGTACACAAATTCCATGAAAAGTACATACACATGTGATGTCATCAGTGATTTCATCAATGGCATTTGCAATGTCATCTTTGATGTCCTGGGTGTTAGTTTTAGCAGTGCATGGTGTTGGCGCAAGTTATTTTTCATAGCTTACCATAACTTGCTATTTTCAGGGGTCTTTCGGCTGTACTTAGAACCATAACGTCCTTTAAACAAACTTTTTTTAATATCACGCAAACAATATACAAACATGGCGTGCAAAAACCAACTTCTACAGATGGCTTTACACAGAATGTTGCAAAGTAAGAATTTATGCTCGTTCACAGTGAAGGTCAGCTGCTTCCATTTTTTTCTCGGGCCCCGGAGAGGCTCACGAAGCACACTATAAGGTTGTATTGTGTTTTGACCTTGACAGACAGAGATTGTGATGAAAGACTTCTCTTGAAGGAGTGTTGCTAAAACGTAAGAGAAGATAAAGATGAAATTTCTGAAACGAAAACACTTTTACATATTATATCACTATGCGAAAGATCGTTGGCACACGCAGAGTCGTATTTTGGGACTGCACCACTCGTAGACAATGGAAATTGCAATTGTACTGTAAGTAACCCTTTACATTACTTTATACCAAATATAATTACAATAGCGTAGCATTAAAGACCTCTGAAGTTGAACTTGTTCGTTGAAAGTGGCATAATGTTTTCTACCGCGCACTATCACCGCCGAATTGATCCCCTGTCGTTTAGAGGGCTCTGAAAAAGGCAGACGACACAGAGTGGGTTAATATAAATAATTTAACCGGTCTATAGGCGGTCAAGTGCTCTACTCGCTATGCCACTTCACTGTAGCCTGTCAAGTGGCACAGCGAGTACAGCACTCGCTTTGACATCCGTACACAGCTTGCTAACGCAAATTCGAATCCGGCAAGGCCAAACTCAGCCTTTCATCCTTCCGTGGTCGATAAATGAGCACCACACACCGTGGTTAATAATAAGCACTGCTTAGAGCTATATGAATGGGAAAATATTATTATTTTATTATTAACATACTCTGTTGCACTATCTTCGATAGCAAATAGTTTCACGCCCTAATAAATAAAATGATGATTTTTAAAGAAGATCGGCTGGTGAGACTAATTTATGTTTTTTAAAACAGGTAAGTGGCCCCGTTTTGTCTATGTCACGATTTACATACTCCAGCGGATGGGGTCTTCAACTGCCAGGTGCAAGTCCAAATATGCAACTTCATGACCCTCACCATTTTATGGGACAATCGCCAAGGACCAATATGCCCTTAGCAGTACTAGCGGCTACAAACAACATACCAACCAATACGGTGGTCTAATGGCTCCTTGTTGGAGCAACCTTCCGATTATCAGAGAGACCATTTACTGCTTTTATCATAAACCAACAGCCTATCTACCGCAAAGGAACAACGCGTGGCTCCAAATAAACTTTTGCTGATCGACAGCAGAGACAATAGCAAATCGCTGAATATTCACTAAACATTTCATGTGAAATAAATGTACTTTACCAAATGTACAATCCTGCTGTTTACTTTTAAACCACAGTTTCATATTCCGAATTGTGGCGCACTGAGTTGTAACCTGATCTAACACTCTCTGTACCGCAAAGGAACATCACGTGTCTCAACATGAACTTTTGCGGATCGACAACAAAGACAAATGCAAATTGCTGAATATTCTCTAAACATTTGATGTCAAATAAATGTACTTTACAACATTTACAATCTTGCTCTTTCCTTTTAAATCACTGTTTCATATTCTGAATTGTGGCGCGCTGTGTTGTGACATAATGTGTGTTGTCTTCCGGGTTCTGTGTAAAGTCGCGTAGTACTGGAGACGACTGGGTGCGTTTCATTACGCACCCTGTAACGTCACGGAGAAAGGCGGGGAATATGAATGCTTTGATAATATCAGGCTTAGTGGCGGGAGATATGATTTAGTGTCGCAAAAGCAAGTCAGCCAGGTCAATAGCGCCAGTCATAGGATTATCACATAATGTCGACGCACACCAGCCGGATTTATCGTTTCTTTAGTGGACAAAAAGTCGGTTGACGCCCCTAGGAAATTGTACTATTAGCGAACAAAAGGAGTGCTCTTAAAACACTTTCACCCTGACAACGAACAATACAAACAACGTTCTCAGAACACCCCCATTTTGTGTAATTGCAACCATTTCGGGACACTGCAAGTGTTCTTAGAACACATTCAACTAGACAGATTACAATACGGACAGCGTCCTGAGGACACCCCCAGTTTGTGTATTTACGAACAATTAAGTACACCGCAAGTGTTCATAGCTCATTTTTACCTTCCTTGCGAACAAAAATGACACATACTCCGTCCTCTAAACACCCCACCATTTAGTTTATTTACAAAATGTCAGAACAGCCGTGTTCTCCGCGGACAAATCGAACGCAACAAAAAGGTCTAGCACATAAAAAAACAAAGCATTGAACCTATCTCATACTCCCCAACCCTCCCCAAACACTCTTACACACCAACACACGGCACTAAATACAATTTTTTATCCACCTTTCACTGCGCTGTACGCGGTCGACTGCGAATACAAGATGGCGGGCGCCACAGAAAATCTGACGCGCTCCACGCCCCTCGCCGTCCAATCAGCGAACACGTTGCATGTCCGCGGACATGACGCAAGCCCATGGGCCAATCGGGGTGCTGTCCGCGGAGCGAACAGGGAAGTCCGTCCGTGAAGTGAACGCAGATATCACTAATTTCTTTGCCTTACATTTTGGTCATTTTTAAAAAAACTACTGGACAGATTTACACCAAATTTACAAAAGCACGCTTTTGGGACCAGGCCGCCGCTCCTGCCGCAAATTTGGTGTAAATCCGTCCAGCGGTTCGGGCTGTAGCCGTGCGCAAAGTTTTTTCCCATTCAGTCTATGGGGGAAAAAAAAGTTTTGGGACCCCCCTATAACTTTCCCCCCCCTGGACGAATCCTCACCAAACTTTGCAAAAAAATTCAGAGTGACCCAACTACTTTTTTTGCAAAGTTTGGTGAGGATCCGTCCAGGAGAGCGAAGTTATAAGCCGCCCAAAAAGTGCTCTTCCTATGGAAACAGCAACTTAACCATAACTACATGGCCACTACCGTGGCCATGTAATATATATATAGGGTTTCGGGTTGACACTGTTTGTTTTTCCAGTTTTGGTGGTGTTTTTCCAGGATCTTCAATTTCAGAGTTTCAGTGCTTACCTGTTTCCCTGTAAAAAGATTGCGGACAACTCTGTTTTTCCAGTGTAGACAAAAATGTATCTTTCATTAATGCACGTATATTATGCATAATTCTTTTGAAGAAAAAATAAATCACAGTTTATGCAGTCCTCATCTCTTGGCCTTCTTGGACTTGTGGACCTGAATTTACAATGGCAAATATAAACTACACATAGGAAAATGCAAAGAGTAAAACAAGGATTCTAGTCTCCTAAAATGGGGCAAGAACTTAAGACATGCACTACCCAAAGCAAACAATAAATAATTATGTACAGGAGAGTATGGGGAAGGCGCATTGGAGATAGAGTCAAGTTTATCGGTCTATTCATTTTTAAAGTTGCATGCAGGATGAAGAACTGAGTGGCCTGTTTTTGTAAACACCCTTGTGGGGAACTAAACATCTCATCACACAGATAACAAGGAAGCGCCTTGATAACAATAAAAACTGTACATATTTACTAAGTGGAAAGTTAAATAGATTCGGAAACAATAAAAAAAGTATTCGATATTTAGTTTGATGGGAATTAGGGATTCCAAATCTCAGACATACCTCTACCATTCTTTAACCAAAGTACACAATCCAATTTTGCTGACACCTTTGCAGTATGGGAATACAAGTGACCCTTCCTTGGTCCATTGCATCAATAGAACTTAAACGGACTAGCGTTTGATGGACGATCATTGGAACACAAGGCTCCATTTGATCAAGTAGAGCATTCAGATGTTCTCTGATAAATGACTAACTGATGGTTTTTCAGCCCAGTAGCGTAGGGAATCCAATATTATTAAGGGGAAATTATAAATGCACATTTCATTTTGGATCACATTCAGGTACTAAAATGTCTAAGAAATGTACACTAGATGGCAATGTTGACCCTGTTTCCAAATTAATACAGGAATTATTGTATAGAAAGGCCTGTCCTGCAATCTTGTGGATATTTTAAAATAAACCACTGGAAGGGAACATTATATTCTGGAGGTGAGGGGATGAGGGGGCTAGGATGCAGAAATGAGGTCACCTGATTTTACAGAAAGAAATATAGTGAAGCATAAATATAAAAGATTTTTACTGCATAAACTCAATGTTAAAGAAAGGTGGACATAGATTGAATGTATCGTTGACATATCTCACAAATGCAAGTAATTTGCATGTGACTGCATTTTTTTCAGTGTGCATGTGCGCTGAATTTAAAGTACAGCATAGCCCTCAACTGTAGCCAATTGCCATTGGGGATGGTAGGCTAGTTTATAATAGGCTGGTCCCTCTTTAGCACTGCCAACCACACAATCCAATCATCTGCAGGCTCTGACTGATGAAGACCACCACATCGGATTTGCCCGTGCTTGGCTTCTTAACATTTCCCCATGAGCGGCGTGTGCTCTAAGATGGTTGCCGCCGCTGCGACCACGAAGACCTCTGTTTACCTGCCTGCAGCCTAAGCCCGCCTCGGCACTTGCGGATTGGCTAGGGCTTTGTTCTTTACCCCGAGGCCCAGGGCGCCGGACGGCAAAGCCAGCCCCCCTTTACCTATAAGGGTAGCAATGTTCTGTCTGGGCCTGTCTGTGCCTGTCCAGGCGTGGACGGCGCATAGGAGCATTGTCCCCCACCTCAGCTGTTGTGACCATGATGCCGTCTACCTTGGTGCTGCATGTAGCATGTCTGTTGCACTATCTTATCCTCTCTTCTACTCGCTTCCAATACCCTCCTTCCTGTGCTGTGGCCTCGCTGCTGTGCCTGCTTTACTTGCTCTTGTTAATGTTAATTTTAATGTTAAAGGATATTTGTACCACGCACTATCACCACCGGAGTAATCCCCTGGCAATCTGGTGGCTCTGAAAAAAAAGGGGGGGGTTAGGGGGTGAGTTAGTGGGAATAAGCTGGAAAAGTTCAAGGGAGCAGTGATGTGATGTTGGCAGCCTCAAATCGGTAACTCCGTTGGCTGAGCTTGAGGTGTTTTCAGGTCAGTAGCCGTCGTGTGCTGTTGTGCGGGTCTATGTGTGGCTTGTTTTGTTGTTGCAGTGTAGTGAAGTTTGTGCGGATTGTTGTGTTATAGACTTGTGGTTGCGTTTGGTTGGAGTTTGAGAGGTGTATGCAGAGGGGTAAAATCGTTAGTGGGTTGGTTACTTAGGCAAATGCTAACAATCACAGTTTGATCCAAGTGTGGCGCATGCCGACCCCCACGATCCGATCCAGACGCGATGCCGGGCAACGTTCACGACTACGTCCCGATACGAAGCCAGCCAATGCCCACGACCATGTCCAGGTGCGGCACATGCCAACACCCACCACCCCATCCAGGTGTGGCACACGCCGACATCCACGATCCCAGACATACGCGACGTCAGCCAATGTCCTCGACTACGTCCATGTGTGGCACCCGCCAACATCCAGAATTCCTTCCAAGTGTGGCATGTGCCAACAACCACAACTCTATCCAGGTATGGCACATGCCAATGATCACAGCCCCATCCGAGTGTGGCACATGCCAACATCCACTACTGCGTCCAAATGCGGCACTTGCCAAGACTCACAAGCCCATCCAGACGCACCACCGGCCAGTGCTCACGACTACATCCAGGTGCGGCACATGCCAACACTCGCAACTCCACCCAAGTGTGGCACGTGCCAACAACCACGATTCCATCCAATTGCGGCACATGACAACATTCACAACTCTATCCAAGCGCGGCATATGCCGACATTCATGATCCCATCCAGATGTGACGCCGGCTAATGCGTGCATGCGCAGCACCTGCCATCACTCACAAGCCCATCATGGCCTAGTCCATGCCAATGTCCACAACTCAGTTCAAATGTGGCAGCTGCCAATGTCCACTCAACTCAGTTCAGGTATGGTATCTGGTAGCGTTTAAGGAATGGGTGAGCCTGTAGGGAGGGTTTGCCAGGGTAGCTGATTCTGTCTTTATTAGGTGTTACTTTCGTCCTATGTGATCTAGCGTCTTCTCTCTTGTAATTGCGGATCTTGGTGTTTGTCAGTGTCATTCGAAAATCTGTAATCCTGTTCTTTGTGTCTCCTGTTTGATTGTTTAGTTTTTCAGTTTGAAATGGTGGTGTTAAAGAGCCAGGTTTTTTGTAGTTTTCTGAATTATAGGTGGTCTTTGGTGTTTCTTATTCCTTTCTGGATGTTGTTCCAGGTTTTTGCAGCCAGGTGGGAGAAGGAGGAGCCTTCTAGTTTTTTCTTGAGGTACGGTTTTTGTTCCAGGCGGATTTCGTTGCTTGATCCGAGAAGTCTCGTTGGCTTGTAGATTGTTATTTTCTTTTGTAGAAATTCTGCTCCTTGTCCGCTGATTGCTCTGTGTGTTATGCACATTGTTTTGAAGCTGGTGCGATGTTTGATTGGGAGGCAGTGTAGTATTTTTAGTGCTGGGGTGTTGTGGTCTCTTCTGGATTGTTTGAGGAGAAGTCTGGCTGCTGCATTTTGGATGCGCTGTAGTTTCTTCATGAGGTATTCTGGCATCCCGAGATAGAGGCTGCTTGCGTAGTCGATTCATGACATGATGAGGGCGACGATTGTGAGTGCTTTGTGGGTGAAGAAGAGGAAAGGTAGGATTCTTCTTGTTGTGTGAAGGAGGAAGAAGCATTTCTTGACTATTGCTTCATAACCGTCTTCCCTGCCATTACTCTCTCCTATTCGCTGCCTCTATGCTCCCATCTCCTCCTCATGGTGCAGCCGTGGTTCCACTGCTATCTGGAATGCTGCTTCCCACTTTACTTCCTGGCCCACTGGCCTGTCCTCTCCTCTCCCTCCTTTCTAACTCACCCTTATGCTTGTCTGTTTCATGCGTTCCATCCAGGCATTCTTCACGTCCACCCCTCTCCCTGCGGTGAGTCACTGCTCCCCCCTGCCTCGGCCAACTTTATTGTCAGGAACCCGCTGGCTTTTTGTCTTTTCTTGCATTACACTGTAGCCCATTATCTAACTCTTCCTGCCTAGTAACTACCCACCTGCATACTCTAGGATGGTTTCTTCAGCCCTGTCCTATGTTCTTTTGTACACTCCTGTAAACTGGATGGTCACTCTCACTCTATACAGTGTTTTACTTTTCTTTTTCCTACCTACATCCTCGGATTATTTCCCACATCTTTAGTGTATTTTACATTTGACACCCTGCCACCACTGATTGAACTTTTTGAACCTTACTCTCCCTCCAGATCTTTATGTTCCTCTGGCCGTAACTCTCTGTGTGTTAAATGCTTCGCTAAACAGCGAGCTGGGGGCTGATCTCTTTCCTCAGCAGGCTCCTTCTATGGAAAAGCCTCCCCCTTCCTCTTCGTCTTGAGCCAGATCTCCTCAAATTCCGGAAGCTCCTCAAGACTTTCCTTTTCACCCCCCCCCCTTCCTCCCTTCTCTGTTAACTCCCACAGTTGCTGAGATTGGTGATTGGTGACCAGGGCCCTTATGTGCCCTCCCAGGTCATGGCCTCTCACACCAAACCACCTACCGCCCCCACCCCTGGCAGCACTTTGCCTTGGCATCCACTGGCCTATGTCACCACAGGCCTGCACTTATTTATTGGAGGCTGACCACTCCACCTAGGCACTTACAGCTTCTCAATCCCTAGCACTTCCCTTTTGATACACATAGCACTTACCTCCCACCCCCACTCCCTCATCCCGTCTCTCTCTGCACTTGCACGTTCTGAATGCTCACAAGGCCTAGTAGGTCCGCGTCTATCTTTCATTGTTGTATTTGTTCTTCATTCCCATGGCCCCTCCCTGTTTCCGTGTGGGTGCTTTGAAACACAATTTACTTGATGTATATGCACTTTACAAATGCACAATAAATAAATCAATACTGTGTTTTGCATTGGGCACCCTCCAACCACCGATTGACTTGGATCCTTACTGTGTTATGCATTCATCTCCTGCATCCACTGAAAGTCTTGTTACTGTCTAAGTTGTGTTTTACATTTTTAACCTACAGGTGATACTTGATATAGCCCCTGCACCATGTAGTGAGGCTTTCCCAACTTGTTCACCCACCCTTCCTTCTCTGAGAGTTGCAGCATGGCCAGCATGTTCATTCATTACTGTAATTGTCCCTGTTATCTACCTTCTGTTCCTCCTGCATTGTTGTGTAGCCTCCGACAACATGGGGTGAGGCAGTCAACTGTTCATATGACTTACCTTTATCTGCATTTGTAATGTAGCCCCAGAGGGTGAGGCTTTCCCATGTTGCATGTTACCTAACCTGTACTTGCATTGTGATGTACACCTCACCATAAGGCGAGGCTTTCCCATGGTGCATGTGATCTAACCTGTACGTGAATTGTGATATAGCTCCCTCACCATAGGGCGAGGCTGTCCCATGGTGCATGTGATCTAACCTGTACCTGCATTGTGATGTACCCCTCACCATAAGGCGAGGCTTTCCCATTTTGCATGTGACCAAACCTGTACCTGCATTGTGATGTAGCCCCCTCACCATAGGGCCAGGCTTTCCCATGTTGCATGTAACCTAACCTGTACCTGCATCGTGATATAGCCCTGTCACCATAGGGTGAGGCTTTTCCATGTTGCATGTAACCTAACCTGTACCTGCATTGTGATATAGCCCCCTCACCATAGGGTGAGGCCTTTCCATGTTGCATATTACCTAACCTGTACCTGCATTGTGATGTAGCCCCATAGGGTTAGGCTTTCCCATGTTGCATGTGATCTAACCTGTACCTGCATTGTGATATAGCCCCCTCACCATAGGGTGAGGCTTTTCCATGTTGCATGTTACCTAACCTGTACCTGCATTGTGATGTAGCCCCATAGGGTTAGGCTTTCCCATGTTGCATGTGATCTAACCTGTACCTGCATTGTGATGTAGCCCCCTCACCATAGGGCCAGGCTTTCCCATGTTGCATGTAACCTAACCTGTACCTGCATCGTGATATAGCCCTGTCACCATAGGGTGAGGCTTTTCCATGTTGCATGTAACCTAACCTGTACCTGCATTGTGATATAGCCCCCTCACCATAGGGTGAGGCTTTTCCATGTTGCATGTTACCTAACCTGTACCTGCATCGTGATATAGCCCTGTCACCATAGGGTGAGGCTTTTCCATGTTGCATGTTACCTAACCTGTACCTGCATTGTGATGTAGCCCCCTCACCATAGGGCCAGGCTTTCCCATGTTGCATGTAACCTAACCTGTACCTGCATCGTGATTTAGCCCTGTCACCATAGGGTGAGGCTTTTCCATGTTGCATGTAACCTAACCTGTACCTGCATTGTGATATAGCCCCCTCACCATAGGGTGAGGCTTTTCCATGTTGCATGTTACCTAACCTGTACCTGCATTGTGATGTAGCCCCCTCACCATAGGGCCAGGCTTTCCCATGTTGCATGTAACCTAACCTGTACCTGCATCGTGATATAGCCCTGTCACCATAGGGTGAGGCTTTTCCATGTTGCATGTGATCTAACCTGTACCTGCATTGTGATATAGCCCCCTCACCATAGGGCCAGGCTTTCCCATGTTGCATGTAACCTAACCTGTACCTGCATCGTGATATAGCCCTGTCACCATAGGGTGAGGCTTTTCCATGTTGCATGTAACCTAACCTGTACCTGCATTGTGATATAGCCCCCTCACCATAGGGTGAGGCTTTTCCATGTTGCATGTTACCTAACCTGTACCTGCATTGTGATGTAGCCCCATAGGGTTAGGCTTTCCCATGTTGCATGTGATCTAACCTGTACCTGCATTGTGATATAGCCCCCTCACCATAGGGCCAGGCTTTCCCATGTTGCATGTAACCTAACCTGTACCTGCATCGTGATATAGCCCTGTCACCATAGGGTGAGGCTTTTCCATGTTGCATGTAACCTAACCTGTACCTGCATTGTGATGTAGCCCCCTCACCATAGGGTGAGGCTTTTCCATGTTGCATGTTACCTAACCTGTACCTGCATTGTGATGTAGCCCCCTCACCATAGGGCCAGGCTTTCCCATGTTGCATGTAACCTAACCTGTACCTGCATCGTGATATAGCCCTGTCACCATAGGGTGAGGCTTTTCCATGTTGCATGTAACCTAACCTGTACCTGCATTGTGATATAGCCCCCTCACCATAGGGTGAGACTTTTCCATGTTGCATGTTACCTAACCTGTACCTGCATTGTGATGTAGCCCCATAGGGTTAGGCTTTCCCATGTTGCATGTGATCTAACCTGTACCTGCATTGTGATATAGCCCCCTCACCATAGGGTGAGGCTTTTCCATGTTGCATGTTACCTAACCTGTACCTGCATTGTGATGTAGCCCCATAGGGTTAGGCTTTCCCATGTTGCATGTAACCTAACCTGTACCTGCATTGTGATGTAGCCCCATAGGGTTAGGCTTTCCCATGTTGCATGTGATCTAACCTGTACCTGCATTGTGATATAGCCCCCTCACCATAGGGCCAGGCTTTCCCATGTTGCATGTAACCTAACCTGTACCTGGATCGTGATATAGCCCTGTCACCATAGGGTGAGGCTTTTCCATGTTGCATGTAACCTAACCTGTACCTGCATTGTGATATAGCCCCCTCACCATAGGGTGAGGCTTTTCCATGTTGCATGTTACCTAACCTGTACCTGCATTGTGATGTAGCCCCATAGGGTTAGGCTTTCCCATGTTGCATGTGATCTAACCTGTACCTGCATTGTGATATAGCCCCCTCACCATAGGGCCAGGCTTTCCCATGTTGCATGTAACCTAACCTGTACCTGCATCGTGATATAGCCCTGTCACCATAGGGTGAGGCTTTTCCATGTTGCATGTAACCTAACCTGTACCTGCATTGTGATGTAGCCCCCTCACCATAGGGTGAGGCTTTTCCATGTTGCATGTTACCTAACCTGTACCTGCATTGTGATGTAGCCCCCTCACCATAGGGCCAGGCTTTCCCATGTTGCATGTAACCTAACCTGTACCTGCATCGTGATATAGCCCTGTCACCATAGGGTGAGGCTTTTCCATGTTGCATGTAACCTAACCTGTACCTGCATTGTGATATAGCCCCCTCACCATAGGGTGAGACTTTTCCATGTTGCATGTTACCTAACCTGTACCTGAATTGTGATGTAGCCCCATAGGGTTAGGCTTTCCCATGTTGCATGTGATCTAACCTGTACCTGCATTGTGATATAGCCCCCTCACCATAGGGTGAGGCTTTTCCATGTTGCATGTTACCTAACCTGTACCTGCATTGTGATGTAGCCCCATAGGGTTAGGCTTTCCCATGTTGCATGTAACCTAACCTGTACCTGCATTGTGATATAGCCCCCTCACCATAGGATGAGGCTTTTCCATGTTGCATGTTACCTAACCTGTACCTGCATTGTGATGTAGCCCCATAGGGTTAGGCTTTCCCATGTTGCATGTGATCTAACCTGTACCTGCATTGTGATGTAGCCCCCTCACCATAGGGCAAGGCTTTCCCATGTTGCATGTGACCTAACCTGTACCTGCATTGTGATGTAGCCCCCTGTTTTGTCATTACATACCTCTCTCTGATTCCCCCTCACTTCCCCTCCTCCTCTCTGCCCCTTTTTCATGTTCAGAACTTGCATGATCCAAATCACCTCACAGCCCCCCCCTTTGTCTTGATGCGCCTTGAAACACAATTTTTGCTGTATAGTGCACATTACAAATAAACAATAAAGAAAGAATACAGCAGAGTCCTACAAAAAATCAGTCCAGCTGTCAGTCATTCACATAGCAGTCCCTGCCCTACATGAACACTCTACATTGGACAGCTGGTATAATGTCATTTAATTAGTCATCTCTGCTAGTAATTGAACAGTCACCCGACAGTGCTTTGAGGCCATAACAACGGAAGTAGATGCTAAACAAATCTGAATTAACATAACGTATTTTGTAGATTTTTTTGGATCTCAGGATTTCCAAATTAACCTTCCCTTGCTCTCATGAACATGTGCAATTTGTTCCAGAGATGTGGGTGAAAGTGTATTCCCCTTGAGAGAATGAACATGTTTAACAAGGTTTAACCACAACTTTAGCATCTACAGCTCAAAGGAGAGAACTGCCGGGTGATAGTTAGGGAGATGACAGTTAGCGAAGACAGAGTAAAAATACTTCACCGAATACAATACTTGTATATATTAAAAAGGTGAAAAGTGGAACATTGGAGTTAGATAAGGTCACATGTACCAAACCCATCCCCGACCCGCCCAAAATGTACTCGATCGGATGGATTTCAAATAGAGTTAAACAAAATAAGGACCTACAACTCTAGCAATCACGCGTCTTAAAAGAGGGATTCCATAGAATATAGGATTTTTCTTTGAGGTGGTAAATTATCCACAGAAAGTGATGAAGAGAGAGGAAGAAAGAGAGACAAATAGGGTGGAAAAACTGTACAGATTGGCCCCTTTGGTTAACAAGGTCAGAGGCCACCCTTTTCTTTGCCTTTATCATTCTCAGTACAACCTTCAATACGTGAAATGGGGGAATATCTGGTGGAAATATATACAATGTAGTGACCCCATGGTTTATTGAAAATGTGAAATGCCTTGTGGTCAAACACCTGTTATGGTTGGGAGTGGACGGGCCGGTTTGCCTAACTGATTAGATCCAAAGAAAAGACTCTCCCTGGACGTAGAATATTCGTGTCAATGATTTATTTGCAGGAACCCAACGTGGGCAAGGCTGCTCCCTAACAAGGAAACCGCCGTAAATCTGCACAGTTAACCTAACAAGGTCTGATTCTTACATTCACAACATTCGAGAATGGAAATCCAGCTATTTTACAAAAAGGAAGTGAACGGTGGATGTGATTAAGAGGACATTCTCTCCAACAGTGATCATCAGTGGAAAGTCCCATCTTTCTTGCTTTTCTTACAGCGATTACACATGTTATATTAGTGAGCCCAGCCCTGATAAAGACCAGGAACCGGTCAGTCAAAACACTTGTTGGCACTAGTACACTTTGAAGATATACAGGATGTATAAGAAATGGAATTTAAAATAATTATCAGCATTCTCCACTAGGACATTTTCTTATTGATGACACTATCTAACTGCATTGCTGGTTCTGATCATTCCTTCACTATCAGTCTTAAATTAGCCTGCATACAATTAACAACGACATGCGCATGGGACATTGGTGCAGTAACAGTTTTTCCTGTGAAAGCTAGGTTTGGTTCCTGTACCAGTTTTAACAAATGCTGATGGCACAATCTTGCACCATGGGCATCAGTACAAGCCTGGTGGTAATTTTGTGGTAATTGTATGAAATAACCTCCAAAATCATTTACCGTTACCGTCACTTGGTCTGGTGGAATAACTTGCTAGATTACAAGTAGTAGTTAGGCAGTCTGAATTCCCATTTCTTGAATACCTAGGACTCCATGGGGATTTTTTTCAGATTTACTACAAGTGGTAATTCAGCCATGGTAAATCCACCTATTTTTGGTCTTCCTTCACTTTAAGGTCAAAACGCTGAATTTGGCGGGTGGTAAAAGTGGCTGTAATTCTGCTACAGCCAAAAAAAGATGGCGGCAACAGAATTACTGCCATGTGTTTACCGCAGAGCTTGTAATGAGTTTGTAAGTAACATGATGGGAGCATGACTTGGCAATTCATAAGAGCAATGCCCAGACTATAACATCTCAGGTTCCTAATTAATTAGCTCTATGTTATTGGTGCCTAGGGGTACTGTTTGATGGACAAATGTCTTGGTATCTATTGACTTTGTCAAAAAAGCAAGTATTCTCAGTTGATGTTGGATTAAAGTGCCACCAGTAATTGGTCAAGGAAGTGACCAAGATCGGATATGGGCCGAGGTATGACATGTGTTCTAAAGTGCACACTTGGAGGCTGGAGAAGATTCTGCGTCAGATTTGAAGACGGGCTCCAGGTTCTGTCCAGGCTACATTTTCACAGAAAAGGCTAGAGCATGACCTTCCATATTTGAATCTCACAAAAAGTGCACACTAGTTCAACATCTAGGAGAGATGTCCTTGTAAATGAATTGCTGTAGTAAATTACTAGAAAACATCACTGATACTAGGCAAAGGATAGGCATTTGCTAGACAATGGTATAATGGTATTTACCAGGACATAAGATCGCAACAGCTGCAAAATAGAGTGATTACCTGCGCATCTGATGTCACTACCTGGCAAATGCTTATCTAATACATCTTACAAAAACTGTTGGCTTTGTCATTGCTTCTTTTTAACAGGGTTTCTCTGCATGCAAGAGATATAAATAAAGTGGCTAAAGGCACACTTAGTTAAGACTTTTGTATTACGCCAGTATCTATTTAGAGAAGCAGTTATGCCATTAACTCTCAGCAGACTGCTTACAAAAAACTTTGGCAGGCTAAAGTTCGATGATACTACTTGATAGAGCAAGCTCAAAAAGATCCCAGGAGGATGTTTAGGGCAGGGAAGGGCAGATAGTGGATGGGAATGGCCATAGGGATTAGCATGGCCATGGGCCGTCAATGGGTGGGTAAATAACAAAACACCCACTGGATGAGTGTCCCTCCTCACATGTCACCTCTCCCCTACCTGTGCTCCAATGCAATAGTTTTGTCTTATGGGTGGTGCTTAAGGGCCACCTAATAGCCCAAGCTAAAAAGAGAAATTAATCTTATTAAACAGGAAGGGGTGGTGGATGTTTTCTCTATAAAAGAAAACCATGTACCAGCTACTCAATATTTTAAGACATTTATTTATGTATTGGACATTTGTATGGCGCCTATACACAGGGGTTTCCAGGTGCCACAAGACAAGATGGGGTGTCGGGGAGGGGAGGGGGTGGTTGACACAGGAATCACAAAAGTTCAACAACAAAGAAACGGTTATATTGGCCATGTGACAATCCTACCATGAAAAGTGCATGACAAGGTGATAAGTGAAAGGGTGGTAGAGGGAGAAGTGAAGGAGTGGAGTGCCCCCACGGGTGGGGGCAGGCAAGTGCGGATCGGGCCAAGGCGGCAAGTGTGCATACCTGGACAATGCTGACCTGCAACAGTATCTGCAGAAGTTGCTTCTCAAGCTTGAAGGTCTTTTTTCTACTCCTTCGCCTAAATCAATAGATGGCAGATTGAAATAAATATCCCTGATGTAGAAGGTTTTGTTGCTAAGCGACCTTAGAAATAGCAAATCATCTATTCCTTGGATGTTTCCATTTAAAAGGCAGGAAAGCAACAGTTCTGGCTGTGTAGGCAAAGTGAATGCTAGGAGGATGGAGAAGGGGGTTGCATTTGGGGATGGATGCATATGCACCAAGGATGTGCCATGCCCCCCAACTTCTACAAACGGGCAGCGATGGCCCGTGTCACAACAGGACATAGCCAGCATCTGCAAATGCCCCTTTGAGCCAGTCATTCAGATTCTGCAAATGTGCAAAAAAAACTACCAGCCAACAATTGGTGAAGCAAGGCAAGTGTATGGAAAGGTGAAGGGGTGGACTGCACAGAGTTAGGAGGGGAGGGGGATGGCCTGTGAGCATTTTGCTCATTATCAATACTGGTTCTCCTTTAACATTCACTTCTTTGCTTAAATATTCAAAGTGGATGTATGTTTTATTTCTGTTCACGGCAACTTGCTGACATTTTCCCTTACTGTGGGCTAAATCTATTTCCAATGTTCTGTACTATTAATATCTATGTTTTAATATACAATTTCTGTGCATTGTTCCTCTTTTCCTTGCAGTATAACAGCAACAGCAGCCAGCATAGGTGCAGCGGGCATCCCACAGTCGGGGTTGGTCACGATGGTTATCGTACTCACATCTGTTGGTCTTCCCACTGATGACATCACTCTTATTGTCGCCGTTGATTGGGCATTGTAAGTTTTATTTGCTTGACAGTGTTTGTTTAAACGCCACATTCTAATAAGAAACTTAATTACAAAAATAGAGTTGTTGTTCAAAATGTAAATGGGCAACCCTACTGTGAGCATTTGCTTTGTTTCATTACTTTTCGGCTGCAATAATAGGAGTCTAGTGTCAGACCTAAAGTGCCATCCGTTCTGCACTTCTAGGCCAAAGCTCTGACTAGGTTGCATTTTCCCTAGCTGGTGTGTACCTGACTTTTCCCGGATAACTCATCAAAGGTCCTGTCATCAGTCTGCATAACAATTGTGCTTCCTGAGAGACTGTCCCTGAGGATGAAACTGTCAAAGACATCCTGTTACAACTATAAAGGTCTTCTCACACAGCTGGCTATGGGGGCATCACTGATTGGTCGCAACCGCTCAGTGACTACAGTGGTTTTCCCCCCTTGGGGTGTCTCCGCTAGAGCCCCCTGTGCAGATACAGCAACAAGCCCAACAGCCATACCATTCTTCTAGGAGAGAGTGACATGAAAAAGGTAGTTATAGGTGGGCATGGCTACTGCCATATATTGACGTGTTTGTGAATGGTGTCTGGATTCAAATTGCGAATCTGCACTCTGATACCTGAATAACAGCCCAGAAAAGCTGTCTTTGCATCACTAACACTCTAAACCACTGCTGCTGGCCATGCATTTTGCGAGGACTTGAGTGTTGGTTTTAAGTATTGGGGATTTGAAGAAGGTTCCAAACAACGAGGATCTCAGCATTTGAACCGCCTTTGGAAAGGAATTCAAGCGATTCCCCTGACGAAGTGCTATGCTTAGCATTGTGCCCCATCTTTAATATTGTCCCCTGTGCGTACTATAGGTTACGCCTCTGGATCAGAGCCAGTATCCCACTCCGAAAATCAGAAACCAGTGCTTCTCTTCCATTTGCTACAATGAGACTGAATCAGGGTTGAGCCTCTGCAAGTCCCAGTGTCGTACTCCCGTAGTAAAACTTTGTACACAAAGGTCCCGTTTGACTTTTCTCTTCACAGACAGGTTACCTTAAAAAGTAAAGTGACGTCCTACCAACGTGGAGTTGACATTGACTCCTGTACCATAAGTACAACAAGGCGAGTAAAGAAAAGCTTACGAAAGCCTAGGTTTAGGAAGGGGACAGCACATCCTAAATAATGGGCCAGACAGCACTGCCTAAAATCAGGCATTGTTTAATTGTATTGGTTACGCAGTGTGAGCTTAGATATCTGGTATCATTGGGATGCCAATGTGATGTGCTGAATAAGCAAATATGCTGAAAAACTGGAAGTTGGTTCTCCGGGTGGCAAAGAACCAGTTAGTGGAGAAAAAGGATGGATAAAACCTCCTGGTATTTTTGCTCCTTACTACCACTTTACCATTGAAACATTTAATTATCTGGCATGGAAACTTTACTTTCCAGCTTTTTATTTTTTGTATTTTTAACAAGAATGGTTCTATTTCTGGCAGTCGGTTATGCTGGATAGTAGAATGCAGAGTCTATGAAGTGTCAGATAACAAAGCATTTACTGTGTTTTTAATTGGTGAAACTGTGCACAGTGCCAAAAACGATTAGCATCTTACCATTGTTTTTCAATTCCTCGTACATATATATATTTTTAAAAAACACTCATCTCGTATAAAAGCGGCTCAGCCCGTTTCTCAAGCAGGTGCTGTGATAATAAAGAAGGTTCTCCTATTCTATATGACCAAATCCTTCGAGGTGAATGCAAGGCATACTCACAAATCCATAAAGGAAATAAGTCGCAGCACTCCACTGATTTAAAAATAGAGGGATTTTAATAGATTCAGGATACAAGAATCACAGAACCATGGCAAAATGAGAGATACTCATTGGGCAAAAAAACTGCCACGCGTTCCACCACCACCGCGGCTTCGTCAGTCTAGTATATAATGTGCAATTCATAAGCGTTCTTTTTAAAACATCATGTACATTGGTGCATGTTACAACAACTTCAAACATAAAGAAAGGACTGATACATAACACTGGTTCTATCTCCCAACATGGGTGCCACTTTTACCTAGTATTGACAAAATATACTTAGTCAGATTCTAATATTAACCAGTTACATATTAACATATATTACACAGCCCAGTTTATGCACTGTGGTTACACTTCTTATACAAGTAGGTTTACGCTTTTAATATGCAACTTTATGGAAAGAAATTTTAAAATATAGGCTCCGTCTCATAAAATACGAGTCAAGCCCCCCCAAAAAAAAACAATGATGGTCAGTGAGAACAGACTAATGGCAGCAGCAGCGCTCTAGTTTAACCCTTACAATTGACTTGTGTCAATGATTCGAAAACTCCAACATGGTGCAAGATGTATAGACAAGTGTGCATGGATGCATGGCACTCAATGGGATTAAAACGTAGTTCAGGAGTGCTTAAGTTTACATATTCTCATGTGAAATTGGCTCCTTATACTGAATAAAGTGTTAATGTATAAGGTCTCATATTGCACAGGTCTCAAAGTCCTAATAATAGCAGCAGATTTGTTGCCAGTTTAGTCTCAATAAAGTGCTATTGCAACACTGAAACTAAAAATAAAATGGGCAATAATCACAACTGACCTGTAAGCAGTTTACTCTCAATAATATGCTTGTGCTTCACTGAACCAAGAATGCAAAGAGCAATAATAGCAACTAACCCATTTTTTATTAAAATCTCAATAAAGTGGTAGTGCAAAATTAGAGCCCATAGAGTAATGGCAATGATGACATAAATCACTTGCACAATGTGCACAACATCTTAAGCGATATGGGGCATCACATCAAGTATACAACCGCTTATTGATATTGATTCAGTTACATATAGGAAATATCCAATATTGCACTAACCCAGTCTCACTAAAGTGCTAGTGCATCACTGAAACTGACTTTGGAAAGGTGAAAAGACAATTTATCATTTAAAAAGGCATCATAAAAAACATACAGTTCATTATCTACATTGTGACCATGAGGTTGTAGTTTGCCAAAGAGAATGATCAGTTTAGATTCAAGTTGACGTAGATTTAACTCACGGTTTCTTTTTACAATATGTTCAGGTACATGTGCTAAACCCAGAAATGTCAGGTTTTTAGGATCTCCATTGTGTTTCTCACAGAAGTGCTTGGCTAGAGAATATGCTTCATCATTATTCTTAATAGCACAATAGTGTTGGAGTATCTTAAGTTTAAGACTTCAAATGGTAAAGCCAATATAAACCAGATTACAAGGACATTGTATTAGATAAACAACAAATTTAGTCAAACAAGTAATTTCATGATTGAGTTTCCATTTGACTCTTTGATTGTATCAGAATTCCTAAGTACATATGACCATTTTACATAGTTTACATTTTTCACAACTATAAAAACCATTCTTTCTCTGATGTCATGTAAGCCAACTAGTCAAATTTGTCAATGGGGAACTTATCATGCTGGGAGCCAAAATATTCTTGATATTCGCAGCCTGACGATGAGATCCAATCACCCTGGTGATGTCTCAATCCGATTGCAATACTTCCCAATGTTTATGCATTATCTTCTTCACATGTTCATTCTGTGTGCTATATTTGGTAATGAATCTGATACAGTCACCATCTTTTTTATCTTTTTGTTTTGGCTCCCATAAGTAGGTCAGTCCAATGAAATGTCTGCACCTTGTCAAAGGCCTGAGTAATGGTCAGCTTAGAGTAACCCCTGTTAAAACGGTTGCTGAGTATGCATGCTTCTTTCAAAAGTCTGTCTCCCTCTTACAATTCTGTTTCTCTCTGATTAATTCACCAAAGGGTATACTCTTGATAAGAGATTGGGGATGAAAACTCCTAGCATGTAATATGCTGTTGACACTGGTGGATTTCCAAAGGGTCTACTTTCCAAGTTCCCATCAACCACTTCAAGAATAACATACATCCTAGAATTCAAATTTTTCAGAATTAACAGTCATGGTTATTTTGAGATTCAGATTATTCATATTCAAGATGGACACAAATTCAGACTGTTTGGCAGAGGTTCCTCCCCAAAGCAAGAATAGGTTGTCTATAAATCTGAACCATACCACCACATCATCAAGATATTTATCCTGTTCTGATGACCAAGCTATACATTCTTCCCGCCACCCTAAGTAAAGTGTAGCATAGGTGGGGGCCACACATGAGCCCATGGCGGTACCTCTTTTCTACCTATATAGTTTGTCTTCAAATACGAACATAGTATTCAGACAAAAAGAAAGAAGGTCAATCACAGGCTCATTTTGTTGTTTAAAACTCACCAATCTTTGTTTAAGGAAAAATTCTGGTATAAAGTGAAACCACATCCAGAGACACAAGACTGTAGTGTGATTCCCAATGAAACCCTTCAAGCTTCTTCAATAGATCAGAGGTGTCTTTTGTAAGAATTGAGATCCAATACAAAAGGATACAAGAACTGGTCAAGGTATTTGGAGGGTGATTCTAACAAGGAGCCCATGGAGGAATCAATGTGACATCCCAGTGGATCTGTAAGACGTTTGTGACTTTTGGGGAGTAGATATAGTATGGCTGTCACCGGATGATCACATATCAAAAACATTTTCTCGTCATCATATATGAGACCTTGGTGATGCCATTGAGCTAGTTTGTAGTTGTATACTTCTTGGGCCTGAACTGATGTCTCAGGCGTCATCACCTCATAACATTTTTCATCACCTAACTGTCTCTGAGCTTTCTGTAGCTACAGGGATCTTTGGCAGATGACAATCCCTCCCCCTTTATCCACTGACCTAATGACTATATTTTTGTCACTTTGCAAGCTTTTGAGGGCCATAGCCTGCACCTGATTTAGATTGGACTCAGAATGGAACTGTCCAGACAATTTCTTCAAATCATTTTCAACCAGTACCTCCAAAATATCAATGGCACTGGGTAGCAATGGTGGACACATTTAGATTTGACTCTCAAATCTACATTGGTAGTCAAGTCTGTGGGGAGGTCAAAATGTGAGGATATTTCTAGCCCCATCAAATTGTCCCCCAACTCAATATCCTGCGAATATAACTGGTGAATTTCAAGGGTTTTTCAGTTTTAATTGTAACCACAAGGTCCCTTTAACAAAGTTTGTTCACTGAATTTCATATGTTCTTATTAATGCAACTTAACCATAACATCCCTTTAACTAAGTTTTTTTATAGGTTTTTACCACCCTTAATTTGCTACGAGTTCCTTTTACCTCTTTTTCATGATTACACCTAAAAATCACACTCACCCACAATGTAGCTGTTCCAGAGTCCGTCGATAGTGTGAAAGTCTGCGGACATCAGGTAGCATCAACAAAACTCAGAAGCACAGGGTCAACAGAAAATGTTGTACCCTTCAACCAACAAAAACATACATAAAACAACATTACGTATATTAACAACACCCAAATATACCTTTTTGTATAATTCATCATTTCAAAATGTAAAACATTTTTCATTTAGCACACAATATATAATGGAATGCACCAAGCACACACCATAAAATAACTGTACACCTCATATTCACTTCTGTACAACTCTTTATACAGACTCAGATACACCAGAAGCTCATTCCAAAACAACCTTATTATATAAACATTTCTTATAAGCAAATATCACCATTTTTTTATTTTAACAGAAATGGCAATCACTTGAGTGGTTATAAGAAAACTGTCCAAAAGAAGAAATGAGTGATGATGACATTTCTAATGGTAAACTATACAACTTTCAACATAAACAAATAATGTAATGTATACAGAGCTCATTGAAATAACAATTTCTTCTTTTCTTTTAGTACATAATTTACAAGAAGAAACAACACCCAATTTAATTATGGAGAATCCCAAGAATCACAAAGACAATCCTTATCCCCCCAACTGTACATAATGAAATCATGATCTTATCTGCAAAGTTGGATGAACATAGTAATAACTTTAAGGAATTTTTAAATTATGTTAAAAATCATGTTATTAAAAATGTTGATTGTCCATCTTGTACGTGTCCCCTTTGCCTCCAGCAATCACCTCCATCAAATTCCCAAATTGTAAATGAAAGACGCTTTCATGAAACTTCTCCCCCTCCATTCTCTGATCATTGTACAGATATTCCGAATTCTCCCATTCCGATACTCCATCCCTTTACATAAGTACATTTGTTATACTATAAATATCTTGTACATTATTCTGTGATAAAAAAAAATGTTAAAACCCCAAGTAATAGTCTGTCGACTATAAGACTGTTCGGGGTGTCGGCGGGCATCATGTTGTATCCAAACATGTCTGTTCTTGCATGACGCACTTTTAATTAGTCAGCGGACAGCATGCCTGTTTGTGGATATCCATGCACATTCGCCCAGCTTCTCTCACTCAACAGGGTCCACGGACACCAGCCGCCGATGCGGATGTCTCCGGACGCCATCATGTGACCGCACCTGTGCAAAGTGGTGCGTGTCTGCAGACAGTGTCTGTCACCGCAGACAGTTTGAAACTACATTTTTGGCCAATCTAGGGTGTTTTAAGTTGAAGGTTTACCCTTCCAGAGCTCCTAGACCCATTCTTAGTTGATATGTGAACTTTTTACAACTTTACAATGCTCATTTTCAACTCAGTAGTTTGCGGAAACATTGTGACCTACCTTAAATTTAGGGCCCACCCAACATCTTCCCCTGTCCAGCTGCATCTCCGGTTCTGTGGTTGACGCCCCTTTCCTGCCTTCCCGCCACCCCCCCCCTTACCTTGCCTCTGGTGTAAAAATACAAAAAAAGCCACAACAATACAAAAAAAAGGGTCCTTTAGGAGCCACCTTTCACAGTTAACAAATAGAACTAAGAATAAAAATCACAGGACCGTTTGCAGTCTGCATAGTCCACGGACACTACGAATGTCCGCGGACAACCAGAACATTCCAGGCATGGAGTGGGGGAATAAAAATTAATTAACTTGTCTTTCATTCAGAAATGGTGGCTCTTAAAATAGCCTTTTTTTATTTTTGGGTTTTTTTATATACTAAACTAACATTTTATATTGAACTGAATTTTTTTCTAACTTTCAGAAAAAACTGCTTCTAATTCTTTTTCTATTATTGTTTTTTATTAATTACAACTACTAAAAAAATACTTATGTCACAAGTTCCCAAAAATGGTTTCAGTGCATTTTGTAAATTCAAAAGAAAAATCTGATCTCCGACATCAGTCAAATGAACTCCATCTCCTCGAAAAATAGTCACAATAGCAAACTTGATATTTTCATTATGAAAAGATATAATTCCAAAATCCAAAAACGCACACACAGCTTTGTTCACATTGCGCCTTGCTTTCTCGATTTGTGGACAAAATAAATCAGAATGTTTCCACAGTTGTCCTTGAGCTATCCGAGAAAACACAAACATGGAAGCACCTTCCATCACATAAAAATATTAGCAGAACATCATTCCGGTATACAAAATCTTTTGCATAGACTACTATGCAAAATGTTCTACTCTAGAACTCCAAAATGTAAATGACATTATCCTACATGGAAAAACCAAAAAAACTCTTTGGAGAACTAGAGCATATCCAAAGTAAATATTTTAGAAGTGAAGTTGACTTAGAAAATTGAGTAACTTCAGAAAACATTAGCGAAAACCTCACAAACACCAACTTCCTAACAAACACATACAAAAAAGAAATAGCTACCTTTCAAAATAAATCTGCTGAAATACCAGACCAAGTATGAGTCTGTTGTTGCAGAACATTGTATAAACAGAGCACAAAAATAGTAGATTACGCCAAAATAATTGAGCACAATGAGTAATCCCAATGGTTCCAATTAGCTTTATGTACAACAGCAAATAAATGCAAAATAACTGACCCCTCAATAGTTTGCACATACTCCAATACAAAGCTTGACAATAACCAAATGCCATCGCGTGCTATCACTAATAATATTTCCACTTCAAAGGCTCTTCAACAACTTAATGTATATGCAAGAATTATAATCCAAACAGTACACTCATTTCAAACTAGAATACTCCTTCAACAAAAAACAGCTAAATTAACTCCATCTGAGTTACTAAAAGGCATTTGTGGCAAAGTAGTATATCTGTCATTAGATTTTAAAGAAAATATAGAAACTCTAGGAGTACAACAACCAAAAGATCAATCTAATGGTGTACCAACAAAAGACAAAAGAATTTGGCAACAACTAGTTGACTTAAAGTTAGACAAGCCCTACAATATCTCAAAGAAAACAATGAATACTACAAAGATATAAAACGGAGGAAAAATTAAGAGAAACCCCCCAATTAATTCAAGATTCACCACCAATGGGCAAATTTGAACATGTAGATCTTGTTACTGCAGCCAACTTTTTAGACCAGTATACAATTCACCCACTACACCCCAAAGACACCATAGAAGATGCATTAGAAACATATCGTCAAGCCAAAGGATCCCCAGTGAGCATATGGGAGAAAAGTATAGAAGCACATTCTTTTCCTTTACTCTTTCCTAAAGGGAAAGGAGGAAGATATGATGAAAGATCCACACAAATTACTACATCAGAATATCGCTCTTTACGAATGTATTCTGAAGACCCCAGATGCAGACAAAATGTAGAATACATTTTCCACCTCCTGTTCGAAAGTGAACTAGCAACTCTATGTTAAGGTGTTGCACACACATTAAAAACAGGCTCTAATTTTTTAAGCATTTCCGCTACCCAACTGTTTCAAAAGATAAGACAAAGATTAAGTTTTGCAGTCAAGTATCACAAATCTCTTGGCAAACGTGTGGTATAAAAGAATACTGGATCTGACGTCACGCTGATATGACGTTGTATGCTAAGGAACCGAGGCCCACCCACATGGTTTGTTACTTTAAGTTGTGCAGAATACGGATGGGATGACTTGCAGGACTTCTGACGCACCGCAAGCCAAAATAAAGAGGGAATACGTATAAAAACACCAGGAGAACTCGGTTCACTTGACCCTGTCAGTGTATCAAGGTACTTTCACCATTGCTTCATTGCCATGTTGCACTTCATCCACAATAATCTACCCATCCCCTCGGAGAAGTGAAATTCTTCTTTTGGAGAAAAGAATATCAATCCAGAGGAGCGCCACACATCCACATGCTTTTATGGAAAACAGATGCTACCAAATCTGGCCATGACAATGATGCCACTGTTTTACAGTTTATTGAAAAATACATTACCTGCAACATCCCTTCAGAAACCAAACAGTGATCTACGTACACAAATCTTACGCTTCCAAAAACATAAGTGTGGCAAATACTGCCAACACAGATCTAAAGCAAAGGTAAATACTATACTAAATGTTGCTTTGGCTTCCCTAGACTAGTTTGGGAGAAAGGACAAGTAAATAGCTTGATATCTTCTGTTAGACATAGTGTAAAAGGCAAACACCCTAAAAACACATGCAACTTTAATGTTACGCTCACCTGGTCTCTGCGGGAGCGTTGGGGCACGGTTGGAACCCTCCCTCGACTTGGCTCCCCGGTGTCGGCTGTCTTCCCCAGCTGCCGCGGAGAATGTTGTTCTGGATGCTGGTATTGCCCCTGGGAGGAGAGGAGAGGAAGTGAGGATGGTGCGGATGTGAAACGAATTTCCTCGCCCCTTTCGTGCCAGAACAGTGTGCGCAAGAGCCTTCCCATGCAAGCTCACCTGTTATTTGTAATGCTGGGCTCTCCGTCCTGCTTCCTTCAGCAGGGGCACGTAGAATGGGCCTAGTTGCTTCACTGGCCCGCGAAGTGGTGATCCAGACCGGCTGTGACCAATCAACTTGAAGGGAAAGTCTTTGGTTTTTCAATAATGTCTTTAGCGATGAGTCTCGCCTTGGTGGTAAGCAATAATGATGTCTTGCAATGTCTCTGCCCTTCCCTATAGGTGAAGATGAATATCGGAAGCGTGGAGCGATTCCTGGGATCCCCCTGAGGATGATGGACTTTCAGGGTCAACAGGTAACCTGGCCGGTATGATGGAAGTCAAGACTCGGGTAAGATGCAGCCCAGAGTTCGTGCTTCTGAGATTTCTAACCTGTTGTGTTCTTTTCCCTTGTAGGAGCTGTCCGACGGCATGGAGCAGAGTCCGGAGGCTTGAAAACAGTTTGATGGCTCCGGAGGAAGATAACGCGGAGAAGCGCAGAAGAAGCGAAAGGCTCCCGCGTCGCTGGAAGTCCGAATCGGGAGAGAAGAGGCCTTGACTCTGACGGAATGCAGGTAGAGTGCGCGCACAACGATGGAGTGGCTGAGATCGGGTAAGCACACCTTCAGCGATGGAGCGGCTGGAGTCAGGTAGGTGCACCTAAACAGTTAGAATACGCCAACTGGTATCTAACTACATCTAAAATACTATAATAGCGTAATTTTAGAATGGAGCGTTGTCGCTGTGGCCAATTTAAATCAATAAAATCTGCCTTTAAGGCTAAAATGAAGAAAAAAGACTGTGAGAAGAACTTTATTCGAATGAGCGACCTTCATAATTATAAGTACATTGAAGCGATGGTATATAATGTTTTACGTCCACAAATGTACCTGATACGTTGTCCAGACCCATTGGTACGTAGATTCTGTCTTTTTATGAGAACGAACCAACTACCTGTGAAAGCGACAAATGGTTCACAAGGGAATCTAGCCATGAATGCTCGTTACTGTCGTATGTGCATGAAAGAGAATAACCTTGAAACTTTGAGACACGTGATGACTTCTTCCAAAATGCAAATTCAGTACAAGTTGAATTATGAGTGATATGTGCATAACTTATCCTTAATCCAGTCAGATCATTTCTGGAATTTGTGTATGAACACCCAATCTGAATCAATGCATATAGCTCTACATAGAGTATGGTCTAACGTGGTAATTGCCCTTGTTACAGTTAAATGATCATTGCAATTAATTCTGAGATGGTATGACATAGGCTGTGATGAAATGAAAAGATGATTTACTCTTGATTTTAAAACTAATTTTTGTGTTTTTTTATTGAAGATGAATCATATATCATTTTTAGAGTGTGAGTTTGATTATATGTATAGAGTACCGGAAATGCAGAAATTATGCTAACTTTATGTACGTTTTGTTATGTCTATTGTATGTAATAGTTTTATAGTTTTTTTAACTAAAAATAACTAAATAAATAAATAATAGTTCTTTCAAAATACAAGACAGTTAGAATACACCAACAAGTAACTAACTACATTAAAATCCCCCTTCATTGTGATACACTTCAAATATGCCATCACATTTGTTCTTACTGCAAAACCTCTTGTCCAATATAGTTATAATACGCCAACGGGTATCTAACTACTTTAAACATTCCCTTAATTACAACATACTTCAGACAAACATCCTATCACACTAACACTCACATAATATATCCATGGTGCGACACACAACTATTCTGTAATATGTACATTCTTTAAAACAATTAATGTAATTACTGTAGTTTTTTTTTAATCCACTACAGATGTTTTTTCCTCAATGAGCCTGTGATTAGTTTGTGTCAATACAACATTATGTTGTACCAAACATAGTACATAGAATGTACTATTTATGAGGGTCAACAAAGTAAGTCTATATGTACAATTGTATGCAAGTAAAGTTTTTAAACTATCTTTTTATTTTCACAGAAATATAACCAGAGATTCCAGCTGTATTACCATATGCAACTAAGTAACCATAAGAAGTATTATCCTATGTGTTCCCTTCCCAAATAAGCAAATACATATTCCATAAGCACTATCCTCCTTTGTACTACATTCATAAATAGCTTATACACTTCAATTATATAACTCCACCCTATTACAAATACTTTATACTCCCCCCTACAGTATCTATAATTGCTGTACACATCAATATAGTGTGTCTGGCCACTAGCCACAACCACCAAAATAGAATGAAACCATATAACAAGTACATACAATACACCTTCAAATAACAAGACTCGGCCAGAACACCCCCAATCCAAATGATGTCCACGGACAGTAAATATGGCTGCGAACTAGGCGTCACCTGCACACCTCTATGAAAACATCTCCATATCAACTTAAACCCACTCCCCCACCCTTTCCAGACCGTCTTTCAGCCACCAAATAGCCCCAAATAGTTTTCCAGACTTTTTCCTCACTGCGCTGTCAGTGGACACCAAAAATTACCACGGACCTGGTGACAAATGCACATCTTTTTTCACCTTAAAACTGCTCCATATCAACTTTAACCCACTCCACCACCCTTTCCAGGTCCTTTTTCGGGTACCAAATAACCCCAAATGTATTTTCCAGACTTTTTCCATCACTTTTTCCATCACTGCGCTGTCCGCGGACTAAGGCCAGTGTCCGTGGAGCCAATATGGCGACCACTGAAATTACGCCCTCACACTTTTAATTGACCAATAGTTGGGCGCAGACGATGTCCGCAAACGTCACACTGCTTTCTGATTGGTCCAGGGGTGTCTGCGGACTACAAAGCAGGAAATGAGTCTGCAAAATGTGCAAGGTTTGATGAACCCAGTTAAAATGCAGAAACTACAATTATATGTAGAGAGTCACCACGTTCAAATATTGTTCCTACAGGAAACACATGCGATGAGTGCAGGTTGTGATAGATTAGCCAAAAGCTGGGGTGCGCATAGGATCTACAAAGGGTACTCAACATAAAGTAGAGGGGTGTTGACTTTAATCCACAAGTCGGTACAATAAGTGCACAAAAAAGCGAATTTGGACCCTCTTGAGCGATATGTGTTACTACATACGGGATGCTGGTTGGCAAGGAGATGGTGCTAATGAATGTTTATGGCACAAATGTCGATGATCCAGAGTTTTATGCTGACATAGTGAGCCTTATGGCGCAGTACCCCCTGATGCTTGTCATATGGGGTCGGGGGGGTTAATACTATTTTAGACACAGACCTTGACAAGTCTGGGTGTAAGCCTAGGCAACTTACTAGGGTCTCCAGGGTAGTGGGGAGAGGCATGAAGGCTACTCGATCCTGTTTCACATACATATTCCTTTTATTTGTCGGTACATAACTCACACTCTCACATAGATATGTGGCCGACAACAGAATCCTTTGTGGGAGCCGTGTGTGGACTGACATATTGCCTAGAACCTTTTCTGGACATTACCCATTACGCCAACACTGTGGGATACACGGGATGTAGGCCGGTGTGGAGATTTTAGCCCCAAGCATTACTAGATTCAGTTTTTGGAACAGACACGGGGAGCCATATTAAATTGTACTTTGATGAGAATACTGGCTCGGTTGATACTTGTGCTATATTCTGGGAAGCGTTTAAAGCATACAACCTGGTGATTGATTGGCCTCAGAATTGGGGATTCTAAAAACAATACAAGATATTCGAGTCACTGAAGCTGCATTGTGCCATTTGGAGAAACTATACATGGCTTCGCTCCGGCCCGCTGTTCTGGGGGATATTAAGCTAGAATTGGACAACTTCATAGCACAAGCTGAAAGGGAATTGAAATTCTTGGAGACCCTGAGGGTTGCATGGAGGTACAGGGCGAGGGAACGCCTGCGCTGGCTTCTTGCCAGGGTTGTATGACAGGCAACGGGCAGTCATCACATTCCATATGTGTGGGGAGACTCCGGAGAGGTGGTACACACTGCTCCCGAAGTGAATCAGGTATTTTAAACCTTCTATACCAAACTTTATGCAACAGATGAAATTCACCCCCTTTCTGACAGAGTCATTTCTAAACAAAGCTCCCCATATCCGAACTATCAAACGAGGCCAGGGAATCACTAGATCTGCCTTTCGTCAGATGAACATTTCCCAGGCTATAGTTTCGGGAGGATAGCTCAGCTGCAACGTGCTCGCCTTGGAAGCAAGACGACACGGTGCAAAACAGGTTCAATTCCCGGGTCCGCGCTTAGAAACTTCTGGGTGTTAAGCGCGTTATAAATAACCTATCATATCATATCATAGACACTCTCCCTGCCGGGATGGCACCAGGAACAGAGGGCCTGTCAACAGAGTTTTACAAGCAATTCAAGCAGTATCTGGTCCCCCAACTCTCAGATATGTGGGAAGAGGCGTGCCCCCGTAGGGAACTAACTCCCTCCCACGTTGAGTGAGGCAGAGATAATGGTGATACTGAAGCCAAACAAACCGGCCGAGCAGAGTGGGTCCTACAGGCCCCTATCCTTGATCAACTAAGACAAGAAAATATTTGCTACGGTCATAGCCACCAGACTAGTGCCATAAATGAGTTGTATAATTCATCCCGATCAATCAGGCTTTATATCAGGATGATTCACGGCACTTAATCTGCAGTCCCTATTTAGTATCCTCGCTGAGTTAGACCCTAATGTGCACGCAGTCGCGGCAGCACTTGATATTCAAAAGGCCTTTGATTCAGTGTCATGGCGGTTTATGTGGGCAGTACTTCGTAAGTGCAATTCCGGTCCCAGATTTCTATCATGGATTCAGTTATTATGTGTCCCCAGTGTCCAGAGTTAGGACAAATGGGATAATCTCACCCCCCCATTGCTATTGCTGAAGGAACCCAACTGGGGTGCCCACTGTCACCCCTGATTTTTGCTGTAGTGATCAAGCCAATGGCGGACTTGATTCAACACAGACATGTTCATAGAGGGAGAATATCAGGCGAAGCTGAGATTATATTATAATATGCCGACGATGCGATAATATATGTGCAAGATCCCCAAACTCATTTGGCCCGGATCATGTGTGACGTAATGTCTTTTGGAGAAATATCGTGAATTGTGCCATATCTGAACTCTTTCCATTGACAGACGCAAGAGCAGAATTACAAGACCTGTTACGGAGATGAAGTATCTAGGAGCGGTGGTGGCCAGGTGCCCCGCTGTAATAATGTAAACGTAATTATGACGCATATATGTCTCTGCTTACCGACAGATTGCGAGGCTGGGCAAAACTGCCCCTCAGCTTGGCAGGTAGGGTGGCACTATTTAACATGGTCATCCTCCATAAACTCCGGTATTATTTGGTAAACATTGCACTGTGGCCGGGTGGGGAATGTTTTTTAAGGATATAAGAGTGGAGATAGATACTTTTATGCGGCATGCAGGGGCTGTCCATCTCAAGAGGGGCACGCTATCTAGACCATTCGTGCAGGGGGGCCTTAAAATACTGGCTGGCGGCACAGGCGCAATACGCATCGTGTGGATTCCAGAAAACACTTCCTATCCACATGTTAAGATTGAGGAGCACGCTGTAGAAATTCGGGATGTTCGCCTGATTATGCTGCCTCCTCATTTTAAAGACACACTTATGTCTGATCCTGCCAGTGTGACTGCGTTTGCATGGAATAAAGTATGGAAATTGCAGGGGGTCCCTAGACCATTTTCATGGTGATTTTCCACTATGGAACTGTGTCCCGTCATTGCCTAGGGTGAACAAGACTGTAGTGTGACACAGTGGACCGAGGATGGGTTTGCATCTTTGAAAGATGTATATGTGATGGGTAACTTCATTAGTCACCAGGAGATGCCTGGTCTCTTACGGAGACAATGCTCTCACTGCCTGCATTATGGGGGATTCTGCAGGGCAATCAGAGAAAAGTGGGAAGGATTTCCAGTATTACCACCTGATGAAACAATCCTGGGCTTCATTATGAAAGCGGGTGATACTCGTGGTTGAGTGTCGGGGTTGTATGATCTAGAACCGTGGGAATAGACCCTTGACCAAGGTAAGGAGTGACTGGGCAGGAGATCTTCATTTAGATAATACAGATGACATCTGGGAGAATATGTGTTTGCAGTCCCGCAGGGTGTCCCTTAACTCTAGATTCCATCTAATACAATTCAAGGAGCTACACAGGTATCACTACACTCCATCCAAGCTGCATTTGTTCTCCCATGCAAATTCTGCACTCTGCCCTAGATGTCAATCACGCAATGCAAGATAAGTCCATATGCTGTGGGACTGCCGGGAAGTTCAAGATATTTAGAATAGTGCATGTGATATATTGTCAGACATTTTTATTTGTAGAATTGAGGCAACCTCATTGCAATTTTTTATTTCATAAATTTGGCAATTTGCAACAAGGCTTTCACAGATTGGCCAAACTTTGTATGTTACTGGCGGTCCGCTGTATGTTGCTAATGTGGTTAAAACCTGCCAGTCCATTAGTTGCACAATGGATGTGAGCTGTGACATGGGCTTCAGATTAGGAAGAGCAATGGGCCTTGCTCCAGCCGGTAAAGTGTAAACCGGTGGATAGCTGGCCCCCATTTCGATCCTTATTGTTGCGAATGCACAGGGATGAGTCAAATACAGAAATCCTGACAGACTGAAAATGTGTTCTCCGTGGGGGTGTCAGAACTACTCAAGACACAGATCTGGCTATCTAATGTGTTCCACAATGTTATTAATCTATCTCTGCCTCAAAATGCGACCAGTGCGATGTACTGTTGTACTGGGTGAAGCTGCCAGGACTAATTTGCATTGTATTGTCAAGCGCTTTAATAAATAAAGGGTTCCAAAAAAAAAGAAAAAAGGAAATGAGTCAGGGGACCGGTCCCAGATGTCACTTATTTATTTTGAACTACTTTTTGGCCATTTTTTTAAAAAACTACTGGGCGGATTTACACCACGGATTACAGCATGCTTTTGAGACCAAGCCGCGGCTCCTAGCGCAAGTTTGGTGAAAATCCTTCCAGCGGTTTGGGCTGTAGGCACAAGCAAATCTTTTTTTCATTGTGTCTATGAAGATTTCACGCATTGTGCAGTACAGTACCCTGTCGTTACACTCTCTAAAAGGGGTTTTCCTTGTGACTCTCCTGGTTGCTAATTCAATATTTGAGATGTTTTCCCCTGACCGGTCTGTGTTGCCTACAGCATTAGACCTGGCACCTCCAATTAAAAGGAATTTTGCTGACTGTTAAAAGACAAATCCCTGTAGTAGCTTCGGAAACTGCTTGTCTCTCTGCAATATGTGCAGCAGAACCATGTTTTACTTCTCCGACGGACCCAGGGGGAAGCATTTTTGCTAATAAGCGAAATACATCCATTTTTGGGCTCATTCAATGCCCCTGTTAGCATGGATCTTTGGGGGTGTGGGGGTGGGGGTTGGCATCCTCACCATGATGAGTCATTTAGCACAACCAATACAATCACCAAGCTAAAGGAAACCAGGGCCACAGACCATGGGGCGATTAACGGATTTGATCAGCTAACCACGACCATGGCTGGAAAAATTGTACCGATTACCAAGACCATTGCCCAGAGTACTGGGCCCTGTCCTCACACCAAAGAGCTTGGGTCTGTAATAACCACTGCTGCATCTCCCCTTATTCAGTACTGGCCAGAGTACTCCTATCTACCAGCCACAGTGGGAAAAGCTGCTTCAAGTGGGGGTTAGTGCTCCTGGATACCTAAGCTGGATGACCCCGAGTACACACAGCACCCGAAGGCAACACCCAATGGCACTCTGCCGGATAAAGATCCTTGTTTGTCTCCAAATGGGGGAAATGTGGCCGGCCGGCTCCAGGGGCTGTTGGAGGGAGCATCCAAACATGCAGGTCCAGAGAGAGGGACTCCAATCCCTTTCCCAGACTGTGAACAAGTGGGGAACATGTTGTCTTTGCAAATCGACGAGCTAGGCCCAATGCCCAAAGGCTGCCAATATAGTACTGTTCTTGTCGAACTAAGCACCTTAAAGAAACTGGTTTTGTCACTGGTGGATTCTGTTGGGAAGGGACTGAACAAGGGGGCTCTACAGCACGCTGAAGAAAATGAGAAAAAGGCTCTAAATTCTTTGGCAGAAGTAAGACCGCCATCTTCTGAAACCCGCCCCAGCAGGATTATGACTGTACCCTCCAAAATCACTAGGGGTGGGACGGGGGTAGGAGTCACCCACCAGGATCAGCTTGAGCACCAGCTCCACATGTGTAATGACACTTGTCCTGTGGCTAAATGGCTCCTATTTACAAAGGATTCCCTTGATCGTAACCATCGTGGGGGCGATCTAAAGATAGCTCCCTTGACTTCTGTGCAGAATATCAGCTTGGATGCTGCTAGGGTGCCCAGGTCAAAACCTGTATGTGACAATGCAGGAAGAAGCATAGACTATGCCCGCATCACATCCACCATTCCCAATGTAAAAGTTGATAGGCAAACAAACATCGCTCCAGATATGGGGTCTTTATATTTGCATAGGGTCCCCAAACTGGCCTTTAATGCCCATGAATCTAGAGAAGCCTTGGTCAACAAATGTTACTATTGAAAATGGGCAACGAGGGGCTGTCTCTTTGCTACACCAGACCACATTCAGAGTAGTACCAGGGTTTGTCAGCAGGGGAGTAATACCCTTGACTCTATTCGAACTGTCTTTGGGGATTCATGCTCTGCTAGAGGTATACCGAGTTTTCTGGCAAAACTTCAATTCCTGGGGAGTACTGCGATTGAACCCAGTGGTTACGGCATGGTGAATGTCCCAGGGAGGCCAGTGCTCTCCGGATCAAATACAATGCCACTTGGGAAAAGGTCTATAGCCAACACTCCTGGGTTGAGTCCCCCCTAGAATCTGGTTGAGAGTCAATACCTCTATCCCGCTGTCCAGTCATTTGGTCGAAAGACATTTGGTCGAAAGACAAATGGTCGACGGAATTTGGTCGAAAGCCAAATGGTCGAATTTGTTTTAAAATTTATATATATATTTTTTAGGTTTTCGTTTAGGGAAAAAAAGGGTTTTTTAGAGAAAAAAAGGGGATGGGGGGACCCTCCAAAAAAAAAAAAAAAAAAGAAAAGTGAAAATAGAAAAAAAAAAATCGACCATTTGTCTTTCGACCAAATGGTGTCGACCATTTGTCCTGTCGACCTTTTTTATTCGACCAAAGGACTGGTAAACCTCTATCCCCTGTTAACTTGCTACCAACACAGTTTTGTCTTCATAGCCAATATTTGTATCTATAGGTGTTCATGTATTTAAACTGAGTGATTGATGTTTGAATATCTGCAATGTTTTATATGTTTTGTGCAAAACATGTATGGCTCATCGCTAAAATAAAATTATTGACTGGCTAACTGAAGGAGGAGCTCTCTCTCACCCTCAAGTCAACAGCAGATGTAAAACAAGTCAATGCTAGGCTTTCTGATTTAGAGGCCTTGGCCCAGTCATTACAAGAAGATGTGATTCACCTCCAGGGTGAGTTAGCAGGCAGAAAAGAAAAACATCGCCATGCAGTTCTCAATGTACAAGGACATAGAAAATAGGCACAAGAGGGAAAACTAAGAATTTGCAGAGTCTGTGAAGGATCCAAGGGATCAGACCCCAGAGTGTGGACTTTCAAAGAGATCTTGCCAGACCTTTCGGAGGAAGGGATTAACCTTGACAGAATCCATAAGGTTGGCCTTTTCTGGAAAGGCTTGAAGGTCCAGCACAGAGACAGTATAATGCAATTCACTGCATATAGGACAAAAGAAAAAATGTTAAGTGCATTGAGACCATTGGGTACAATTAGATACCAGGGACACTCGCTACTTGTCTTCCAAGACATTTTTACACTAACAGTGCCAAAAAGACAATACTAATGGAGAAGCTTCAATGAGACAACATCAACTACAAATTGACATTTGCCCTTTGGCATCATATTCACCTGAGAGGGCAAACGGATCTGCTGCACAAAGATCGAAGAAGCAACATAGATCCTTGCCATTTCAATACCTACAGTGACATTCCAGAGCAGTCAGGTGGAAGATGGGAGTTGGTCATGGGATCTCATTGGTGTCCTGTGCGGGGTCCTAGTCAGGCTGCTCTAACCTCCAGCCCAGGTTGACGCCCTCAACATTCGATCTAGACCCCTGGCCAGTGGAGAGAGGGTCTTCCACTAATTATGATCTATGCTGGAGGTGTGGGGAGCCCACTTTTTGTATGAGTACATGGTGTGCGTTAGGCATACTTGACCGATGATGTCTGTGTCCTTCCACTCCCGAATTATGGTTTCTTCTGATTATGTTACATGTTTGTTGGGGTATGTTAATCTTGGAACGTCATACTCCCACTCACTTAAAAGGTTGCTCTCGCTCCATGGAGAACACGTTGGACAGAGCCTTCCATGACTGACATGGATTATCCAACACAAACACTCCTCACTCTTAGGGTCCACACAGTTATTTCAGCAGCTAAGACAAGACGGGGTGGGTGTAGCGTGCCTTCAGGAGAACCAACTCGTTCAAGCAGATTCTTCATGCCTTCGATTCAAACACAATCCCACGCAATATTTTGCAGCTCCGCAGACAAAGAGAAGGATAGTGATTCTAATCCAGCATCACATACGTTTCAATTTAGTGAAGTGACTGACATGTAGAGAAGGTAGATACCGCTTTATCAAAGGTGACCTTAAACATACCTTGTAGACCATTGCCTACATTTACGGCACCAACTCTGGACAAACACCTATTTAATTGTTACCTTAGATAAACTAGTGCAATTTGTAGGGCGTCACTTTACTATAGTGGGGGGATCTCAATCTAATGAGGGATCTGAAACTGGATAGCTCCAAAGACGCACATGCAGTTACATGTCAAGCTACCAATAATACCATTGCTCTGCTTAAAGAGGCTAGATTTGTCGACTCCCATAGACATGCCCACCCTGGTGTCAAGGAACACACTTTTTTCCTGTCTGCACATCTTGTCTTTTGCAGAATTTACTAAGTTGTTTGGGACTCAAGACACCCGTGTTGGCTTCTCTAAATAGTAATATGGGACATCCCACCTATCAAGTCATGCCCCATTGTGGCAGACTTTGAAATGGGGCTTGCAGGTGCCTAAATCTAGATATTGGAAACTGAACCCCTTCCTCCTGAGACCTGATCATTAAAAGAGAAATTAGTACAAACATCCTTAACATCTTGAGGGATAACTCTCACAGAGCCACTAACACACATACCAGATGGGATGTATTCATGGCCTACATGAGGGGATACTTTATTGCTGAATGGTCGCATCTTTATAAAGTCAGGAGAGAACACCTAAGAGCACTTCACATTGAACTAAAGAGTTTAGACATATTTTACTGAGAATCTGGCTCTCTAAGAACGCTGCATAAAGTATGCACGGTTAGAGCGCAGATCAACCTACTTAATAGCATTAAGGCAGAATACACGATTCTCAGAACAAAATAAAAATATTGTGAATCTTGAGACAAGGCCTGCAATATTCTAGCATGGAAACTTAGAGCCCAAACCAAGTCAAGCCAGATAATAGATATCCGGGAGGCGGATGGTATCCTGCAGAGAACTTATCATCTGAATGTAGAGGAATTTAGATGGTTATATAGTGAACTGGATACCTCAGGAAGTTCCGATCCCTCCAACATAGAGTCCTTCTTAGACTCGGGTCATACGCCCTCCATCACAGTAGAACAATGGGACATGCTAAATGCCACGATAAAGACGGATGAGATTTTATTGGCAATTGCCAGTTCAAGAATAAGGAAAGCACCGGGGTTAGATCAGCTTAACCTTTTATAAGACTTTCATTAAGGAGATGTTAAATCTCCTTGTGTATCTATATTGTTGCATACATCTGAAGCGCTCCATTGCTTCTCAAAGCTAGGTCCGCGCACAATAAATACCGTAATAATAAATCCTCTCCATGAACTGTTCAATCTTATGTGGTCTCATGGTACTGCCACCAGCACAATATCAGAGGCAAGGGTCACAAGGTTGCAACCCAACCAAATGCTCTTCATATCGTTTGATTGCGGTCATAAATACTGATGCGAAGATGTATTCCAAAATCCTCACAAATAGGCTTGACAAAGTCCTCCCGGACATTATGGGCCTAGAACAATCTAGCTTTATGGCAGGGAGAGAAGCAACTGACAATGTGACGAAAGTGGTAGATCTGATAGATCTGGCCCAAATAACCAAGAAACCGTCCATAGTCCTTACCTTAGAGGCAGAAAAGGCTTGTGATCCTGTCGATTGGCATTTTTTGAATGAGATCTTTATTAAGAAACCCTGAAAATATTTCAGAGAGCCGCGTGCTTGCATTAAGTGCTAAACCAGCCTCAGTACATTAATGTCCTTGAAATACATAACTTTTTTATAAGGATATGTACAAATTCCTCTATGGTCAGATATTTAGGGGGTAATTCATAGAAATCAGCGCACAAGTGGCACACGCGGCTGGAGCACAGTGTGCGCATGCGGCAGTCTGCGCCAGCCGTGTTCGTCAAAATCCATTTCCGCGCACAGCGTATTCATGGATTTCAACATCCATAACCAGCCGTGGCGCAGAGTAGTGCAGCAACCCTGCAGCTGGGCCAGTTACGCCCCCAACCCCTCCCTGTGCGCCATGAACAGCGCACAAATCCCGTACATGGCGCACAGCCCAGTGGACCAGCATACAGCCCCCCAACCACGAAAACGTCTGTAAAAATCCCCGCGCACCCCTCCGAATACACGTACCCCACTGCATGGGAAGTGTTACACGCGATTGTCCCTGTGCGAGTGGGGTACGTGTATTTCGAGGGTGCGCGGGAGGTTTTGCACGCGATTGTCCCTGTGCGAGCGGGGTACGTGTATTTCGAGGGTGCGTGGGAAGTTTTACACGCGATTGGCCCTGTGCGAGCGGGGTACGTGTATTTCGGGGGTGCGCGGGAAGTTTTACACGCGATTGTCCCTGTGCGAGCAGGGTACGTGTATTTCAGGGGTGCGCAGGAGGTTTCACACGCGATTGGCCCTGTGCGAGCGGGGTATGTGTATTTCTGGGGTGCGCGGGACGTTTTACACGCGATTGTCCCTGTGCGAGCGGGATACGTGTATTTCGGGGGTGCGTGGGAAGTTTTACACGCGATTGTCCCTGTGCGAGCAGGGTACGTGTATTTCGGCAGTGCACGGGAAGTTTTACATGCGATTGGCCCTGTGCGAGCGGGGTATTTCTGGGGTGCGTGGGAAGTTTTACACACGATTGGCCCTGTGCGAGCGGGGTACATGTATTTCTGGGGTGCGTGGTAAGTTTTACACATGATTGGCCCTGTGCGAGCGGGGTACGTGTATTTCTGGGGTGCGCGGGAAGTTTTACACACGATTGTCCCTGTGCGAGCGGCGTACGTGTATTTCGGGGGTGCCCCAACAAATTGGCAATGTGTGTCCTCCCCGGTGTGCCCTCTCCCCCCTCCCCAGGGCCTGCAAGCAGACCCCTACACAGGGGTACACACTGCACCCCTGGCCATGCCCCACAGGCAGCCCATCCACCCTGGCGAAGCCCCCCAGCCAGCCCACATGTCACCATGCACAAGTGAGCACTGACTCATGTCCCCCAGCACCCCATCCACCCAGCAGTGGGGACACCTGCCAGCAGGCCCCGACTCATGTCTCCCAGCACCCCATCCACCCAGCAGTGAGGGGCACCTGCCAGCAGGCCCCGACTCATGTCCCCCAGCACCCCATCCACCCAGCAGTGGGGGCACCTGCCAGCATGCCCCGACTCATGTCTCCCAGCACCCCATCCACCCAGCAGTGAGGGGCACCTGCCAGCAGGCCCCGACTCATGTCCCCCAGCACCCCAATCCACCCAGCAGTGAGGGGCACCTGCTAGCAGGCCCCGACTCATGTCCCCCAGCACCCCCATCCACCCAGCAGTGAGGGGCACCTGCCAGTAGGCCCCGACACATGTCCCCCTGCAACACGAAAGGTAGCTGCACAATCATGGGCCTCATGTGCACCAAAATACCACAGCACACCACCCCAGTCTTGACATGCAATGATTTCAACAATCCACCCCACACGGCCATGCCTATGTCAGGCACAAATCAAAAGTCAACCATGTACATCAACACATGTCCGTCACACACACACACTGTTTGCCATAGATTGTGTAAAACCACATTTTGACATGCATGAACCCAATGAGCGAATCCCATACATGGAATTAAAATATCAAAATGTATTATTACAAAATCAATGTAATGAAATGAAAGGCAAAAAAATAATACAAACATGAAATGAAATGCATGTCCAAAAATATGAAAAATGAAATGTAGATGCAATCCAAATAAATCCTAAAGAAAAATGGTCCAAATTCTCTGTCCACCAAAACAAATCCAAAGGAAACGTAAAAATCAAATTTCATTGCCCATGGTGAAATCCAAAGAAAATGTACACATAAATCCAAAGTCCAACTATGTACAAGCAATTTTGAAAGGGTCCATGAGCCCAACAAAAGAACTGAAACCTATCTAAGAAACTACCTAAGAAAGAACTATATACAAAAGTGTGGGACATAGTCCAATCACCCCAAAAGAAAAGAAAACGAAAATGAAACCTAACACTAAAAACTATTTACAATGGCGGGAGGCTAGTCCGACGGCTCACTTTCCGATGTCCCAGGCCAGGGCATCATCGAACTCCTGGTCAATGTCCTGGAGGCGGGCCTCTTCCATGGCCCCGGGGGTTCGCAGGGACGATGCCATGTTGGACTCCAACTCCCTGCGAATAGCCTCAAGGCACTCGGCCCGCCTCAGTGCCCTCCGCATGGAGTTCTCCGCCCTGACCATTGTGAGCCGTGCCTCTTCCGCCCGCCGCCGCTCCGCATCTATACGCTGGCCCAACCGCAGCCACACAGAAGACACACCCATTCCAGGGTCCTCCTGCCCTCTGGCCGATGCCTGCCCCTCTGATGTTGATGGCCCGAGCCATCAATGCTCCCACCTAGAGCCTGCTGCTGCTGCTGCTGTCCATGCGCCCTGTCCGATGATGCCTGCACATGCTCCATCTGCTGGTATTCAGTTGTTAGGGTGTCCACCCCTGCTGGACCACCGACTCCCGACTGTGGCAGGGATGGGATCTCCACCAAGCTGGCTGTGTTGGTCGGGCCAGGTCCACAGGGGGCCATGGTGGAATCTGGGCCGGAAGACGGCAGGCAGAATGACTGGCGCATAGTCTCCACAGAGGAGGAGAGGTCCGCCAGAGTGCGCGACACATGTAGGAACCCACCGACCAGGGCCCCTCCCAACAGTGCCATGTTGCGTCGCTGCTCTTCGTGATGGCATGCGTGCTCCCCCCAGGAAGCACGCACGTCATCACGAATGACACGCGTGCGCAACGTGACACCAATCAGGACGGAGCCCATACGGTCATGGGACTCCTCGTCCGTAGGTAGTGGAGAGGCAGATGACGTGGGCCTCCCCCCTACATGCGGACGGGCCTGGGACGGGGCATCCCTGCTGGTGCATGGTGGTGCAGTCACAGGGACAGTGACATGCACAGGCCCCTCCGCGGTGACCTGTGCTGCCTCCTGACCCTGTCCCTGGACTGCCCCACTTGCACCAGTGGTACTACCCCCACCAGGCCCCATGAGCGGCTCAGTAGCGGGCTCCTCCTCCTCCTCTGTGAAGACCACCAACCTGGATGTCTCCGCACCATCTTCCGCCATTGCAAGCCCCTGTGGGGGCTCACCCGGCCCTTCCGCTACAGCCGTAGTGGGAGACGCGGCACCAATCCCCTCTCTCCCGGATGATGGCAATTCCTGGGAGGGTGGCTGGGCCTTGCGTCGCCGCCTGGTGGAGGCATCCCCGCCACTTAGCTCCACAGCGCTGTCTCCGCCCTCTTCTTCACTGGACGCTGCGTAGAGGGAGACAGAGAACACAAGCATCAGGGTACTGTACAATAGTCCCCTAGACAGGAAGCAATAATACTTGAGTGGCACTGTCAAACGTCCCTTCCATCCTGTCCATCCACAACACATGGGTGAATGCACACAACACACATGCAGAAACAGGCACGGCGCATGCAATTAACATCAGCATCCATGTAAAAGGGCCTCTGTTAACCAAAATGTTGCCTTCAAACTCACATGCATCATGGCTCATACTGACCCCATGCACACACATCACTGGAGGGTCATGCATCATGGCTCGTACACCACAGACACAGTGGATACAACGGTGACCAGACTGCATGAGTGAATCTACACATCGTCACGGACATGTGTCATGCATCCATGTCGTTTCAAAGTCACACACACGCTTCTCAGACACACAGACATGCACACCATACATGTACATGAGAGCAGCACCCATCCCTCACCCCCCGTCCATGTCCAAGAACATAGACTGGCATGCATTCATGTGTGCATTCCGCATACAGCTCCCCATGTTGCATTGGAACACATGCACCATCCATGTGGTTCACACATTACTGGTCTCACATGCATGACCATGATGTCCCTGCACACAAGCATCCATACATGGCCTATGTCACACATACAAGCAAGTATCAGACTACCAGCACACTGCAACATGCCATGTCTCACACAGCAATGCATGGCCACTTACCGCTCGACTCCAGACGGGCTTGCATCCTGAGGATCTGGTGGCAAAGCACTGGGCGAATGCGCTCCAGGACCCTCATATGCTGGTTGGTAATCTGGCCCCGGCGCCCCACTGCATCCTCTGCCCCTAAGAGGAGCCGGCCCTTCCTGAGGGTCCTGGACTTTTAGTCCTCCGAGCGCTTCTGGACGTGTTTCAGGTCTCGGGTGCCTCCCCCTCCGCATTGATGGCACCCACGATGTCCGTCCAGATCCTCCTCCGTCCTTCCTTTTCAGCGCGCGATGGTGTGAAGAGGGCATTATAATGCCCCAGGACATGCTCCACCAGGACACCAACTTCCTTCTCACTGAAGCTGGTGGCCCTCTGCCTCTCTGGCTGGGGGTCGCCAGTGGTCTCAGATGGTGTTTGCCCCGACATGGTGACCCCCGAGGCAGGCGTGGGTGTGCAACTGGGTCCTGGGGCTGGGCTGTGGAGCGATGGTATCCCAGTCGGGAGTCTTCTGTTCCAGCAGGGGTGGACACAGCAACTGGACCCCTGCAGATGGCTGACGTGCAGGCACCAAATAGCAGGGCATGTGGACAGCAGGCAGGCAACAGCAGATGGCTGGTGGGAGCATGCTCGGGGCTCTTGGGGGCAGGAAAATGGCCTTTTGGGCAGGAGCATGGTCTTCCGTGTGTTTTCGCGTGGCCAGCTTGATACGGAGTGATTTGGCACGTGAAAAAAGTGCACGTCAGCATGTAATTTGAAGAAAGGCCCTTAGCCCTTAAGCGCGTAAGTGACGTTACGCGCGCAGGCATTCCCCACAACACGGGTGCATAGTGAAACAGCACGTGAGATAACTGCACGTCACCGTGCTATTGGAGGAAAGGGCCTTATCGCGTAAGCGCGTAAGCGACGTTGCACGCGTGGGCTGGCTTAAAAAGTACGAGTATGATGCTATTTTCTTGTATGTGCTTTTTGTGGAGAGCGAGCGGGTGATTCTTGTACTTCTTGTCGGTTCACACGCGATTACTTCACAACGTTTCCAGTTCGTACTCCCTGTTTCCTCAGACTGCGTTCTTTCCTTCTTTTGGCAGGGGTGTTGCCAACGCGCACACGCACGTCTTTTTCACGTTCTTTTTCAAGGCAGACGGTGAGTCGCGCATGTATTTTCCAACTGTGGTTGCCCCCGTGTGTCGCATACCCCTTCAGAGCGTATTGTAGGCTGCGTGTAACACACATACGCTTATTTTTGTTTTTCACAGGGTAGTGCGAGTTCATTTTTCCATGCACGTGGTCTACCAGGGGTTGCATGCACGTGTACTTTTGTTTTTGGGGTGCTTGTGCGTTGCGTGACCCATCATCTTCCCCCAGGGGTCACAGACAGCCTTGCTAGAGCACTAGGGTACGAATTCCATCTAGTACCCTACCCCTTTCACCCCAATTGCCCAGGACAATTGTTTACTGCAACTCCCATACGCAAAACAACATCAGTGCCATGGTTGGGAGGTGACCAAGCAGTAAGGGAGGCAAAGGTGGCCGATCTCAAAGAGGTGGGCATGGTGGGCGCGGTAGGGGACGTGGCCAGGATTTGCAGGGTGCCCATAGAGCCCAGTGTGTGGAGGACCAATCAGGGCCACCTATGCCCCCCTCCCCCAATGGTTGTGGGAAACGTAGCTGACACCATCCCAGCTCAGCCCTTGTTGGACCGGCCCATTTTGTCAACTGAACCGGCACAGGATCACTCCCAGGCTGACTTCCAGGTCACCAAGTCTAAGCCACGTGTGGCGGTGAAAGTTTCAGTCACCAGGCCGCGTGGATCTGGGGCAGCAATGTCATCTGCTGCCCCAAGTAGCCAGGGTGGGGAGGCTCTGAGTCTCCCAGCCGGGACAGTGTCGGTCCAGGTCCATCACACCAACGTTGGCCCTGCCACCATCACCCTGCAGCCAATGCCTGCACCAAGACCTTTGGTCATTTACAGGCTTCAAGTACCCAGTCCACCTGCGCTTCTGCCCCTACTGACCAGAGCGGCGTAAGCCGCTCAGGATCCGCACCACCTTACAAGAGGAAGAAGAAGGGTGCTCTTGCACTACAGGCTGAGACCCCAGACACAGCTACACACTCTGGCACGTCAAGGAAGCCTAGCTTCAATGACACCGAACTTGATGCACTTGTGGCCTATGTGTTGCCACATAGCCGCAACATGGTGGTGACTGCAGGCTGCAAGACTACGCCTGCTCAACGTAGGGCCCACTGGCAGACCATCGCGGACCACATTAGTGCCCTTGGATTTGTGAGGCGCACAGCTGATGATTGCTAGAAGCGGTGGAATGACCTGAAACGCAGAGCAAAGAACAAGCTGGCTTCCAATCATGCCTCTACTCTGGTGACTGGTGGTGGGTCTCCACCAGAGGACGTCCAACTCACTGAACATGAGTCTGTTGCTGGAACCTTCGTCACAGAGGAACAGATCCAAGGCGTGGGAGACCTACCAGATTATGACGCATTGTCCGGTGAGTGCCCATGCATGTGTGTGTAATCCATGTGTATGTTGCTTGGGTGATGTGTTATGATTGAGTGCCAGGTGAGAGTGGGTACTCATGAGTGGTATGGGTCACCCATGTGCTTCCTCCAAACCATTAAGCGGCCTTGGATTTGGGTATGACAGTATCCCTTCTGACCACAGTAGCCAATTAGCACCACATTACTGCAGTTGCCCTTGAACTGTCATCTTGCAACAACATTGTTCTGAATTTTCATTGTTCATTCAGCCTAATTGCTTCAATACTCCCATTTTTCCAACACATTTTTCTGCCCTAATGCCTCATATGTGGCATGCTTCTGTCATAGATTACACCCCACAATGTCCCACATTTATTACCATGTTATGGGAATGATTTGACCATTCAGGCTGATTGAGTAAGTGCCTGCTCACATTAATTTTTGCGGCCTGTTTGAATGTGGAACATGATTGTTGTTTCCTGTCATGTTGAAGTGACCAACCATTGATGTATCCATCTGCCTGCCATCACTGTATAATTGTACCCTGGATGTGTTGCAGTGTGTGGCACATGCGTATTTTGTCACACTATTTTGCATTTTTCATCTCATCATGTCCATCTCACATGGTTGGGTGACAGTACTCATTCACTTACATATGGCTGTACTTGTCAAATGTACCATGGCTATGCTACGTGCCATCTGTGCTGGCATGTGTAATGAATGTGTATTGGACATGCCACTCGCAGGCTAATGTGTGATGCCAGTGCTATTCAGCATGCAGCAAATGTGTTGCTTTTCCATCTTGGAGTCCTCAGTGTCTGCTTTTTGCCTCCCCTTCCAACTCATTGACAGTGCATGCATGCCAGGCTTATAGTCATGTGGGACATGTGTAATTAATGTACTGGTTCTCTGGCTTGTCAGGCCTATGTGTGTGCTATGGTGCTCATGCCTGTTTCCATTTGTTGTCTTTCATGTTTATGCAGGTGATGACGCACTTGATGCTGTTGAGGTGGAGGAGATGGTGCAGACCCAGGAGGAATCTCAGCCACAACCGAGCACCAGTGGAGGACGTGGGGTGGTGGTGGGTGAAAACCCAATCCTCCTGCAGACCATACTGTCCAGGGGTGTCTCTGGGTGCACCTCCGCAGACCTCTATGATTCAGGTGCTGAATCGGACAGTGAGACATATGTGGCGTCGCAGGTGAGTGTTACTGGGAGGGATGCTGTTCTGTCCAACCCACCTGCACCGGGGGGAGACCCCTCTATGGGGATGTCAGTGTTGGTAACTCTGGCTTTGGCGGTTACGGATGCAGGGTCACACTCCACAACATCTGATCCTGTTCCTGGGCCAGCAGATCAGAGGGGGAATGCAGTTCTGCAGCCTCAGGCAGTGCCAGCACAGCAAGGTGCAGATCGCCTTGCCCCAAACAGGCGTGGTGGCCGCCGACGCAGTGGCCGTACGCCACCAGGCAATACTGTATGGGAAAACTCCATGTACCCATGTACGGTATAGCACCACAACAGGGAGCATCGGTTGAAATGATGGCTCAGGCAATGGATAGGGTGGCCACTGCCTTGTGTGGCTCCCGTGGGCATCCACTGTGTATTCCAGCTGGGCACATGCAGGCTTGTCCTGTCTTTGGGTTAGATGCTTGGGTTCCTGACACACATACCCCTCCTGCTTCCCCTTTCCATGGGCTTGCAAAGGGTGTGACCAAGTGACAGTAACTTACACAGTGACATTGGGCTCCCATGAGCTGTGTGAGCAGTCTGTAGTCAAAACTGTGTGTACATCCCTAGTGGGGATTGTTGTTGTATTGAACACTGCATGGTGTATTGATATGTGCTTGTACATCTATGTCTTTCTCCTTATTCACATGTACCTTCTTCATGTCTTCACAAGGCCGTCTCCTTTGCAGATGCAGTTCATGTTGTATGCAGTACACTGACACATTTGCCTGACAGCAACACACTGCAGTTGGAAGGGGTCGATGTTCTGGCTTAGTCAGGTTGTGAGACTTGCACTACTTTGATTTTGTACTGTCGTATTTTGACACTGTTTCATCCTGTGTTGCTGTTCAGTGTTGCTGGTAAGTATTTGTTCATGTGTGCTGTTTCTTATTGATTACTGGGAGCATATTGTCTGTGGCCTGTTTACATTTGGAACAGTGCACTTTGTGACACTTGTGTCATATGTTGTGCTTTCATTTTGTTGCTTTCACATTGCATGACATGCCATGGTGTGTTGGGTAGCTGAGATGGGGAGGGGTTGGGCGACATGGCACTATTTTCATGTAGGATTTTTCAAGGGGGCAGTCATTCATGCAGCATGAATGTGTGTCTTTTTCAGACCTTCCAGGATTTTGCGGCATGAAATGGCAAATTTTGCGGCATGAAATGGCAAATTTTGCGGCACAAACCTTTATTTATTGCGGCATTTTTGCGGGACATTTTGTATTAACTGGAGGGTGTAAGATTGCCACATTGCAGGAAATAGGTAGAGTGCAAGGCTAGAAGAGAGCCAGGGTATCATTATTATGTGTCTTTTGTATTAATTTAATAGGAAGAGTCCCAGATGTCTCTGGCTTGGCAGAACAGTGTTTGATTTGGCTACATTTCTGGTTTAATGTTCATGCCTATTTAATAGTATTAACTAAATTGATCATTATCAATTGTAATGCTGAAAATATTCCCCTTCTATGTTCTCCAATCCCCCAAACACCCACAAACATCTCACCAACTCTCCATCATAACTTACATTCCTTAACCTCTCACTCTGTCATACAAATACTCACGTGCTATGTCACACTGTCAAGTCACAATCTGCACTGCCCAGCCCCTGCCACACTCCAAATCATACTCCCAACTCACACCTTACACTCTACAATTCCTCCCTCAATATACAGTCCTTCATTCTTTTGTGCTGCTTCTGCATCTTGTATCTTTTCTCCCATTCTATCACATTCTTCCCTCATCCTTTTTCCAAATCTGCAGCACACTGCCTCTTTCTGGCCAACCGCTTCCTCTACTTTCTGTACCTCTGCTCGCTCTCAGATTTCTGGCCCACCGCATCACTGCTTCCTCTGCTCTCTTGTGCAGCACTTCCTCCTCTGACCCACTGCTCTTCCTCTGCTTTCTTGCCCATCACTTCACATCTCACCCATCACTCTCCCTCTCTCTCATAGTGTAACCATTTTTATTATTTTTTTTTAAATGTAGATTTTGTCCCAGTTCCTCAAATGAGGGGGCATTTAAAAAAAGAACGGAGGATATGCTATTTTTAGACAACCCATTTTTGGAAATGAGCAGGTCACCTTATTCTCAAAGGTGACCGGCGCATTTCCACAGGCTTGAGCTGTAGCGCAAATTGTGCGCTGGCAGCTGCCTTAAATGGTGTTCTGGGTTGTTTGAACGAAGTGTAATTATTTGCGGCGGAATTGACCGTAGTCAATTTTGCTGCAAATTGATTTGCACTTCAGCCAAACAACCCAAAATGTACCTTTCACCACCACCCGACCCCCTCCCCTACTTAACCGCTTGGTCGCTGCAGCTTCCCCTGCAACCCTGCGGTGCCAGATCCGTCCCTCTAACGCGGGTCGGATCCGTCCCTCTAACGCGGGTCGGATCCGACTCTGCAGGGTCCTTTTTTCGTTATTTTCCTTTTTTTTCTGTCCCCGCCTCCAATTTTGAGGAAAAAGGGGAAAACACTTCTGCAACCACCCTAGACCAAAAATACTAAACAAGGGGAGCGGGTGACACCCCCGCAACACATGTTCAGTATTTATAAAAATCGATCGAATAGAACTGCACGTAATTGGTCAAATTGTAACATTCGATAGATTTTTGTCATCAAAATGGGGAGTACTTTGAATAGAATCGCTCTCCCGACAGTGTTCTGCAAGCTCCCAGCGCCTTTCACAGGGACAGGCACTCTAGGTGCCTGCCGCTGTAAAATGTGACCCAAAAAATGCATTTTTATCCTGTTTGAGGAACAGAAATGCAAGCGACTCAGCAGCGGTTCATACCTTAAAAGAAATGCATGACAGGGTCAGGAAAGACCCTGTCATGCAGTGGCAGCCCCACATCCCGTGCGCGTAGGGTTGCCTACAATTTCTGCACATTTAAAAGTGCATCTTGCTTGGAAATGCGGGATGTGCTTTTAAATTGACAGAAACGCCACTTTATTTGATCAAGGAGGTGAAAAAGGCCATCTGAATGGGCGCGCATATAAAATGTGCCCATTCATGTGTCCCTTGTGGATTGGGCTGCAATTTTTGGGGCGCAAGTGATTTCATTTCTTGTGTAAATAAAAACAAAAAAAAAAAGTTGAGCACCTGGCACCCTGAGGATTCTTTTTTTCAAAACAGTAATTTTTGCAGATTACTTAAAAAAAAAAAAAAAAAAAAAATTTTTTTTTTTTTAAAAAGATGCTGTTTTTGCACAAAACGGCCATTTTTGCGGCATTTTGCGCAAAACGGCCGTTTTCGCGGCATTTTGCGGGATCGCAAAATCGCAATAAGCTGGAGGGTCTGCTTTTTGTCACTCAGCATTGGTTGTATTTAAGTAGGTAGGGATGCACAAATGTAACACTTCCAGGTGACCAATCTCAGGCTGGTATGGTTGTGACAGTTGACTGTCCCTTATGTCATCATCATTGATTGTCAGCTGGTATGTGCCAGGGCTGTGTGCACCCCACAGGGGTAGGATTTTAGGTGAAGTAATTAGCCACCAGCTGTGTACGGGCTGCCTCACCACGTGCCCTTTCACCTCCCATGTGCAGCAGCCGTGCATGTGGTTAGGGATGTGGGGGCACCACCATGTCCACCGGCAGGCCCCGGCGGGTTGCATTGTTGTGCAGGACACCTGCTGCCTCTATGATCCTGCACACTACTGGGGGCGCGTATAGCAGCTGCCCACCAGAGCTGTCAAGGGAGCGAAAGCGTGACTTGAACACTCTGAATGTGCGCTCCACTATGCCCCGGGTTGCAATATGGGCTGTGTTGTATCTTACCTTAGGTGGTGTGGTGGGGTTCTGAATTGGCGTCATCATGTGGGTGCTCAGAGGGTAGGCACTGTCCCCTGGGGAGGTGATGATGGGTATCATTAGTGGGTTTGTGACATTACTCAGTATCTGACATGCATGCATGTACAGAGGCATTTATACTCACCAAGCAGCCATGTATCGCCATGCCGCCCAGCTTATAGGTCCCGGTTTAGGGGTGACATTCTGAAAATGAAACTATCATGGGTGGACCCTGGATAGTTGGCATATACTGAGGTGATGATTCCCTTGGCATCACATACTACCTGCACTTTGATGGAATGCCAGTGCTTGCGGTTTCTATAGATGTGCTCAGTTGCCCTGGGTGGACGTAGAGCCACATGGGTGCAATCAATGGCACCTAGCACTTTGGGGAAGTGTGCCACCCCGTAAAAGTCCTGGACGGCAGCCTGCCTTTCTGCAGGTGTTCTGGGCATGTATATGTGCCTGCGGACTGAGGAGCGTGCAGTCATGATGGCCAACACCTGGTGTAGGCAGTGTGACTGCGTGGCATGTGACGCCCCCCACCACTATGGCACTTATTCGCTGAAATGAACCAGTGGCCAAGAAGTGCAGTACATTGAGCACCTTTTCCAAGGGGCTCAGTGCTTGGGAGCACAGGGTGGGTGATGTGAGGTCATCCTCCCACTCACTCAGCAGGTCGAGTATTATGTGTGGTGGAAACCTGTACCTCTCATACACCTGGTCATCAGGCATCCCAAAAGGCTGGTCCTGGGTGTAAAAATTTGGGGCCTGGCTGTTCTCCTTCTCCTCCTGTGGTGTCCCACGACCACTGCTGCAAGGAACGGTATATACATCGTACCGTCTGAGCTTGTTTGTTGTTTGTGCGCATTTTTATGCTGCGCGAGGCCGCGTACGCCTGCTTCCTGCTGGCGTACGTGTTTCTGGATTAGCGCGTCTTTTTTGGCGCACGCGTTTCCCTTGTTCGATTCCATGAAAACGTGTTGTAGGCGCGCGTGTGGGGTTGCGAGCATTTACCTCCTGTACTTCCCCCACATTTTCACGCGTTGTTCCCCATTCTGTGTGTTGCGCCCCATGTTCTGCCCACTTTTGTTGTGTGCGCTGCGCTATGTGTGCTTTCGTTGTGCGTGTAGCGCACGCCGTTTTATGACTTGTACGCCCGCGTGCGCCACCCATGATTTTAACGCACATCCCAGGATTTACACGCGCACAGACTTCCATGAATCGATGTGCGTGGCTTTGGCATGCTTGCGCTGTGATTTTCACACTTGCGCTGCGATTTTCACGCTTGCGCTGCGATTTTCCGCGCACATTGATTCCATGAATCGGCCTGTTAATGTGCAAATTCCATCCAGAGTAAACAGACACAGTGTATATTACATTTGCCAATGCATTTCGGACAGGTGTCAGTCAACAGGACAAACTGAATCCATAAATTCATATACACATATAAACATATATATGTGAACATCCATCATATGAAGTAAATGAAATTAAAAAATATAGACTAAGCTCACCTTATAGTTTTGAATGATGAGCTCTCCATCCTGCGAGGAACGCAGGGACGCATTGATGGCCAGTTACTTCACTGGCTTGAGGATATTGGAAGAGTTCTAGACAAATCTTGGCTCCAAACCTCCTGGCGAAGGACCATAAGTATATAGTTTTTAAGAGTTCAAAAATGTCTGAATAATCACTCTTGTCCAATTCCTTTGTATATCTTGCAGCTTAGACCCAAAAGAAGATCGTCCTGTGGCAGCTGAAAGCGTTCAGGTAAGAGTCTGTGTTATCCCACACTGTCCGTTAAATGATGCCAAGGTTTAACTCGCTGCTTTCTCTTTTCTTACAGGTGCAGCGTAAGAAGATTTGGTGTGCTGGTGAATAATACATCCGGCGGTAAAATCAGGTAAGTATATGGTGGCAAGAGATTGTCCTTGTTTTTTCCCTCGGCTCACCTTGTTTTCTTGTCCCCCTTAGGTGCTGGAATGCGGCAACATAATGATGGAGACAGCGCCGGATCGTAGAGATGCTACGAGGAACGGTGAGTATGGCGCGGCGCTGCTGCTGGCGATGCGACGCGTTCAAAATAAAGTCTGTTTCTGGTTCAAAGGTACGATGAATCCGGAATCAGGTAAGAAACCCAATAATGTTCTTGTTCTAACCTTTCTTCTTCTTTCCCTTCTTTCTAGGCGCTCTGGACTCGAGGCGGGCGTGGCAAGAGGCTGGATGCTGACTGCAGGCACGGTGAGCATTACGCTGCAGGATGCAGAATAACGCGAAGCGTGTGCTGCTCTTTGGGTGTGGTTTAAATAGCCTCCAAAGTAGTCCCAGGTAAGTATTCCTCAACAACCACACCCGAGTAACAAAATAGTCCCTAGGTAAAGTAGTCCCTTCCAAGCCTCACATGGGCTTGGATCTCTTGCAGCACGGTCTGCATCAGGTATGTTTTAACATATGAGCCTGGCGCCTATGGCGCCAGGACTGATGCCCCATATGAGCCTGGCGCCATAGACGCCAGGACTGTACCCATATATCCCCTAAAAGGGGTTGCTGGGCTTTCTCTGGGTAACATGATGCCTGCTTCCGGGGTTGATGGACTTGGTCTGGATGCCCGGGGGTAGGCATCATGACAGTTACATAAAATTGGTCTGATACAAATCCATATTGCATATTCATCAAACATTTGTACCTATGTTCAAGTGAGTCATCACTGCATGGATAGTAATAAACAAATACATTGAAGCCATGTCCAGAACAGTTTAATCACAGTGTGTTATGAGTGCCAAAGTGCTCAAGGTAAATAACGTTTACCTGAACCACTGTATCACTCACTTCCAACTTAACAAGGATGTAGATTCTGGCACCTATTGGTGAAAAATAATCATAGTGATGAGTCACACAAATTATTAGAAACCAATCGCCAAAATCAACCTATGAAAACCATATGCTACATGGGATTACCTAAAGAGTAGGCTGCATCCTCAATGACTGGTATTAAGACAGCTAAAAAATGTTTGGTCTGTCTGACCGGACCTTTATGGAATGCTGGAAGACCGCATGAACGCACCTACACAATGACACAATACACATACACAAGATAATGCCATAGACACAATGAGGTCATGGGCGTGTGACATCATCCACATCCAGATGGCATTGTATGATGGACATTATGTAAATAAACAGTCCTATCCATATTCATAATAGAGATGTGATACTTAACCAACAGGATAGTGAGGCCATATCAGTTCCATTATATGCATTTACATTGTGGATTATTTCAAGTGAATTCCAAATCCACAGCATTACTGGTTATTATGCATGTAACAATAGTACTGCATATCAATGTGACACACCGCTATGTAAATAAACATTCATATCCATAAACATAATAGTGAAATTATACTAAACCAATGGTGCATAGGATATGGAGGCCATATCAGTTCCACTGTGTGCATGTACATTGCAGATTCTATAAATTAGATTCCATAACCGTTACCTTACTGGTTGTTATACATGTCAAAATAGTACTGCCAAGTAAATGTGGCAAAAAGTTATATACAGGTGTTCAACGATATGTAACCTCTACTACATTAGATATATCCGGACGTAAAGACCTATCTCATGACTTGTAGTTGACAAATACAAGACTATGTGAAATCCTGTGTTCAAGTTTTAAGGTAAATATCTCAGTTAAACAATAGAGCCACAAGTTACTTTTTGTTTAGCATTCAATCTGAATAATTTGTTGCAGATAGGGGGAACAAATCATATTTGCATGGTTCATGGTTATCCAAAATGTAAATGTCCTTGAGTTATAGAATGACCCCACGTAGAATCACTCATCCTAAGTGTCTCTAGTATCAGAAGCATAGAAAGTTACAATCCTCATTCATTCCACCAGGTGCCATCACATTGAGTTTGTCAATCCAGAATGTTTCTCTACAGTCCAGTTTATTAGAAAGATTGTTGTGCGCTCCGTTTTTCTTTACTTTTTCCAGGATTTTGAACCTGATCTGTATTATCTTGTGTTGGCTCACCATTAAATGTCTTGATACTGTTGAGCTCATGTCCCTTGTTGTTATGTTTGATCTGTGCTCATTCCAGTGTAATTTACAGGGACATGTAAATTGATCAACACAATAGATGCCACATGGGCATTTTATCATATGAATAAAATTATTTGTATCCCATGTTGCATAATTGCACAGTAAAATCTGAGGCCTAGTCCTTTTCCAAAATGACAGAGACAAGTAAATAAGAACAGCATGGAAAGCATCTGATGTGAAGTACTGCACGAACACCCATTGGTGGGTTATTTCAGTTTTGTTCATGAACAATAAGCATAATGGTAAGAATCCCTTGCACACAGGTCTGTTCACAGCTACACCTTTTCCTCTCTTCCAGCTGCCTTCCTTAGAATCTGCTGCTCAGCAGCCTTCCATCACACCTCACAATGGCCTTTAGGTCTGCACGGCAGTACATTCCCACAGATCAGCTGCATGCTACCACCTTAGAAGGGAGCCTCTCTGCTCGAAGGACCTCAACACATCTCTTCCTATTTAATGCAAGATGCCGACCAGACGTGACCACCTTCAAGGTGCACTGCACCCATCAGAACCTTGAAAACCCCCACAGTCACCCCAGACAGAGCCTCGCCCTTCCTCTTCATCACAGCCTTCCTCACTCTCACGTAGTCTCCCACTTCCACATTCACGCCTTTCACATCTTTCACATCTTTCCTGTTGTCACTCCATACCTTAGTTTTCACAGTCTTAGCTCTTGCGAAGTCCTCAGTCAAAAATAAAAATATCACGCTTTGCTGTGCCAAACCAAGCCAGACACATCCTAGTGTGACCCTTCCTTCTCCTTAAGAGTTCAAACAACACTTCCCCCATTGCAGAGTGGTGAGACAAACCAAGTGCTGTCACTCTCTCCAGGATGTTCTTCTTACTTGATCCACATGCATCCGCCATTCGTATAGTATCCATCAGGGGCCTGTTCACGCTTTCTTCAACTGCATTGTTCTCTTGTGCTTCACGCCACACTGCCTCCAATATTCTCCTGCTGCCTTCCCCACAAACTAGGAACCATACTGTATGTATCTATGACACTCTTCCGGAGCTTGCAGATTATGGACTACTAATGGAATCGCTCAGTGAATTGGAGATATCGCTCTCAAAAATCTTGATTTACATGTCAAATCCCAAGATAAGCGAAATGCTCAGAAGCCCTTGCGGGCCTCGCACAGATATCTGTTCACAGCTGCACCTTTTTCTCCTACCTCCAGCCACCAACCTTATAACAATCTGCCTCACAGTCTTCCATCAAACCTCAAAATGGCCCAGTGGGATGGACGGCGGGCATGTACACACCAATCAGCTGCATGCTATCACCTTAGAGGGCAGCCTGTTACCTCTGAGGATCCCAAAAGCAAACTGTGGAAATTCTGGTGGTTAAAGCATTTGCTTGAGCAAATCCATCACAATTTGGTTTTGTTTTGAGGCAAGTGGAGGCACTACCCTCACCATGTTAGATGTGAACTTGCTCAATACCTTTGGCCAGGATCAGTCTACAGTTCTTAAACTCTTTGTCTTGTGAGCAGCATTTGACATATTCAACCATTGATGTGGAGGACTACATTGGTAGAGCTTGCTAAAGTTTCCAGCCGCGGGATGGGGGAAGCTTATTTCCAAGTGGCCTTAGTTGGAGTGATTAAGGATGGATGTCACTCAGAAGCAGGGTTGAGGACATATGCTGTGCCTCAGGGTGGAAACCATTCCCCATTTGAATGTAATGTGTGTGCAAACCTTGGCAATTCCACTACAGATCAAGGTCCTAAAATGTCATGTTGCAACACAGACCACAACTACAGCACTCTGGTCAGAATACCTCTTTAAAAACCCAAAAGCTTCCGGGGCAAAACTAGGGGGTTGAAGATAGGGACTTCTTGAGGACCTTGATTGCTGAACAGAAGGGACACAACTGGTGTAATGTTCCCTTATACTATTTCCCAAACAATAGCATGTGATGAGGATTACCAATAGACCGTAGGTTCCGGAAATGCAACATGTACCTCTGTCGGGTACTCAGTAAGCACGACGAGCACAGCTTTTACGAATAAACTTTATGTTCTTGAGCATCACGAACCATTATCCGTGCCCGCTATTCTAAGCAACCTGTTTAAACTCAACTTTCTTAGTCTCAGGGTTTGTGTCAGGCAGAGTTTTACAAGCCAATACATTAATTATCTTTCAGTAGTCTGAGTAATAAGTGTTAGGGAGAATTCTCTGTTTAGGCTGAATTTCCTAACCTAGTGAGTCCCCCAGCAGCTTTGCTGGATTTCTGGAGTTTGTTTCTTTCATCCTGCCAAGAGTGAGACTCTTTTCCTCCCACTCTTGGACATGAATGTGGATGATTTCTTTGAATGTCAATGTGTTCTATGGGCGATCGGGTCTTTTACTCCATAGAACCTCATGTGTTTTGCTATGTGTGTTACACCGCACCCTCTGTGCCGTAACACTGGGGTGTCCTAGGTGATCCCCACCATAGACTCCATACCCTGGGACTGACTACTGTCTCCCAGGGCATGTAAAGTCACCATTGGCTTTACTAGACCTAAATTTACTAACAGAACTAGTACAAACCATCCTATTGTGGACATACTGGTAGGGGTAATTATTTAATTACCCCTGGGTCTGTTATTCGAGGGGGCACTGTCCCGTCCCCCCTCGTCGAGTTTTGGCTGGTGGCAGTGGATACTACTTTTTATATTCGACCGCGAATATATTCCTATGGGATTCTTCCCATTGTTCGAGGCTAATACTTTTTCACGTTAGTCTCTAACATACCGCCGGTCTATTTGTCTTAAATAAATCCACCGGTTGGTATTTTCTGCCAGAACTCGGTTTTTAAAATGTATGTGTTCGCCTCTGTAACTCCGAACCAAAGGTTGAGCCCTTTGTTCCACTTTTGGAGGGCTTCTCCACAGAAGCCCTCCAGAGTGGTGCCATTCTGTCTGGGTACCACAGGGGGTGTGGGAGGGGGTTTAGGCACCCTGGACTGAGTTGCCTTGCCAACTCAAGTCGCACTCTGATGTGATTGGCTCAAGTAGTGAGCCGCCCCGCTCACCACTTAGCGTGTTTGATTGACAGCTAGGCTGAATGAATGGGGGTTTTCTGCATAAAAGCAGGGCTTTTGGGACTGAGACTTCAGAAGTCGCCATAGGACCTAAGAATCCGACGAGGGTAAAGCTGAGTCGACCTGCAACGATGACACCTCCGGTGGAGCCCTGCTGAACCGACTCACCACTTCCCAACGACAAAGGAGATCTCCCTGCTGGAGAGTCTTCTTCCCCTGACTGGTGGGAACAACCAGTCCCTTGCATTTTCTTCGCTTCCAGGACGTCTAGTGGTCGAATTGCCCGTGCTGAGCACCCCGGCAACAGGATAGCCACTAACCACTGTACCGCGACCAATAGGTGGTGCCTTGTGATTGAGCACTCCGCGGCTGGTCTCTTCCCTGGTGGTGCAACGATCTTCAACTTTTCCTCGACAACGAGACCCTCTCATCTTCTGGCAAAGCCCCGACTTGCATCCACCACCAGGAACAACTGCCCCCGCCGGAGCTGTCTCTTCACTTACAAGGTACTGTGTCCGCCTGGCTTCCCTTGAAACGGTTAGCGTGAGGTGTCTTAAATCCTTACCTTTCCACTGGGTCGCCTCCAGACCTTCTTAACTTTTGTTCTAAAACTGGTCCAACCTTTCTGTGACATTTTGCTACAAAGACTTGAAGTGCATTTTCACTGTGGTATCTTTTAGAACATATTGCCTTGCCTCTCTCCAAGTGGGCCTGGCCTCTGAACTTTGACCTACAGCAGACCCTGCCTTACTTGCCTTGCATTTGTTTCGTAAAAGTGTTGGTACTGAATTGGTTTCATACCCTGCCTTTTTCTCTCACTTTCTAACGAATACTAGAGTGCCATCTAGGTTAAAGCATTCACCTCTGTCTGCAAATAAGTGGTGCCGTTGAACCTAGACTTGTCAAAATATTGTTATGGGATTGATATATACTTATAGTAACTGTGATTGAAGTTGTTTGTCAGTCATATTAGTGCCAGTGTGTTTTCCATAGATGTATTTTTAAATAAATAATTATATATCTTTACACCCAAGCTCTGATCAGTGTCTACTTGTTCTACTGTGTAAATTGCCCTATCCTGTATACTCCAAATACGGCCTAACTCGTCTTGAGAGAAGTCTGACTGCTCAGCCACGGCTACCAGGTAAATCTGGGTGGTACAGACTGCTACCAATTGGGTTTACTGCTAACTCCTGTAGACTTAAACTTTTTGCAGTGGTCCCAGAGGGAACTGCACAGGTTTCTGCCTAACAATAAGGAATCCTTAATCATTCAAACCAGAGTCTTGTTTGTTCTGTTTCTTTATCATGCAGGTTTTGCAGTTTTGAGATTTTGTGGGTGTTTATGCATTTTTTATGTCCTTTAATCTTATAAAATCAAGCTCGCATTAAGAGCCAAACCAATCAGTTTTACTAAACTTCTTTCTCTTTACAAAAAAAGCAACCATTACCAAAAGCTTAGCAAATTCTTGCCATCTCGAAGTCTCTTGCCCCTTGCGCTCTCTGCTAGTTATCAGCATGGGAAAGCCATTCAGCTGCAGGAAAAGCGTTTGCATGAAAACCTTTCAAGAGCAAGTTGAAAAGTGTGGTGCCCCCAAATCCCGGGCATCTGCACAATCAGCAGTCCCGGGCATCTGCACAATCAGCAATGTACTGATGGGTGAGCTTAAGAATTGTACCTGACGTTCATTTGTGAAACCTACTGATTCAGCTGAGCTTCAGGCCAGGATTGCTGAGAAAAGAATCTGCATCTCTGCAAGAAATGCATTCGTGGGCGTTTGTAGAATGGAGGCTGCAGGCAGAAGGGCGTTATGCAGAACACCACCGCCAGGCCACCACAACCTCCAGGATGCAGAACACCACCGGCAGAACGTCTCTGCGTCATTGGGGCTGCCATGGACGTTATGGCAATGGGCAGCTGAATGCAGGGATGTCATTTCACGAAAATGCCTGGGGTAGCGGAAGTTACCTCACACGATCCTTGACCTCTGCTGACATCACAGGAAGTGATGTTATTTGACCCCCACGCCAAAGTGATATCACGGGAAGCAATGGAACACAACCTTTCACCCCTTGACAAAACAGGAAGCGGCATCACATAGCATTGTTCCTAAGTACACTGCGAAAAATATGGTTACGATATCACTATAATGTGATATGCATTTCATATAAGAATGCATCATCATATGTATCTTTAAGGGTCTGCAGTCATCATTTCGAATGCATTAATGTCGAAAATAAAAATGTCGAATTATTTTTCCTATTTATGTTTTTTATTTTATAGTTTTTTAGGGGTCTAGTTAGTTAAAAAAGGGTTAATAGACAAAAAACAGGTGGCTGGGGGGGAACCCCCCCATAAAAATAAAAAAAAATAAAAGAAAAATTTGACATTTTATTTTGACATTTCGCATCCGACATTAAGGCATTCGAAATTATTGCATTCGACTTATTGACTATAAACCTCTTTAAGATCAGTGTGTATAGGCCCATATTACCAAAGTACTATGAATGTAAGCAGACGTCCATGGGCAAATGATAATGATGCATGGTATAGCACTTATGCTTAAGCGCTTTATATAGAACAAATATACATGAAATATCACCCAACCTGTGTTGGTACTCATTTATCGACCCCAGAAGCATGAAGGGCTGAGTTGAGGTGTTTAATAACAGACATCAGTGACTCACCCCCTGAAGTGTGCCTGAAATAAACCTTTAATGAGTCTAGCAATTATTGTATGGAATTCCAGAAAGACAAATTATTTGGTATTCCTATTCTTTCTTATTTAGGGTCGAAACTGAAAGTGTTCGACTTGTGGAACCTGTGTTCTTTTTTGTAATTTTCTTTTTTTTCCCAAGAGGCCTGAACAAGAAATCCAGCCACTCCAGAAGCAAGGAACCACAGCCCAGGAGCTTGCATTAAAAAAAAAAAAACACTTTAACATTTTTAATTTTTTAGGAGTATCAAGGGAGACCTCAGGGGGTCGCAGTTGTGACCCCTGGCATCCCTTAAATGGCGTCCCTGACTGAATGGGGGCAGGGAATAGAAAAGAAGAAGAGGGAGGAGGACGGCAGTGGGGGTCCAGAGCAGTGGTGTACCCAGGAATCAAACACAGAGGAGGCCAAAGACAAAAGTAGGGAGGCCACCTATGAAAGGTAATGTGTGAAGTCACAAGCACTCCTTGAGAGGCTTTTGTGCACACCAACCACCCACACCACACTGCATCAGAATGCAGGCACACACCATTCAGTGACTAATGGCCCATCATTAGCATTTTCTTGGCTACATTCTGATGGGAGGGACTGCAAGCTGCTCTATCACTGCTCGCTTTTAGACAAAAGGAGTATTGCCTTGTGATATGCAGACATTTGCCTCAGTGAGTCTCACAAATGACACCATGAACAGAGAACACAGTCACTGCTCACCTTAGGTAGGCTGAGGCATTTTACAAGAACAGCAGGGGCCTCAGTTATATTGTTAGAACAAGTATCAACCGAACAATTGAACGGAACCCCCTGTTGTTCTGAATTTGTGGTGGGCAGGGAGTGGTCGGACACACAGGACTCTGGCAGACTTGGGGCCGGCTCTGCCTCCACGGAATTGGTGTGGCATTTAAGAATATTAAATCATCTGTCTTCTTTGAACCCGAACTGCACTTTAATCTCTGCTCTTCAAATTCATGTGCTCATCCCTCATCCTTGTTGTGGCGCTGCCCGATGACGGGCGCGCACGCGGCGGCGTGACGTTGCACGCCGTTGCGTGCAGTATAAATAAAAGGGGCGTTTCCCGGCCGCATTCAGAGCGACCAGGAAGCCCGAACCAAGACGGACATGTTGGTCTGTGTTCTTGGGGCCGGGGCTTACGGCGAAGCGCGCGGGGGGCGCCAGTCACCCTCAACACTTGTGCCCCCCAGTTCTGCCAGAACCCTGTGCGAGATTTTCTGGGGCACGCCCCATAACCCCGCCCTTCCCAACATTCTGAAAGCACTGCCGGTGGGGACAGGTTTAACAGCCACGCTAGGTCATTCGAGTGTTAACACAGAGCAGCATGGAAGCTGGAACTTAAAAATCCGAAGACAGACGGAAAGATGGGGTTCTTTTGACTCCAGCCAGCTCGGAAAGTCTCGCAAACTGCAGCTTCCTGCACATTTCGAGTTGTGAACGAACCTCACCATATGCCAGGCCGCTCTGATGTTCATTCAGAAGACGGCATTCAAATGTAGAGGGGGAAAGGGGGGCTGCTCAGTTCTGTCCTGAACCCCCTGCTGTAAAGTGTTTTTAACAAGTCACCCCCCCCCCCCACGCGCGATACTTTAATGGGCCAGACCAGTTCTCAAGTGACATGACACTGCGGGGGAACAGGGGGGGAGCTGGAGTAGGAGGAGGGGGGACGGACAACATGCTACCAGGGTCCCTTTCCATGTCCGGCAGATCGGTAACAGTAGTGGTACACTTTTACCCGCACGTTTGCCAACCCGCGGGATTTTCTTTCATTTGGCAATGAGAGCGCATTCCAAATGTTAAATAAATAAATTAATAAACAAATAAGTATGCTTTGCCCACTCCGTCCAACAAATCCCCCTGGATTACCATCAGCATCTGATTTGCATGCTAGAGCCTAGGGATAATGATAATGGACTCTCTCTGCATCCACCAGCCTGCCCAGCCATAGGAATCCATTATACATGCCTCACATTAACTGGACATTTCTTCACTAACACATTTAAAGCTATGCCACCTTCTAATGAGTTGTCATCTGAGTGTGTAGATCTGCTGACATGTTTACCATTTTCCTATTCTCCTTCTAGGGATCGATTTCGCACAATGACCAACGTTCTTGGCGATGCCCTTGCAGCAGGGATTGTGGCGCATATCTGTCGACGAGAGTTTGCGGCCCTACCAGAAAAGGTATGTGTTGTATATCCCCACTGGAGTGTGCTCAGTGTGTCCTAAGGCTTTCCGTACCTGCAGGCCCGGCTCCGGCAACAGGGGGCCCATCCCCACCCAAGGCCAAGTCCTGGCCCCCTCTAGAAATGAGGCCTTGTCTGTGGTGTTTTTTTCTTCCTTTTTTTTGCAAAAGTTTGAATGTTTTTTAACCATACTCAATATATTAAAAAAGTTACCACCATTGGGACTCAGTGGTGAGGGAAATAGGGTGGTTGCAGGCAGGTGGTATTTAGCAATTAGCATTCTGTGGGGCTGCACTCCAGGGGGCCCAGTCAAGATGTGTTTGCTTGCCTTGGCCCATGTTTTATGCCCCACAGCCATGAAAGCAGAAATTACCTGGGAGATGGAGGGCCATTCACACCTACAGGTAAGGTAGCACACTTGCACAAGCAGGCAGCCTACAACTGTCCAGCATGATCTTGTGTGACTTTTTTTAACTGCACTGTTCATCTTACTTACATTTCAAAACTCTCATTTACAAGGTAGCTATTTTTTCAAACGTATCCAGTAGATACTTAAAGTAGGTTTTTATGTGTGGGCAATATAACTGTTATTCCCATCATGCTTAAGAAGATTGTTAACTGTAGCAAACAAACAATGGCAGGTGATGATGCTTGGACACAGATTTCTGCACCAGGTCCAAAACCGGCTGAGGACCCTGACAAATTCTATTCACTGGAACACGAACCACTGCAAGCATTTTTAGGCCTTGTGGGACAGCATTTTGGGCAGGGCTGCTCACATTGGTGGCAGGGAAGCCAAGGCTGATTTGAAAACAAAGGTATGGAAGCCTGACCAAATCAATGCCAGTGGTTATGATTGATCCAGAGATTGCATCCATCACAACACACTGACGGCTCTTACCAATTACATTCAAAGTATATATTCTGCTGCAACAACTAATTGAGTATAAGTGAAACAATAAAGTTGGTAGTAAAAACAATTCGGGGGGGGAGGTGTAGTACAAAGTGATTTGATGTAAGGCTTTGAATTAGGCTATTCGGTGTTAGCCAGAACGTTTGCATTAGGCCACAGATAGGATGGAGAAAGGATGTTAGGAGGGACACACATTCTACGGATTTGTTTAGTTGTTGACCCATCCATTGCTATGATAATCCGTATGGTATGCCCACCAACTACCTGCCTCCTCCCTGCTGAAACATACCCTCTTGGATACTCTTTGAGCTAGCTCTGTCACAAAGTAACATCAAACTTTGTGCTGTATTGGGCCTGCTAGTGTTATAACTTACCATTCTTTAGAGTGTTTAATGACTTAATTGCCACAGTTAATAAGCTCCTGTTGTAATACAAAATCTCTTAATGTGTGTTTTCAGCCAGTAGATTTAAAATCAACATGGGTGTCCTCATATCTGTTCCTTGTACTGGGATCCTAAAACAAGCAATGGCAAAGCCAGCTGTTTTGAGATGTGTATAAGTATTACACAGGCATTTGCCAGACAATGACATTGGGCCTCATTACAAGTACACCGGTCTGGAGTTGACGGCGCCGGTAAAACCATACCGGCGCCGTTTCCACATCCGCCCAATCATGACCCGCGGCCCCGGAAATAGCACCTCCCCCAACCGCCACCGCGGAGTTAAGGGTCCCGTAAAGTCCACCTGCACAGAAACCCCTCCGTTACCGGCAATGCAAAACACCGCGAGCATCACAACAAGCGCGGACACGGAAACACCGCCAGAAAAATGGCGTTAAAACCATGATCACGGTGGCGGTACCGTCACCACCGCGAACATGACGTTAAACAGTGCCTGCTGAACTGAATCAGGGCACAGGTGCACCAAATTAGCCCAGATGGACCCAGCAGCACACTGGGAGCCTACAAAAGTGCCACACCCAGCCCAACACAACACAGAACCATGCAGGCAGCAGCTCTAGTAGCACTTGGACTGGGCCTACTCAACCAACAGGCAGCACTGCACGTGATGGCAGTAATGGCGCAGAGGAGGAGGAGGCGCAGGCGGCAACCAGCCAACCCTGCACCTATGGCAAACCCCATTGTCCAGCCAGCACAACCCCGCAGGCAGCCTGCAATACCACGCATCAGGACCTCACACTGGAACCTTACCCCAGGACAGATCCACACACTATACTGGCTGGACCGTCCAACAATCCTGTACATCACTGCCATGATTGAGGACAACATCAGCAGCCACATAGACACCCCCACCGCCATCCCCCCCCCTCCTGAAGGTTGTGTCTGTGCTGCATTTCCTTGGCACTGGCACCTATCAACACACGGTCGGTGAGCTGCACGGCATATCAGAACCCTGTTTTTCAAAAATCCTGGTACAGGTACTGAATTCCCTATTGCGCCATGTGTCGGAACACATAGCCCTACCCCGTACCCTCCCCGAGGTCATTGCCACCAAATTTGCCTTCCATGCCATAGCAGGCATGCCAAATTGCATAGGTGCAGTTGACTGCACCCACATTGTGCTGACAGTACCACGTGCAATTGAGATGGTGTTCCGCAATAGGAAACAGTATCACTCGTTGAATGTACAGATGGTATGTGATGCCACGCTACTGATTACACACTGCTTTCCCAGGCTCAACCCATGACTCAATGTTACTGCGGAATTCGATGTTGTCACGGTACATGGAACGCTATGCTGGACAAAGCACATGGTTATTAGGTGAGTACAGCTGACAATGCTCTGACCCTCTTGAAGTGGTGTGTGTGTCTCCAGGCCAATGAGTAATGTGAGTGTACCGCTGTGACCGCACATGCATCACCCCCCCCTGCCATCAACCAAATAGACAGCGGATCCCAAACATCACAAAGGAAGACATGACAGGTCAACTCAGTGTGTCCGTACACACCCTGCCACATGACACACACAGCCGATACTGTCGCTGTCCCATACACTTTGTGCCACTGCAAACACCCACCCACAAATGGAACACTGCCCTCCCAATGCACATGATGCCTGTAAATGAGACATCCTGCATTAACTACTTCCTTACAGTGGAGTGACTCTGCCATGTGTGCACATCACTGCACTATGCCATACTCACAATCAAATGTCATCCGCAGGGCAGAGTACACATGCACGTAAATATGTAGGTCAATATCCATTTGGCTACATCCACTGTGATGGCCAATAAACACTTCAAACCACTGCATGGCACACATGCATGAATGAACAATGATACACAATAGCACAGCATCAGATGAAGACATGATACCACAAACACTGACATGTCCCCCCATCTACATCCCATGTAGGTGATGCTGGATATGCACTCACGCCATGGATGATGACACCTGTACGGAGACCAAGGAACAGGCATGAAGAGGCGTACAATAGGGCACATGTCCGCACACGTGGAATGATTGAGAGGACATTCGGACTGCTGAAGGCCCGGTTACGCTGTTTGAGCAGATCTGGCGGATCACTGCTGTACAGACCAGTGAAGACGGGTAAAATCACGCTCGTATGTGCCATGATGCACAATCTCTGCCTGCGCAGGAACATCCCAATGCCCCCAGACGCAGATGAAGAATATGGGCATGGAGATGGGGATGGAGATGGGGATGGGGATGGGATGGCACCACCTCCTCCTGGGGGTCCACTTGATGGCCAAAGAGCACGGGATGAACTGATTCGCATTTACTTTTGAGACACAGCACATTCACAGCAATGCATGGACATGGTGATGACAATAAATGATTTGTTGTACTGCAAATTAAATGATAGATGTCCACATATGTATGTTTTGATATCAAATGATGATATATTGATGAATTAACAACAGGGAAGGAGGTGCATTGGTTAGGGAAGCTGTACACCCATGCCCACCCACCACCCAAACGTACCCACCCCTACCGAGGCCCCAATGTTCAAACACCCAAAACAACCTCCCCCACCACCCAAATGTACCCACCCCCACCCAGGCCCCAATGTTCAAACACCCAAAACAACCTCACCCACCACCCAAACAAACCCACCCCTCAAACCCTTCTAGTCCACATGTGTCCTGCAGTGCCCCACACACATGCCATTACTTCTGGGTGCGCTTCTGTGCCTGTGCATCCTTGCCCGAGAGCCCCGTTAGCCGACTCGAGCGCCTCCTTGGACTGGCAGTAGTGGAGCTGGATGGGGTGGTGGTATTGGATGGCACAGAATCAGGTATAGATGGCATACGTGCAATATTTGCCCATTGCCCAATCAACATGGACTCTATGAGCCTGGAGGTGTTGTCATTCCCCTCCCGCACATGGCGTGCCAGGGTGACAATAGTGCTGGCAAAGCGTCCAATGGACCTTGATAGGCGACGCACTGACGTGCTGTAGCACTCCCTCTGCAGCCTAGATTCCTCAAGATGCCTCTCCACCAGCTGGGTGAGGGTAGCCTGCTGCTCCACCATCCGCTGCATGCGGGAATTAAGCTCTGCCATAGATGGGGTGGGTGACCTCATGGGACTTCGGAGTGATGTGGGGCTAAACTCCAGCTGATGGAAGGATCCGAGGTCATCAAATGTGGGCATCTCCCCCTGTGGCCCAGTATCAGAGTGCTCTGCCCGGGCACTGTTGTCACTACAGACCGCCTCTTCTGCAGTGCAGGTGCCTTCTGTGTTGGTTTGGGTGGGCATGATGGGTTCCCGTGGCACCTGTGTTGCCTCAGGCAGCGTGGAGATGCGGGGGATGTTGGTGGTGATGGCTGGCACATTTGTTGCAGTTGGTACTGGGGGCAGAGACGCCGAACTGCTGGCAGCATCCTCTTGCGCAGGGGCGGTGGCTTGGACACGAACCGTTGCAGATTGCCTGGCCTGTTGTGCAATATCACTGTCCCTTGATAGGGCTGTGGGGACACAGAGGACATGCAATTAGTGTTGTGGTGGGGGCTGATGGGTGCATCACATGCATCATACAGGTTGATCATTCAATAGTGTTAGTTACATGCATCTGATTGTTGGGGGTATGCATTGTTGTGATATTGGTTGTCATACGGATCATGATGGGCCCTTTGGCCCAGTCATGCACTGCTTGGGGGGGGGGGTTGTTTATGGGTCCTTTGGCCCAGTCATGCACTGCTTGGGGGGGGGTTGTTAATGGGTCCTTTGGCCCAGTCATGCACTGCTTGGGGTGGGGGGGTTGTTTATGGGTCCTTTGGCCCAGTCATGCACTGCTTGCGGGGGGGGCTTGTTAATGGGTCGTTTTGCCCAGTCATGCACTGCTTGGGGGGCGGGGGGTTGTTAATGGGTCCTTTGGCCCAGTCATGCCATCAACATATTCTCATGTGGCATTCAAGTTTCACCACTTACCAGCATCTGCAGGTGGGCTCACTCCTGCCTCAGCCTCCCCGATCCCATGGATGCCCTCAAGGTGGAGGACACTGCTGCAACGCTCCTCCCATGCTTGCAGCCTCAGTGGGGAAGGGGGTCCTCCACCTGTCCCACTGCTGCGTTGGCGGTGTGTGGAGATCAGGTTCCGAACCCTTAGCCTGAGGTCGTCCCACTGCTTGTGGCAGTCCTTGATGCTCCTCACAGTCACGCCCACAGCGGTGCACTTGCGTGCTGCTTCCGCCCACACTGCCTTGCTCCGCTGCTGTGTGGCACGCCGTTGATCGGCACTGAACAGCATCTCTGCATGCTCCACTATATGCTCCACCAGAACAGTTAGCTCCGCCTCACTAAAGCGATGTTTGCGCTGCCTCTGAGCTGGAATCCTGGCAGACATGCTGGTGGTCCCTTTTGCCTTCTCACAGTGTGGATTCTGCTTGTGCTGACTCTGGATGGCAATGGATTGTGCTTTATATGATGGCCGCCTCTCTGTTTCCTGTTTTGGCGATCATGGTATTTCCGGTTCCGTGTCTGTGGCGACGGAGGCGGACACGGGTTTTGCGCTACTTGTGGCAGCGCTATGTCCATTTCCGCGGCTTTTTCTGTGATGGCGGTAACAACGTTTCTGCGTCCGTGTGGTGTGCGCGACCGACAGCACGTAATCGGACGGTCTTTCCGCAACCTTGCGGACACAGAAACTTTGTTAACACCGTCACTGAATCACCGCGGTCCAAACCTGACAGGTTGTAATGAGGCCCATCCTATCCCTAGGTACTCTGCCATTTTCTAGATGTTCCCACCTTATTGCCAGGTGGTACCCTCCTTATGGCAGTGCCTGGTGGCAAATGCCTTTCCCATGTGTATTCAAAAGCCTAAACTGTTGGCTTTACCAATGCCTGCTGGTTTCAGTTTTGCTCCCTAAGTGAAAGCATACATGGCCAGATGTGGGAGCCTTGTTTGCTATGGGTAGGGAATCAAACTGCACCTCACCGAGTTGGTACAAGAACCTACCTGAACATATCGAGGTTAGGATGACAACTATGGACCAGCTTCAGATCTTCGTCTGATGCATGATAAGCAGTGTGGCCCTGACATAAATAGTATGTATCTTTGTCTGTTTGGAAGCCTAACTTGCCTGGCCAGAACGTTTCATGAAATGAGCGGATGACTACTTCCTTGATAGCATCATACTGCAGGAGTAACCATTAACAATCTTTGTATGCAAACAGAATATCTCATGTGTATTGGGGGTCTTGTTTGAATAGTATTATATAACTGCTGGGTGTTTAGGCAGTGCTGGAAATGGAAGTTATTTACTGTGGGATTCCACCAGTGACAGAGAGGCGGGGTGGGACTGGAGGAATGTTCCCCACAAATAAACATTTGCCTCTCAGAAGATGGATCATGAAACCTTGAAAATAACACAAGAAAATAAAATAGCATTTTCAATTAAAGTAAAAACAGTGCACATCTGTTAAACCTAAAATACAATCACAGGTGGATTTAACAGTCGGACAAGGTGCAAATGCCCATAGGGCACCCTTGCTATGCTTTTCTCCTCTCAAAGTCAGCCAGGGCAGCACAGGCTGTCCCAGTGAGGCCTCATCTTTTAAGCATGTCTCGGCAGCAGGACATTTAAAACAGGAAGCGATTAGTGATGGGACAAGGTACGTTTTTTCTTTAAATTATATATGCTTTTAATAAGCTATTTGAGTGTGATTGTTGGGTGATTAGAAATGATGAGGGTGCAAAACAAGCTGTGTCAAGCAATAAATTTGTTATACATTTCATTTCACTTTGTGTCTGTATGAGATTTTGTGTAAATTCTCATTAATTTGCATTCTGGAGCTTGCAGGCCCAGCCAGGATGGGGAAAATAAAGCTACAATCAAATCATTTTACCACCACTTTTTCCACTCAGTAGGACTTGGAAAATTACCACCTATGATTGTAGCTTTATTGGAAAAAGCAAGTGGATTCCAAATCGCTAACTGTGGGAGAGAGTTACACCTTTCCAGCCACATAGTGTAAAATTGTAGAGAAAAGGCGATTTTACTTATGTTTTGCTACTTTTCCAGTACTTTGTGGAAACAATTCAAATTGCCTGTAGAGGTCCTTTTGCAAAGAAGTTCAAACAGAGGTGGTCCCCTCCAAAATTACCCCAATACTCTTTTTCATCAACCCATTACTACAATGATGTACACATTGTCGGTTGACTTATCATGTTACTTGCGCATTTTTAAAGTAATCGGTATACAATTGAGTATTCTTTTCGATTGTTTATGGTTTATTACAAACATTTACAAAAGAAGTTAGGGAAGTAAGAAAAAGAAATGAAATTAATGGAAAAAGTATAGAGAAAAATCAAAATACAGAAACCTTTAATAACATTTCATTTTAATGGTTTACCATCATTGTTATGAAAGTATACAATTCAGAACAATAACATTTGTTTTCCTATAAATCATTCCCATCACTTAAAGTTTTTTTATATACAGAGTAGCAACCATGGTAAGCGGGGTATAAGTATCATTTAAAATTCTGTACAAAAAGTGACTTGTCTGCAAAGACTCAACATTGTATTATTGTAGGTATTTAAAACCAAACTTCAAAAATTATTTGTACCAACTTGAGCTGGAAACATGTTTGATCAAGTACCTACATTGCTGCTGGGCTCCAAATCTTGGTTTACTACTTAAACAAAGTGTGTAATCCTGGGCAAATCGAGTAATCTCACTGTGTGTTTCCTGCCAAAATGAGGAGCCCCTAGAAGTGATCCAGTTTGCATTATGAGCTATTCAAAAAACGCCAGGGTCTCACACACACACACTTGCACATCTTTCTTTAGAAGAAAAAGAAGGCCACATTTAATGAACAACATTGTGACATTCAATAGTGAAGCAAACATGTCAAATAAGAAGTCATCATGGACAATTGCATGTTATAAACAGTATGTAAACAGTATATACGAGACAATGATGTATGGGGGTGACAGGGGAGCGGAGGCCCGTCCTCCCTCCTCCCACATCCAGCCAGGAGCAATACCAAGAGCCCGGAAACCCCTCAACTTGCATTGTCTACCTCCTGATCCCACTCTGTCCTGCATGCTAGCACTGCCACTCACCCTAAACCCAATTAAAATGTGCTACAAAATTGCAACAATAAATCAATTTCTGTGCTTCAAAAAGTCATTTTGTTAGAAACAAAATATATTATTGCTTGTTTCAATATTTATCGAGGCTGGGGGCTGTCTTTCAAAATAAAAACTGCTGGACCACAAGCACCTCCTCCGTGGCCTGCTGGGAGTAGCCACAGTACTCGGGGAGGTATTGTTGAGTGCACACATCATCTTAGATGGAATAAGGACTGCAGGCCTCATTGCTCAGCCACTGCAAAGGAGGCGGTAGCATCATCCTCGATTCTCCCCGGCCAGGCCAAGAAGACATGGTGGGCTAGGTGGGAGTGGTGGTAAATGGGTATGGTTATCAGGGGCAGCTGAAAGAAGGTGACAAGGGCGGCACGGTGTAGGAGGAGTGGATAGAATAGAAAGGGGAGAGCAGATTGGAAGGAGCAGATGGGAAGGGAAGATCAGGAGATAGATATTGCCACACAGATTTGTTCTGCTTCTCTTTCGCTTTGTACTGTTTTTTATATCTCAATTATATCATTATGTTGAAAACTACTAAGTACTAAGCATTTGTCTTAGGGCATGATTAATTGGGATTCATCTCTCAGACTCAGTGAAAGGTTCTGCAGTATACAGCTTTCATTTTTAATGCTTTGGCAATAGTTTTCCTTATGGAGATGAAGGAGTGTATTGAAGATGAAATGAGTAGCAAATGGAAGGTCAAAGTAGTGAGGGAGCTTATGGAAAGAAACAGAGGAGCAAATGGAAGAAGGGAGCAGAAGACTGAAAGGGGTACTGGAGAGCCTGTGATTTTGGAAGGAATGAGCATGTGCAAGACGAGAGCACATCTCCCATTTGAACAAATTGAGGGAACCTGGGAAAATCATCTTATGTTGCAGAACCTGGTGCTGTGAACAGGCTGTATCCAGCCAGTCATACCTCTAAACACACAACTCCAAGAGTAGAAAAAGACAACCTAAAAAACCTGTTACATTTGTTGCACTCATGTCAGTCATTAACTACTCCCACAATCAGCTCCACACCCATGCCCCACCTACCCGGGACCATCTGTCAGCCTTGCACAAGAATCCTTTTGCCTTAAAAGTGCCAGGGATTGCAATCCTAACAAGCATATTAGACATTCAAGAAGTCTTGCAGGTAAATGTGTCAAGCCTGGTACTAACAACCTCGGTTTCAATCCAGGCTTCTGCAACTTATAAAGCAGTTTAACAGACTAAACCAATGTAAGGGTGCAAATGGATTTTTCCAGATCCCGGATCACATTTTTTGCCGAATCACTGATCTGAGAAATCTGGCTTAATGGCAGTACTTGTTTAGGGTACTCCTACACCCACACAAAATGGAAGTTGGGCCCCCTCATCACAAACCTGTCCCACCCAGATAAAAATTCCCGGAGCCGGGCTTGCAGTACCTACAAAAGCCCACATCATAGGTAATGTGGTTATCGTCTCACGCGATTGTGGGTGGCTGGCAGGGCCAGGTGAAATGCAGCTCAAATTGCCCTGCTATATTTTCTGGGTTTTTATACCTTTGAATAGGGGCACTGGAGGTCCCACAACAAAACCTGCATAAAATGTATCCCCGGTAAAATAAGCTGGATCCAACATAACCGGATCCTGCAACTTACCATCAGCCACACTTTTGGCTCTGGCAGAAAATGTGTTCATGATTCCAGCCCTATAGTGTTGAGGTGAGTGGTAAAATTGGTGGTACAAGTTGGCATGACTAGGGCTAGGTGGACCTGGGGGAAAGTCCATGCCAGCTGGGAGGGGAGATGGATACTTAAATGGGGGTTCATTTTATGTTTTCGTGTGGGGATGTTCAAAGTAAACATGTGTTTTTAATCACCATTACTTTGCTTTTTAATTCACACAAATTAGTGACACCAAAAGTGGGTATGGCCACCCAGTACAAATGAAAAAAACAACAACAAATAAACAGATAGAATCTCACAATCTCTGCATTGCTTTAGTGTCCTTGTGTGCCTCTCATTGCAGCCAGTCCATAGTGGAAATGTGCAGCTTTAATAATAAGTGTGTGCTGGATCGCATTAGTTGGAAATAAAAAAATCCCGTCTTGGGTGAGACCCAACAATGCAAGGCTTTTGATGAAAATGTGTTTTGCTTTTAAACTTCATCATCCGGAGACAACCGTTACCCGTTACAATAGCATTTCTGTGCACACAATTCTAGCCACCCCCAACCCCCATATTACATTAAAACCATTTACCAACACCGCCCCATCATCCCTCGGAGTTTTGCACATAGTCTTAAAGTTAATGGTGTGTTTATATGAAAATATTGCCTCTAAAGATGAATAGTGAATTATTACGTAAAATAAAGGCTGCATATAATGATAGAGAATTTTTGTTAAAGCTTGCAAGATGCCGGCGTGATCACGTACATTGGTTACACAAGACCGTGTCTATAGTCCTTTTTGATGACCATCTCCTCCAAGTAGTGGAGTGGGGCATGGCAAAGTCTTCTGCTCCTGTTGAAGATGGGATTTTATACTAAAAGGAGATTCGCGAAGCCCAGTCATACCATCGGAAGGCATTTCGATGCACCTGGAGGAGAGACAGAACAAATAAATAAATAAGCGCCGGAAAGGGCATAAACAGGGCAGTTTCTAGCCAACTTGGTGCCCAGAGCGAAACACTAGAATGCAACCCCCGTCCCCATCTCGACTAACACGTCACTCCCAAACTACACCCCCACCTCGGTCTCGTGCGACGAAACACCTCCTCAATATCAATAATTAACTGCTATATAAATGAAGCTGGTTTCATAACATTGTTATTCAAGTACTTTCCAGAAGAAATCTAATGTGAAAACACTGGTGTTGCTGCCCATGTAAATGGGTTTTCTGTAACCTGCTCTTAGGGAAGGCCTTGCCTGATTGCAGTTTCAAACGGTCCGTACTGGCACACTGCGGTTTGACCAGCCTGCCAGGGTCTGAAGGCCCTACTTACCACTGGCCCTGTGTTGCAGGTGTTCTGTTTGTTCCACCTCACTTGTATTTCGCATGGGATAATACTAGACTAACCATAAGAATTATTTTTGATAGAAGTTATCATTCTAAGATGGACAGTCTGGTAGACTCTTATTGTACTCTTTCAAAATACCTCTATGAGAGTAGGAAAGGGGACAAATACCACCAATGAGGGTTGCTGTATGCTTTGCATTAAATGACAGAGCTTTTCTGTAATATAACAGTGACTAGAGATCTCTATATTTGATAAACAAGTCTGTGATAAACAGATTGTATGTGTTGATCTATGAATTCATAACAGACGCATGGCTTGGTGCTCACATCATGGTTCATAACACTTGTAACCATGAACCATAAATACTCAAACAGCTTACGTTTTTGGATGCAAGTATAAAATGCCTGCAACATCAGCCACTCAAATGGGTACAAGGGCTCTTTTGCTTCTTGTTTCTGGAGAATTTTAGATGAGGAAGGGTCAGGCCTCCGTGTGAGCATGCCCAACCCCCAATACAGAAACATCTTTAGGGAATTATATATATACATAGGACGCCCAATAAACAATGCACAGAAAGGCTACACAGAAAGGATTATACCTCTTACAAACTTTAGCCGGACCAGAAATAAGTTGATGAAGCGTTTTAAACAAAACCGGCTTCTAATGCATGGTAAAGGGTCCACAGTTCATCAGCCACTACCTTCTCACATTTATGCAGGCACCGTGGGTTATTTCTGCAAAAAAGAGCAAGTCCATGGTTTATCCAACAGAGCTGGCATTAGCATATTTGATTAGTGCTGACATGCAGCTAGTGTAAATCATGGTGTGGCAGTGTAGAAAGGGTGTTTGACCTAGTGGATGCACAATTTGAGGCAACTTCTTTGATTGCTTAACGTGTTTAAGTGTGGGCACAGTATGGCATACTCATCAGAGCCACATGCACAACACGTTCCAGTTTACTATTGTATGGACATTGGACACATCAGACAAAAACAGGCATATGTGCTGTTACATACGGGAGTACCACATAGATGCCATTAACCAACAGGGTGGTGACTCGTGCAGCGCACAAATCATTTCTGCACACATCACTGCATTGATTTGCCATGGACTACTGTCTGCATGGTGACCCACAATGAACTCTACTTTCCTAAACAAGGTGCCAAGTGACATTGTTATGCCATCTGGTGTGCGCACTATGCAGTGGTTGGCATGTTTAGAAAATTAAAAGACCTTTGATGCTGCACGGATGCATTTAGTCAATGTGCCAAAACAGCCACTAGAATACTTAAGAAAGATGATGATAGTTAACCTTCCCAGGGATGCGTCATATGTAACTAGAAAGTAATATACCAAAAGAAAAGTGTTGTTGTGTCAAATAAAGAGCCATGTAAATAAAGAAAATAGTTTAGAGCTTTTTCTGTGTGGCACGTTAATTCTCTTTGAAGAAGGCATAGGTTTGGTCAGCTAACTGATACTACTTTTAAAAATGTATTTGTAAGAACAATACACCACAAAAAGAAACAGAAAAAAAACCTAACAGACAGTGGTCCAGCCAGGCAACCCTCCTCCCCACAATTCTCCAGGTCCTTGTTCTCTGCTCAGTAACATACAGCAATCCAATTTTATTACAACATATTGATTGGCCAATGTCAACAGTAAGCGTCCTCCCCGCTCCCTGGCCACTGCATTCTCCCATTATCGGTTGGAGGGTCACCTCCCCCAAACAGTCATCATTAACATTAACACAATATCCTCCCCAGAGTCCGACGCACCCACTCAGGCCCTAGCTATAAGATACTGTTTATATGGATCCCAAATGTCCCTGGCTGTGGCACAGGGATGCACCAGTCTACCATACTCCATTTCCATTTCATTACAATAAAGAATGTCATCCCTCCATTGTTCCATCTTAGGTCCCTGTCATCCACCCCAGACCATTGCCACTCTTCTCTTAGCTAAAAGCAAGAGCAGTCCCGCCAGTCTCCTCACTGGCCCTGGGATAGGTTTATATCCTAGCAGGGCGATAACTGGAAACGGTGCCTTTTCCCCTATGATATTCCTCAGTATCACAAATACCTGTTCCCAAAGCCTTAACACAGGGGGGCAGCTCCATTCCACATGTATAAAGTCTGTGGGTGTAGCACTGCATCAAGCACAACCATCTGAGGTGGCTGGAAAAATTCTATGAAACCTAGCAGGGGTGTAATAAAATTGATGCACATATTTAAAATGAATCAACTTTAACTGATTATTAATGGCAACCTTCCTTGTTTTCCCACAGCAGTTGGCCCATACCTCCTCCGAGACAACACACCCCAATGAGTTCTCCCATGTCTTCCAAGAAGATTCCGCCCATCCCACTCGACCATCATGTATTCTGATATAGAGATTAGACACAACCCTGCTAGTATCTACCTGTCCTAGCATCCCATCCAATATAGGGACCATCCTCGGTTCCCTAGGTAAGGTGGGGAATAGGTGTTTCAGGGATTCTCTCAATCGGAAATATAAAAACAAATCCAGGGAAGTGACAATTTCTTTACCCTTCAACCCCTCCACAGTTAAGAATTGACCATCTAGAAACCTATCCCAAAAACAAGATTATATTCAATCGCTTCATACAACTCACAAAGCCCTGCACACTGGCGAGCGGCAATCCTGGGACGTGCGTAACTGGGAGTTTCGGGGAATTGATAACTTCTTGCCTCGCAATGCGAACTCACAATCTACAAGTCAATTCCAACATAGTGCCTAGCTTGAAAGTTCTACCGTTAATATGATCGCTCTCAAGAGATATGGCACTGCAAGAGCTCTCTCCACTTTCACATGTCTCCTATCCATGTGTTTGTTAAAAAGCATGCCTGAGCTGCTTCATAGTACGTCACAAAGTCAGGCAATGCTAACTCTCGCCTGTACAGTGGTGCCACCAACGTCTCCCAAGACACATGCACCTGCTTACTTACCCAAATAAACCATAGAACTTCTGACTGTATGTCCCAGAAATACGACTTTGGCAACGCCAAAGCCACATTGAGAGACACATGCAGGAATCGCGGCAGCAGGACCATTTTGACAAGCAATATCCTCCCATAATGAGTAAGGAGCAACCCCATCCACCTGCCCATCACCAATCGAGCATGCTCTACACCTGCTCATAATTACTTATATAAAACTTATCCAGGGTCCGTGCAATGTCTATCCGCAAATAATGAGTGTAGATCGTATGCCACTGAAATTCATATCCATCATTGAATCGACTTGTACCTTCCCTGAGCGGGAAAAGTACTGATTTTGTTACATTAATCCTTAAGCCAGAGAAGTCTCCAAATGTTAGCACATCCACCATAATCGGGGCCAGATTCTCCCATGGTTCCTTCATATTTATCACCATGTCATCCGCGTAGAGGGAGACAACCACCCTGTGCTTATACAACTGCAGGTGTCCGGTCAAAGGGTCGACTACAAAAGGTCGAATGGTCAAAGGATCGACACCAAAGGACTGAAAACAAAAGGATCTAATTTTTTTTTAAATTACATTTTTTGGGGGGTTTTATTTTAGGGAAAAAAAGTGTTTTTTACCACAAAAAACGGGGGTTGGGCGGGGGGGACCCCCCCCCCCCAAAAAAAAAGAATGTAAACAAATAAAAATACATTTCGATCCTTTTGTTTTCAGTCCTTTGGTGTCGACCCTTTGACCATTCGATCCTTTAGTTGTCGATCCTTTGACCTATAACCACAACTGCAACCCTCTATGGACATGCCATTCTGCAAGTAATTCGGCCAAAGGTTCTATCGCCAAAGCAAACCACAACGGCGACAAAGGACACCCCCTGTTGCCTACCCCATTCCAATAGGTTGACCATTCACTTGAACTTTTGCAACAGGTGAGGCCTAGATCTGCAAAACCATGGAGACTAACCCCTCCCCAGCCCCAACCTCCGTAGTACTGTGAAAAGAAAGGGCAATTCCACTGAATCAAATGCTTTAGATGCATCCAATAATGCTGCCACAGTTGATACCTCCTGTCGGACCACCCACAGTTGTAAAAAAAATGTTTTTATTAAAAGTTGTTTTTAGTTCAAACATACATTTTGAACTTTTACAACATCACTTAAAATAGAAGAAAGAGAAAACAATTAAAGTTAATTGCTATTCATTTGATTCAATCACATTACAATTTGTGATTATTCAAAATTCCTCTTTTCAAATTTTAACCAGTATCCAATATTAATTTTATAAAATAAATTTCACAGATCATTAACAAGGAAGATGTACTAACTCATTTCGATAGTACCATTATTGGGATTACACTCATGTAGCAGATTTTTCATGGGTAAGCACTACCCACTGCTACAATCAAATGTTCATTTTTCTTTAAAAGTTCTGCATCAATTCTCCATACAATGTGTGCTAGTGACAATAGCAAACGCGTACTACCCCCGTACATGCATCCCTCCCAAAAAGAGGACCTCGATATATCAGTATCTTGGGGTGCATACATCCCCATCAAGTTCTTTTTGTCATCTTCAAAAAATGTACAATCGACCACAAGATGTTTCAGGGTTTCAAGCACTCTTCCACATTCACAAAACCGACAACTTAAATTCGCGTTAACCGTAATAGGCAAATGCCAACATTGGATACGTTCTAATGTGTGGAACTGGTTCAATTTAAAACGCAAATATACATTTCAAACTTTGCTAGAAGGGCATTGAGATAAATAAGTTGATCTCAGCTCTCTCCTCCTTGGTCATTGTGCGTATTCATAGTATGTTTTTTATTTTTCTTTGCGATTTAGGGTTGCAGACCAATCGTGATCATATAGGTTCTGTTTTATCTTCGGCAAACCTAAGATGAGATCTTCAGTAGAAGAGTCAATGTTATCTAAAATAGTCTTCATTTGGTTTTCAAATCTGAACAAGGATTTAAGGCTTCTGTTGCTGAGTAGCACGTTTAGATCAAGGAAAAGGGAGTTGTGATGTGGAGACATAAGGCTTGCATATCTGGATAACTTTTGCCATGCCCATCTTGCTGCTAGGGATGATAGCCCCAATGGAGTTTGGCACCATCGGGGACAATCCCAAAGTGCGTTTCTATAGGTTACCCTGTATACTATTCAGCGTCTCATCCATGTTCAATAGACACATGTCCAATCCAGATAGTAATATTGGTTCAACTTTTAGTAAATACAAATCGAAAAGTGGTAACATTGAAAATTGACAATACTTGCCAAATATCACCTTCATCATTGATGCCAGTGGGTGCGCTTTATTTTTGAAGTATAATTCCCAAGATTTTTTTGACTGTTGGTCTGTTAAAGGATAACCAAGATAACGAATTGTCTTGGCACATTCAATTTTAATTCCAGCCAATTGCCAATCATAAGATTTGATTTTTTTATGATTTCGAAAAACTACAATTTCCGATTTGGCTGAATTTGGAAGAAGGTTGTGCATTAAAGCATATTTGCAGAATTGATTCAACTTGTGTTGGAGCCCACTAGGGGTTCGATCAAACAACACAATGTCATCTGCAAAACAGAGCCATGAGATTTTCAGCTCTCCAAGTTTTATAGAATACATGCCAATCTCGTTCCATTGTGTATCCATATCACAGAGATATAAATTAAATAAGGTGGCCACCAAATTACAACCCTGTTTTACCCCTGTCATTGTGTAAATGGGGAAAGTAACTGCTCCTGATTTAGTTATTCTAATCTGGAAATTTGTTTCATTGTGTAACAGGGCAATCAGCTGCACCACCCGTTTCGGAAAGCCTAGACACAGTAATTTCATCCACAAGACTTCCCTTATTACTGTATCAAAAGCACTGGTGAGATCAAGTGCTGTCATGTAAGTGCTGTCATGTATACTGGACCGGTATTAGGTATTTTAGATTTAGCAAGAACATGTGATAGGACAAAAGCATTTAAAGAAGTCCCCATGTTTTTGCGAAACCCAGTTTGACACTTTGAGTAGATGTTCTATGAAGGATTGCAGGTGCTGCAATAATATGATGGCAAAAACGTTTGCCGAAGCATCCATAAGTGCTATTGGTCTATAATTAGATGGAAGCATGGGATTCCCTTTCTTAAAAATGGGAATAATAATGGCATTTTGCCATGACCTTGGTATTGTATTCGTAGTTAAGATGTTTGAGAATTTGGTAAAAAGAATAGCTGCCCAGAAATAAGGATCATCTTTGAGGATGAAAGAGAGCAAGCCATCAGGCCCGGCCGCCTTGGATGCTTTTAGAGACTTTATTACAGCAACAATATCCTGCATTGAAAAGAACAAAGGTTCATTACATTTATACTGGAATATCCCAGAGTTTATATGTTGGAATTGGGTTAGTAGTTTAAACTTATCTCTTATATATTCCTGCCAAGTAAACGCAGAAATGGAAGCACCCAAATCACGTAAAGCCACACTTTCTTTACCATTCTGTATAGACCAAATGTTCCACGTGTTTTTAGTTATGAGCAGATTCATAATCCTTTGATTTATCTGTAATTTTGTCTTAAATTTAATTGCTTGTATCATATATCTGTATTTTGATCTAATCCTTTTCTTGCTCTCACTATAAGCGGCACAAGTTAGATGCAACCTAGAAGAGGCTCTTAAATTTTGATTTCTTTCACGTTTGAGTTTGGCAATTTCAACATTGAATCTTTGTGAGTCACAACAAGCGTCCCATTTGGGGCGCTGACTCAAGGTTTCAATGTGTTTTTTTATTATTTGGACATTCCAATCTTCTCTCATATTTGCTTTGTATTCATTAAGTGCAAATTAGAGACCCTCCATGCATCTCTGTGTACCAAGTAGGTCAGTTCCCTACATGTACGAGGTACCAAACCTAGCGAGACTTCTTTGTTCAAGACTATGATCGCTAAGTGTACAATCAATGATGTGGACCTTGTCAACCATACCTATTAAGGCAATGGATACAAAAAAATTGTCTATGTAGGACGCAGCTGAGCCCTTTACCCAGGTACCTCTGTGCGTGCCCGATACATAGCCTACCACTTGCATGTTCCATTCTCTGAAGTAGCTGGTCCAACGCTTCCCCTTACAAGGAGATCCTCTTTGCCATGCTTGTTTGTTTTTGGCTTTAGCCAATGATTTGATACACACTGCATTAAAATCACCCCCAATAATAATCAAGTAATTTGGATTTCTAATCATGGCCTCTTCAAGAATTTCATCCAACATATCGAATGCAGCATCTATAGTATTTACGGCAGGAATAAAGTAAATACATATCAATATAAATGAGCAAGCAGACAAACCAGCAGCAACAAACTCTACTGCTAACAAACCATTTATAGAACTTGAGATTGATGATTTATGATGTTGTTAATGAGAATAGAAATTCCCCCAGAAGGACATCCAGTTACACCCTTAGTAGCAGGTAAACTAAAAATCGTAAATCCATCAATAACGAGCGCCCCAACACACATAGTTTCCTGTAGTAATGAGATCATGGGGGAGCCCATTTCAACATAACATGATGGCCAATATAGTAGATTCTTTATTCCACAACAATTCCAGGATAAGATTTTGAAGTCCTGCTTGGTCGAATTTCTGACTACATTCGGTTACGAATGATTTTGTTTGGATGAAAATTCAAGGATTGAGGTCATTAAAGGGGCCAGCCAAGTGATATTAGATGCTGCACCCACCATTGCTGAGATCTGATAAATAAGTCCAGCAGTTTGTGTAGACACAGTCTGTGGATTTGCTGAGGTAGACCCCACTGCATCAGTAGCTTGGAGTTTTTCCTCTAGAAACACATCAGCCTCCTCGATAGATCTAAACAACCGCAACGAGAGACCTCGTAACTCAAAGTCCTCCCTGTGCTCCCACAGCAACTTGAGTACGATCACGGATTGTGGTGCACAAATCATACGTAGATTATTGTGGTTAGCCAGCCTCAACCATTCAATGTCATCAGAGTGAAGCATCCTCAATTGTGGACTACCCTTAAATGTGTTCAACAGAAATGATCTGTTCAATCTCTGCTTGCTGTTTATTGCTTGATAACTGGACCACCCCAGAATGTACCTTGTTTCTGTGTTAAAGGAACACTCAATGCTCTCCTGCTCCAAACTGCCTCTGGAGGGGGGCATTCTACTATTGATAGCCCTTGGTTCCCTCACCACATTTTCAACTGCCTCATGCAAACCCATGGTGTCCTTGTTATCTATTCTGTGGTCTGATGGCGTGTCGTGATTTTCATTGTCATTTGCAACAGCCATTTTAGCATTCACATAACCTAGAGGGTCAGACATTCCATTGACAGGATGAGGGGAGGTGTATGTAGCCCCCAATCCCTCATTATTGTCTTTTGACACTGTCGCTTTGTTGAAGGTTGAGATTATTTTCCCATCATGTGACTTTCCTGTAGTTTTCTTTTCAGTGAGGGGATAAAAGGTAGATAAGCGACCTTGTGTAGAAGACCCCAAAGTAACATTTACACACCCCCACCCCTCTCTAAGATTTACCTTTGTGTCTCCCTTTTTTTTGTTGTTTCAGGCTGTCTTGTACTGGTAAGGCCAGATTTAACACAACCTTCGATTCCTCATTTAGTTGAGTCAAGTCAATCTTTGACTCATTTTCTGATCCCACAGGAGAGCTAATAGACTGTCCTGCAGTTCCTTCACCATCTCTTGGCATAGTAATTGTGTTCTTTGTATTTTTTCTATCAGTCTCTAGAGGAGCATTGGTACTTTTCTTTTTTATTTAGTGTTCCCTTTTTAAAGCCTTGGCATGTGCACGCTTCATTTTTAGTGAAAAAAACACCACATTGTTTTCATCAGATTCTTGTCCCTCTTTCACACCATCTTTTACTTCATTTTTTAAGTTCATGAGTGCCAAATTTTGAGCTCTGTGGGTCTTGCATTTTGTTAGTATCGCCTCAGGTTCCTTAATTATGTTCACAAGCAGAGATGGACTATTAGGCGAGTCCTCCTTTGTATCAGACAAACTATTTCGTATCGCGACATTTGCAGTATCTATCTCCCCACCAAATTTAAAGTCACGTTGATGAGAAGTTAAATAACGAAACACATCATCCAATTTTAGGGAGTTTTCCTTAATTGCCAACATTAAATGTACTGGATCTATTGCCACATTTGGTGGTATCTCCACCTTAGTGCCCTCAGCAGCTGCTTTAGCATAAGTTTGTGTATCAGCAGTCTCAAAGGCAACTATCTCGGAAGTTTGTGTGTATTGATTCTTTCCCCTCTTATCCACAGGGTTTGGGGCTTTCAATAAGCATGCGTCCACTAGGCCATGTCTTTCTATTTGTCCAGTTGCCTGTGCAAGTAGATGACCTTCTAATTTAGATATTTTGTTTGACAGACCCAGCATCCCTTCTTTTAGGGAGTTCACATGCATATGTGTTAATTCACAACCCTTATCAAGTAGATTCAAGAGTGAAGTTGTTACAGGAAAACTCGTGATTTTTTCATCATTTTTTCTATTTTGGGAACTTATATCGGCATTTATGTCAAAATGTTTGCATGCCCTTTCCTCTAAATGATCCTCTTTTTCAAATGTCTTCTTCTTGTACTGGTTAGGTGAAAACACTCCCCCTTCATTTACTCCCATGTTGGTGAGTATAGGAGAACTACTCGAGGGTCTCACCGGTCTTTCCCGGTAATGTTTGTCATGACCTCCATATGGATCAGGGGAGTGTACATCTTGTAAATTGTGTAAACAAATTCTTTATACTTCTGATGGTAAAAATACCACCAGCGATTGGGGGTTTAGAGCTATACGACATCGTTTTTCCCACTCATTAACTAATGCAAGTGCTATAAAAGAAACATCAGAGATGTAGTTAGGTATCTCAGAGCGAGTATCAGAATATTCATCGTTACATGAGTACTCTAAACATCATGCATCACTGTAGCAGTAGCTAATTTTACTTCGTGCGTATCTTTGATAACATTCGTTACCCCTCTAATTCCATTCTGTGTATAATGCAGCAGTTGCTCATTCATAGCATCATTGGGTTCAATTGTTAGTGATTGCATACTGTAGGGAACGTTGTTTACATCCAATGTGCGTTCATTATATACTGAAACTTGTAGTGCTAGTAGAGTTGTGCCATCACAAGAATTGTGTAATTGAACAGGAGCAGTTACATTTAGACCAATGTGTATATTGCCATCCACTAAGCTTTTTCCACTGCATAAACTACCCACCATACTTAAGCCTTATCTACCAAGCAATGTATCGAGTAAGTAAGCCACACTATGTTTGCCTGGATTGAATATTCTGATGCGTTTGCCAGCAGTACGTATTCAGAAAACACCAGTGGCATTCACATACGGTGAAACGCATGGGAAAAGAAAAAAAGAAAAAAAGAGAAGCCAGAGAAAAAAAAACAAATTTTAAATAAACCATATACAAGCACCAACAAAACAGCGCAGATTTAACCAAAAATGTGAGTACATAAAGTTAACACAAGAAATAAATTAGTAGTATTGATAATTAGAAATAATTCAAACTCCTGCTTCCTGCCGACCCGCCGAACAGCCAAACAGCCCAGCACACTTGGATACACTTCGGTGCTCGTGCACGGGTGTTTTGAAGAAGAAGAATCCAATCAGAGACTGCTATGGGCGGGGCCTTTAGCAGGAGTCGGGGGCAGGACTACAAATAAGAAACAAGGAACAACAATCAGAGAAGGTGAATCGATATTTGCCTCTCAGGGGAACAAACGCACAGTGTGTCCAGCCAAACAGCCCAGCACACTTGGATACACTATAGTAGTGAGAAACATCCGTCGCAACGCGTAGGAGGTGGAGAGCCCTGGCATCAATTCAGACTAGTGTGACTTCACGCAGCGATGCATTAAGGGCACCAACATAGTCGCCAGTAATTTAGCTAAAATGTTATCCAAGTCAATAAGCAAGATGTGGTGGTAGGAGGAGCGATAATCCACCTCCTTCCCCGGCTTCAACAGTAGCGCAACCACTGCCTGCCTCATGGACTCCAGCAACTAACCATCTCTCAACCCCTGCTGGAACACCTCCAACAGATGTGGAGCTAGCTTTAACGCTAAATGTTTGTAAAATTCAGCTGTGAAGTCATCAGGCACAGGGGCTTTCCCAGATGATAGCCACTTAATTGCAGACAGAATTTCCTGAATTATTATGGGATGGCCCAGCCATTCTCTCTCTTTATCCGTCCACCAGTACAATGCCACCTGATCTAAGTAACAATGTATTTCAGACTGAGTTCGGGTGTATGAGGAATACAGCAGAGTATAAATGCACAGAATTCCTGAACAATATCACCATCCCCAAACTTCGACTCTCCTCGCACATTTTTACCTGATAATATGTGTCCCCTTCGGCACATCAGTCCTTGCGGCTCTCGCTAGTAACCCACCAGGGCGCTGTCCCTCCCAATATCGACGAACAGCTGCCGTCCCCAGCAAGAACTTGAACACATCCAATTGTTCCTTAATCTCTACATGGCTAGCTGGTGTATTCACTGACACTGTATCCTCTTGCAGACGTCTTATGCGGCCCTCACAGTGCACCAGTTCCTTCCAGATTTGCCTCAATATCCTGGATTCCTTTGAGATACATTCCCCTCGAATCACACATTTAAAATTCTCCCACAATACTGCCTGTGACTCAACCGATCCCACATTCTCCTAATGAAATTGGTCAATAGCTTGTGTGATCCCCTCCCAAAATATCTCATCCGTCAATAACTCACTTCTAAAAACCCAAGGTGTTCCCCCTCCTGTTCACCCCAGTATCTGCAGGGCCAGTACCACTGGTTCATGATCAGACAATGTAGGTGCTAATATCCCAGTCACAGCCACCTAGCCCACAATTGTGTCCGATATCAAGGAGTAATCTATTCAGGAAGCCGATCGATGTAGCAAGGAGTGGAATGTGTACGGCCACCTCCCCTTCGTGACTAACCCTCCAAATATCAACCAACTCCCAAGCCCAGCGTAGGTCCCGTTATGTACAGGTTACCTTCAGAAGTGGTCTATAAACCCTCCAGTTCTATCGTGGTCAGGTTCTAACACTGCATTAAAGTCTCCTGCCTATATAATCACCCAGTCATGTTCCTATCTAACTGTTGCGCAATCCACTCCAGCGTTTCCACTTAATCCTGATTGGGGCCGTAATAGCTAATGAAACTAACCGCTTGTCCCTGTACAGTCCCTAACACAAGCAATGCCCATCCCTCCTCATCTTTAATCACCAAAGTCAGGCGGAACTCAGTCCAGCAGCAGTATACGACCCCTCTAGAGTAAGAGGAATAAGAGGAGAAATAGCGATGACAGCCCCAGCTCTGCCCAAACCTTGCCTCCCCAGTCGGGGTCAAGTGCGTCTCCTGAGAAACGCAATTTCTATCTGATGATTTTAAATATATTGCAATACCCTACGACATTTAGACTGGCACTTCAAGCCCCTGACATTCCATGTCATACATGTGAGCATCTTAGCCATACTGGGCTCTACAGTGCACATTCACTGACGCTGCACCACCACAGCCAATAGTAATAGCAAATCAGAGATTGGTAGAGAGCAACCCTCAGAACCACTGTCTCCTTCCAACCCCTCACCAACCATCCAGCCCACCCCCACCAGCAACCCCAAACTGCCAGCTACCACCACCCCTCCCCAACCAACAAACTAACAAATGCTTTGTGTGAGGTTGCACTAGCACTCTGCTGCCTCAGCACCACTGCATTAATTACTCCACACTTGCCATTTGGAAACAAAAGCATCATCACAGACCCATCAACTACCATTCCATGCTTAAATTTCATGGGTAATTCTCCCCCTGCTCATTCCCTCTCTGCCGCAGAACCTTCGGCAGCGATTCAAGAAATGTATTATCCTCCTCCTATGTTTGAAAAAACAGTGCCCGCCCCTCGTGTTCCGCTGTAAGATTGGCGGGGAAGAGCATGGCATACTTAATGCCTCTCTCCCAGAGTCTCTTATTAATATCAACATAAGTCTTTCTGGATGCTTGCACTTTGTCTGAAAAATCAGGGAAGAGACAGATTGTTGCGCCCAGATATAGCAATGATCCCTTTTCTCTTGCTTTCCATAAGCCAAAGTCTCTATCATGATCGTTCAACATCGGAGCTATTATTGGCCTGGCTGGTGCGCCAGGTATCAGCTTCCGCCCGCTGGGGATTCGGTGGGCCCTCTCTACACTTCCGAGAAATCCTCACTCCCAAGGACCTACCGCAAGAGATCCTCAACCATGAGTTCCATGTTGTGCTGATCTGCTGCTTCAAGCACCCAACCATCCTCGGATTGTTCCGGTGGGTGCGAGATTCAAGATCTTCCTGTTCATCAGCTAATTCTTTGAGAGTCCTTCGGACCAGGACTAGTTCATGCGTGGCAGCGGAGGATTCATCTTCATCTGTCGAGACTTAACCCTCGACCTTGTCGAGCCTTTCCTTAGGTTTATCTAATCGCACCTGCATGTGGTGCACCTTACATGTTAGGGTGTCCATTTTCCCATCTAGTGACTGAATACCTGCTTTCAGCTGACTAAGCATAGCTTTAATATCACTAGGATCCAAGGAGGGGGATTGAGAGGTGCTCCCATATGACGACTCCACCATCGCCTGATGCTTAGCCTGGCTGGACATCTCAAAGTGCAGCTTTGATTGTTGTCTACCGGACATCTGTGATTTAGACATGACACCGACTGTCTGCCTTCTATTCCACTCCTCTCTACAGTGTCATGCTAAGTATACTATCAAATGGAACTGCACAAGGCAGATCAGCACCTCCCAAAGTCCCCACTGATACATCTCCGTCCACCCAAGAAAACTCTCCCATAACTGCCACACCCTCCAAGGTAGCTAAAGCCCCTCCTCCCGCAGTTAGTGTCAATCAGTGCAACCCCCAGAGCCGACAACTAGCAGCACTCGCAGGAGATGTATCAAGGGTGTGTATCACTCCACCAAAATATACCGAAAGAAAAAAGTGAAAAGGGGGGTGGTCCAGGCACACACAGCTGGCCTCCACAAGCGTCCCAGGGTCTGGCCGATCAAATCTCCACACAATGTGTCATCCACCTGGAGTGGCTCTGCAAGCAGTGTTACCAGTCAGATCATCCTCATACTGAAAATCCTGAGTGACACTCCACAGTCAGATATCAAACATGAATCATCACCTATCCCCATCAGGAGCATGTTCTTGCCCACCAAGGGATGCACCGTATGAATACTTCCTCACCCTGCATTTCCTGTATGGCAACCCCCTCCCCCACCCCCGATGAGGCTGCAGCAAGGGCACTGCTGCTTAGGCAGTCCCACAAGTCAGGTGCGCCAGCCCAGAGTCACTGCCCCCACACTGCAATCCTGCCAATTCTGTCTGTCCCAGCAGAATGAACCACCCAACACTCCACACCTTCTCAGTACATGGGCGCCACCTGCCCCACATGCTCACTTCTTGGAAATGCCAGGACTACACAGTCCTTCCTTTGTGGGGCACTGAAACAGCATGGCACTATCACAGTCCTCAGCCACAGATCCTCCCCAGTGCAGCCCTAAGGTTGGGTCGCTATGACTTCAATACAGGCACCAATCCGACTGGAACTAAAACCCACCACATGGATCTTGCAGTGCTGCACTGTGATGGTCGCCGAATCCTAGGTGTCACAAGTCCACAGCAGAATCAGTGCCTCCAGGCCCCCACCATCACAGAGGAAGACCCAGTGAGACTCTCCACCCGTCTGTGTCGATTCCTCCACCCTCGCCTTGCATGAGCGAGTTGCTGCAGGCACAGTTGCTGGAGAAAGTGCTACACGTCCTCGCAGCTCTTCCCTGCCAAAATCAATATCCTCAGGGGTGCCGATGCGCACCTCGGATGTGGGTCCACACCCGCACCCACTGCCAACACAGTGCATCAGGAGTCCCCTGCATGTTTCCACAAGTTGCTCTAAGGCAATTCTGTTGCGGCTCACCTACAGCAGCCTTCTACGCGATGCACCACCAGACGCAGTCGCTGCAATCTCCACAGGCGGTGGTACCGGTCACCAGCACCCGGTCCTCCAATCCATAGAGTAGTGCTCATGCATATATTTATCTTCTTCTTCTTCTTCTCAATTATCTTCTTCTTCTTCTTCTTCTCAATTATCGGAGGCGTGGGCGGACCCACGCAGGCGCTTCCCCATCCTAAAGGATGATGTGCACCAGACCCACCAATCAATACCTAGCACACATAAACTCACAACTCCTACCACCGCCCCGTCTGCCTCACAAAATCCAACATCACACTGCTCCTCCTCCTGCCTCTCACCCCGTCACCTCCCAGCAAAGCCCTCCCACTCAGCTCAGCCTCACCCAGCGCAGCCAACCGAACCCTCATCAATTCTGTCTCTTCAACATGTCTCTCACACCTAAGCAAAAAAGTCCCACAGTCCCAGGCACCCCACACACCACACAGTCCCTCAACTCATGCTTCCCCACTCGAAACAGACAGTCATTCAGCCCCACATGCCCTATCCTCAATCGATTTATCTCGGGCCGAAAGCCCTCATAAACATGTCAAACTTCTCCAGGTATCGCCCAGTTGTTCTACAAAGTTGATGAGTTGAGGATTATGACTACGGCAAGCAGATTATTGTCCGGATGTAATGGGGTGCTCAGGAGCTTTACAGGCCTGCAGCCATCTTAACTGGGCTCACTAGCACACCTCAGCTAACTGATACTTGTGCTGGCCTTCTGAAAAAAAAATGCTTCATGTTCAGGCGTGAACACTGAAATCTTAGGCACGTACTGTGTAAACACAATGGCTTGGTAAATGAGCCATGGCTTATAAATTGCCCCACTTAAAAGGCAGTTAACACAAATAATGAGGGGCACATGGTGTGTGACTCCAAAGCATTTCACACACTGCATTTGGATTATTCATTCCTTTGTTTGCATATTCCGAATGCATCGTAGTTATCCACAAGTCAGCAGAGAGCAGCCAGCCCAACATCACAGAGGAGCACCCACTGGCACAGCAGGCCGCTTACTCTTTTCTCTGGCAAGCTCAGAGGCAGCTTTCTGGATGGGCCCCTTCCTGAGCCCTCCTCCTGAGCTATTTATCTCTGCACCCCACGGGCGGTCACCCGCTCCTCCACCAGGTCAAGAAACGGGTATGGGCATAATGATGCCAGGAAGGAGGTCTCGAAGAGTCCATCAAAGAGAGCTAAGAAAGGGTTCAACAAAAATACGCTGTTTTGGTCACACAATCCTTAACAGCTGCCCATGCGGCTAAGGCACCTACAGAAGAGAGGATAAGTGGCGCCGAAAACACTCCTTACTAATTACCTCGGCAGGCTATGTCTGTATCTAAGAAAAGGTCTAAACGGAAAAAGTAGGGAACCTTGGCATCTGATGACATTAGGAATTTTCTGTCTGTGAATAAAGTTACAGGGGATTCTCGGGTGTCCAACGTCGTTTTAGGACCGGAAGTGGAACGGGTTTCTTCTCCTTTCTTAGACTACGTTACTGATATAATGGCTCCTGCCACATGTGCTAATAATTTAATTAAGATGGTTGGGCATGTGGGGATCTGCTCATTTTACAATGCAGTTCTCTGAACAGGGCTTGTGCCTTGAGGCTTTTTAATGGAATTCGATATTAAGAGTCATCACCTCTAAGGACATTTTACAAGAGGAATTTACACTTTCTAATCCTGGATCATTAATTCATGTGCATCTGCGATCATCAGGGGTTTTAAAGTTGATACTGTCAAAAAGTGAACTTTGATGACTATTTTAATAATGTGCCTCCCAATAAGGCCCCATTAGGGGAATAAAAGGTTTATACTAGGTTTTCTGGGAGGGCCCATTTGGCTGCAGAAAATGATTTACTATTTTTCAAGAGTTTGTGTTTATCCATCCATTAACGCAGGCACTAGACAGTTTTATGCTTATTAATAATCATCCACATGGTCAAGAAGGCGAGTCTCTTGACTGGGTCCTGCTGCCTAGTGTTACGCAGTCCACACATCTTCACCGTCCCTAGCCATGAAGCAAGGAATTTGCTCCTGGTTTCATGGAATCCCAGGGCTTTTAGTAGCTTTTTATCAGATTGGCAGGTGAAGTCTTAGGATATTATGTCACAAGAGACTTGGCTGACATCAAAACCCCAATTGGAAGGCTGGAATGTAAATTATTTTCAGCTATAAAAGGTGCAATATGGCATTCATGTGGGGGTTTAATAATTGCCATTATAATTAGTCTTATGATATATCAGTAAGCACTAAGATTTATTGTAACAATGTACTGGCTGTACTTTACATGTCAAACATTGGATGATTATAAATGTCATAATCCCCCAATTAAGTAAAAGAATGTTGTTGCAACCAATTAAAGGAGGCCCAGAAGTCTTGACCGCATCCTGGTGAAACCACATGTATGTAGAAAACCTATGTCCGGGAACAATATATCTGAGACTACATATGGGACTACTACCCAATCATTTAAAAATAACTCATATTCCAGTAGTGTTTGATCTTCTATTGTCTTAATATTCAGTCCCATGTAGTTTTTATTGTAATGTCTTCAATGACATTCTAGAGTGGTATAGGAGAGTTGCATAGGTTTTAACATCCTGTACGTCCCTGCTTTTGAGAAAGAAGTCTGCTTTTTCAGTCTTCTAGGCTGTTGTGGCTGGTCATTATGTTAAACTGCACCAGAATTGTGTGTTTTTGGTTCCGCCATGGGCCTCTTGCCCTATAGGCCAGTCCAAGCCTGCACCCCTGGCCCACAAATTGTATCGGGGTAGCCACCATGTTGCTCTCCGGGCACGCTTACTTAAGATTTGGTTTTTGAAAATAGAGTTGTATCTACAGTCAATTCTGGTGTGGGCCACTTTTTTGGGACAAAGTAGGCCACTTTTTGGCCAATTTGGGCCCGTTTGATGGGTTAATTCACTCTGCGGCTAGTAGTTTTGACCAGTGTTGCTGAATAAATATTCTTTAAAATGCATAATTTGCACCACACTTCATCAAAAAGCTCCCCCTTGGTTACTACTATTCAAACAGTGCCACAAAAGGAATGAATAGCCATTTCCAACTGTGGGACACTTTTTCATTGGTGCCCGAGACAATTTTATGGCCCAGTCTCACCCTGCATGGGTCTAGAGCGGGGCCATAGGAGATTGTTGGGGAAGCATATGCATTGGCTAGCAGGCTGGAGTGGGGCCAGAGACAGGCATCTGTATATTAAGGGCAGGAATGTTTGCATGTTAATAGTTCTGCTCAGCGTCAAGTGAAAACAAGTGAGGAGAGTAGGAACAGCCTTTTTTCGGTTTACAGTCAGACGAAATTTGGGTTTCGTTTCTCGCCCCCATCCGTTTTGCAGACAGCACCCTTCAGGGAGTTGTTTGCTATGGTGTTGTGATCAAGGTGACTCTACACATATACAATACATTTGAAAATAACTGACATGTTTGTCGGTCTGCAAAATCAGCCCAGGTTTCATGAGCATAATTTTAGGGGGTTGCAAGGGCAACAATGGTTTTTGTACCCCAGAACGTTGTTGGGCCACCATTTTGTCCCCTTCATTTGGCAAGGGCCCCTTTCCTTTAGATGCCATGTCCCCCTCACACCCCAACATTTTCAGCAAAGTTATTCCACTGCCAGGTTTGGTTTAATTTGAACTGATCTAAAACTGTGAGAATTAGGGGAAGGCTCTGCAAACTCCGTCATACCAGATCAGTAAAACGGGGCGGGAGAGCCGCGATATGAAACATTAAAATATCCAATTTCATTTAAAAAATGCTTCGAATTAAATTTCCAAAAGAATTTGAAAAAAAGTCGATTATTAAATAGAGAATGTGTAGAACAATTTATTTGCTGCTGGGTTGGTATCCTTCTGCATCACAAGACTTCTCGATGGCTAACACATGGGCGAAGGAGCTGCAGAATAGAATTTCAGATTCTAGAACATTTGTAGAGTGATGTAGATTGGAAATTGGGATACGCGAGGTGGATAATTGGGAGGTGGGGATGGAGGCCTCTTTTTTATTAAGATGATCTTGTTTTTTATTTGTTAGGATTGCGTTTTGATTCAATATTGATGTGATGTTATGGATTGATGTTTCTTTGCTAAAAGGCTCGTGATGAACTAAATAAAAAAAATAGAATTTTATTGGTGTGTTACTGTGAGATTCTACACAAGTTAAGGTAGCGCCCAAAATCAAGTGGAGCATTACAGATGTGTCTTATTTTAAATCCACCACAATTTACAGAGAACATTCGATTCGCTTCACAAGACAAATTGGAAAGACATATTTAAGAAAACATAGTATATATCACCAAAATGTAATTTCTTTTCCAGCAAAATCTACTGACTACCGCAGAGCCATGTTCGAACAATCAGCGGAGACCAATCACCAAAGAGCATGAAGTGATGGAAATAATTGAAGAGGCTCTTGCGGAACGAACAGGAATTCATTACAATGTGTGCCAGGTTTAACCGAAGTACACCTTCAGAGCTTTCAGTCAAAGGTTTTGTGGCCAAAATAGATCAGGGGGCGGACAGCTTATTAATTTCAACCAGTGGCCTGTTGCCTTCATGCTAACAGCATCTCCTGTACATAAAGCATTGCATGTGGGGAAAATACATTCAAGAACATGTTGGTTGAAGTTGTGACAGCCACTTATGACACAGTGGTCGACCAATTCCAGACTTTCATGACTTTGGGGTCAGAGAGTGGGGGCTCCACTGACTCCCGAATTGCTATGGCACGAGGGCATTCACTGTCTCACCAGGTGGAGACTGCACTATGCCCTTCCTTTGTTATTACACTTCTTCTGGGGCTTCACGCATAAGACCATTCCTCCAAGCTTCGAGAAGCTTTCGATACACATACCACACAAAGGCATGGAGATACAAGGATGCAGTCCACTACTTTTCACCAACGCACAGATGCTGCTGCAAAGGTGACAAAGGCAGCTCACTCATGGCAAAGGATTGTTTGTGTATTGTTCAACCTCTGAAACACATACTGTGGAAATTACTCTAGGATTAGGAAACTAACCTATGCAGACCTTCCCTCATCTTACACTGTGTTGCTGAACTGCTCAATCGCCATACATAGGCCTTGGAGATTTGGCGAGTGCTAGGTGATAGCTATTTTTCTTTAAAGGGCATTGATAATATCTTTGTACAGTGTGCTGGTGAGATGTGGGGGAAGGAGATATGTTGCCCTGTCGGCATGATTAAAACATATGCAAATTCGTTTTCTGATGCACACGGTGTTGCCGTGCAAGGGTTGCATATTCATCCCAACTTCGATATGAAGGACGAATAAAGCGCAGGCAGATGCAAACTATCTAGTCTGACCATGTCCATTTCCTTTCTGTCAAGTATTCCAATCACAGATTATTTGTCACACTGATTGTTATGATCTATTTAATATGCATCCTATTGTTCGCCATATGGTCCCACATAAAAGGAAAACACACTCATTAGCTCAGCAAGAGCCATGGCACAATGCAAGTGGGCCAGAAGTAACTAAACATTGGGACATGGGGAAAGGTGAGTGAAAGCCTAGGGGGCGCGTTCTCTACAGGATTAGGCACCCCTCACTCGCATTCATAAAAACAAACACAAATAAAGAAACAATGGATGCATCCTTTCAGAAAATACAACAGACAATCAATCTAAATTGAAATCCTAGCCTTATTTCCAAAAAGCAAAGTTACTCTGCTCCAAATATTATGACAGAGCAGTCTTTGGTGACTTCCAACACCCCCCTCCCGACCCCCTCGAGTTTGAGGGCAGCCCGTTTTTGGAGCAAACTAAGCTGGGATGCTGGTTGGTATGTTGGGTGAGCGTGGCTGCAAGCCATTGCCAATCCTTGACAGGAGAGAGGGTCTGTGTGGGAGATGATTGCAGTACATATCACAGGACTTGAGAGGCAAGTCTTCATTGATCCATTTAGGAGTCTGTTATTTTGATCGTTGAAGATGTTTGAGCGATTCTATCCTTTGGAGTGACTTCGAGAGGTTATGTAGGTAATGATGTCACAGTGCTGTTATGGACAAAGAGAACGGACTGAGTGTTTCACTATTCCGCAGCACTAATAGGCAAATCTCTGGCACAAGGTTCGTTGTCTCCTGTCAGCAATGGCGGAGAGAGACTGAGCGGAGAAACAATATAAAAGAAAAAATTATATTTTTCCTACTTTCCAGAAGATCCAAAGGATTGTACTGTTCATGTCTTAAAATGTATTCATCTGTTGTTTCATTTACAGTATTTACAGGTTATTCTTCTCAGCCAACAATTAAGCAGACACGCAGTGAACACAATGTTCCCCTAATACAAAAATCAGACAATCCAAGAAAAGAAACCTGCTATGGCAATAAAAAGTTGCAATTGCTCTCTATAATGAGTCTGTTGATTTCCCTCACAGTGTGGCCTCCAGAAAACGTCTCTTCAGTCCTGCAGACACTGATGAATATAACACAATTTTCTCCTCAAACGCCTAATCCCTAGTCTCCTTTTGTCCAAGCTAATGGGATATGGGGCCCTTTGCACAACATGGAAGACATCTGAAGCCGCACCTACACATGGCTCCTCACCTACTTTGTTGGCTTCATCGTCACAGTCCTTTCACTTTATTATAGAGCCGCCCTTTCTGAGGGTCTGGACGGATAGACAGATGGGCGTTTGAAGTAAACGGAACTCTGTGTACAAGAATAACGACAGTAAGTAACTCATACTTTCCTCTATATTCATGGAAGATTAGACCGCAAACATAACATGATGGGCAGTTTCCAGCAATATGATGCCCAGGGAATGATGGTCCACTCAAGAGTATTGTACATTTCTGGATTAGTACTTCTTCTGTGCCTCACTGGTGTACATCCAGGTGCTGCTATCACCACCCTCTTCCTCCCCCTACCTCAAGTTCTTAGTGTCTGACATTCCATATTCTAAAGGATAACACACACTGGAATGCTACACACCTCCCTTCCTTATAGCAAAAACCACAAAGAAAAATATACCCCACACACATTTATTAGCTAATAACTATTTACAGTTAACATGGTATCAGACGCCACTCTTCCTTTGCTCATAACTTTGTTCATGCCACTAACGGATACAGATTAAAATATTCGCTCAACCCACATACCCACCAAGATATTGTGGTTTGCGACATTCCATTCTGGGCCGTTCTCTTACATTCTCATCTCCACTCCATCCTGCTCAGACATTTATTTTCTCAATTTGACAATTACTCCCAAACGGGAGCTATTACTAACCCTATTTACATTCCATGCCCTTCCATCAGATGTCTTAACTGCTTCATGTAAATTTTGTATCACTAATAGGTTTGGACCAACTCTGTCCTGCTTCCTTTTTCCCGTATGGAAGCCTTACATGCACCAACTGCTTGAATGCACTTCCTCTCGTCTCCTTTCGTAGTACAAATATCACTTTGTTGCCCTCTTTTTTTCGCCTGGATTCACTCATGAACAACATTATCAATCCTGCTTATACTGGCTTTTACAACACAGGGTGGGCACAATCTATTATTTGATTTTCTCCCTCTAAGCATCTCGAAAGTTGGCACTCCTGTAGTAGAATGGGGCGTAAACCTATACGCCACCACTGTGTCCTCAACTGCCTTTTTCCAGTCACTCTCTTCCGATATCACTCCTCCTATGCTATCCTTGATGACTCGATTAAACCTCTCAACTATGCCATTTGTCCCATGGGTGATATATAAAACTGGTGTGGTTCCCTTTAGAACACTCCATCTCCTCAGACACTAACTGCCGTTCATTATCAGTTAGTATTGTAGAGGGATACCCTTCCCTTTTACAAATAGCCTCCAAAAATGGAATGATGTCTTTGGTACATATATTCTGCACCCATCTGGATAACATGTCTACTATGACAATACAGTACTTCAACGTCCCTTGACTCCTCACCGGACCTACTATATCCAACCCTGCACGCTCCCACAGTATGGAGGGAATAGTCATCAAAGTCATTGGATTAGTTATGGTGTTGCAACCCTTTGTAGAATTCTCACAAACATTGCACTCTCCAATCATCTTTTCCACTTACACATACATTCCCGGCCACCAATAATCTTGCCTATCTAATTGCTTTGTTTGGACATCCCTTGATGGCCTTCATGTGCCACCTTTAATATCTTGCTCCTTACAAAATCTTGTCACCCCTCAAAACTCAGTTCCATTCCACATGCAGTTCATTATCAACCATCTTCACGGCCTCACAGGCCTTTCCCCTACATATCGCTTTACTCTTTTGTCCAATCTCTAATTTCTCTTTCACTTCTGTTAACATGGTATCAGATGCCATAGCCGCACACCATTCCTTATTAGTTACTATACCCTGACCAATATCTAACACTTGATCGTCATTCGCAGCATCCTTATTCTGTTCAACTAGATTTGTCATACGCTAAAGGCAAACAGCTGCTCTATTTCAAATACCAGGCATACTCTTTCGAATACTCTACATCTTACGTATACTCTTGCAGCCCTATAATCCGCATATCGTAAACAACACTTTGCCCAGTCCTTGCATTGTTAATATCACTTGCAAAGGCTTGTGATCTATCTGAATGCACCATGAATCTCACCCTCCTGCCCAAAAACGGCCTAAATTGGTCAGTTGCCCATTTGACCGCTAACAGTTCTTTCTTAGAGTAATTTCGCTCTGCCTCTTTAAACACTCTGGAATCGAAAGCTATAGTACATTCCCTCACTTCATAACTCTGCAACAATAAAGCTCCTAAACCATGGTTGCTGGCATCTGTAGTCAAAATGTTCCTTTTAGCAAGATATGATATGATAGGTTGTTTATAACGCGCTTAATACCCAGAGGTTTCTAAGCGCCGACCCGGAATCGAAACCTGTGTTGCTCCATGTTGTCTTGCATCCAAGGCGAGCACGTTGCTCCTAAACTATGCTCCTGAGACTAGATTTAAATTGTTCAATGCAGGAGCTCTGCTAATGCCAATTTAATTTCATGGAAATCCCATTGAAAATGCCCTCCCTTTTTTGTTTTATCAATTTCCTCATGCTGTCTTGCTGGCCAAACCTGGAAGGAATTTGGAGTGATACTCAGTCATTCATAAAAATTGAGGAAACTTGTTCCTGTACTTGGAAAGCTGATGATACTGTTCACCAAGTCTTCTTTCGGTCGGATTCCATTCTTGGAAATGTCATAAACATTGTATGTTGTCCTTATGAAACTTGCATTTCCCATTACTCAGAGTCATGCCAGCACTCTTCAATATTTCCAGCACTCTAGCCAATCTCCTATTGTGTTCCTCTATGTATTTACCATATATCAATATATCATTGTGGAAACACAAAACACCAGGTTCATTATGAAAGAGTTGAGACATGATTTGCTGGAACACGACAGCCGCCAACACGAAGCCAAATGGCATCATTACACATCAGAACAATCCCTTGGGTGTTATGAAAGCTGTATGATTCTTAGAGGAAGTGGTGTAGTGTGATCCGGTGGTACTCTGAAGTCTAACGTACTAAATATGTCAGCTCTGCCTATAGTGCCCAACATTTCGGTGATGTTGGGGAAAGGATGTCTTTCTGGCACTATACACCTGTTCAATGATCTCAAAACATTACCTAGCCTCAACTTTTCATTAGGTTTGCACACTTGCACTAAAGGTGATACTAGTCCTTTCGGTTTTATTGCACTCATCGCAAGAATGCATTGCTTCCTCAGCATTGGGATCCAACTTGATGCTTAACCTTTTTTGATGTGACCAACTGAGTAGTGGATAATTCCCTTTAACTGATACATAGACCTTTCCCTTTGCACTTCTGTCCTTACACTCCATGATGGTCCAAAACCATCCCATTAACTCTATGTGTTTACCTCCATATGATATAAGGTTGATATCAATCTCCTATAAAACACTCTTTCATGTAGTTGACTTTCAAAATCCTGTTGGGCATTTGAGTGTATTTGGCTCCTGAATCCATCGCCATATCTATTTTTCTTCCCTTTATCACTGCCATACATTATTCGGCATCAGCATCTTCAGCTTCTAAGGTCCTGATTGACTCGGACATGTCTTCCACTATGTATGTTGACTCTTCTAACTCTTCTAACAGTTCATCTAGTCAATCAGTATTGTATTCTCATCTTCAATCCAACCTTCCAAGTATGCATGCTGCATCAGGCTTGCAGTTTCTTCTTGGACTCTTTGGGTAGGGTCTGTCTCCAGCTGTTAATAGTGTTCTCTATTCTCCAGAAGTCTAAGTGCTTCTTCTCTATAGGCACTGTGGTTCCATAGGAATATACCACCCCGTTCATCTGCAGGCTTTATCACAAAGTCCAGATTGTTATTCAATTTGTTGATAGCTTCTCTCGTTTTCGTTGAAGTCATCTCTAGACTGGTTTTTGCTCGCCAGGGGTTGAGAAATGGTTGGCTCTTGAGGTTGGGACAAAACTGAGCCCTTTATTTAGAACATTCTTTTCCACTACTGACAGGTGGTCTTCAGTGAGTTTAAAAATGTGTACTACACTCCTGTTCCATGGTGGGTCCTGACCCCAAAATCCCCTCGTGCGTACTGTTTCCTGATTCTGCCTCTGCAGCCTCATCCCTGGAAAAAAAACAGTTGGGGTTCAGAGTTCTGTGCCACAGAGTGAGAAACCTGGGTGTATTCTCACTCCTAAACCTCATGGATCATCATTTCAGGTGGCCAGGAAAAGGCCATCACTTTTGGCTCCTGACCAAGGGGGTGGAGAAGCAAGGAAGGATCAACTGGGTGGAGTGTCATCGGAGTTTGGAAGTGGGGTACCCACAGACGAGACATGGTATCCCCTTTTCTAATTGTAACCAGCCTAACCTTCCCCCAACCTTCAAGGGGGGTTGGAAGACCTCTCCCCTCATTTCCCCACAGTTAGTACTGGGACGAGGAAGAGAAGACTAAAAGTAATGAACACTACACCTTCATTTTACCACTCTGGTAGTGAAGCGGGGAAGAGGTCTACAAAGTAGGGCGAGAGTCAGGCATGCCCCCTTAATCATACTCATGCAAGTCTAATTAGACATCCACACCTGCAGCCTCCAGCCTGTCAAGGGTCTGCAGGTGTATAGAGGGAGACCATTGAAGAGAGAGTGAGCAACAGGGAGGCCTGTGTATAAGGGACCAGGGGACCATTTCTGTGAGGAGGCAGCCATGGTGGGACCTGAAGTGTGACCAGGTTGCCGGTTGACATTCTCCAGGTGTGGGAGCCTCAGTGACGGAGATTAAGCAGCTGGGAGCAGGGAACGAGCAAAGAAAGGAGGGAGAGAGAGAGAAAGAGAGAGAGAAAGAGAGAGAGAAAGAGAGAGAGAGAGAGAGAGAGAAAGACACTGTCCACATCCAACCAGAGTCAACAGGGTTGCCGGCATATGCAGAAGTCAAACCGGTCTGTGAGCAGGGCTCACAGAGTTCAGAGCACCAGCCTGGGAAGACAGAGGAAGCAGCGAGTGCCATCGGAGAAAGACGCAGCAGACCTGTGAATGTTGGGGAAAGACACTCTGAAACCGGGCAGACTGCTTGCAATAAATGAACACTTCAAAGCAAGATGACTTACATATTGAATGCGGAACTGATTGGAAGTTTTAAATAGCGCTTCACTGTATATATTATATACCAAACTGAATGGAAATTACAAATATCGCTAAACTACAAATATTGAATATCGAACTGAATGAAACTTGTAAACAGAGTCAAACAACGCATATTCAACACTGAACTGAATGGAAGTTTTAAAACAGTGCTACACCATGCAGATTCAATACCGAATTAACTGAAAACCTAAAATTAAAACCAAAATGAATATTGAATAGAAATATAAACTTCATAAGCAAAGCAAATGGCTAATAAAAGCTAAACAGGAAAATGCCCATATGAAAGCAGCTTATGGGGAAGAAAACAAGTCTGAAGAAGTACAATCAAAGGTGGGGCATAAACAGGACCACCACCAAGTGAACTTTGTGAGTAAATGCAGTGCGGCAAGGCCAAAGACCGGCAAGGGTTGTGTATCACGCTATGGCAGAGCGAAGAGGCTAATCAGGAGTAGCCAGAGGGGAGTAAATATTGCACAGAAAGCCAAGAGGCCAACAAGGAGAAACTAAAGGAACGTTACCTTGTACACAGGGGCAAATGCAGAGGAACCTGTGTGGGCTGAACAGCCAAAGGGCCCTGGTTGTGTGACCTGCGATGGGTGGACCATGTGGTCCGACAACTGCGCCTAGACCAGGGAGCCCTACATTGTGAAGATAAAGACATGGTGAAACCAACCAAGAAGCAGCAGCGGCGAAAGTGAACTGGTGAGCAAACCAGAAGGAGGGTCAGGTTGACCCAGTGTTAAGCTGAACTTTAAAAGACTGAATTACACATTGGTTGCTACTTTGAAGTCTTGGGAAAGGGAACCCGGAGACTTGACGTACTACAAGTACTGTCTTGATGACAGGGCCTCAAGGCCATTTTTGTTTGAACTGTGTTACTTTGAACTTGGGGAAGGGAGCCCTGAGGAGTTTGGAACTATTTCAACAAGGTAAATCCTAAGACTATTTATGGAACTGTCTTGAACTTGGGGAAGGAGAGCTGAAGAACAAGCTGAGTGCTGGAAGAAGCTCAGACTTTGTGTTGATCACAATTTCTTTGATTATTGACATCCCTACACACTGTTTAGCTTTAGTTGAGAGGGCAAGCTTTGGACACAGACAGCCATTTAAATTGAGCTTTTCGACTCAGACTTTCCTTCATTTAATTGCGGTAGAGAAACACCACATTAGCATAGGGCAAGTTAGAACTTCTACCATCCTAACATTTAAGTTAATAAATATCTTTTGTTTGAACTTTAAGTCGGTTGTCTGTGTCTTGCTTCATGATGCCTTCCCAAGAGGTAGATGGAGCTTAGTCTCTGACATCAGAGTTGCTCCCACTTGTGGTGTTGGAGGTCTCGGAGAAGGTGACACATTTGTTCTAGATCGGAGCCCCATTTCTACTCTGGAACCTTGATCCATACAATTTATTTTTGTTCGCTGTAGAAAGCAGCACTGAAGTATGGGTAGGACATTTCTTCCTGAAAGGATTCTGTGTCCTTTTTAAGTTTCCAAATTTGTTCTCAAGAGTGAACTGTTTACACTTTTTCATTTCTTCCTCTATTTTTTCCAATTTGAGTCTGGCATCTTGTTTGGTTGACTCAGTGATCTTTTTTCTAAGGCTTCTAGTTCTGCAACTTGCGGTTTCATTTCCTCTTCTGTAGTTTTGATTACTAAAATAATCCAATCTCGGCTAAATTTGTTGCTCACCCCACTGAAGTTCAATTAAAATGTTGGATTGTCGATAAATACACAGGGTATGTTCTGAACTTGGAGTCCCTCCGGGATCACTCTTGCTTTTAAATATTCTACCATGAGTTTCTCATGTAATACCGTCCTTGCAAAGTCTTATTTTTTTGCGTTGGTGTTTCTAGGTCTTTTATGTTGGAGTGGGCAACCGAGCTGCAGTGACCGGATACTAGCAGTGATGGTGCGTTCAGAAGTCTTTGGAAGTGCTCCTATGTGAACTAGAAGAAATGCACATTTTCCATGGTTCCTTACAAACCTTGTCTTCTATTATTAAGGACACTTGATAATTATTTAACTGATTAGATTTACAGTTAATGGGGTTCTTAATTCAAGAACCTGACCCTACAACCATGGGTTGTCCGGACATCCGAAAACATAAAAGGTTGTTCCCTAATTTTCTGTTACCATGGGGGGCTTACTGGAAAGATTGGGAATTGTATGCTAAAGTACGCAAGCAAGTGTAAAGCTACTCCTCCCCCTTGTGTGGAAACCTTAAGCCACCTGTGTACTGAGTATAGATATAGAAAAAATGCTGCCCTAAGCCTCAGCTCTCATTTTCCATTCAAAATTGTTTATTTTATTTCTTATCAAAAACACATATTGAATACGCAATAGTAGAATAAACAGAATTCTAAAACGTGAAACTAAATAGAACAATATACAGTTAGACAAAGATTCATACATTTTCACATACATCTAACATTTAACACAATATTATTTAGAGAGCAAAGTACTTGAAGATCAGTACTATTTGCGTGTTAAAGTGCATAAAAGCAAGGTGGTGTTAGTACTAGAAAGTGCTTAGTATGCAATCAACGTTGTTCAAATATTTCTGTTTAGCCAGCTTTGCCAAAAAGTCAGGCATTCATTTTACAGTTTAACTATCAAGCAAGTAGGTCATTATCGAAAAACGCTCCATGTACCTAAATAAAACCTGTGTAGTTTCAAGCCGTCAGATCTGGGCTCCAGATATTTATGGGGGGCATATGTTTGCGCTCAGACAATGGGCTCTCCATTTCATATTGACCAGCTTATCATGCAGCTGCCTCTACATCAAATGAGCTTTAACAGTTCAGTTTACATTAGACACACAATTTTCCTGGGCACATGGGGGTTTTCTTTAGAGAAAAAGGGTCTTGTACAGAAAACTACTTTCCCTAAAAACACAGCTTTGATTTTGCTATCATTATAAAACCTGTACTTGAACTAACATATATAGCATGTATTTAACAGAGATTAATGAATTTTGTTGTTACTTGTTTTGTCGGTTTAACATTGATTACTTGCTAAAGTATCATTTTGACCTCATCATTTAATCATAAGCATGACAGTAAATCAAATAATGCATTACAGAGCCCCACCTCATGCCTACGTTTCTGATGGGGAAAAACATTACAGACATGGGATTCTGAGCGTTTAAAAAAAAAACATTTTTTTATTAAAGAGTGCCAGTTTAACTAGGGGTAAGAATCTGATTCTATTTTATCAAATATATATACATAATGAATGTCCCTTTGGTCATCATGTGTAAGCAATATTGCAATCATCCTTCTGGATAGAGTTTCTTCATTCCAGGACCTCCATTTCCTCTTTTACCATTGACTCCTTTTTCCTTCTGGTCGGTCCTGCGTCTTGGTCTACAATCTGGGAGAAAACTGTAATTTGACTAAAGAGATAGAAAGGCTGGTTTAGTCCACTAACGACACAAAGGTTTTATGTTTTAGATAATCTTCATGCCCCCTAAACATTATTAATACATTCTCTCACTTTTTGAACAAAGTCTGTTCATCCCTCTGTTCAATCAATATAGCATTCATTACTTACATCTAATCAAAATTGTAGACATTCTTCTTTTTGTATTTCTATCCTTGTTCCTCACAGAATTCACCATCATATTTGCAAATGGCTCCTCACTCTATCTCAAAGTTGATTAGAGATGACAGCTTTTAAATACATATGCACCCCTTTTTCCTCGACTCACTTTTTGGGATTTGGATTTTGTAGGCGACAGGAGTGATGGTGTCAATTTCAAAAGGATCCTCTCCAAGATGTTAAAACCATCTCATTAGATGGGTTGCTCTGGAAATTATACAGATATACCTTAATGTCCATCTCAGTTTTGCTTTTATCCTTAGTGCAGACATCTGAAGATTGCATTGGACAGAAGCAAAAGTGTGCTGTAAGTGCTTAAATACCAAAATACTCACGGGTAGTAGAAGCATTGATCAACATCTGCTCTTGTGTTAGGTATAGTCAGTGTTGTGGTAATACCATTTTTCATCCAGTCATTAATTCAAATAGGGACAGTTTAGTATTTTCAGCAGGGTGGGCGGCTGGATAATTTTTGTTATCTTTAATAGTCCGTAAAAGGATTGAAAGCGCTAACTATAAAGTGTGCTTCTCTATTAAAGGGGGGATATAGTCCCAGGTACTTCTGAGGATGAACTGGGCTTTGTAGATATCCTGACCACCAACAGCAGGCGGGACTTAAATGGGCAACAGTGTATTGTCCCATATATTTTACTAAATGTTCTACCAATTATTAAGACCAGTTTTAACACCATTATCCAGGGGAAGTCAACTATTTTCTTATTTTCTATTTGTATATGGTTTATTACAAACCTTTACAACAATACATTTCAAAATAAGTGTTTCCAAAATATTTAAAACAAATTGATTTTTATACAAGGAGGAGTCCACAACTGAGCCTCAATTTAAAATTCCTAAAGTCAACCAAATAGATCAACACCTTTTAAGACAATAAACCCCTCGCTCACAAATCCGAAACCAACATTAGAAAAAAAAGAAGACTGAAGACCAAATAAAATTTCATGAGCAACATCTGTGTATAAATTAAGGCTTTTAAGAAAAGAAGCACCAGCTAGTCCATCAGAAGTACTTGTCACCCCTAGGCACTTGTGCCAAAAACGCTGGTCATTACACCAAATTATAGTTAAGAACTTACCCAGATGGGTCTTTCATTGTACTTTTAGCGCAGGGCAGACCATCACTAGATGTTTCTGATCTTCAAATGAATTTTTATCCATACAGAAACTACAAGCAGTTTCAGCAGCCACAATTTCCTTTCTTCTCAATAGCACTTATTGGTCAAGAATACTTTCCAGTGAAATCGCATCAACATTGATCAGAAATGTTTGTTGGGAAACAATAGGAGGTAACATGCGTTAGACCCTATTTTTATATTCATGTTCTAAATGCTGCAGAAAGCCATTGGCATGAAAACGCTCAATAGTCAGAACGCAATCCCTATGATGCAGGTGTTTTTTTTACCTTGTCCAGATCTTTAATCAAGGTCTCTAGATCAGAGTTCAAATCATCCAATGGGCTCTCATACTGCTGTTTCAATTGACACACACATTCTTGACTACCCGTACCCCTTTAGGCCGTGCTCAGATAGTTCCCAACATCCTCATACAAAAAGGTAGAGGTGGTAGGGAGGGAAGAATTCAGTTTGGCATATAGAACCAGGAGATGCCATTGAACTAGAGCCCTGAGTCACAAAAGTCTGAGCTTGAATCTAATGACTGAAATGGGAACTACATTAGGAACCTTCAAAATTCTTTGCCATATTAATCATTCCACATAATCTAACCATTTAATTCCCATTTCATTAAAGAGTCCAAACCACAGATCAATTTTGGGACTACATTTCCCTCAAAGAAAGACAATAAACTTTTGATTGGAAACGCCCATATTTGCAGTCAATTTTTATCATTTGTTTCGTTGTGGCAGCAGTCTTTTGAAACAAGAACTCCTTCATAAGCCACAAAGCAGGTTGTGCTTTCACATGATATCCCAAATAGATCATGCTTTTACTCAACTTCAATTTGACATTTTCAAAGGACCATGTCATAGTCCTCCTTTTCCTACCCTTCATTAGCTCAAGGACTTTGTTTTTTTAGGATTAGTGACAAGCAAATTCTCCCTCTCATAAGGAGAAAGCTTGTAGCAGCCGTTGCAGCCCAACTCTCATGCTATCGAAAGGGAAGGAAATTATCTACATAATTGAGCCAACATAACTTACGCTCGCCTATTTTCAGAGGAACAAATGCAGCAGGGGAGAGATGGTCATCAATAGACATGTATACATTGAAGAGGCAGTGGCCAGAATGCACCCCAGCCTGAGTTCTGATTTTGTTTCAATTCTTTTTGATAAAATCACCCTTATTATTCAATCAGATCTTTATCGCCACGTTATCATGCAATCCTATCATAATCCTCAAGAAACCTTTTGGTTACCCCCATTTATCCAGTTTTCTCCACAGTCTTTTGCGATGTACTCTATCAAACGCTGCTGATAGATCTATGGATGCAATGTAATTTACTTGTGTTGAATCATACCATGTATGGACCTGGATAGAATGCAGCACTAACCCATTTAGATTAGTCGAGTGGCCTCGCCAAAACCCAATTTGCAGTTTATTTAATCTATGGGTAGAGTCAGCCCAATCTTCCAGGTGGCGGTGCATGAGAGACGCAAAGACCTTAAAGTCTGCATCAAAGATATAGGTCTATATTCTTTTGGCTCTGTCCTCGCGCCCCTCTTATATATTGGTACTAAAAGGGCAGTTTGCCAAGAATCAGGGAAAATACCCCCAAAAGTTTCAGAAAGGTCATAATAGATCCTATTTTTTAAAATATGACTGGTAACCACCTACTAATTATAGGCCAATATCACTAATTAACAGCTTATCCAAACCCTATGTAACAACCCTACTGTCATAATTGAAGGATTGGTTTGAGGGTGAAAAGATTTTAACAGACAGATTTGGAAGCAGGATTTAGGAAATACAAGAGTGCAACTGACCGGGGGTTTCTTTGATATGCTATTTTAAGCAAGTTTGTTACTTTTAAAAAGGTGTCTCTTTACTTAGCTTTCATATATCTTGAAATGGCCTAAGTGTCATTCTCTGGGAAGTTTTAATGTGGCTGAAAGCCCCAATGGAAATTTTAAAACCAATTATATGACTGTATGAAAATAATATAGCAGCCGTCCGATATGGTCAGGGTGGCAAGATTACTGATACATTTCCCATTCATGTTGAGTGCTGGCACCCTTGCTATTTTTGTTATATACAAAAAGGCCTGGATAGGCCCACAGATAGTGGGAACGAGCATAGGCATCCTTATTTATGTTACTGATGCCGTCATCACCTCTAAGACTTCCTCAAGCAATTGGATGCTATTGTTCTATTCTGTGCCAATAGGAAGCTTGTAATAAATACAAATAAGACAGTAGTATGGCTTTCCACTACTCTCGTTCAAAGAAAAAAAAGATAATTTGTTTAGTAGTCTCTTTGTTGTGGACAGCTATGATTACTTGGATGTGCATTTTCAAAATAATGTTCTCTGGTCAGAACCAATGTCTAGAAGTGTAAGTGTCCTTGAAAGACGGGCAGGGGCCTTTAGAGCCCTAGATAATAAGCTACTCTTGTCAGCAATAAAGGTCTATAAAGCACAGACAATGGTGGCTGCATATGCGTTAGCGAGAGGGGATTTAAGTGACTTGATCTTTTATCAAAGGTCAAAGAAAGATTCATGGTGTGGCCACCAGCGGATGCTGGTAGGTTAAGCGTGTAGCTCCCGAACCAACGGGTCTTTCAGTGGACAGAGCCCCCACTCTTGACCCCCGAGCAGTCAGATCTGAGAATGCATGATGTTCGAATATCCTGTGCACATGGTGGCAAAATCCTGAGTGGATCGACTCAGGGCAACCAGAGTTGTTCAAGGTGAAAGTTTTCCCGGGCTGTAGGCCATGCCTCCCATGACACAGTGCCCCCAAGGCCGCAGCGTCCCTTCTAAGATGGAGAGCTGTTTGAAGTTGCATGCCAGAGGCCCGCCAGGACAGGCAGGTTGGAAGCCGGTATTTGGAGGCTGTGATTGGCATGCGATTCATGCTGTGGTGCGAGTGGTGCGAGGGGGCCTGCTGGATGCCCCCCTCCCAGGAGCAGACAAAACAGAGAGCAGGACCGGGAGCGAGAACTCTGGGCCGCCAATGTGGGTATCAGACTTTGGCCGCAGCCCCCCGCAGGGCTGGGAGATTGTGTAAGAGGACCCTGGATGCGGATGCGCGCTGAGGATGACTGTCGGATGTGGCGATGATAAGTGGTGCTGTGGAGTGGAGGGTTAGGGGGTGCAGGAGTGCAGAGGCCATGGACATGGGTCTGTAGCTGGGGTGTGTGGCCCCTGGCATCTGCTAGGGGCATGTGCCCTCCCAGTGCAGCAGACTTGATAGTGAACTTAGTGGGGTGAGGCCACGCATGAGGGAACCCCATTCGAAGCACAGGGGGGTCCCCGGCGTAAATCCGGCCCACCAACGCAGTGAGCCTATGGCAGTTTGGCGAGTTCGGACACAGGGGGCTTGTTGTAATCCCGAGGGTGACGCAACAGTCATTGCACTGTATCACAGCCTGAGGTCTCTTCAAAGGACATGGGCCCCAACACGATACGACTACATCACGGCAGGTCCACCCCGAGTTAGAGAGGATTGAGTGCACTCTTGACAGGGGAGGGCCTAGGTGGAGTGCGCTGGTTTGTGCCCAGAACAGCGGTTAAATGAGAGCCCCTGGGGAGACCGTGAGGAAGGCACAGCCCTTGAGCCCTAAAAATTACAGGTGCTGGATTGTAGGTGGCTGGGCCAGACCGGAGTGGGATCTCCCTGCCCCCATGGACTGGAAAACTATGCTGGGATGTTTTGAGGATTTGCAGAGGCGAGAATCCGAGAGTGTGAGGCCAGCACAAATTACGGCAGAGGATGGGAAGACCCGGTGTCCACTAAAAGGGACATTGCCTCACTACTGGAAGAGATACAGGGTATGAGAGCGGACATAGGGGGGAAATTGGACAAAATCAACGTCAAGATCGAAAGATGGAATTATATGATATGGCATTTATAACGCGCAATGAGAGACTACAAGCGGTGGAGTACAATCAGACATCCCTTGACACGCTGGAAACCCAAATGGACATGCGTGTAGCAGAACTGGAGAGACACAACATAGAGATATGGGCCTCGGGTGTCCAAGCCACCAAGGAAAACAGGGAACCCCATGCATTTCCGAAAAGAGGACACCCGTGGGAATCCGCAGAGGTATGATTTGCCGAAATCGCCCCATAATTTATTACCCAGACACCCCCTCAAAGTCCAAAATGTGGGGAAAAAACGCATTTTCCACATATTTCACTCGGCTCACCCATCGAAACACGCCCCCAACAACACATGGCCTACCGTGCCACGTTCCCACAGGTGTCCCGATGAAAACGGTACCTCACATATGTGGGTGCACCTACCTGGCCGCCAAGGGGAAAGCCTAAAACTCAAGTAACCCCAAGTCTGATTTCAGACCGGATTTTGAGACGCTCTGCCGACCGGCACAACATACAGATATGGGCCTCGGGTGTCCAAGCCACCAAGGAAAACAGGGAACCCCATGCATTTCCGAAAAGAGTACACCCGTGGGAATCAGCAGAGGTATGATTTGCACAATTCGCCCCAGAATTTATAACCCAGACACCCCTGCAAAGTCCGAAATGTGGGGAAAAAACGCATTTTCCGCACATTTCACTTGGCTCACCTATCGAAACACGCCCCCAACAACACATGGCCTACCGTCCCTCGTTCCCACAGGTGTCCTGATGAAAACGGTACCTCACATGTGTGGGTGCACCTACCTGGCCGCCAAGGGGAAAGCCTAAAAACAAGTAACCCCAAGTCTGTTTTCAGACCGGAATTTCAGACGCTCTGCCGACCGGCACAGCATACAGATATGGGCCTCGGGTGTCCAAGCCACCAAGGAAAACATGGAACCCCATGCATTTCCGAAAAGAGGACACCCGTGGGAATCCACAGAGGTATGATTTGCCCAAATTGCCCCAGAATTTATTACCGAGACAACCCTGCAAAGTCCGAAATGTGGGAAAAAAAACGCATTACCCGCATATTTCGATCGGCTCACCCATCGAAACATGCCCCCAACAACACATGGCCTACCGTCCCGCGTTCCCACAGGTGTCCCGATGAATACGGTACCTCACATGTGTGGGTGCACCTACCTGGCCGCCAAGGGGAAAACCTAAAACACAAGTAACCCCAAGTCTGTTTTCAGACCGGAATTTCAGACGCTCTGCCGACCGGCACAACATATAGATATGGGCCTCGTGTGTCCAAGCCACCAAGGAAAACAGGGAACCCCATGCATTTCTGAAAAGAGGACACCCGTGGAAATCCGCAGAGGTATGATTTGCCCAAATCGCCCTAGAATTTATTACCCAGACACCCCCGCAAAGTCCAAAATGTGGGGAAAAAAACCCATTTTCCGCACATTTCGCTCAGCTCACCCATCGAAACACACCTCCAACCACACATGGCCTACCATCCCGCGTTCTCACAGGTGTCCCGATGAAAACTGTACCTCACATGTGTGGGTGCACCTACCTGGCCGCCTAGGGGAAAGCCGAAAAAACCCAAGTAATCCCAAGTCTGTTTTCAGACTGGAATTTCAGACGCTCTGCCGACCAGCACAACATACAGATATGGGCCTCGGGTGTCCAAGCCACCAAGGAAAACAGGGAACCCCATGCATTTCCGAAAAGAGGACATCCGTGGGAATCAGCAGAGGTATGATTTGCACACATTGCCCCAGAATGTATTACCCAGACACCCCCGCAAAGTCCGAAATGTGGGGGAAAAACGCATTTTCCGCACATTTCGCTCGGCTCACCCATCCAAACACACCCCCAACAACTCATGGCCTACCGTCCTGCATTCCCACAGGTGTCCCGATGAAAACGGTACCTCACATGTGTGGGTGCACCTACCTGGGCACGAAGGAATAAGGCTAAACCACTGCTATCCCCCCTAAACGGTTTGGGGAGCCAACCTACAGATTTAGGCCTAGGGTGTTGCAGCCACCAAGAAAAACAGGGACCCCCATGCATTTCCGAAAAGAAGACACCCGTGGGAATCCGCAGAGGTATGATTTGCGCAAATCGCCCCAGAATGTATTACCCAGACACCCCTGCAAAGTCCGAAATGTGGGAAAATAAATGCATTTTCCGCACATTTCGCTCGGCTCACCCATCGAAACACCCGCCCAACAACACATGGCCTACCATTCCGCGTTCCCACAGGTGTCCCGATGAAAACTGTACCTCACATGTGTGGGTGCACCTACCTGGCCGCCAAGGGGAAAGCCTAAAACACAAGTAACCCCAAGCCTGTTTTCAGACCGGAATTTCAGACTCTCTGCCGACCGGCACAACATACAGATATGGGCCTCGGGTGTCCAAGCCACCAAGGTAAACAGGGAACGCCATGCATTTCCGAAAAGAGGACACCCGTGGGAATCCGCAGAGGTATGATTTGTGCACATTGCCCCAGAATTTATTACCCAGACACCCCCGCAAAGTCCGAAATGTGGGAAAAAAACGCACTTCCAAGGACAAGATACCTCGCCCTTGGCACTTAAAGGGTTAATGGGGTATTGCATCCAGGTGCACTCCCTGGCTATGGGATGCATGCATGGGTCCGGAATCCTTCCAGTTTGGGGACACACCCAGCCCTGATCCCAGGACATGCAGATGTGACTGTGGATGGTGTAGTTTGGCTGTCTAACCATTCCCCTCGTATCTGCTGAACCCACCAGGAACCATTTATTTTCATAGGCCAGACTATAAAAGGAAACCATATTTCTAAAGCATAAGCAGTTCTACTAACTTGCATTAAAGCGTGGCATGTGTTATTCATGTAATCAAAAGCAAATGGTTTAATCCATATGTTTGCTGGTAACTGTAGCTCTGTGTGGCAGTGGGTGTAGGATAGTCGCCCCCACTCGGAGCAAAAAGCCAACACCTGCTGATTTAACAAAGTTTGCCATAAAATGCATCGTGTGTCTTTAGCAGTCTTGTTGACCTGCCCTGTGGCAGAAAAAATGTCTTCATAGCTACAATTCTGCCATCTTCAGTGGTTGCCAATACTTGTAGCAGTGTTTTGCAGGGTAGGGCTTATCAAGGGGCCCCATTGGGCCCGATGTTTTATAGCAGCGCTGGTATCAGAACCCATAGTAGCTAACTTATTGCGCACAGTTTCTATGTCAAAAGCGTTTAAAGCTCCCGTTCCCACCCCTGCTGCTCCCGCAATCAATGAATCTAGCCCGCTAGCTACACGCAATTTGGTGATGGGCCATAGAAATTGACTCCATTTGTAGCAGGTTGGTAGTAATAAGGAAATATTGCCTTGTGATAAATCTATGTCTAAGTGTACTTCTGTAATGATAGAGGCGTGCGTTACGTGTTTGCAATTTAAATGTTGTCTTACTACTGGAAAATCTAACATGTTCACAGTTTCTACTTTGTGTGACTTAAAGAATACCATTCTCCAAGTGGGATGCCTGCCATATGCAATATTAGTTTTAGATACAAACACCATACTACCATCCGGCAGTTGCTGTTTCAACGCACACTTGTATGAAATGCATTTAGTCAAGTTATAGTCCAAAAAATCTTGGCGAGTACACTCGCTGCAGTTCTTGGGGCAGAAAAAACATGACACATCAAACAAATTATTGGATCCATTCACTGAAACGTTTGGGCCTAAGATTTCATAAGCGCCAGTCATATGAGTCAGTGACAAAAGATGCCGACAATGTGCCAAGCCAGTACTTTTGCAGTTCCATGTGGATATTCATTTGTAGCACTTTTCTCACAGGTTACGGTGCGGTTGTAGTTATCACGCAGGACTGGAGCATCAGGTGTAGTGCATGCGATTCTCAGAGTCCATGTAGCGTCTTGCATCAACCCATTCTTTACAGAGAAAGCCTTTGCTTGGCAGGTCAGGAGCACCCGCAGCAAGGGAAGTCCTATTCCCTTCATACTGCTCTACGTTCGTGGTGTGAGCCTAGTAGCAGGAATATAAACAGGCATGTCAGAATTCTGCAAAAGTACAACATAAGTACTTCCAACACCTTGATTTAACACCTCCCCAGCCTCAGGCTTTTTGTTTGAATGGTGAACCCACACCTTTTTTCCCATGCTACCAAAGCCTCCTTCCCCCCTCAGTGTAGTGTCTGGGGCTTGCTTACTTTCAATCACTAAGTGAACAACTGCTTGCTCGCAAAATCAATTGTGCAATTCGGTCATATTTGGTTATTGGTACTGCAGATGCACCAGCATTATGTAAAAGTACCGAAACAGTCCCTCTATAATCAGGATCAATCACACCTCCCAAAATGTCAATGCCTTTTTTCGCCAGGCTGGACCGTGCAGCAATGCGTCCATAAGTGCCAGCCGGCAATTTGATGCCAATACCCAGCGATATGGATTTAGTTTGCCCCGCTGGTATAACATCATCTTCATAGGTAGATAAATCAAGTCCAATGCTGCCTGTTGTAGCTTGCACAGGCAGCTTTGCTTCTTTGTCTGTTTTCTACACAATAAGAGTCTTTGTGGATTCCACTTTCTCACTTGTCAGTCTCACAAAGGGTGTCTGCCGGTTTCCCAACAGACGATTATTTAGTTCAAACAGTGCTTGTGCCAGGTGTTTGGACCACCCCTTGAGAGTGTGAGTCTTAGTCAGTTTCTTTATTTGTTGCTTGAGCAGCCCATGGCTGCGCTCCACCAGAGCAGTGGATTCTGGGTATCGACTGATGTGCAGTGTCCATTTGATGCCCTGTTCTAGCGCGCAGTTCTGCACATTGTGTCCAGCAAAATGGCTGCCTTGATCTGATTGGATTTCATCCGGAATGCCATAGTGCCTGATGAGGTATTCCATTCCTTACAAGGTAGCCTGTTGGTCTGCATGGGCAACTGGATAGGCTAACAGTAGTCCAGAATATGTGTTTACCATGCTCAACACATAATGCTTTCCATTCTCGGGCGGTAGAGGGCCAATGTAGTCAACTTGCCATACGCTAGTAGCTCTTTCACCTCTTCTCAAAGGGCCTGAGGCTTCCTCTCCAGCGGGTAGTGCTTCACTTTGCAGCACACAGAACATTGGGAGGCAGCTTGCTTGGCATGATCCATGGTAATGGGCAATTGTCTCCTCTTAGCCCATTCATAGGTTCCTGCTTGCCCTAGATGCACTGAGGTTTGGTGTGCCCAGTCCGCCATGCCTTGCAATACCTAAGCTTCTTCCGGTGTTGTCACTTGGCGAATCCTTGCCATTTGATCCACTTCGTTGTTGAACAGGGCAGCCAGTGAGGTGTCAGGGGGCATGTGTGCATCGACATGCCCAATGCAGATTTTGCACCTCTCACCTTTGCACCACATCTCTTCCCAGATGTCCGGCCCTCCCCAGATCGGAGTGTTCTTGATCTGCCAGCCGTCTTTTCTCCATGCCGGTGCCCAATGTGTCAGGCCTTGATATGTGGCCCAACTGTCCGTGTATATGTATGCAGTCTCTGTCTCTTTCATCTGTTCAATCACGGAGGCCACCGCCTGCAGTTCAGCATATTGACTGGATCCTCCCACACCTTCTCTCATCAGCAGTGTTTCTCGGTGGGGCTGGAATGCAACAGCTTGCCAGTGTCTTTGCCCTTTATCATACTTTGCAGTGCCGTCCGTGATTCATGAAGACTTTTGTTCTTCCTCTGTCAATGTATCATAGGCGGGTGTGGCTTTGGAGGGAGATTCTGGCAACGCCACGGGGGTGCTCGGTTCAGGTATCGCCTCCAGGTCCACTGCCTGCAGCAGGGTCGCGTACCCAGCCCATGATCGGAATTTCTGTGCAAATTGTCACTGGTTGCTCGCATGTGATTCTTTCAGTCTCAACTACAACCCAGTACACTACAGCAACTTGTTTCTCAAAGGGAGTGTATCTTGTCATAGGATCTGTGAGTTTTCTTGACCAGAAACCTTGCAGCACTCTTTTCTGTCCTTGCTTTGCCACAAGCTCCACGCATCAACATCATTGTAGACAAGAATTTCCAGTTCAAAAGGATCAGTTTTCGTCATGGGGCCCAGAGTGATGTAATTCTGCAAAGCGTCCTTAGCCTGCTGAAAAACAGACTGTTGCTCTAGGCCCCATGTAAAATCATGTTTCTTTCTGGTGACTTTGTAGATGGGTTTCAGGTCAGGCTTAAATGAGATATGTGATTTCTCCAAAAACCCATTAACCCAATGAACCTTTGTGCCTCTTTTTTATTTGCTGGTGGAGTCATCTGCTGAACCATGTCAATTACAGGGTCGGGAATTTTCTTAACTGACCCAGACCAGATTGCACCTAAAAATGTCACATCTTGAGCGGGCCCCTGTACCTTTTTGGGATTTATGGCCCATCCCCGGTTTTGCATGTGTGTGATCAATGTTTCAGCAGCTTTTCCTACATGTTCTTTCTCAGCACTGGTCAACATGATATCAATGTAATGAGCAACATACACATAATCCAACTCTACCATCTTCAAGTCTCTGGCGATCAATCCATGACACAGAGTGGGACTATGCAAATACCCCTGGGGCAATTTAGTGACGGTAAATTGTCTGTCTCCCCAAGTGATAACAAATTGGTCTTGTGATTCAGTGTCAATATCAATGGAGAAAAATGCATTGGCCAAGTCAAGGACCACATGCCATTCACCCACTTCTTTTGTAAGGTTTTAAATCAGGGTAATAATGTCTGGCACCGCCACAGCTAAGGTTGGCACCTTCTTGTTCAAAGTGCGAAAATCAGTTGTCAGACGCCACGCCCCATCTGGGCGGCGAACAGGCAGATCGGCGAGTTGAATGGACTGACTGCCGGCCTCATTATGCCAGCTTTCACCAATGGCTCAATAGTTTCCCCAATCTCTTTGTGCCCTCCTGGCAACCTGTACTGTTTCACACACACTGGCTCAGCAGGAGGAGGTAAATGCAAGGGGGACCATTTTGCATGCCCAACCACCACTGGGTTAACAACTCTCACATGGATTTTCCGATTGCCAAAAACAAATTCACCTAAATATGTAGTCACACCTTTGCCCAACAACACATCCATTCCCAATAGGTCCTCTGGTATGTCTGCAATCAAGACATTTGCTATGAAAGGCAATCCCTCGCCAATTGACATCTTTACATTAAAAGCTTTTGCAAAAGTTTTTGCTCTCCCATAACCATTGACTAAAACTCTGAGACCAGATAATTTACTGGGATTGCCATTCAAAATGGTTACCTCAGCTCCCGTGTCTAATAGAGCCAATACGTGTTTTACTTTCTCATCCAAATACAATGTAAGTGGCACAAAAAGGCGTCTGTCTCTGGGACTGGTTCTCTTTATTAACCGTACCTCAAAGACAGAGCCAGCCCTTCATTCGAAAATGGGGTTTGGGACCTCCCACTTGTCCTTTGCCAAATCAGGGTAACCTTTTGCTCGCACTTTGGGCTTCAACACCTCTTCTTCAGAGGGTGCAGAAGGCCTAGGTTTGCCTGACCCCTGTTTCTTCAGTTTTTTCCATTTCTCAAGCAGCACAGGTGTAGGTTTACCATCTATCTCTTCCTTTGGAATTCCCGCTTTTAGCAGGTCCACCCACATTTGTCTGCGCGTGACTTCAATTGTGTCAGTTTTCTCTTTAGACTTTGTATTTTTGCCAAGCTTTGTCTCTGAATCATTACTCGCTGCAACTAGGCGCGCTGCTTTGCGCACATCCAACCCTTCTAATTGTCCTAGAAGCAGTGCAACCTCACCAATGGCTTTACCTTGCGATGGGCCCAGCAGTGAAAGCAATGCTCCCTTCATATGACCTGGGGAATTCCTCAACAAGCGCACACGCATTCCAGCTGTAAACATCTCCATGTCAGGTCCTGCAAAATTAGCACTGTACATTGCGCACTGTAACCCCATCTCTCTAAGCTGATCTGTCGCTTCCGTTAGTGACCCCCAGGGACCCCAAGCTTCTTCCATATCCATCGGACTTGCATACAGATTTATTAGGGCAGTGTGAAGCCAATGAAACAAGGAATGCGAGCCTTGCTGCCCGAGCACGCCGCGCAACATCTGTCCGAGCATTACATTAGTAGTGATTGAGCCCATTTTTAATAGTTCTTCTTGGGTTAAGAAGGTGCCATCCGCACCTGTTTCCCACCCTCTTAAAAGCCACTTCAAAATCGGTTCACCTGCCCTCTGTCTAAACAACTTGGCAATGTCTAAAAGCTGTGTCTGTGTGTAATCGTGGACAATCCTAGTATTCTGAATGTTTCCACCACCAGCTTGGCCTTTTGACTTGTTAGGGATTAATGTCCGCGCTGGATAAACACATCTCTTTGGAGCACATTCCAGCTCCTCTCCCTCAGAACAGTCTAACTCTGCAAGTCTGACTTCAACGGATTCATCTCAGTCAAATGTCTGTTCGGTTTCGCTATCACTAACATCACCGGACCATAAATTTGGGTCCCAATTATCTTTCCTAATTAATGCGCAAATCCTAATCTTTGACGGATTGCCCCGCCGCTGTCTGCGCTTGTGCGTGGCTACATGCACAGCTAAAGAGGCACACCTGTCCTCCATCTGATCGGCCCGCTTAACGGACGATTCAAGGGTCTCTCTCATAATGATTTGTTGCTCCTGGAGCAGGGAAATCTCATTGTTTAGTTTGCGAATCTGCGCGTCTTTAAGCAATTAATTCTCATGCAACTTCCTGAGCGCCTGCAGGAATAACCAGCCCACGTTTCCTGCTGCTTTTTGCTCCCGTCTGCATTTCCCAAGTGGCAAACTCTCCAAGCACTCACTAATTACCGCCGGGGAAACATCATTTTCAAGCATGTCCCATGCCCTCGGTGCCGAATACCGATGCAAAATGTCTGCCACACCTGACCAGGCGTTTGTTGCCGGCCATCCTGGAATGTGACAGAGTGCACTATCCCCCACATTGCATTCATCCTTTGCTTGTTTCTTCCAGAAGGGCATTGTGCTCGCAAACCCTGCTCACAGCGCTAAATGTAGTGAAATGGGGGAACCCGCACTTCCCTGGGGCCAGCCCTTAGTGCAATAAAATCACTTCTAATCACCCTCCCACACAAGTAAGTATCTATGCGAAGCACAGTGAACTCAGTCTGGAAGAAAGCCAATCACACAGAAACTTTGCTGCTTGCATTTATTACTACAGCAGTGTCTAATGAGAACTAAGCAGCATTTTACAATAATATGGGAATGAAAGTGCAAGCTGGATAATACAATTATCAATCGCATATGAATATGCAATTATGGATCTTACGCTCCTAGGAATCGTGGCTGGAGATACGATGGAATCACACCCAGGACCCACGCAACTCAAAGTGCCCGGCACCCCTCAGGAAGGGAGGGGGGACTGGCCTAGCCCCCCAAAGGCCTGCACCAGAGCAGGGATGTGATGCTAGGAGTCTCGGCCCTCTAGTGCACGGCTGGTCGTCCAGGCGCTGTTTCTCTTTGTGCTCGCGTCTCACGAACAGCCCAGGATGAGTCCCACCCTGGCTGGCCCAGATAAAGTTCTCTTATTAGGGGCTGAATGTCAATCACTATGACGTACTAGCTCTCAGAGAATCTTCTGGGCCCAGCCTTTATGCGTCAGAACATGTTTTTGCCTGGAAAGTTACAACTCAGAAACAGTCAGTCTTGGCTCCCAGGCACCATGTACGTTGTTTTGGGAAGGCCTTACATTCCTGTGTTATAAGAGCAAGGCTGTGCAAGGCTGAGCCTGGCTTCCAAAGGCTGTGCAGAGCCTCTTGCAAAACTAGATGTTTATGTCTTCAAGAAAGGCCTTCGCAGTTAACCCCTTACAAGCATGCGGGCTCAGCCAGTTCGAGAGGCCTGGCTGGTTCAGCATTTTCCTCTGCGCTTCGAATAAGCTCTAAGTACACGCAAGATAGCTCAATAGGTTACTGCAAGTGCAGGTTACTACAAGTGCCTAAAGGCTTTTCATGGCAGCCCCACAGTGCTCCTGTACAATCTTAGCCAATCAGTCAGCCAGGTGGGTGCACACCTGTAAGTACTGACGAAACATCAGGCACACATTTTTGAAAATCACATTTGGGGTGGGGGGTTGGAAGGTCAGCCGGTGGGGCTCGTGGCCGGCCCCTACTTTGGGCAGGCACTGACCCAAAAGGAGGGTCAGACCAAAGCCCCAGCTTTGACGCAGCCCGGTGCAAGCCTTCCCAGCTCCAATTCACATATGAACACTTATTCATTTGGTAGACTCTGGCGAATGTACAATCCTTTCCCCCATTTATCTGATTGGAGAAGAATGCATGTTCTCCTCTGTGTTGGATATCGGACAGACTACTAATTTGGTTTTGAATGGAATTAATGGTGCACACAAAAATGTAATAGTGATTCCTTCCAGACCGGTTTTGTACAAGGATTAGAAAAAAATTGTAAATATGAGGATTATAAATATACTGAAAGGTAGAGCCCTGGAAGGAAACACCAAGACGTATCTGGCATTTGTGAACTGCCCCACTTTCCTATTGGAGCAATTGCAAGCTCTCCATACAGATACAACGCTTAGGGTATGACTAAACGTAGGTGTGCTTTTGTCACAAGAGATACACAACTTCCAGGAGCTTAAGCACGGATGCCTGTTGGCACCCACACTTTTCAATTTGTTTCTTTCTGACTTGGGCAATACAATAGGTCAAGCAAAGAGCTTTCCTCCAAGGATGGGAGACATCCGAATTAGCTGGTTGCCACATGCGGACCACCTAGTCCTGATGGACCAAACTGAGGTCAGGCTGCAGCGGCAACTCAGCAAATTGGAAGACCGTCAGGGACTATCAGGGAGAATAACTTGATCATAAACACTGAAAAAACAAAAATCCTTATCCTTGAACGATCGAAAAACAGGACCCCCTTTGTTTGGCATTGGGGTCTGCCCAGGTAGAACAAGTGAAATTGTTCAAATATCTTGGAGTATCCATGAATAAGAACAGGGTGGAAGCCTTCAATGAAAGTATTCTAAGAAACAAGGCTTTAATGTTAGCTAATCAGGCCACAAATATTGACAGGAAGTATGGCTGCTTCACCTTAGTGTCGGCGAGGGACTTTTATAAGATGAAAGTGACCACGACCCTGACATAAGGAGCAGAATCCCTGCTTTTTATTCCAGAAACATTGTGGTCTATACTAGGTTTGTTCTGGAAGAGGGTATTGCAGGTCCTGATGTCAACATCCATCCAGGTCGTACAACAAGCAGGATTTTGCGGCATGAAATGGCAAATTTTGCGGCATGAAATGGCAAATTTTGCGGCACAAACCATTATTTATTGCAGCATTTTTGCGGGACATTTTGTATTAACTGGAGGGTGTAAGATTGCCACATTGCAGGAAATAGGCAGAGTGCAAGGCTACAAGAGAGCCAGAGTATCATTATTATGTATCTTTTGTATTAATTGAATAGGAAGAGTCCCAGATGTCTTTGGCTTGGCAGAACAGTGTTTGATTTGACTACATTTCTGGTTTAATGTTCATGCCTATTTAATAGTATTAACTAAATTGATCATTATCAGTTGTAATGCTGAAAATATTCCCCTTCTATGTTCTCCAATCCCCCAAACACCCACACACCTCTCTCACCAACACACATCTCACCAACTCTCCATCACAACTTGCATTCCTTAACCTCTCACTCTGTCATACAAATACTCACGTGCTATGTCACACTGTCAAGTCACAATTTGCACTGCCCAGCCCCTGCCACACTCTAAATCATACTCCCAACTAACACCTTACACTCTACAATTCCTCCCGCAATATACAGTCCTTCATTCTTTTGTGCTGCTTCTGCATCTTGCATCCTTTCTCCCATTCTATCACACTCTTCCCTCAAACTTTTTCCCAATCTACAGCTCACTGCCTCTTTCTAGCCAAGCGCTTCCTCTCTGCTTTCTGGCTCACTGACCACACGCTCCCTCTACTTTCTGTACCTCTGCTCGCTCTCAGATTTCTGGGCCACCGCATCACTGCTTTCTCTGCTCTCTTGTGCAGCGCTTCCTCCCCTGACCCACTGCTCTCCCTCTGCTTTCTTGCCTATCACTTCACATCTCACCCATCACTCTCCCTCTCTCTCATAGTGTAACCATTTTTTAATTTTTTTTAAATGTAGATTTTGACCCAGTTCCTCAAAAATTGGGGCATTTAAAAAAAGAACGGAGGATATGCTATTTTTAGACGACCCATTTTTGGAAATGAGCAGGTCACCTTATTCTCAAAGGTGACCGGCGCATTTCCACAGGCTTGAGCTGTAGCGCAAATTGTGCGCTGGCTAGCTGCCTTGAATGATGTTCTGTGTTGTTTGACCGAAGTGTAATTATTTGCGGCGGAATTGACCGTAGTCAATTCTGCTGCAAATTGATTTGCACTTCAGCCAAACAACCCAAAATGTACCTATAACCACCAACCCACTCCTCCCCTACTTAACTGCTTGGTCGCTGCCGCTTCCCCTGCAACCCTGCGGTGCCAAATCCGTCCCTCTAACGCAAGTCGGATCCGACTCCGCAGGGTCCCTTTTTCGTTATTTTCTTTTTTTTTGTGTCCACGCCTCCAATTTTGAGGAAAAAGGGGAAAACACTTCTGCAACCACCCTAGACCAAAAATACTGAACATGGGGAGCGGGTGACACCCCCGCAACACATGTTCAGTATTTATAAAAATCAATAGAATAGTACTGGACGAAATAGGTCAAATTGTAACATTCGATCGATTTTTGTCATCAAAATGGGCAGTACTTTGAATAGAATCGCTCTCCCGACAGTGTTCTGCAAGCTCCCAGCGCCTTTCACAGGGACAGGCCCTCCAGGTGCCTGCCACTGTAAAATGCGACCCAAAAAATGCATTTTTATCCTGTTTGAGGACAGGAATACAAGCGACACAACAGCGGTTCATACCTTAAAAGAAATGCATGACAGGTTCAGGAAAGACCCTGTCATGCAGTGGCAGCCCCATATCCCGTGCGCGTAGGGTTGCCTACAATTCCTGCACATTTTAAAGTGCATCTTGCTTGGAAACGAGGGATGTGCTTTTAAATTGACAGAAACACCACTTTATTTGATCAAGGAGGTGAAAAAGGCCTTCTGAATGGGCGCTCATATAAAATGTGCCCATTCATGTGTCCCTTGTGGATTGGGCTGCACACTTTTTTGGAGCGCAAGTGATGAGATGTGTTAGCGCTTTTCAATTCTTGTGTAAAAAATTGTTGAGAACCTGGCACCCTGAGTATTATTTTTTTAAAACAGTATTTTTTGCAGATTACTTTAAAAAAAGTTTTTTAAAAAAATGTTTTTTAAAGATGCTGTTTTTGCACAAAATGCCAATCTCTCCGGCATTTTGCGCAAAAAGGCCGTTTTCGTGGCATTTTGTGGGATCTCAAAATCGCTATAAGCTGGAGGGTCTGAACAAAAATTGGGGCTGATTTCACTAAGGGCCCTAGTACAGAGGAAGAGTTTATCACTGTACAGGAAATTTATTTTATAAGTCACCCAAGTGATTTTTTGGATAGTAAAAACAGAAATAGGGAAATGTAGGGACAAGAATTTGAAGGTATGGGCATTATACTGTGGTGAGCTGCTGAGAAACATAGGAGCCTTGGAAGAGGACCTAAAAAAGCAAACCCAAACTTAGTAAAGACAAGATTATGTAAACTGGATTGAATAATAAATAACCTTGGAAGAAATAAGTAAATATGAAATGTTGTATCACTTGCGCCACAAATTGAGGGCATTTGGCTCCTTTCTGAGGTACCTTTTTAAGTTTCCCAACAGTTTTTATAGAAAACAGTTTGAGAATAAGTCTGGGCCTGCTCCCTACCAAAGAGGTACTACCTGTGAGGGCCCGAGTGAGACCGAGGGACACCCAATATCGTTACCCTAAGAGGGAGGGTATGGCAGAAACCTTATATCATCTATTGCTATTTTGTACAGGCTTGGCTGATGAAAGAACAATGCACTTTAAGATCTTTTTAGATGGAGTAAGCAATTAATTGCTGTGGAAATGGTGGAGGTTTTATTGAGTGGGCAAAAAGGTTGCTTTGGTTTTGGTTATTGTGACATTTTTAAGCATGGTTTTGGGAAATGTTTAATGGACTTGAGGACATTTAAGGATGACGTTTAATGGATTCAAGGAGGTTTCTTAGAAGAAAAGGAACTGTGTTTTTTAAGATGTAATTGGCTAAAAGGTTTGTAATGAACCAAAATTGCATTAACATTTAAAAACAAAAATGTGGTTTATCCATTGGGGGAGGGGGTGTCTGGATCACCTTGGTTGTGCCTTGGCTATACAACTTCAGAGTATTTCTTTCCAAGAGAGCCAAATGTGTTGGTAGGTAGAAGGTTGGTTTTTAATTAATGAGATGCGAGTCATTTTACGGTTTTGTTCATCTACATGAGATGTCTGGGACTTGATCAGAAAGTAAAATATAAATTGGTTGGAATGCTATTTAATCAAGTAACAAGTTCACACAATCAATCACAGGCGATCATTTCTGGAGAAAACCATTCTCCAATAGACACAGTGGGCCCTCTGTAGCCACAACAAAGATGGGTTAGGCGGTGCCATCCAATTTTTATCTTCAATTCAGTTGTGTCTTGCACTGGGATTACCTTTCCATCAAAATTGTGGAGTTTTCCAAGGAGAGGTTGAGCAGGGATATTATGATTCTTGCCCCTACCCATTGTTTCTAAGTTGTTAAAGAAATCCCTTGATATCGAGGTCATGTGTTTCCCCCGTGTCTACGAGAGCATGCAAGTCACAATCTCATGGGACCAGAACAGGAGTATAAAAATCAATCTTTCTTAACTTCTAGCTCAAACAGAAGGTGTGAGTAACTGGAAAACTTTGAATGTGTACCTTTGATATCAGATTTCATGAATGTGACTCTGGGTTGCCATCATGTAGGAGTTATCTTCAAGTGAGTTGGCACGGAAACCTGTTGGCTTAAAAACGCACTTCGTGATCAAATACAGCAGGGGCCTGCAACATTTGCCTCTCTGGGTATTTGAGCCTTCAACTCCGATCAGTCTTAGATTGCATGTCAACGGTGAGGGATCATGGAGTTTTAGACCAAAACATCCGGAAAGCATACAGTAGGTATATCCTCCCTCTCAGCAGATTGTTTGCTACTTCCACTTTTTGAGGAGAGGTAGTCTTTTGAAATTTCGTGAAAAACATGTTTTTTTCTGAACTCTTTAATTTAGGTTTTGTGTCTAGGACAGTGGTTACCAAACATTTCAATGCTGAGTCCTCTGGAGTACAATTGTTGGCAAGCCCCAACTAGAGTAAAATTATTGTTGCCAAGCCCTCCCCATATACCATATCGGCTTATATTTTCGATGAAAAGTGGTCACTGTACTGCCTTTTTGAAGAGCGTTGCTCCCCTCATGACATTCTTCGGGTCCACTGAACCCCCCCCACCTCGAATATGGTATTGGGTCGTCCACAAGGTGCCCAGTCCCGGGTGGCCATCAAGCTTGCTATTATTTCCATAGGGTGATTATCACCCTACACAGGTTTTAGGTAGTATGTTGGTGGCAGCAAAACTTTAGTTTTGGCTTCACAAGTGGTGCAAGCCATTTTACTGAATTTTTCTGCCCAATGTATATTTTTGTAGCAATTGGGGTACCAGTGTTTTTTTCGAAATCCTGCTCTTTGCCATTGTTGTGTTTTGGGGCTACTTCTGTTTAGGATAACCAGAAAGTGAGCTTAAAATGGCTGTTCTGACCACGTGTGCACGTTGTGAGCCTACAGTGGAGCCTCCATATTGGTCGTAATTGGCTCAGGCCATTATAGGTTCCCGGGCTCACCCTTTCACTTCCTGTGCGGGTGCCTAAGTGGAAGTCCTACTGACCAACCACAATGGTATAAGTATGCGCCCGAGTGTATTCCTATTTAAATATTTCATGCAGTTGTTGCTTACAAGTATTATGAGTGGTTCGGCAACCGTGTTGAAATCATCGCATCCTGATCATGCCATTATAAATTACGCCCATTTTTACAGCTCTATCTACACGGCCGGAGATCCTTTAGCACTAGCTATACAAGACTGCTGGTAAGTGTAATTGGAAGCAGGTTAACCCTTTAGAGGGAGCCCAGATAACAGGGGGTTCCTTGTTACCATGTTCTGGAGTACTTATTTTGTACCAGCAGCGTTATTCTGCAAACATGATGGACCTGATGCTTCACACTATCCTGGGTCTACAGACATTGCTCTAGGGTGAGTAGTGGATCATAGACCGGGCCACTTACCTTTATTTTAAAGGGATATAGTACATACTATAACAACGCCATTCCACTAGATAAAACACACTTTGAAATTCTACACCTCTCTATTTTAGGATCTTCAACCATCTACGAACATTAGGACCACCCATTTCTTGATTGGTGCCAAACTGAGGTCGCCTCACCTAGCAGTAAGGTGAGAGATTCTTTTATTTCTATACCATTATCTAAGTGATAGGACGTGACCTATGGAGTGTAGAGGGGGACTTGCCAAGGTTCCAATAGTACAGAAGAACAGGAAAGACTAAGGGCTGTCCCAGTAGCTTACTTAGCAACCGTGGGTATTTTCCATTAAGAACCAAAACTTTCAAGTAGTGTACATTGTTGTATAGTTGACTATACATTGGCATTTATACACTGTTCTACCTGGGTCATATGACATGATGTTGCACATTATATTTATGCAAGTGATAAGGAATACCCTTTTAGCCAATTGATTGTATACAGATCCCCCAGTAGGGATAAGATCCCCTGGAGTCGAGGTATCTGAGATATTCATGAACTTTCAACTATTTTCGTGTTGGTAAAACGATACTAAATATGCTTTATGTACATTGTTTATAGAATTGATGTTGAAACTTGCCCCTGACGAAGAGATATGTGATCTCAAAACGCGTTGGGCCTTACGAATAGATACCTATGAAAATCAATTAATATTGCCTTTTACCATATTTATATAACAAGGAAAAAATGTTCGAAAATATTTATTTGCATGAAATATTCTGTTATGAAAGATCGTATGAATACAATATACATCCCAAAAAAAATAGCCTTCACAAATTGCTGAAATTTATTTTCTAAAATGTTTGGCTCGTACTAGAGCCTAGGATAGTGTGTGAGGGATGGGAGTTCCCTATTGGGGAACTTTATTTTGTTCTGGTCCACATGAACTCGGCAGATAGCTTAGAGGTCAGCCTAATCCTTCCATACAAAGCAACTCTTTTCTCATCCCAGACACGCAGGCATCCCCATCATGCCTCCCCGTTACATTCTAATAAACATTGGCATCATCCTTTGCTCTCCCTGGAACAAATCACAGACCTTGTTGTTCTTTGCTCTCCCCTGTATCAGCTACCCCTTCCAAGAGGTAGGCCTGGTGTCCCACTAATCCATCCAATTCATGAACGATTTAAGAATCTTACTCCCGCAGATCTGGTAGTTCAAATAGAGTGACCATTATTCTGGGGGAATCGGGGGGAGCTAGTGTCATAAATCTCAGTTTGTTTGTTTGGCAGCTTAAGAACTCTGGCCTGGCTCCCATGAGTATGGTCTTCATGCTGGGTCACAGCCCTTCTCCCATTTGGCATTCCTACCAAATTGTTCAAAGGTCTATAAAGATACATTTATATGTGGATGTACTCATGTGTTCCCTACCATGCCTGGGAACTGGAATGTGTTTGATTTATCACTCTCAAGCCAATGGTGTTGTGGAAAGAATGAATGGTTTGTTGAAAACTAAGTTTTCCAAGTTATGTATTACATTAAAGAAAAATTAGGTCCATTGTCTCCCCCTGGCCCTGTTCAGTTTAAGGACGCAGTTCTGTAACGATCATCACCTCTCTGCATGAAATGGTGACAGGGAGATGCATGCACATGCTGTGGTCTCCTCTGCATAGCACATGCATCCATTCTGGGGGTTGAGTTTCATTCATATTTGACTCAGTTAACAAAGTGTATAAAATACTGTTCTCAACAGATTGCTCCATGCCGAACGGGAGAGGGTGAAAACAGCGCTGCACCAGAATCTGCAAGCTCACCACCATTACAACTGTTTCCTGGGGACAAGGTGTATGTAAAGAACTCTGTCTGCAGGTGGTGTGAGCCTCTCTACCATGGACCTTATACCGTGGTGTATGGTACTCTGCTTGCAGTCAAAGTAAAGGAATTACGGTATTGGGTGCATTTATCCGATGTTAGAAAGGCACCACAAAAGAGGTGTGGATTTTCCTTTGGCTTTTTTTTAAAAATATATCTGGTGAGTTTATATGGTTAGGTCAAATAAAGGGTGGTGTAACATAACGGGATGTGAAAATAATCCATTTGTGTATGCTGCAACACCAATTGATGAGTATATCACCATGGTAGTGAATTTTAAACGAATGAGAATAGAAGACACAGTAATATGGAACTTAAAGTTGCGGGTTAAAAAGGGTTTAGATGAGGAAAACAAATATGACCAATACACAGGTGTGCTCTTTGGTACAATGTCTGATGTGCACCATCCAGAATGTAGTAATATGTGGTACAGCCATATGAACTTGGCAGGGGAAACAGTGGTATAACAGGAGTTATGGCTGCTCCATCATCCCTCACACCTTGGGAGCACCCAAAATGTTAGTGCCCCAGGACATTTTGCCCTTGGAAGCCAAATGTTTGGTGCATTTAGCGCTGTGTAGGGTCCACAGTATGTTCCCCGGGGCTCAAGGTACAGGTTGTACTAATGGACAAAGATGGAGAAAAGTGTGCCAAAGACGAAAGTGCACCTCAATGTAAGCCACAGCCCATGTTAAAATTGAATGGAGTGTTGTTTGTGTCAGACAGATGGAAGATTGCAGTGTGGTGGGGGGTTGGCAGGGTGCAGCGAAGAACTGATATAGAACAGTAATGAGAACTGTTTCACAACATGGACTGCAAACATACCAAAGCTAATGTGGATTGAAGCACGTGCAGTTTCAGTAAAAGTTCAACCAGTGGAAGAATATAATTTATGACTTTAGGGCACAGGACTGTTCCAGTGGGCATTAATACTAAGTACAACAAGACAATGTTTATTCCAGATCTTGCAAAAGGAACAGCGGCTTGGATGGATTTGTACTGGGTATGCGGTCAACAGGCAAATATGTGTGCACTAACATTGCACTCTGCTATCCTTGTGGTATCTGAAATTCATCTGACAGTGGCATCCAAGCATGGGGTATCGCAATCTATCAGTATGTCAATCCAACTCCCAGGGGTGAGGAAAAAGAGGCCGCCGGTGAAGGTGCAAAGGAAGAGATCAAATGATCTGTCAGAATATTCTTCTAAATAGCTTCAAGCAATTCCAGGCAAGTACAGGCTGTACACAAAGACAGAAGTTTTCTTTGCATCTCGCCTGATGTCAGGGGTCCAGGCGGCAGCCAATGCTCAGTGGCTGCAGATCGTTTTTCAATGTGAAGTGATCCAGCTGGCAAATGATACCGAACAAGGTCTGAATGCTATCGAGAGTGAGTTGAGGGCAATTCGGTTGATGACACTCCAATACCGGTATGCCCTGGCTCTTCTGATGGCGATGTGAGGGTGTGTGCAAGAAGATAGGGTTATCATGTTGCACATACATACTCCAAATCATGCAGAGAACGGGTCTTTGACGCACAATATAGGGGCCCTGCAAAAGTTAAAGACTGGCATAGAAAATAAAGTGAGTGTACAGGCCAAAGGTTGGCTCGACACATTTTCATGGGTGCCATCTGGGCTCAAAGCAGTGGTGCAGATATTGGCCCCAATTGTGGTGCTCCTGCCGGTGTTTTTCTGCACATGCCAGTTGATGCTTTGATGCTGTGCAAAGACTATCCCGAACAGCGCAATGATGAGGGTTACGATTGGGGCAGGAATGGCTCACCCAGGTACAAAGGATGGGCAGGCTCAGACTGAGAACCCAAAGAAGCCACGTATGGTCATGTTAGAGAGGACTATACCCCCTAGGGACATTGACGTCACCACCAGCAGATCCAGAAAACTACACTGAACATTGGGTTGACTTGGCGGGAGACAGGAATTGTATATATATATGTACCACAGAGAAATGTGCTCAGGGCGGTGTCATGGCTACTGGTCAAGGGCCATTAACTTTATGCCCTGCCTCTTGCGCC